>NC_135965.1:40331741-40931741 GCF_053455715.1 Rhinoraja longicauda | reverse complement strand
GCTGGGCGGCACGGACTTGGTGGGCCGAAAAGGCCTGTTTCCGGCTGTATATATATGATATGATATGATAATGTGAATGTAGAGTGCAGATTTTTTTTAAATGCAGCGATTTGTTATCATGAAAGAAGGGGCTGGGGAGGAGGGGTGCAGATTCAGAGCAGTGTTCAAAGGGGATCGAATCACACGTGAAAGAACAAAAAAAGTAATAGGAAAGGTACAAGCAATGTAGTAACACGATAGCTCTTAAAAGAGCTCTTAAAAGAGCACTGAATTGTTTTTGTATCATTCTGATATTTTTCATCCTGGATGGTTTTGCTTTCATCAAACATAATTGAATTTTGGACAAAATTGTTTTGCAAAAAGCAGTATGTGTATTATAAATCCTGATGATCAAGTAATTTAATATATTTATATGTCTGCTATAAAGCTGAAGTAACTCACAGTGCCTCAGACTATGTATAAACACTGCTGTAATTTCTACTTGGTGAAACCAAAATGTATAAAAATACCCTTTAATAAAATCTAACAACGTGCACTTTAACCGCGTGATTTTTTTCTATTACAAATTTCAAATTGTGTACAAAGGCAAATAAATAAATGATGGGTCTTTGGCCCAAACATTATGGAAGGCACTAAGAATTTTCCGTGCCAACTCTTGCCTCAAAGGTTGTATGTTCAAAACCCAATCCAGAAATTTGCACACAGAATCTTGAGAATAGTTAAAGGATATTTACGTTAAGAAATAACTGAAATATGAAATTTTTTCATAAGTATTCAGACCCTTTACTCGGTACTTTTTTGAGGCACCTTTGGCAGCGATTACAGCCTCAAATCTTCTTGGGTATGACTCAGCAAGCTTGGCACACCTGTACTTGGGTAATTTCTCCGATTCTTCTCTGCAGTTCCTCTCAAGCTCTGTCAGGTTGGATGGGGAGCGTCTATGCACAGCTATTTTCAGGTCCCTCCAGAGAGGTTCGATCGGGTTCAAGTCCGGGCTCTGGCTGGGCCACTCAAGGACATTCACAGACTTGTCACGAAGCCAGTTCTGCGTTGTCTTGGCTGTGTGCTTAGGGTCGTTGTCCTGTTGGAAGGTGATCCTCTGCCCCAGTCTGAGGTCCAGAACGCTCTGGAGCAGGTTTTCATCAAGGATCTCTCTGTACTTTGCTCCGTTCATCTTTCCTTCAATCCCAACTAGTCTCCCTGTTCCTGCCGTTAAAAAGCATTCCCACAGCACGATGCTGCCACCACCATGCTTCACCGTAGATATGGTATTGGCCAGGGAATGAGTGATGCCACTTGGCATTCAGGCCAAAGAGTTCCATCTTGGTTTCATCAGACCAGAGAATCTTATTTCTCATGGTCTGAGAGTCCTTTAGGTGCCTTTTGGCAAATTCCAAGTGGGCTGTCATGTGCCTTTTACTGAGGAGTGGCTTCCGTCTGGCCACTACCATAAAGGCCTGATTGGTGGAGTGCTGCAGATATAATTGTCCTTCAGGAAGGTTCTCCCATCTTCACAGAGGAACTCTGGAGCTCTGTCAGAGTGACCATCGGGTTCTTGGGCACCTCACTGACCAAGGCCCTTCTCCCCCGATTGCTCAGTTTGGCCGGGCAGCCAGCTCTATGAAGAGTCCTGGTGGTTCCAAAGTTCTTCCATTTAAGAATGACGGAGGCCGCTGTGCTCTTCAGGACCTGCAATGCTGCAGAAATTGTTTTATACCCTTCCCCAGATCTGTGTCTTGACACAATCCTGTCTCGGAGGTCTACGGACAATTGCTTCGTCTTCATGGCTTGGGTTTTGCTCTGACATGCATTGTCAACTGTGGAACCTTATACAGACAGGTGTGCCTTTCCAAATCATGTCCAATCAATTTAATTTACCACTGGTGGACTCCAATCAAGTTGTAGAAACATCTCAAGGATAATCAATGAAAACAGGATGAACATAAGCTCAAATTTGAGTGTCATAGCAAAGGGTCTGAATGCTTATGTAAATATATTTCAGTTATTTCTTTTTAATTACTTTGCAAAATTTTCTAAACACCTGTTTTCGCTTTTTTATTATGGGGTATTGTGTGTAGATTGATGATAAAAAAAAGAATTTAATCCATTTTAAAATAAGGCTGTAACATAGCAAAATGTGGAAAAGGTGAAGGGGTCTGAATACTTTCTGAATGCACTGTATTTGTAGCATTTGTGGCCATGGCTATACTTTAAAACATCCATCTTGATTACAAAGTCAAAAATATTTTTGACACAATTACTCACTTATACAACCATTTTAAACAAGATGACATATTATATTTTGTAATACAAAAATCAATTTGACTTTCTAATAGATACAAATCTTCTCACACCTTACAAATCACTACCCATTTAATTCCTAGTATAATTTTAGAAAATCACAATTTTTGGGGTGTATATCAGCAAAAAAATGACTACAGATAAATTCTAAATGAACACTTTTAAACTAATTACGATACGATATGATACGACAAACTTTATTCATCCCCAGAGGGAAATTGTTCTGCCAACAGTCACAACGCAAAACAAGGTACACAAAAACTTGAAATTAAAAGTGAAAAAAAAAGGACAAAACTGTTGGCTGGCTGCTGTGTGCACATCGCCTAAACCGGAATGAACAAACGAACAAACGCAGACTTATCCCCTGGGCAGATGATTCTAAAACTACTGTGCTCCCTCCCTCCCTCCCTCCCCCATACCGGGTCCCCCTTTGTTCTCCCACCGTCCCCCACGCCAGGTCCTCCATTGTACTTCACGGTGGTCCCCCCACGCCAGGTCCTCCATTGTTCTTCAGTGGTCCCCCCATGCCGGGTCCCCATTATCTTTCCCCCCCACCATAAAAATTCAACTCCAATTAGAAGTATAAGCAACAATACTAATACTGAGAAGTTAAGGCAAACTGATAAAGCTCTGCAGAAGAATGTTATCATAAGAGGCTGTTATCAGGCAACTGAATCATCCTACCACAACCAGAGAGCAGTGCCGAACTACTATCTACATCTTTGGTGACCCTTGGATTATCCTTGATCAGATTTTGCTGACTTTACCTGCAAGAATAACGTTATTCCCTTATCATGTATCTATACACTGTAAATGGATAGATTGTAATCATGTTTTGTCTTTCTGCGGACTGGTTAGCACACAAAAGCTTTTCACTGTACACGTGACAATAAATTAAACTGAATCTGCAGTGAACTAATTTCAGTCTGACAAAACACATCCACAGACCACATCCAGTACAACTTGGTTGCAAGTTAGTTATGTGTTTTTTTAGACAGTTCATTTCCCAGAGTAAGGAGTCTCCAAAAGCTTGCAAACCAATGTGATGCATTCTGATTTTCCACATAGCTTCAAGAGGAATTGGGGCAAAGATCATCATTACATAACAACTAAGTGGATTAAGAGTGAACATGCAAGGTCAGAATCATCTCCTCTACTGGTTTTGATTGCCTGTGAGGATAAGAGGGAAATAATCCAGATGTCTTTCTTCCCTAATCATTTTATCGTTGCTTCCTCCAGAAGGCAGCAGGGAATAGGGAGGGTATATTCATTATTCCCCAGCACTTGACCTGTGCCATACTATCATTTTTGCATGTTTTTTAATATTTTTCTGCAAAAATCACGTGCATGCAATTTGTAAAACTAATGTGCTATGAGAATATCTATTTGATGCTGGATTAAAGACAAATCTGGTAATGCAATTATAATTTTTCTTTGGACGAGATACAGTGTGGAATAGGGCTCTTCGGCCCACCGAGACCGCGTCGACCATTCCACACACTACCACTATCCTACACACTAAGGACAATTTACAATTTTACGAAAGTCAATTAAGCTACAAACCTGTACATCTTTGGAGTGTGGGAGGAAACCAGAGCACCAGGAGAAAACCCGCATGGTCACATGGAGAACATACAAACTCCGTATAGACAGCACCCATAGTCAGGATCACACCAGGGAGTAAGGCAGCAACTCTACTGCTGAACGACTGTGCTGCCCCTAATGGATTATGGATGGACAATAAATTTGTACTTTCCCTGAAATGTTCACATCTCAGTAATGCAGTTATCCTTTGAACAGTGTGGAAGAGTACAAGTGCATTAGGCTGTTCATAACTCCACTAGTTAACAAATAGTTTAGCTTCCTCAAGGGCACTTTAATATGCAACAAAGTCATACAGCGGGAACTACTAACTTTAACTTTTACAGGTGCACCAGCGGCTTTGGGTGGTTAAAAGATTTAGGTTCATGGACCTTTTCCAACTGAGGATGCCTCAAATCAAACCATTCTTGTTTGACAAGCTGGAGATGAGAATTATCCAGTGGCCACCCTGGCCAGAGAGAAGATCGCAGGTGCACAAGAGTTCCACCTACAACTTCTAAATCCCTTGCTTGTTAATTACACAATCTCTACATGCATTCCTCACCCTTCATTGCAATGAATGAAATCTTTAAATAGTAAATTAAATACAACTCTTTATTGTAGCAAAGAAGGTACCACGATGGCACAGTAGTAGAGATGCTGCTTTACAGCGCTTTCAGCGCCAGAGATGCAGGTTTGATCCCGACTACGGGTGCTGTCTGTACGGAGTTTGTAATGTTCTCCCCGTGACCGCGTGGGTTTTTTCCGAGGCCAGTTTCCTCCCACACTCCAAAGACATAGGGATTTGTAGCTTATTTGGCTCAGTATAAATGTAAATTGTCCCTAGTGTGTGTGGGGTAGTGTCAATGTGCGGGGATCGCTGGTCGTTTCAGACTCGGTGGGCCGAAGGGCCTGTTTCAGCACTGTATCTCTAAACTAGCTATGCGAGTGTTCTCTAACCAGAGAAGACCAGTGTTTTGCTGAGAATACATCTGGAAGAACACACATACTTTGTATCTTCTTAGTTAAGCACACATTTGTCCTGCAGGCACTACACACAAAGTTCACTAGATATCTGAGAAGAAGCATGGAATGATTAAGCTTACACTCTCAGGAATCTGGAACTTAGGCACAATTGCATAAGAGAAACCCAATTTAGGAATGCAATGAGAGGGCCTTCTCAACTCTGGAACTGTCTACCCGAGAGACAGCAGATGCAAACTTTTGCAGGCCAAGATAAAATGATGGCCGGACTAAGGGCAATTCAGGCTTGAGGATCAGGTGTGAAATGGAGTCGAGGCTAAGATCAGATTAACCATGATCAAACTAAGTAGCGAGGTATGAAGAAAAAAAAGTAATTTTAATAAAACAGGAATGACCCAAACTATTCAATCAAAGATTCAGAGATCCACAAATCTGGAGGGCTTGAGTTATAAGGAGAGATTGGATTGGTTTGGACTTTACACTGCAATGGAGTCTGAAGGTAACCTCACAAAATCATGAGAGGCATAGGTCAGATGGATGGTTAAAATGTTCCCCCACTCCATCAGAGTAGAGGAGTCTAAAACGAGAGGGCAAGGGGTTTAAGGTGAGAACAGAAAGATTTAAAGTAGACCTGGAGGGGACAGGTTCGTTATATTATTTTAGAGGGCAGTGGGTACATTGAAAAGGCTGCTGGAGGAAGTGGTGGAGCCATGTACTATTACAGCGGTTGAAAAATGGTTGGACAGATTCTCAGATAGGAAATTTAAGTGGATATGGTCCAAACATAGGCAAATAGAACTAGTTCGAGTTGGCATCCCGGTCGACACGTACGAGTTGGGTCAAACAACCGTTACATTAGTGTATTGTCTATATTCGAGTTCTATATTAGATTCTCCACACCAATTCTTCAACAATTATTCTGATTGTTCCATTCTTTTTACATCTCAGTAGCTACAACAGAAGCAGTATGCAGCCTCCATGACAAACTCATCATTCATTTAAAAATTGGTTGAACTAACTTATATTACAGTAGAGGGCATTAATTTGCTAACTCAATTTATTTTACTCCAATTATGTACATTTAAAATTAATGCTGTTTTTTCCCCCTATTTGCAGCTATCACTGGAATTATTTTCATAATCTACATTTATGAAAATCTGTTTTTGGGTTGTATTTTAACAGGCAATCCCACATTGAACTCACCTTCGACAAACACCAGCATCTTTAGGTTATTCCATGTACATGCATAAATGTGGAAATCCCCACATTACTAGAAACTGTGGGCCACCCATTTCCAAACCATGTCCCAGCACTGCATTCCTGCCACTAACATGTACTTCCCTTTTCACTGCACTCTCATGCTTACCCTTATCCCAACTCTTTTACTTCATGCCCTCCCAAATACATCCAAGATAAAGCAGTGAGTCACAACACCACAACAATGTCTGACTGATGGGATAGCTCAAATACACAAACAAAGTTAGGTGACCTGCAGGGTGGATCTGCTGGCTGCAGGCATCTTCTGCAATGCAGGAACCTGGATTATAGCAATGCACATGCAAATAGCTACATAGTCCCGCAGCTGGTAGAGCTACTGCTGCACAACTCTAGAGACTCGGGTTGGATCTCAACTTTGGGTGCCGCATGTGTGGAGTGTGCCCAACCTCTGTGGGGATTTCATCGGGCGCTTCGATTCCCTCCCCTACCCCAAAGGAGGGTAATTAGCCTCTAAAATTGCCCCTAGCGTGCATGGAGTGTCAGCTGAACAGCAAAATCAAATTCAGACCCGATCGACCACTTTGCAAAATACCTCCATTCAATTCACGAGGTGACTCCAAGCATCACTTCTCAATCATACTCCAACCTCAACATCTTCAGACCCTGGCATCCTTCTAATAATATCCAATGCACGCTTTAGGTACAAAAACTGATCAGTTGACTTGGTACACTAAATTATACTATTTCAGATAACCAGCTTCTGTAGTTTGTGTCTGAATTAGCTGAATCTGATGAAAGTTCATTAATCAGTAACATTTTCCCTCGAACCAAAGATGCTGTGTGACGTGCTGAGTATCTCCAACATTTTCACTTTTTATGCAAGCTACGATACCTGAGCTGCAACAAAAGCATTGGACACCCCAATGGATTGGAATGGCTGCCGGAAAACTGTAGTTCAACACCTGAAGCACTAAATTCAATATTCTCCACTGCATTTTCACTTCTCTCTGAATGGTGATATTTGGATCCACATCTTGTGCCCTCACTAACTTCAAGCTATTGTTCTTTGAAAAAGATAGCCAACCCCACATTCTTTGCTCCGACAAGTTCGAAATAATTACAACACAAGTCCCATCAGGTCCAGATTGGCTCCAAACAGAGCACTCACATCAGTCCCATTTTCCACTCCTTTTTCCCTGTGGCCCTACAACTTATTTTCTCCAATGTTCTATGCAACTTCCTTTTGATCCTTTCGCAACTTAACCACACCTAGGAGAGCTTACAGTTGCCAATTAACCAGGCAGTACATCTTTGAGACGTGGGAGGGAAAGCTCAGCATGCAGCATAAATCAAGACAGTCACAGAGAGAACACAAAAACTCCACACAGCACATACGATTGAATTGGACTCAGTGGCAGTGATTCAAAAATGATAGTCACACATTTGTCCCTCAACAAGTAAATAATCATTACTGAAGCACCTCTGTTTTGCTAATAATGTTGTTCGGCAAACAAAAAGACGCGGTCGCCGGTCTGTAAATGACTAATTTGAGGATATAATAAGCTGACTCTTTTGTCCAACCACAAGCTCTCCACCACACTTGCCCAGAGCAGAATACCCTTGATCAAACTAAACATATTCTGGCCAATTCTCTCTCAGCAGAAGTTCTATGATCCGAGCACAAATTCATACCAGAATCAAACACCAAGAATAAATCCCCACACACAATTGCACAGCAGACCCATAAGAACACAAGGCTCACTCTCCAGCAATGTCATTAACCCCTCCACCCATCATGTCTTGCACTGCAAATACACGACAGGTCACATTATGTTTTTTCTGGGGGGGGGGGGGGTCCTTCTTAAATAGTACAGAGATATTCCTCTCCCTTTTAACTTCAACAGCTTATTTTAGTCCTGGTCCAGGACAATGAAAGAAGATTATCATCTTCGAAAATTAATTGTTTCTTCTTTAAAGCATTAGTTTTCAGTTTCTTTTAGGGGATGGGGGGGGGGGAGAAGAGAGAAGCTAGATGGTGCATGATGTACAAAACTAAGTGATCCTGCTCCATACTTGTAATGTATGGGACTGAACCTGACGGTAAAGGGACTGAAACTGACACAATGAAAAAGATAACAACATTTGTTTATGGAAGATTAAGTGGACTGAGCCTGAAGAAATTAAAAGGAATGAAACATTTACACTAGAGACACAAGATTCTAATTGCCTTGATAAGTAGACCCTTGAGTTTCTTCTGCCGTAGAACTGCAGAGGAAAATTATATACAAAAAATACAATTCAAATTTAAACAAAAACAAACCACGTATTAAAGTGTTACCTGGAATCCTGCAATTGTTTACATAGTGATTCCTGCTAGAAGTAGTCACTGATTATCTGACTAGGGTAGGTTAAAGGTCAGTTACTGCAAGCTTCAAATTGCTTCTTTTTTCTCAAATATATTGCCTTTTGCAGTCTTTCTTTCCACTGTTTGTGCTGGCTGATTCCCTGTGCCTATGATAACTGCTGCAAGCAAGAATTTCATTGTGCCTGTTCCTCTTTGTACAGGTGACAATAAACTCAACTATATATATATATATATATATATATATATATATATATATATATATATATCTCCACATCAAATCAATGTTCCTGTAAATATTTTCTGATATTTACACAGCATACATATTTTACACATTTATACTCAAACGTACTGATGATACCACATCCCAAATGAAACAGGCAAGTTCAGGTACTGCAAGCTTTAGTCTAATAGACACGTATTCCAGAGACTTCAAAAAGTCATTTAGGGAATTAAGTTAAAACTAATATCAGTAAAACAAATCCCCAAGGTCTTTGGATTGTTATAAGATTCCAGTAGGTTTATTAATATTTGTGAAAGGAAACAGTACACCTTGTCACCAGTAACAAACCATTAAGGATGATTGCATATATTAACTACAGATAATTCATTTTCACCTGTTAGTCCAAGCATCACCATCTCAAAGCGTTTAAAGAAGGGTAACAACTGTTAAGACTTGGATTACAGCAAATTTATAAAAGAACATGAAGAGACTTTAATCATCGCTCATCGCCTACCACCACTGCCTTAATTACAGGAGCCCAGGAAATCTCATGGTTCATTGCCTATTACTAATTTAATCGTGCAGTGAAGAGTGACGATTGCAATTCATCTCTCTCGTCTAGTTACAGCAGATATTCGAGGAGGGGGAGGAGGTGGCCTTTAGTGTGGCTGCAACATCTGGGTTAAATACCTGTAAAGGCGGCCCTAGGACGTCCTGAGCACAGAGGGAGGCAGCCAGCAGGCTGATATGGTGGTGGCCTACCCTACAGGACAAGTAACGCAGGTTCTACCCGGCAACGGCTTGATGGGAGTGGAGAGGTCACAGATTGTGAACCCTGAACGGAACCCTCGCCACAACCTCCTCGCAGTGACTCTGGGCCGCCGCTGGAGCCGCGCTCTCCCACCCCGAACACACGCACGCACTCCAATGCCCGAGCCCGGACCGCACTCACCGGTTCCTGCAGCCACCCCGTCGCCGCGCTCGGCCCAGGTCGCGCGCCTGCGCCGTTGGGCGGCGACGTCAGTGGGACCGACGGTTGGCGGAGGGCGATCCTGCGATCCGATTGGCGGAAGGTGAACCCGTGACCTGATTGGCGGGAGGCTGAACCCGTGACCTGATAGGTTGAGGCTGAACCCGTGACTTGATTGGCGGAGACTGAACTAATGACGAGCTTGACTGAAGGGTGGACTAGTGACGTGATTGGTGGGGGCTGAACCAACAATCTCATTGGCGGAGAGGCCGGTGATGCGTTTAAATCGGACGGTGGCGAGAGGTGCGGAGGGCGGGGACGGTTACGTGACGCGGGGGGGAGGGCGACGCCAGCGCCTGGCGACGGCTCGGCTCGACTCGGCCCGGCCCGGCCCCTCCCCCGGTGAGTCGGACACGCGCTGCTTTCCTTTGTCCCCCCTCCCACCTTGTTATCCCGCCAAAGGGGTCGATCTCTCATTGAGGGGCTGAGTCCAGTAGGGATATAACTTCCGATCTTAGCCAAGAGTGTTTTATGTCCCAGATAGAACAATTAAATTCTTACAGCAACACAACAGAATATGTGAACATAGTACACTGTAAACTAAACTAAATGAAAAACGAGAAAAAAATCAGTATGTGTATATATATAAACATATATATAATTATATATAATAAACGTATATGAACATATATATAATATAATGTATATAATATATATATACCACATCATGTATATATAATATATAAATATATTATGATATATATAATATATGATTATATTAACATATACATTATGATTTTTATGTATGTCAGCATGTGTATATATATAAATATATATATAATTATATATAATGAATGTATATGAACATATATATAATATAATGTATATAATATATATATACCACATCATGTATATATAATATATAAATATATTATGATATATATAATATGATTATATTAATCATACCCTAATTATACCCTATCCTTAATTATACCCTATCCTGGTTCAAATCTTACCTCTCTGACAGGCACCAGTTCATCTCTATCAACAACTGTAAATCCCCCACCGCTCCCCTCTCCCAAGGTGTCCCCCAAGGCTCAGTCCTTGGCCCCCTCCTCTTCATCCTCTACCTGTTCCCCCTTGGTCAATTAATCCGCCGTCATGGTCTCAACTTCCACTGCTTCGCCGATGATATCCAGCTCCTCATCTCCACCAAGTCAATCTCCACCACCACACACTCTACACTGACAAACTGCATCACTGAAATAAAATCTTGGCTTCAATCAAATTTCCTCAAACTCAACTGCAACAAATCTGAAATCATCATCATTGGTCCAAAAACGCTCACCAAATCCACCCAAAACTTCATCCTCAATATTGATGGTCTCCCAGTATCCACCTCCCCTCACATCCGGAATCTTGGAATCATCTTTGATCAAACCCTCTCCTTCGACAAACACATCAAACACATCACAAAGACAGCCTTCTTCCACCTCAAAAACATTGCCCGTCTCCGTCCATCCCTCTCCTCCACAGCTGCAGAAACCCTCATCCACGCCTTCATCACCTCCCGTCTGGACTACTGCAACAGCCTCCTCTATGGCGCACCCTCAAAAATCATCAGTAAACTTCAATACATTCAAAACTCCGCTGCCCGTCTACTCACCCACACCCCGATCCGTGACCATATCACCCCCGTCCTTTACAAACTCCACTGGCTCCCCATCCCCCAGAGAATCCAGTACAAAATCCTCCTCATGACCTACAAAGCCCTCCATAACCTGGTCTCATCCTACCTGACTGACCTCCTCCACAGGCACACTCCCACCTGCACCCTCCGCTCTGCTGCTGCCAATCTCCTATCCCCCCCCCAATCCGGACCAAACTCAGATCCTGGGGGGACAGGGCTTTCTCCATCGCTGCTCCCACCCTATGGAACTCACTACCCCAAACCGTCTGAGACTCCTCCTCACTCACCACATTCAAAACATCACTGAAGTCTCACCTGTTCAGTACTGCCTTCAACCACTGAAGGTCACCTCACCTTCTGTCTCCTTTCTCTGTTCGTTTACTTATTTATCTATTTATTCACTTCCCTATGTTCTTTAAATCCCTGTAAAGCGTCTTTGAGTGTATGAAAAGCGCTATATAAATGTAATACATTATTATTATTATTATATATATACATACTGATTTTTCCCCTCGTTTTTCATTTAGTTTAGTTTACTATGTTCACATATTCTGTTGTGTTGCTGTAAGAATTTAATTGTATATAATTATATATAATAAATATATGTGAATATATATATGTATATAATATAATGCATATATAATATATATAATGGACATATATTATGTGATATATATATATATATACTATGATTATATATATACACATATATATTTTATATATTTTTTTTTAAATATAAACAAACACTAATAGTGCAAAAAGACAAAACCAATGCCCCCAAGTCTATGTAGTTCAGAGCTTATTCGGAGGTTGCAGTGATGGCTGTAGCAAAGAAGCTGCTCCTAAACCTGGACGTTACATAGACTTGGGGGCATTATTTTTGTCTTTGCACTATTATTGATTGTTTATTTGTCTGATTATATATACATATATATATATATATATATATGAGTTCAGTTTAGTTTGTGGTCACATGTATCGAGTTACAGTGAAAAGCTTTGTTGTGTGCTAACCTGTCAGCAGAAAGACAATATTACAGAGAGGTGATAGCTTGTATTTCAACACTGGGCAATCTTGCTCTCATGTTAGCCATCAGTTTCCAGCAACCTTGATGTCTCAGCCAATCGCAGACTCGTGATCAAGACTCCAGGCGCCATTTCCTAAGACATCATGCTCAGTACTGCACTGATGGTCTTTCACGGCACAAGTTTCAAAATAACTCTCACGATCAGATACTTTAAAATTGTTGACATTGATTTAAGTAATAGACATTTAGTTAAATATTAAAAGGCATAGGCTACTAATATAAACAAGGAACTACAGATGCTTGTTCATTAAAAAACACACAAAGTTCTGGAAGCTAATCAGTGAGTCAGGCAGCATATCTAGAAAACCGATAGGTGACATTTCGGTTCGAGACTCTTCTTCAGACTGAGCCTAGTCTGATACTGTTAATTATAAAGGACAAGTTAAACAAAAACAAACAAATTACCTTTTAATGAAAGTTGGGATCCACATTCAAATGAACAAAGCCAAATTACCTGCCTCAACAAACCAAGGAGCCAAAACCAAACAACATGTATCCATCCCTCCAACTCAGTCGGTTGTGAAATAACCCAAGGTTCAATTGTGAATCTAGAGGAAGAGTGGGTGATCTGATGTGCCTGCACCTGACGTCCAGCTCTATCAGTACTGCAGGTGCAGATGTCCAGAATGCAATGACATTGTGCAGTTTTGAGAGGTACCTGCACTGGGCCACTGGTTGCTGTTAATGCCATAACCTCAGAATAAAAGGACGTACCTTTAGAAAGGAGATGAGAAGGAATTTATTTAGTTAAGAGTGTGGTGAATCGGTGGAATTCATTCCCGCAGACAGCTATGGAGGTCAAGTCATTGGATATTTTTAAGGCGGAGAATTACAGGTTTTTGATTAGTAAAGGTGTCAGGGGTTATGGGGTGAAGGCAGGAGAATGGGGTTGAGAGGGAAATAATGGCGGAGGACACTTGAACGGCCAAATGCCCTTATTCTGCTCCTAGAACTTACGAACTGGACTTCCCTGTAAGAGCACCATCTGCAGCTGCACCAGGTAAGTAACTGAAAGCTTATGTGAGAATTCCCTATAGGAATCTCACTGTGATTTCCAAATGAGCCTGTGATATGATGAAATCCTTTCATTGAGATTTAAAACGCGCCCAAACATGCAGTTCCGAGCTGCTCAGCCATGAGCTGCTGCCAACATTGACCTCATAGTGCCTAGCAATCTATGCCTCACCCAACAAACTAGCTAACGTATCTTGACTATCACATTGATATAGAAAAACATTTTTGGAACATTATTTGCTTTCTTCACATTAGAAGACTAAAGAAAACTTTTGTAACTAATGAAAATTCTCAATTTTTTCTACATGGTCATTATAAAATTGGATTCTATGTTGCAATTGGATTGCAAATTGCACTCCAGTCATAAAATTGGATTGTATGTTCAGCATTATTATTAGTGACAATTTAGCATTGGGTGGCTCAATCCCACACACGTGGCTCGTTGATGAATTTGAAATGGCCGTCATCGAAAATGTACAGCGCCCTCCATACTATTACAAATCTCAAATTGTGGAGTACAGAGGCAAATAAATAAATGACGGGTCTTTGTCCCAAACATTATGGAGGGCACTGTATATTGGTCTTCATATTAACTTCACACAAGAATAGGTTTACAGCGAAGATAGACACAAAAAAGCTGGAGTAACTCAGCGGGACAGGCAGCATCTCTGGAGAGAAGGAATGGGTGGTCGAGACCGAAGAAGGGTCTCGATCCGAAACGTCATCCATTCCTTCTTTCCAGAGATGCTGCCTGTCCCACTGAGTTACTCCAATTTTTTTTGTCTATCTTCAGTTTAAATCAGCATCTGCAGTTCCTTCCCACACAATAGGTTTATAGCCGTCACTATCACAGCGCGAATGGAGACTGCTGTCAGTCTAAGCTTAAATTTCTTCCTATGCTCTTCGCACCCATCCTTGAGATCATCTGCAAGCAAACAAGGCTACTAGACCATATTTTATCAGGAGCAAGTTCCTTCGAGCTGACTATGAGTCACTGTGTTCTCTTATTGACAACATAAACAAATTTAGTTTAATTTAATTTACCAATACGGCATGGAAACAGGTGCTTTGGCACAACGAGTCCACACTGGCCAACAATCACCCATACACTAACCTGCACACTAGGGACTATTTACTGAAGCGAATTAACCTACAAATCTGCACGACTTTGGCATGTGGGAGGAAACCGGAGAAAACTCATGTGGTCACAGGGAGATCATACATTCTCGGTAGACAGCACCCGTAGTCAGGATCAAACCCAGCTCACAGGAAATTTAAACCCCGTTAATGAGAAAAATGAGAAAGAAAAAAGGGATATGCATATGTTGGTTAGCATATAATTGGAGAAAATACAAAAATCCAATTTTAAGGACTTGATAACGGGACACTTGGAGAATCACAAAGCATGCAACAATGTGGTTTTATGATAAGCAAATCATACAGTCATAGAGCTGTACAGCACAGAAAAAGGCCCTTCAGTCCAACTCATCCATGCTGACTATGATGCTATCTACCTGAATCCGATTTGCCTGCATTAGGTCCATATCCCTTTACAGCTTTCCTTTCCAAGTCCAAAAGTGTTTTGAGCATTGTAATTGTTTTGCTTCTGTCACTTTTTCTAACTGCTTTCCTCATTTAACCACCACCTTCTGGGTTGTAAAACAAATCCCTCAGAATGCCATTACATTGTTTTGCACTCACCTTAAAACTGTGCCCTCGAGTTCCAAAATCCCTTATGCTGGGAAAAAGACTGTCTTTCTATCCTTTCTATGCCCCTAAGGATCTTGTAAACCTCCATATTAGTTCGATTAAATACTTGTCAGGTATTTTTAATTGCAAAATAGGGAAATTGCTGCAGAAACAATCCAATCCAAATAGGAATAATTGAAATGATTTTGAGTTTATTTAATAAAATGAATATTGGGAATGTTTTGCGGAATGAACTTTAGTTACAGATTAACTTACAGGTTTAAACAGACTTGAATATTTTACAGAATTTAAAAATATATATTTTACAGTAACAATATCCTTAGAATGAAATGAAACAAGATCTGCCATATAAACTTAACAGTAACTTTACATGATTTATTTTAAACATTAAATTTTCTAGTTTTTTATGAAAATACTTACAACGATGTCATTCTCTTTCTTTCACCGTTTATTTTGAAACAGCTACTTCGACTTCAATTTGACAAATGATTAAATGTGAGTTCTTCATACTGATATGATACATTTAAAAAATACACCAAGTCTTTGGATTTTAATTTCATGAGGTGATAAGGTAACAGTCAGACACTATGATGTGGACAGAGATATTCTTTTATGGCACATGAATGGTTGTATTGTGTTTAGTTTAGTTTAGAGATACAGCGCGTAAACAAGCCCTTTTGGCACACCGGGTCTGTGCCGACCAGCGATTCCTGCACATTAACACTATCCTATACCCACTAGGGACAATTTACATCTACCAAGCCAATTAACCTCAAAACCTTTACATCTTTGGAGTGTGGGAGGAAACTGAAAATCTCGGAGAAAACCCACACTGGTCATGGGGAGAACGTATAAACAGTGCCCGTAGTCAGGATTGAACCGGGTCTCCGGCGCTGCATTCGCTGTAAGGCAGCAACTCTACTGCCGCGCCACCGTGCTGCCCTAAGATTCGCTTGATTAAAAAGTGGGGATTTCTTGCAATAGTTAAACTTCTTGCATCTACTGTCACCTGAACAATATTTTGATACATATTTTCTATCCGTAACTTAATAATAATTAATCAGAAGTTCTTTGCAATGGGCAATGTGATTTTAAAATTATTCTGCAGTAAACATTTAATCTCAATTTCAGCTAATAACATGGTGCAAACATTAAATACATTTTACACATGCGAGCTTCTGAAGTGTGACCTTGGAAAGGAATATCTCTCTAGTTAATACTTGTAAAGTGCTGTTCATCAAATACTCACATACACAGATCTTATACCAGTCTTTCTACATTAGTATTTTGTGGTGAACATACATCGATCAGCCAAAACATTATGACAACTGACAGGCAAAGTGAATAACATTGATTATCTTGTTACAATGGCACCAGTCAAGGGGTGGGATATGTTAGGCAGCAAGTGAACAGTCAGTTCTTCAAGTTGATGTGTTGGATGCAGGAGAAATGGGCAGGAGTAAAGACCTGAGCGACTTTGACAAGGGCCAAATTGTTATGGCCAGATGACTGGGTCAGAGCATCTCTGAAACCGCAAGGCTTGTGGGGTGCTCCCAGTCAGCAGTAGTGAGTACCTACCGACAGTGGTCCGAGGAGGGACAAACCACAAACCGGTGAAAGGGTGTTGGGCGCCCAAGGCTCATCGATGCGCGAGGGCAACGAAGGCTATCCCGTCTGGTCCGAACCGACTGTGGGAAGACGACAAGCCGGTGGAGGGAGTGTGATGCTCTGGGCAATGTTCTACTGGGAAACCCTGGGTCCGGACATTCATGTGGACATCAATTTGACACATTTAGGTGTCACACACCTAAATATTGTTGCAGACCAGGTACACCCCTTCATAGCAATGGTATTCCCTGATGGCAGTGGCCTCTTTCAGCAGGATAATGCGCCCTGCCACACAACATACTTTGTTCGGGAATGGTTTGAGGAACATGAAGAAGTGTTCACGGTGTTGCCCTGGCCTCCAAATTCTCCAGATTTCAATCCGATTGAGCATCTGTGGAATGTGCTGGATCGACAAGTCCGATCCACAGCGGCTCCAGCTCGCAACTTACAGGACTTGAAGGATCTGCTGCTAATGTTTTGGTGCCAGATACCACAGTACACCTTCCAGGGTCTTGTAGAATCTATGCCTCTGTGGGTCGGCGCTGGTTTAACGGCACACGGAGGACCAACAGCATATTAGGCAGGTGGTCATAATGTTTTGGCTGATTGGTGTAGAATTGTTAAATCATGTTGAGCATTACTGCTAATGAGAGTGTAAAATGGTCTTCAATATGATTCAATGAATTGGGATTCATCTGTAACTAAGTACTCAATAGCTCAAACCATCCAGCATGACTGGATTTGCTTGTTAATTCAGGTGCTCAAACGTGAAATTCAACTGAAACATAGATGTTCTGCTTCTGGAATTCCATAATGACCTTTATTTTCTTCAAATAATTCATTTAATGCCTCAATGTATTTGTCATGCAGTGCTTCAATCTCTTGGTTTGAAGGGGTGTGGTTCTGTTCCACAACAATTGGCTTTCCCACTGTAAAACAAAAGGAGCATTAATCACAAGTAATAATTCAGGTCCTGTCACTTTCCAGATTCTTCTGTGAGACAACTTTTTCTCAGAAAAAAAAATCCATCTCCATTATTTTAAAAGAGAACAGCATTAAATATATATTTTTAATCAATGGTTCCTTTCTAAAGCTATATCAAAAAAGTAAATTCTGCCATTTCTGAAAATGTTTACATTTAAATTGAAACGGATTGATTTCAGTTCCTTTTTTATATTTATTTAATTTGGTAGTACAAAGAATCCTGATTTCATTTTGCCATTCCATTAGCTCGATAAACATGTCCCTCATTTTAGAAAGCAGCCCAAAACATCAGCAATATGATCGATCCCATAAATGATCAGAATGATTGTTGAATGTTAACAAAACATCCATGATTTGTTTTGCTGCCTTTCAACAATTGAGAATGGACTTTGTGTTGAACTCCATTTAGCATCCAGCATCCTCCTGAACCGAAACCTCTGCCTCATGTGTAATCCTGAATCAAACAGGAGGCAGACGTTTTGGGTTCAGGAGGATGCGAGGTGCTCAACTGATATAGAATGCCCAATTAATATCGGGTTGTAGAAAGATAGTCTTCCTGTTTTCATGTGACACAGGTAAGCTATATTAAAAATATGGGAGTGAAGAAATCAAGTCCTTTGCACCATTTAGAGAGCACCTTTGGGCGTCTCGATTAAGGTGATGGTGGTTCACATTTTACTGAACTTCCTCTGGCATGTCCACTTTTAATCTCACTGACCTTTCATCTGAAAGAAAATGCTGCCTTGCAACTTTCAGGAATTCCAGGCAGACAAAAGCGTGATTATGAGTAGATAAGGGAACCAGCATTCTATCTCCTTAACCAACAAGGTTTAAGGATTCAAAAAAGTTTAGTTTAGTTTATTATCACATGTACCAAGGTACAGTGGAAAGCTATTTGTTGCGTGCTAATCAGTCAGCAGTATGACTATGCATGTTTACAATCGCGCCGTCCACAGTGTACAGCTACATGACAAAGGGAATAACATTTAGTGCAAAATAAAGTCCAGTAAAGTCCGATTAAAGGTAGTAAATTAAATTTAGATTAAAGAGAAAGGAACAATGGAGAAAACAGAATAAATTAATGTCAAATTCGATGGACAAAGGGCAATAAATAAAATTTATAATATAAATTTCAATTGGTACTTTCTTGGGCTAAGATGTTAAGTTGCAAATCACGAAATCTGTGGCAATTTGCAACGGAGAAGTCTTTCCTTACTGTTATTGGATCAATTGCTCATCAATAATGGCAATCGACATTAAACTTGTCACTTATAAACTTGTTATTGTGTTACCAAATTTCGAATGAAAACTTGAACAACAGAAACAAAAGCAAATACATTTTTTACAAAATAAAATCAGAAAAAGCTGGAAGCAGCCAGCAGGTCAGGTAGCATCTGAAGGGAAAGAAACGAGTTTAATGTTTCAAGTTAAATCCCTTGATCATATTCTGCCTCATCTATCAATCATTTTCAGCCTTTTTACGATTTTATTTTGGGTTTCCAAAATCTGCAGCTTATTGATTTTAAATTCTTTCCCATCTATTATCTTCTATGGGGTAACATTACAATGTTTGCATGAATTAAAACAGCTATGTCCAACAATGAATTCCAGCATTGAATAGAAGTCAAATACACCTGACCACATTTTCACAAAAATGCCCAATAATTTCCTGGCAGCTGGAATATAATCATCTCCATTCCTTAGATGCTTATCTTGATGGACAAAGAGAATCAATTATAACTATTAAAGGTTTTTCCAAGTTTGTCAAGCTCTCCTGGGGAAAGAGAGCAATGTGAAAATATGTGCATTGATTAACTGGCACCAAAAATTACAACTTGGGTGCACATAAAACTTTTCGCACCAAATTCTGCTCGATTTAAAGTTTAAAAAAATACATAAGTCAACTATTGGCAATATCTTCTGACATTTGCTCATACCTATTGTGTAAATAGGTTTCCGAAATGGTAGCAGCCCGAAGTTGTACTGGAAGACACCCCTGGCATGAAACAGTGGCAGTGCAAATCCCATGATCTTCTGTAATCGCTCTTGGATTGTTCGAAGAGTTGACCCTTTGGGATTGTTCACCTGATTAAAAAGTTCATTTTCCCCGAAGGAAAAGACTGGAACCAGATGTGCCCTAAAGAGAGGTGACAATTAAGGTACATGCAGATATTTCTGATTCAGTCATTGAAACTTCACCTCATGCAAATTAATATACAGGCAGAATGCATAATACACCTCACCCAACAGAAAGCACAAGATAAGGTTCAGGGGTAAAACTTGGTTCTCTCGATGGCATTATACAATAAAATAATAATAAAAAATACATAGATTAGATTATCTCTTGGGTTTAGTGATGTTGTTCAGACTCACACTGGCCTGTGCAATTTAAATGCAGAAATAAGCCCGCTTTCTGAGACTGAATGGTTCCAGGGATGAAGGATTTCAGTTTATGAGAGAGAATCTGGTTTGTTCTCCGTAGAGCATCAAAATCGGCGTTCAATACCATCATCCCCTCCAAGCTGGTTACCAAGCTCATGGAACTGGGTCTCTGCGCATTCCTCTGCAACGGGGTCCTCGACTTCCTCATCTACAGACTACAGTCTGTTTGAATTGGCAGAAACACTTCTTCCTCATTAACAATCAGTAAGAGAGCACCTCAAGGCTGTGTGCTCAGCATCCTGGTCTACTCACTCTATATTCATGACTGTGTAGCCGGGCACAGTGCGAACTCCATCTTCAAATTCGGCGACGACACCACCGTTGTTGGACGAATTACAGATGGTGATGAGTCAGAGTATAGAAGTGAGATCGACCGATTGGCCAAATGGTGCCAGCACAACAACCTGGATCTCAATATCAGTAAAACCAATGAACTGATTGTGGACTTTGGAAGAGGAAAGATGAGGACCCACAATCCTGTTTATATGTGTGTGTGTGTACTGGTGGGTATGTGTATATATACACACTGATCTTTTTTTTCTCTCTCGTTTATCATATTGTTTACAGTGTACTATGTTTACCTATTCTGTTGTGCTGCAGCAAGTAAGAATTTCATTATTCGGACTTCCGATAGACAGCAGAGCATGGTGGCTGATTAGACAGAGAGTTCCGTACAGTCGGAGTGTTTTACTATAATTTCTCACACAGACTCTTTGTTGGCTTTGGGTGTCGGAAGGAACTGCAGAAGCTGGTTTAAACCAAAGATAGACATAAAAAGCTGGAATAACTCAGCAGGTCAGGCAGCATCTCTGGAGAAAAGGAATAGGTGACGTGTCAGATTGAGAAGAAGGGTCTTGACCCGAAACGTCACTTATTCCTTTTCTCCAGAGATGTTGCCTGACCTGCTGAGTTACTCCAGCTTTTTGTGTCTGCCTTTGTTGGCCACTACTTAAAAAATTGCTGATTGGGCACAAACAGAAGGACAACCAAGATATCAAAACAAAAAATGAACAATATTCAACACCTTTCCACAGATGGGGAAAAAAATTAGATTCACAAAATGTTAACGATCATCTTAATGAATAATGATACTCCTGCATCTGCAGTAGTCTACATACATACCCACATTTTATAGCCAATTTAATAAATCCTTTCCTGTTCAAGGTTCTCAAAGTTAGCGCTCCAGGTCTTGCTTCCAGCGATTCCTCAGCACCGCCAATTACAATGACAGCCGCATTGCCACCTTCCTTCCTGCTTAGAATGTGTGAAGCACTACTCTTCACAGAGGAGACCAAACCTAAAATCAGGCAGAAAATAAGCTTTATTTATCATCATATATCTACAGCCGGAAACAGGCCTTTTCGGCCCTCCAAGTCCGTGCCGCCCAGTGATCCCCGTACATTAACACTATCCTACACCCACTAGGGACAATTTTTTTTACATTTACCCAGCCAATTAACCTACATACCTGTACGTCTTTGGAGTGTGGGAGGAAACCGAAGATCTCGGAGAAAACCCACGCAGGTCACGGGGAGAACGTACAAACTCCTTACAGTGCAGCACCCGTAGTCAGGATCGAACCTGCGTCTCCGGCGCTGCATTCGCTGTAAAGCAGCAACTCTACCGCTGCGCTACCGAAGCAGGAAAAACTATTTTTCTTCTTCAGGCCGATAAGCAGTGGCATTAATCTTTCTCACCTCCCTCCAGCCACTGGGTTTTCCAAGACCTGAGAAACAGAACTTGCAGGTCTAAAAACAAAAATACATAACTAAGCTTTTGAAAATTATTTAATTTAGGTACTCGGCTCTAAACAGTTAGTTAGAAATGGACATCCAAGACGTTTTATTAAATGTTGTCCTTGGAACCTAGGTTGGGCCAGGCTTTGCTTTTATAGACCTTTAAAGCTCACTCCCCTTTTCACTCTGCAAAACTCACCACAACAATCGCCAGTCATGTTGCTTTAAAATTATTCCAAACAATTCTTCCTGTCGAGAACATCAATCATGCCGTTTCAAATTTAAGATAGACTGGGACTTTTTTTTCTTTGGAGTGTAGAAGGCTGAGGTGTGACTTATTTTTACCAGGGTAGTGGATTCTAAAACTAGACTGCATAAGCTTTCGGTGAGATGGGAGACATTTAAGAGGGACCTTGGATAACTTTTGCGCTCAGAGTCTGTATTTGGTATGAGCTGCCAGAGAACGTTGTAGAAGTGGGTATAATTATGGCTTTCAAAAGACATTTGAACAGATAGAGGGATAGGAAACACTTGCAGTGGTATGTGCTAAATGCATGCAATTGGGACTAGCACAAAATGCCAACTTAGTCACCATGGACAAATTGAGCCAAAGGGGCTTTTTCCATGCTATATAACTGCATGTCTTGTTTCAAATGTTGCTAATTATAAACCTCAAGCAAATAAATCATATAATCAAATATTTAATGCTGATCTCTAACTAAATATCCAGTGTGCAGTGCCTGAATTATGTGTCCGATGCTCCTTCAGATTGCGTCCCCATAATTTATGAATAAAGCAATTATTCACTCATTTTTTATAGATCACAGGCATAAAAAAAACAAATCAGGCTTAGATTTTGTTTTAATTATTAAAATTTCTTTATTTGAAAAAGACTCGAAGCCTCAAAACATTACCTCCACACATGATGTAATCCCTATAAAAAGGGACCTTGAACCAGAATGGCAGCACACACAGGTATGGTGTCAAACCTGGAAACAATTTTCGAAAGTTCGTAGATTCAGTGCAAAAGTTTCCAAAGGCTCCAGCTACAAGCACCCCATGAGGATGAAATCCAAACAGATAGTTGAACTTTGGATCTAACGCTGTTGTTTTCTTAAGCTGATAATGAAGTGAAATCAGAATAAATCCTATTAATTAACACCATAATGTGAGACTACTTCAACAACATAGTCATTAATGTTTCAGAACATGAAAAACCACCATTAAATAATTCACAAGACACAAAGCTTTCAAACTCAGGTAAATATATAAGGGATTGTTTGAAAGAAACATAAAATTAGCAAATGATCATCCATGATCAAATGGTGGAGTAGACTCAATGGGCCAAATGATCTAATGGTTATAACTCAAGCCTGTTCTCCAAACATTGATAGTCTATGGACTCTAGAGAAATGGTACATCCCTGTTGATTTATTCTTCTGGTGAGGTTTTAATCTGCATGCCTCATTTTGTTTATATCTTACTTTTAATCGGCACAAAATAATCTCTTTAGTGGCAAGTGGTCCTGACCAAACTGACTGTTATGGCATAGTGTTTAGTGTTAGTTTAGTTTAGTTTAGAGGTACAGCGCAAAAACAGGCCCTTTGGCCCACTGAGTCCGCTCCGACCAGCAATCCCCGTACATTAACACGATCCTACATTCACTAGGGACAATTTACACATATGTCAAGCCAATTAACCTACTGTATGTCTTTGGAGTGTGGGAGGAAACAGAAGATCTCGGAGAAAACCAATGCGATCAAGGGTAGAAAGTACAAACTACATACAGACAACAACCATAGTCGGGATCAAACTCGGGTCTCTGGCGCTGCAAGCGCTGTAAGGCAGCAACTCTACCGCTGCGCCACCGTGCCTTTTGATGAGATCAATGTTTAAAGTTATCACACAGCAACCGGAATTAGAGAAGTACACCCATTTAGTCAGATAAAATATTTTTTTATTTCTATACCTCATCTACAAGCTCTCAAAATAAGAGCGAGGTAGTTTGGTGGGACCAAACTCTCGCTAATAGTTGAAGTACTTTCACCAGAAGTTTAATCAGTATTAACCACAAAGTTTCACAAAAAGTGAATAACCACTATTTAATTTCGAAAATATTATATTTTTGATGGCTGGTATAAATTACATATCACTCACAACCTAGTGACACGTGAGCTGCGTAATAAATTAAAGTTTTGAATTAGTTAATTTTCTGCAAGAAGAGAATCTCCCTCAAGTGTTAATTAAATATTTCAATATCAGTAACAACCTGACTTGGAAACAAAGTTTCTTTATTCAGGTCACGTGTAAAATAAATGGAAAATACGGCAGAATAAATTCAATGTCTGGATTGTGCTAAGAACTAATTTTCTTATGAATTCTTTATGATATATGTAACTAATTTCTTCCAGTTATGAATATTATCCCAAGTTAAGAAACGTGATTGCAATTGCGATTCTAAATTTTCAAATTTTTAAGATATTTTTGTGCCAGATTATTAGTAAATAATTGTTGCTGTACCCGTCTAAGTGCTATCAGCCAACTGTTGACATCTAACATAATCATGATGTGAAACAGATCTTTTACACCAAAGCCCTGGAATAGTTCTTTTATGAGGTACAATATGAATAATTAGAGATAAATAATTTTTGGGGGTTAAAAACAATCTAATTGTTTCCAAAGTAGTCAATGTATATTATTTGCAATTTTTCCAAACATTTAGCATTCTTAATGTATACAGTAAGTACAATTGCAATATACTATTTCCTACACGCGGTGGTCCAGCCCCTACTGAAAAAACCTAACCTAGACCCCACCTTGCCTAGCAACTACAGACCCATTTCCAAACTGCCATTCCTGTCAAAAGTCCTTGAAAAGGCAATCCTTAACCAATTAGTGCCCTACCTGCACCAAAACACCATCCTGGAAAGTTTCCAGTCAGGTTTCAGAGCCCACCACAGCACAGAGTCTGCCTTGTTGAAGGTACACAACGACCTGCTTCTCGCCATCGACACCGGCGACTGTGCAATCCTGCTCCTTCTCGACCTCAGCGCAGCATTCGATACAGTGGACCACACCATCCTTATTGACCGTCTCCGGTACGCGGTTGGCATTGATGGCACTGCCCTGAGCTGGTTCGCTTCGTACCTCAAAGATAGGAGTTTCGCCATCAACATAGGCAGTTATTCCTCTGCTCCAGCTAGCCTCTCCTGCGGAGTTCCACAAGGCTCCATCCTAGGCCCCATTCTCTTCTCTCTATACATGCTCCCCCTTGGCCAAATCATTCAAAGGCACGGCATTTCTTTCCACTGCTATGCCGATGGCACTCAGCTTTACCTCCCCCTGAAACCCAACAACCAGTCAAATTTAAACAGCCTCTCACACTGCCTTGAGGACATAAAATGTTGGATGGCACAGAACTTCCTCCAATTAAATGAGAGCAAGTCTGAGGTCATCCTATTCGGCCCCCCCGACTCCATCAAATTGATAACAGGCAGTCTTGGAAGCCTATCCTGCCTAGTCAAACCGCATGTCAAAAACCTCGGCATGATATTTGACTCTGCATTAAAATTTGATAAGCAAGTCAACGCTGTGGTAAAAGCCAGCTTCTTCCAACTTCGAACCATAGCTAAAATCAAACCTTTCCTCAAATTCGACGACACAGAAAAAATCATTCACGCTTTCATTTCCTCCCGCCTAGACTACTGCAACTCCCTATACACTGGGATCAGCCAATCTTCCCTGTCCCGCCTGCAACTGGTCCAAAACGCCGCAGCGAGACTCCTGACGGGTACCCGTAAAAGGGACCACATCACCCCGATTCTGGCCTCTCTCCACTGGCTCCCTGTACGGTACAGAATCAACTTCAAGCTCCTCCTATTCACGTATAAAGCCCTAAATGGACACTCCCCCCCCTACATCAAAAATCTTCTAACCCCCCTCTCTAACTCCAGGTCCCTCAGATCGGCCGACTTGGGGCTATTCACTATCCCGCGGTCTAGGCTTAAACTCAGGGGTGACCGCGCTTTTGCGGTTGCAGCTCCTAGACTGTGGAACAGCATCCCTCTCCCGATCAGAACTGCCCCCTCCATCGACTCCTTTAAGTCCAGGCTCAAAACATATTTCTACTCCCTAGCGTTTGAGGCTCATTGAGGAGGCGCTGTGAACTGTTTGCGTACTACTGTATGTTTTCATTTTTTTTTCTATTGGAACCTAATCAAATGTACAGCACTTTGGTCAACGTGGGTTGTTTTTAAATGTGCTATACAAATAAAATTGACTTGACTTGACTTGACTTGACTACATTCATTCTGTAGTAAACAACTGCTAGGAATGAATCTAGACAAAGACCTTAGACCAAAGAATCTAGACATTGTTCCTTGGAGCACAGGAGACTGAGGGGCGATCTTAAATAGGTATATAAGATCATAGGGGGAATACATAGGGTGAATGTACATAATATTTTACCCAGAGTAGGGAAATCAAGAACCAGAAGACATAGGTTTAAGGTGAGAGGGGAAAGACTTAAATGGAACCCGAGATGTAATTTTTCACACAGGCAGTGGTAGGCCTATGGAACAAGCTGTCAATTGAGGTAGTTGAGGCAGGTACTATAATAATATTTGAAACATATTTGGACAGGTACATGGATAAGAAAGGTTTAGAGAGATATGGCCAAATGCAGGCAGGTGGGACCAGTGTAGATGGGACATCTATGTCGGCAAGGGCAGGTTGGGCTAAAGGGCCTGTTTCTGTGCTGTATGATCACTGCATCCCTTCTTCATGTCAAACACACAGTCCACAAGAAAGTGGAAACTTTCTCATCTGCGCCATAGCCTTTTTGTGGACAACGTGCGATAGGATTGATACTTTGGCTGTGTATAATGGAAAGATGGAGCGGGCTTTTCTCACCAACAGCCAAGTGACATTTTGGTGCTTGTTTGACAGTTCTCATGGTGTGATATTCTGCCAAATAACTCTGATAGTCTGTGCAGCAAACCATCCTACGAGACTTCTCATAAATCCCATGTAGACCCCTGCCTAATTGACTTGTGGTCAAAGGTAGTGCTTTCTTTATAGACCAAAAGGTTCTGATACATGTATTGTTACTTGCTATTGGTGTCTATGGCAGGTTACATTAATGACTTAGACGAAGGGATTAAAAGTACCATTAGCAAATTTGCAGATGATACTAAGTTGGGGGGTAGTGTGAATTGTGAGGAAGATGCAATAAGGCTGCAGGGTGACTTGGACAGGTTGTGTGAGTGGGCGGATACATGGCAGATGCAGTTTAATGTAGATAAGTGTGAGGTTATTCACTTTGGAAGTAAGAATAGAAAGGCAGATTATTATCTGAATGGTGTCAAGTTAGGAGGAGGGGGAGTTCAACGAGATCTGGGTGTCCTAGTGCATCAGTCAATGAAAGGAAGCATGCAGGTACAGCAGGCAGTGAAGAAAGCCAATGGAATGTTGGCCTTCGTAACAAGAGGAGTTGAGTATAGGAGCAAAGAGGTCCTTCTACAGTTGTACCGGGCCCTGGTGAGACCGCACCTGGAGTACTGTGTGCAGTTTTGGTCTCCAAATTTGAGGAAGGATATTCTTGCTATGGAGGGCGTGCAGCGTAGGTTCACTAGGTTAATTCCCGGAATGGCGGGACTGTCGTATGTTGAAAGGCTGGAGCGATTGGGCTTGTATACACTGGAATTTAGAAGGATGAGGGGGGATCTTATTGAAACATATAAGATAATTAGGGGATTGGACACATTAGAGGCAGATAACATGTTCCCAATGTTAGGGGAGTCCAGAACAAGGGGCCACAGTTTGAGAATAAGGGGTAGGCCATTTAGAACGGAGATGAGGAAGAACTTTTTCAGTCAGAGGGTGGTGAAGGTGTGGAATTCTCTGCCTCAGAAGGCAGTGGAGGCCAGTTCGTTGGATGCTTTCAAGAGAGAGCTGGATAGAGCTCTTGAGGATAGCGGAGTGAGGGGGTATGGGGAGAAGGCAGGAACGGGGTACTGATTGAGTGATCAGCCATGATCGCATTGAATGGCGGTGCTGGCTCGAAGGGCTGAATGGCCTACTCCTGCACCTATTGTCTATTGTCTATTGTCTATTGTCTATTGTTACATCCTTTAAGCTGCTTAAGCTGCCAAAGGGACTGACTCCCTAATTTATTTTTAGTTCAGTTTAGTTTATGTGACACATATACCGAGGTACAGTGAAAGGCTTTTGTTGCATGCTATCTTAATCAATACATTTTTGTTTTTTAAATTTTAGTAATCCTTTTGTATCATTTAAAATTCTAAAAATGTGAAAATAATGTTTAACTTTTTAGCGGTACCAGTATACCGTAGCAGCCCGTACCGATACAAAAAATGCACTGGTCAAAGGTGTATCCAATGACATTTTTCTACAAGTGATGTGACAAGAGCCAACTGAATGGGACAATCTGTGGCAACAAGGCTAAGCTTTTTTATGATTCCTTAGCATTGAAATACAAAGTATTAAAATCGATTGGCCAAACCGTGAACTGCCAAGTCGGGCGGCACAGTGGCGCCGCAGTAGAGTTGCTGCCTTACAGCAAATGCAGCGCCGGAGACTCAGGTTCAATCCTGACTACGGGTGCTGTCTGTACGGAGTTTGTACGTTCTCCCCGTGACCTGCGTGGGTTTTCTCCGAGATCTTCGGTTTCCTCCCACTCCAAAGACGTACAGGTATGTAGGTTAATTGGCTGGGCAAATGTAAAAAATTGTCCCTAGTGGGTGTAGGATAGTGTTAATGTGCGGGGATCGCTGGGCGGCGCGGACCCGGTGGGCCGAAGGGCCTGTTTCTGCACTGTA
Source organism: Rhinoraja longicauda (assembly GCF_053455715.1). Lineage (NCBI taxonomy): Eukaryota > Metazoa > Chordata > Chondrichthyes > Rajiformes > Arhynchobatidae > Rhinoraja > Rhinoraja longicauda. The sequence continues at coordinate 40,902,992 of NC_135965.1, read as the reverse complement.
TCTCTAAATCTAAATCTAATAAAAAAGTGTCTTTCTTCAAGGCCGCCATTTATTGAAAGCAATTTACAGGATTAGTACTTTATTTAAGCATGGAACAAAAACATTGAATACATTTTAATTCCCAGCAAATTTGTGACAAGTCAGATGGAAAGAGACCAAACCACAATATGAATCCTGGGAATTTTTACTTCTATGCTCAACAGCCGAGCAGCAATTAGGTGCCAAATTCAAAATGAGAGGGAGGCTGTTTAGTGCGACAGAAATTATGAATGGCCAAATCTTATCAGCAGATAAAATAGAGAGAAAAAAATTAAGGTTTTTTTTTTCAACCCAGGTTTGGTCCAAAGCAGATGCAATCTCAACTTTTCTAGTTACCTGCTCCTCCTTCTATCACCGAAGAAAGACTTCCCCTTTCTTTAGTGGGTAGAGAGCTGGGGGTAGTTATTTTATTCTCTTGACAGTTGCCAACCTGCCTTTAGGAAACTATAGTTTGGCGAAAACACGAGAGACGTCTTTGATGCAATGTGATATTCAGACATTTTGGAGGTTCCTATCTGCTTTTGGCAGGGATCGCATTTACCGAGCTGCAATGAGAATTGGTGGTCGGTAGGAGGTGGGCTTCCAATGCCCCCCTGCACCTTTCAAATATCTTACTCTAGTATTCATTGACAAGTTAAATCAAAAGAACACAACTCACGTGAATTGGAAAATAGTCACAGAAGTAGTTCCAGAGAGCCCAGTTTCTGACCCATTCTGACCTTCTACCTCCATGATTCGGTGTTTCCCAGTCAAGATACAACCAAACAGTGTAAATTGCAGCTATGTACCAGTAACCAGCAATGATGAAAAACACGAACACTGCAAGGCAGCACTGACCTTTAAAGAGAAGAAATTATATAAAATGTAATTAATTTCTATGTATCTCAGTCACAACATGACCAATACAATTCAAGTTTGACTTTTAGTTTAGATGGAATTCAAAAGTGAAATAAAAGGCTTTGTTATAAGGAGAAGACTTGGTATTATATAAAACCTTTCATGAATTCAAGATGTTCTAAAGTCTTTTCCAGCCAGTAAAGTACTTCTGACGTGTGATCACTGTGGTAGTATAGGAAATGCAGGTTGCCTGAAGGTTATTTAGCAGCCGCAACACTGGGGTGAATATCCCTGCTTTGTTTCAAAATACTTCCTCGCAAGATGGACAATGTGATCATGGCGTATTGTTGCACGCAAGGGACAGAAACATCCGTAAGGATATCCCAAAGAAGGGTCACTACCCGAAACATCACCCATCCTTTTTCTCCAGAGATGCTGCCTGACCTGCGGAGTTACTCCAGTACTTTGTGTTTATCTTTGGTACAAAGCAGCATCTGCAGTTCTTTGTTTCTAGTTTTGTTTTCATATGACAGCAAAATTTGAAATGAAAGCTTTGAACATCCGTGCTGGAGATGGGCAATTCTTGTAGCCTCCTCCCTGAAATCTGAATTAGGAGGATAGATTTGTTGTAGTACCATGAATTGCTGTATTTTAGATTTAGATTTTAGATTTAGAGATACAGGGCGGAAACAGGCCCTTCGGCCCACCGGGTCCGCGCCGCCCAGCGATCCCTGCACATTAACACTATCCTACACCCTAGGGACAATTTTTACATTAATTTTTACACTGTTAAAATAAACCAGAGATCTTTTAACAACATATAATTTGACATTACATAGTCTGAGCCTCAGATTATTTAAGTTTAATTGTTGTTTATCCAGAAAACCTTGAAAATTAGACAGCTGTAATCAACTTTAGACTTCAACTGTAATCTATTCAAATTTTGAGCACTGGTTTGCATCCACAATAACATCTTAATATATTTTATTGGGTCTTAAATAGGATAGTTCAAGTTATTTTCTAGGAGCAAAAGGACAGTATTATGAAATGAATACTGTTGTAATGTATTGTGTGAAGTGCAGCAATTTCCTTCTTGTTAATTGTACGAGTGTGTTTTCATCCATTTAATAGTCTTTTACCGTACTATATTTAATTTGCCTAATGAATCCTTTGTTTCAGAGTAAATATCCAGAAAAATATCCGCCACTCTATTTTACCACAGAAATTATTGGCACAGAAAATATCACGGAAAATAAGAGAGGAGGACAAGTGAAATATACTTTTTGATATATTGCCATTGCACACTGGGAATTATGACCAAGCATCATCTTCAAACAAAGTGGACTTAAAGTACAATAAGTAGCTACATACATAGGTCAGTTCTCATTTAATAGGCATCCTTTCTATACATTTATCCGAGGCATTTGGTGTGGTGGAGATGCCCCTCAAAATAAGGGAAGGATGTATTGAATGTATGTATTGAATGTATGTATATTTCTCGATTAAAGTATATTTTGAAATAAAATTGCTGGTAGAAATAGATTTGTACAATAGCTCAAAAGTCTTCTTCATAATTTAGCCAAGCTTTTTTCTATTGATGCGTGTAAATATTGACTACATAGAGTGTACTGGAAATCAGGACTGAAAGGTCACTGGAGCTGGGCAGCAGCACCTCTGCCAGCCATGACACTTCGTCTGCCTTCTTTTGGTACCACCTGGCAATATCTGCACCCCACCTTGATTTGTCTTTGTATTATCTGCCTTTGATTTCTCATATTTTCATTTAAAATGTAATTCCAACTGTGTTCTAGTTGTTACTATTATACTTGAATTCCTTGTACGATTATTTCATTAAAAAAGATAGTAAATTACTGCATAGATTTCATGTGGACCCTGAAGATGCCAAATAAGTTCAAGGACAGAATGTTGGCACAGCGGTAGAGTTGCTGCCTTACAGTGCCAGAGACCCAAGTTTAATCCTGACCACGGGTGCTGTCTGTACGGAGTTTGTATGTTCTCCCCGTGACCTGGGTGGGTTTTCTCGGGGATCTCTAGTTTCTTTCACACTCCAAGGACGTACATGTTTATAGGCTAATTGGCTTGGTAAAATTTTTAATTGTTCCAAGTGTGTGTAGGATAGTGTTAGTGTGCGGGGATCACTAGTCGGTGCAGACTCAATGACCCTAAGACACCTTTTCTGTGCTGTATCTCTAAACTAAACTAGACTAGACTCATTAATGGATGAGTAAATACTTGTTAGTTGAAATTTAATGAGTGGAACTGCAAGTTTCTTTGTCTTGAGTGTGAAATTAAGGAGATCATATGAACTTCAAATTGATTACACCAGTAGTTTAAAAATGACAATCTTTAAGAAGAAGGTATAATTAATACAAATGTTAAAAAATCTTTAGCATGCTGGGATTTTAAAAATAAAATGGATAATGTTAAATTCATTGGATGGTCTTTAAACCAATACTGTACCAGGAGCTTTATCTATATACTAAAACTCTCGTTTGTTTGTTTGTTTGTTTGTTCCTCAACCACAGCCAAAACGGTACATGATAGCGTGATAATTTTAAGCCCACCTTACTCACCATCATTTCTTTGGTGCTAATGGAAGAAGTTTCATTGAAATCGGTGTTACATTTTTAAAGCTATTCACATTTTAAAGTTTAAATCTATCTCCGGGGGAGGGGGAGAGAGGGGGCTGGAAAGGGGGGGGAGGGAGGAGGAGGGAGGAGGAGGGAGGATGGGGAAGAGGAGGAGGGAGAGGGGAGGGTGGAGCAGGGGAGGGGAGAGGGGAGAGGGGAAGGGGAGAGGGAAAGGGGAGAGGGGAAGGGGAGAGGGGAAGGGGAGAGGGGAAGGGGAGAGGGGAAGGGGAGAGGGGAAGGGGAGAGGGGAAGGGGAGAGGGGAAGGGGAGAGGGGAAGGGGAGAGGGGAAGGGGAGAGGGGAAGGGGAGAGGGGAAGGGGAGAGGGGAAGGGGAGAGGGGAAGGGGAGAGGGGAAGGGGAGAGGGGAAGGGGAGAGGGGAAGGGGAGAGGGGAAGGGGAGAGGGGAAGGGGAGAGGGGAGAGGGGAAGGGGAGAGGGGAAGGGGAGAGGGAAAGGGGAGAGGGAAAGGGGAGAGGGAGGGGGGGGAGGGGGGGAGTGGGTGCTGTACCAATGCAGGAGAGGTTTGGGCCCAGCCTGTTAATAAAATTGAGCCATAACTGCCACATCCTTTCTTATTGCTCAAAGAATTCATATTTCCTCATTCTTACCCTCAATTTCCTGGCTTATTCTAACTGTGCCATCATTGCCACATCATTTAAAGGTCACAATGTTTGCAGAGTATACTCTTTCTTCTATTTGGCTACAATCTACTCAAAAGCTGGCCAATCATCATTGTCTCCTGATCCTTATGCTACCTGGTGTTGCAAATGGCTTCCCTTTTTAGTTTAGTATAATTCAGCTTAGTTTATTATTGTCAGGTATACCGAAGTACAGTGAGAAGCCATTTGTTGCATGCTATCCAGTCAAAGTAGATCATACATGGTTTCAATCAAGCCTCCACAGTGTACAGATAAAGGATGAAGGGTACCACATTTAGTGCAAGATAAAGTCCGATGAAAGATAGTTTAAAGGTCTCCAATGAGATAGACGGGAGGTTAGGCCAGACTGTAGCTGGTGCGAGAACGGTTCAGTTGCCTGACAACATCTGGGAAGAAATTGTCCCTGAATCTGGAGGTGTGCATTTTCAAATTTCTGCACCTCCAGATATGCTCATTAAAATCAACAGCTTTAATATGATCCACTGCTTCTTTTTCTCCAAAACCTTTCCTTTGTCCAGTGGTGCTATCCTTATGTGGTCCCCTTTTACTTATCCAAATGGAGATAAGAATATTTCCTTCACAGGTCCTCCATGCTGTTAACCTGCTTGCTTTCTTTCCGTTATTCAACATGCTTACCCCGTAGTGAGAGAAATGAAGCACCTGTTTGAATCCATATTCTGTTCTCTTCATCTAACTCGCCACTGCTCATGCTCTCGGTCTATTTTCCCATTATAGAGTCTGAGTGAGCAGTAATTTCCACCAGCTAAACATTGGGATATCTAAAAGCACCAACCTGGACTTCTGCCCATAATTAATAATTCAATTCCCCTTTCTCAGATAGAAGCAACCTCTTCATAAGTTGCTTATCGACGAGTTCTCTTAGGGGCGGCACAGTGGTGTAGTGGTAGAGTTTCTGGCAGAGGTTCTGATAGTTTCTGGTAGTGGTAGAGTTTCTGCCTTACAGCGACAGAGACCCGGGTTCGATCCTGTCTGTACGGAGTTCTCCCTGTGACTGCGTGGGTTTTCTCCGGGAACTCCAGTTTCCTCCCACCACTCCAAACGCGTGTAGGTTTGTAGGTTAATTGGCTTCTATAAATTGTAAATTGTCCCTAGTGTGTAGGATAATGCCAATGTCTGGAGTGATTGCTAATCAGCATGGGCTCGGTGGGCCGAAGGGCCTGTTTACATTATACATTAATGACTTGGATGAAGGGATTAAAAGTACCATTAGCAAATTTGCAGATGATACAAAGCTGGGTGGCAGTGTGAACTGTGAGGGAGATGCTATGAGGTTGCAGGGTGACTTGGACAGGTTGTGTGAGTGGGCGGATGCATGGCAGATACAGTTTAATGTGGATAAGTGTGAGGTTATCCACTTTGGTGGTAAGAATAGGAAGGCAGATTATTATCTGAATGGTGCCAAGTTAGGAAAAGGGGACGTACAACGAGATCTGGGTGTCCTAATGCATCAGTCACTGAAAGGAAGCATGCAGGTACAGCAGGCAGTGAAGAAAGTCAATGGAATGTTGGCCTTCATAACAAGAGGAGTTGAGTATAGGAGCAAAGAGGTCCTTCTGCAGTTGTACAGGGCCCTAGTGAGACAGCACCTGGAGTATTGTGTGCAGTTTTGGTCTCCAAATTTGAGGAAGGATATTCTTGCTATTGAGGGTGTGCAGCATAGGTTTACTAGGTTAATTCCCGGAATGGCGGGACTTTCATATTTTGAAAGACTGTAACGACTAGGCTTGTATACACTGGAATTTGGAAGGATGAGAGGGGATCTTATCGAAACATATAAGATTATTAAGGGGTTGGACGCGTTAGAGGCAGGAAACGTTCCCAAAGTTGGGGGAGTCCAGAACCAGGGGCCACAGTTTAAGAATAAGGGGTAGGCCATTTAGAATGGAGATGAGGAAAAACATTTTCAGTCAGAGAGTTGTGAATCTGTGGAATTCTCTGCCTCAGAAGGCAGTGGAGGTCAATTCTCTGAATGCATTCAAGAGAGAGCAAGATGGAGCTCTTGAGGATAGCGGAGTCAGGAGGTATGGGGAGAAGGCAGGAACGGGGTACTGATTGAGAATGATCAGCCATGATCACATTGAATGGTGGTGCTGGCTCGAAGGGCCGAATGGCCTACTCCTGCACCTATTGTCCATTGTCTATTTGCATGCTGTATCGTTAAAGTCTAAAATCTAGAAGCTGAGCTTTCAACATCGCATCTTCACCATCTACCTCAAACTCCAGCATATCAACTGCCTCCATTTTGTCTTTAGCTCATGTCTAAAATCCACATGTTTTTGTTATCACCAGTACAAACAAGTCCAAAGATTCCAGGCTATCCTGCAAGTGGCAGGCAGCCTTGGCATGACTGGTTGTATTTCTGCCCCTAAGTCATAAGATTGTGAGTCACAAGGCTATGGTTTCAAGTTTCATTCCAAACACTTGGCACAAAAATATCAGCTGCCTGTAGCACAGCTTTTAGGGAGTATTGCATGGTTGAAGTTGCCTTCCTCCAAATTACTCATTAAATCAAGGCCCTACCTGTTCTTTTGAGTGAACATAAAAATTCCGATGTCACATAACTAAAGTGTGTGTTTCCTAGGCCTCCTAAACTGTATTTTTACTTCAACCAATATTGCCCCAAAAAATGATCTCATCATTATAACGTTGCTGTTTGTGAAAGTTTGCTGAGTGTGGATTACCATACAATGGTAACTGCATCTCACAAAGTGCTTACTTAATTAGATGTAAAGTGCTGTGCAAAAGTAAGTCTAACTTAAAAACCTAAGTTCATACAAAAATGCACCTCCAATATTGGAAATCGCAATCAACCAACCCCACCACTTGATTGAAAGATGCAAGACGAATACAGGCCCTTCAGCCCACTGACACCATGCTCACCCATTCTCACTAGTTTTATATTATCACACTTTTGCATCCACTTCCTACACACTAGAGGCAATTTATTTTTAACAGAGGCCAATTAACCTACAAACCTACACATCTTTGGGATATGCGAGGAAATCAGAGTATCCACGCGGCCGTAGGGAGAATGTACAAACTGCATACAGACAGCACCCGAGGTCAGGATTGAACCAGGTCTCTGGTGCTGCCAGGCAGCAGCTCTACCAGTAGCACCACTGTGCCACTTGAATCAAATATTTAACCCTTTTGTTCAAATTCATTCTTCTGCTCTCCCCCAACCATTGAATCCTCAAAAACTCCTCTACATTCAAAACCCTCAAAAATCATCAGTAAACTTCAATACATTCAAAACTCCGCTGCCCGTCTACTCACCCACACCCCGATCCGTGACCATATCACCCCCGTCCTTTATAAACTCCACTGGCTCCCCATCCCCCAGAGAATCCAGTACAAAATCCTCCTCATAACCTACAAAGCCCTCCATAACCTGGCCCCATCCTACCTGACCGACCTCCTCCACAGGCACACTCCCACCTGCACCCTCCGCTCTGCTGCTGCCAATCTCCTATCCCCCCACATCCGGACCAAACTCAGATCCTGGGGGGACAGGGCTTTCTCCATCGCTGCTCCCACCCTATGGAACTCACTACCCCAAAACGTTAGAGACTCCTCCACACTCACCACATTCAAAACATCGCTGAAGTCTCACCTGTTCAGTACTGCCTTCAACCACTGAAGGTCACCTCACCTTCTGTCTCCTTTCTCTGTTCGTTTATTTATTTACTTATTTATCTATTTATTCATTTCCCTATGTTCTCTAAATCTCTGTAAAGCGTCTTTGAGTATATGAAAAGCGCTATATAAATAAAATACATTATTATTATTATTATTATTACATTCCTCATTTCATTCACCTCACATGTTGAGCCTACACTGTGGAATTTCCTTCATTAACTTCTGCCTTTTATTCCTTATAAGATCTTCCTTGACTCCTGACGTTTTGCTTTAGTTACTCCTTTAAATATATTCTCTAGAACACTGTATCAATTGCACAGCTGGGATATTTTTCTATTAAAAGTTCTTCTTAAAGATAGTGACCATCTCATGAAAATATTGAGGACTCCTTTTGAAATAAGTGTCTGAGTGTTAAAAAAAAAAACGACGTTCAACTGTTGTCCACATGCTGGACTTCGAATATTTTTCTATCATCAAGACCTGTATCTAAAATCTTACTCATTGAGATGATCAGAAAAAAACACACTTGGAACTAGACACCTGCCTTCCAGGTTTTGTTAACTTTATAATGGTGAGATCATTTTTTGGGGGCAATATTGGTTGAAGTAAAAAAGTCAGCACGGATTAGGTTGTGAAACATTGTGCTTTAAAACCATCACATCAAGATGGCATGTGTTCACTTCACTTGATCTTCTGGAGATCTTGTATAAGTAGGTATTTATTCACAAAATGCTGGAGTAACTCAGCAGGTCAGGCAGCATCTCAGGAGAGAACGGAGATGAGGAAGAACTTTTTCAGTCAGAGTGGTGAAGGTGTGGAATTCTCTGCCTCAGAAGGCAGTGGAGGCCAGTTCGTTGGATGCTTTCAAGAGAGAGCTGGATAGAGCTCTTAAGGATAGCGGAGTGAGGGGGTATGGGGAGAAGGCAGGAACGGGGTACTGATTGAGAGTGATCAGCCATGATCGCATTGAATGGCGGTGCTGGCTCGAAGGGCTGAATGGCCTACTCCTGCACCTATTGTCTATTGTCTATTGTCTAATGAATGGTAAAGCTGTGCGAATAGGAGGCGCGTGGAGGAAATGCCCTGAAGGTAACGAGACAGTATACATAAACAAGGTCTTTGTTTTTCCTGACTAAAACAAAAAAGCACATTTTTTTTGTGTCAGAGATCATTCCAACATGACAATGAGCAGAAGTTACCCAAGAACAAAAAGGTGAAGATCCACTTGAGCACCGCAAACGTCTGAATCCTTCTCTTAAAAGGGATGTTTATGGGCGCAAATTCGACCTTCATATTCGTAACTGTTGCCCGCAACTCCTCGCAGTTACCTCGGCACTTTCACGGATCTGAAACACAGCGAGCGCCACACATTACATTAAATGTTGCTCTACTCAAGGCGTAGTAGGTTGAGCGCGGTACGCCCAACCAACATTCGACTTCCTTTCATTGCAACGAGTTACCGCGCTTCCTTCGCATGCAATTACGCGTATTCGTTCAACCAAACCTCGCAAGTTTAAGAAAAAAACTTTCCTCTTTAAGTGCTGCACGCTTTCCAACCGAATCTTACCTCGGTCGTGACTTGTCTTCCAGATTTTATAAAGGGAACATTTTTTTTTTAATTGGAGGAGATTGTGAAATCCTTCACAGTTAGCGGACGAGGTTGTTTTGCTGGAGTTTTTTGTTGTTGTTAAATCTTTCTTGCTCAGGGGAACACTGGCTTTGGCTTGGCTTGAAAAAACGTGGCGTGCTTCAACTTGGAGAGAAGGTGGTGGTGGGGGGGGGGGGGGGGGGGGATTCACAAGGAACAACAGGGGGAGCTAAACATCACATTTATAAAACAGACTTTTTTAAGAAAGCCCGTCAAAATGTTGCGAGGTCTGAAATCAAATGCAATGAGAAAGCTGGGACCAAGTTGAGGAAGACAGGTCTGTGGCAGAAAATTGAAAAGTTATGGTGTTCAGAGTTCTCATTGAATGAAGGGTTACATTACCTTGTTCCTTCACCCCACATATATTGATATCTCTTTGACAGCATTTCTACTCCCCATCACATTCACAATCTTGAACAATACAGCTGCGATCTACACAAATATTCATTCCGATTTTTGCAGCGATAAATCAACGAGTGTGTGTGTGTTGGATTCAGAGGGGATGAGGGATAATGGCGAAATCTCCTCAAGGTATGCCTACTTTACAGACGTTCTCCTCCCCTCTCCTGTCCGGCCGGAGTTCTGCAACATCCTCTCTCGCTCTGTGATTCCTCCTGCTCTCCACGCCCACGTTTTAACCCAGAGAGCCCGAAGAAGGATTATCGACCCGAAGTGTCATCCATTTACTTTTCTCCACAGAGGCTGCCTGACCCGCCGAGTTACTCCAGCTTTTTGTGTCTATCTTGGGGATAATTGGATGTGGGTGCCGCACCTGTTGATGAACCCTGCTCACAGATATTTTTACCCCACAATCATTGTTGCTCTTTCTCTTCCTTTAAACTGGTTTAAAATATCAGCGTGGCAAAGATGTTGTGATCGGGGATGGTAACAGTTTGTAGCCGAGTTAGGGCATTCCACTCATAACCTTGATAGAGCTCGATGGAGACTAAACAACCAAAATAAAGTTATAAGTAAAATCACGATTTCTTTCCATAATAATCGACTGGGGAAAGATGATTATAAGTCAAGGGGAAAGATGATTATAAGACAAGTTTGTGTTTCACCATAATTTTGTGTTGCTGCTTAATATTAATTAATATTTACTTTTCTCTTTATAATTAGATTTTATGAGTATTTACTTTGATATAATCCAAACTAAAGACTTTCCCAATAATACTGTAGTCGTGCGTTTACAAAGCATGTTTAGTTTAGTTTAGTTTACACACACAGCATGGAGACAGGCCCTTTGGCCCACCTAGTCAAATGGCCCACCAGTAAGAATAAGGGGTAGGCCATTTAGAACAGAGATGAGGAAAAACTTTTTCACTCAGAGAGTTGTAAATCTGTGGAATTCTCAGCCTCAGAAGGTAATGGAGGCCAATTCTCTGGATGCTTTCAAGAGAGAGGTAGATGGAGCTCTTAATGATAGCAGAGTCAGGGGGTATGGGGAGAGGGCAGGAACAGAGTACTGGTTGTGAATGATCAGCCATGATCACATTGAATGGTGGTGCTGGCTCGAAGGGCCGAATGGCCTACTCCTGCACCTATTGCCTATTGTCTATTGTCTATTGAGTCCACGTCAACCAGCAATCACCCGTATTCTACCCGAAACAATAGGGGCAATTTACAGAAGCCAATTAACCTGCATGTCTTTGGAATATGGAAGGAAACTGGAGCACCCAGAGAAAACCCACACAGTCACAGGGAGAATGTACAAACTCTATACAGACAGTACCATCAGTAAGGATTGAACCCGGGTCACTGGCGCTATAAGGCAACAATATAAGTACTAGCCTATAGAGGCTATAAATTACTGGCTGTTAATGGCTCGCCGCTTTGTAATATGGTAGAAATACTACTGACTGAAAGATAACTATTACAAGACCCATGTCGGTTAACTATGTATTCACTTACCTGGACGATTCAAATTTTGCTACTGGCGGAGTTACTTTAAAGACTCCAACATCCAAAGTGTATTTCTTAATTATCTGCTGAAACGCAAATAGGACGAGCTTTGACTTCTTCCACACAATATGCCATCCCACAGAATGTTAGAGTGGAATGTTGAGCCTTTAAAAGATGGTTCTGTTTAGTTCTTTAACACGTTATAGGTGCTAGGTTATCAAATAAGTACAATACTAGTATTAGAAGTTAATTGTAAGGAAGGTTACCTTAACTTTATTGCCGTTACAAGGTGTTTGTTAGCGGCGTCTCAATATTTTGTTCATTTTTTCTTGTTTTCTAATTATCTATTTCTTTCCCTTATTTTTGCAATATATATCTTAGTATCTTGTGCTAATGCGCATTTCTCTTGGTGATATTCATGGGGGGTGGGGGAGTGGGGTGAGGGGTTTCTTACTCCGCCTATATTCCAAAAAATACTTTAATTACTGTGTTAGAGCATTTATTTCAGCAGAAGATACATAGACTAACTATGCAAGATGATGTAGCATGCAAAACTGTGGGGAAAGGACTTGCCTTTTGTGGTTGGAATGTCAAGGGCGTGAATGAACCAATAAAAAGGGGTAAAATACTAGCTCACTTAAAATCCCTTAACACTGACATAATATTCCTCCAGGAGACTCACCTCAAGAATGACTCACACAACAGGCTGAGGTGCAGGTGGATTGGACAGCTGTACCACTCCAATCAGATGTGCAGCATTTTGGTCAACGTGGGTTGTTTTTTAAATGTGCTATACAAATAAAATTGACTTGACTTGACTTGACCTTTCCCTCCAAAGCCAGGGGTTCCACAATCTTAATCCACAAAGGTACCCCGTTCAAACATAAATCTACAATAGTTGATAAGGAGGGCAGGTATATCATAGTGACCGGAGAAGTGTATTCAACCTCACTGACTTTGGTGAACATATACGGTCCAAATTTTGATAACCCCCAATTTTTCAATAAAGTATTTAATTTAATCCCAGATATGTTCCAGTCCAATTTGATAATCGGGGGTGATCTAAATTGTATATTAGACCAATACTTAGACAGATCTTCATTCTGTAGAATAATTACATCCAAGTCCAGTGAACTTTAGAATACATATATAAACAACACAAATATAAAAGATGTATGGAGGATTGCCAACCCCTCAGGAAGAGAGTATTCTTTCTACTCAGGTGCCCATAAAGTATATACACAAATAGATTATTTTCTGGTGGATTCTAAACTCCTGCCATATACCCACAACCCAAAATATCACAATATTATTATTTCAGATCATTGTCCTCTTGCAATCTCCGTGAAACTGGAAGGAATGGCGAAAAGACAGCCGTTTTGGAGATTTAATCCACAAATACTCGCAGAGGCTAAATTTTGTGAATACCTGAAGTTACAGATGGAAATCTTCTTTGAGACAAATGACACTCCTGGCATTTCTCCAACATTGCTTTGGGAAACCTTTAAAGCCTTCCTTAGAGGCTGCATTATTTCTTACCAAGCAGAACAAGAGAAGAAAGGCAGAGCAATAGGAACTAGAAAAACAAATAAATCAGTTGGACTCAGAAAATGCTGCTGACCCATCCATAGGAAAACATAACAAAATAGCTGCACTTAAATACAAATTAAACCAGATACTCTCAGCAAGAATCAGTAGGGCATTTCAATTTACCCATCAAAAATACTTTGAATTTGGCGATAAACCCCATAAACCTTTAGCAAGACAACTTCGCAAATTAGAAAATGACCGTACGATACATAAAATTAGATCGGAAAGAGGAGAACTACTTTCATTGCCCAAAGATATCAACGAAAGATTTCAACAATTTTACCAAACCCTTTACTCGTCTCAAACAACAGATGACACAGTGATGATGCAGACTTTTCTGGATAAGTGCAATCTTCCAACCTTCAGTGAGACCGAACGTAACGAGTTGGGTTCAGAGATAACAGTAAAGGACATCTCAGAGACTATTAAATCATTGAAAAATGGAAAAACTCCTGGCCCAGACGGGATCAATAATGAATTTTACAAAAAAATTAACGACATAATTTCCCCACGTCTACAATGCCTGTATATCCAAGCGTTCAAGGAGCAGACGTTACCGCACACTCTAGCAGAATCAATTATTACATTAATTCCAAAAAAAGATAAGAATCTAGAAGAGCCGGGATCATACAGAGCAATTGCCTTTTTAAATACCGATCAGAAGATCCTAGCCAAGACTCGGGCTCGTAGACTCAGCCTAGTCATTGGCAATGACACCTGGGACGAAAGCTTACAACATATCCATACTTGCTCCTTAAATGCCAGACATTGCCTGATTATGAACTGTACAGGTTATACTATTCAAAAACCAAACTGAACAAAATTTTCCACAGTGCTTCTCCTCTTTGCGATAAGTGTCAATTTCAAGAAGCCACTTTAATCGATAGTTTCGTACTATGTACAGAAATAGAAAGTTTTTGGACGGAAATATTCAACGTTTTCTCCAATATACTGAAAATCCAATTAGAGCCAGACTAAAAACTGACAATACTGGGAATATCAGAAGCATATAGTTTTTCAGCGACGCTTTGTCGGCTATGGATTAATATTAGCAAAAAAACTCATACTTAAATTCTGGAAAAGTGTTGAAGTTCCTGCAGTGAAGATGTGGATTATAGAAATGACGGACACATTACATTTAGAGAGAATTAGGTTTATCTCAAATGACAAACTGAAGCAATTTTTAAAAATATGGTCACCTTTTATTGATTTTCTCGAACAATACAAGATTTGAACACAATTCAAAATCACTCGTAGGGCTGGGTGAGCGGGCACATGGGTGGGTTGTCGGGTATATCTCCCTTTCTTCTTTTTTCTTTTTCATTTTTTTCCTTCTTTCTCTTTTTAATTAAATGCCCTTTTTGAAAAGTGTTAAAATTGAAGCTGTTCATAAAGCTACAAAATTGTCATGTTTTTTTTTACACAAATGCTTCCAATAAAACAAATAATTTAAAAAAATTAAAAACTCATGTCTTTTTTTTGTCGTTCCTGCAAAATTGCAAATGGAATTGGTCAGTGTACAATCATCAGAGAACATCCCTTATCCCTTGAAGAAGCCACTGAAGATGGTTTGGTCCAGGCCCCCTTAAGAACTGTAGTGTTGGATTCCTGGGTTAGAATGGTGGACCTTTGGAGGACCTCCTTTTTGTATTATGTAGGATTCCAGTCACTGATTTTTTTTCTTTTGATGCCTTTTCAATTTGTTCAATTTGATGACACACTTGGCCAAATGGTGTCTTAATGTCAAAGATAGAGAATCTCATCTCAACTGGAATGCCGCTCCTCATTCCATGTTTAGATGAAGGATGTAATGAGGTCTGGAACCAATTTCGCAGGAATGAAGAAAAAATCTATATAACAGTCTATATGAGCAAATAAGCGGAAATGCTACAGAAGTGCCAGGCAATAACCATCTCCGAAACAAAAACAACATTTTCTTTTAATATTCCGTGCCATTACCACTGCATCATCAGTGCACAGATTTATGGCTAGTAAGCACAACTTAATTGAATTGTTAATGACAGCTCCTGTCATTAATTATATTAAATCAAGGCTTAGGCAGACAGATTTTTGGACCACATGGGAATTGGGGGTTACTTGGATCTGGGAGGAGAGTGGAATTGATCCTAAAGTACAGATCAGCCAAGGTATTTTTAAAATCATTTTAATGAAGGCTGGAGGGGGCTATAGGGAATACCTGTGTAGGAAGAAATTGCAGATACTGGTTTATACCATAGATAGACGCAAAATGTTTCTCGTCCGAAACGTCATGTATTCCTTCTCTCCAGAGATGCCGCCTGACCCGCTGAGTTACTCCAGCATGTTGTGCTTATCTACAGGGAATATCTGGCTGTTTCTATTGTATTTATGCTGACAGTTCTTAATGCTGATACAGATAGTGTTCGTTAGAGATGTTCCATTTACCTTACCATTTATCCTTCATGATAAGCATTGAAAAACTCTTGCGGTTAAATTGGAATAACATACAGCGGACAATCGTCAATAATGGACCCCATGCCGCTTCCCACGTATTGTCTGTTATAACGAGGGTTATTTGTATTGAAATATCAGGAGCTGATTCACATCCAATCTATAATTATAATTGCTTATTGCATTTTGCTATGTCAAAGGATCGCTTGTTCAGTGATTATATCTAAATTACAATAGTAGCAGTATTTAAAACGCAACTCATTGGCTGCTTACTATTCAAGATATTTAAAAGTTGTAAAAATCAGTACAGTATACACAAGCAAATTGCTTCTCTTTAATTTCGGTCACCCACATATGATCTGTATGAGGAAGCAAAATATATACATTTAGAAAAATAGCCAAAATTTATTAATTAGGAGTGTATACAATATGGAGACCTAAGATAATCGGTCCCATTGTGCCTGTACAGACAATGATAATAACCAGACATTAGTCACATTGTGTGTTCATATCTGAGCTGTTTGTTACAATATAATAGAACGGTGAATGGGGAAAATGTTGCCATTTGTAATTCTTTATCCTTATTCGTGGGAAAACAACATTTGCATTTGCGCCAAACACATTTTGAAGTATTGGATATTACGGACATTAGCAAAATTACCTGAAGGCTTTCCTGGAAAGGAAACATGTAGAATTATTTCTTGCAGATAATGATGAATATATGAAATACATAGTCTGGAGTGGCTGTAGGGTTGGAAACTATAGCAGATAAAGTTTTGTACAAAGAGTTAATTGTAAGAAATAATATTTTATAACATTTAAGAGCAAGTAGAAAACCCTTTCTGACTTTCCCCCATGTGGCTGAATTGTAAATGCACAGTAATGACTGAATCCTGTTCCTTTCAATTTATGGTTATCACATTTCTTGAGAGAAAACGTGTTCTTTTTTTAAAGAACCATTCTATCAACAACTAGAGAGCAGTCCTGAGCTTCTGTCTACCTCATTGGAGACCTTCGGACTATCTTTGATCAGATTTTACTGGACTTTATCTTGCAATAAACATTATTCACGTTATTTCCTTTGTCACGTTTTTGTACACTGTAAATGGCTCGATTGTAATCATGTATTTTCTTTCCCCTAACTTATTAACACACAACAAAAGCTTTTCACTGTACCTCGGTGCAAGTGACAATGAACTAAACTCAAACTCAAACTCAACTCTCCAAAGACGTACAGGTATGTAGGTTAATTGACTGGGTATATGTAAAAATTGTCCCTAGTGTGTGTAGGATAGTGTTAGTGTGCGGGGATCACTGGGATGTGCGGACTTGGTGGGCCGAAAAGGCCTGTTTCCGCGCTGTATCTGAAATATGAAAAAAAAAAATGTAGAACCCTATTCTAACATTAAACTGCATCTCAACTTTTCTAGTGGAGTGGAGACAGTTACCTCATAATAGGCAATAAAAAAAATAAATTACCTTATATTCAACTCTTCCAACTTGTCCAAACTGTTTGCACTTCACGTGTAATAAGAAATTTCCTCCACCTGCATACTGAAGTCTTAATGAATACCTCACTCTAAAATTCTGCTCCTTAGCTCTTTCGGCACCGTTCAGATTCAGTGAATCTTTATGGTTAATAGGTTGCTGAGGTTGTGAACAATCTGCTTCATCCTGAGGTGGTGGCCAGCAAGAATATTGGAATTGGGAGCTAAGGAGCTATCTTTATGAACTTGTCCCTCAACAAGTCTACTCCAACAGCCATTAATGAAACCAGTTACCTGTGTGAACAAGGCCAAGAGCAGCACATACCTTTAGAAAGGAGAAGTGTAGGAATTTCTTTAATCAGAGGGTGGTGAATCTGTGGAATTCATTGCCACAGATGGCTGTGGCGACCAAGTCAATGGATATTTTTAAGACAGAGATTTACAGTTTCTTGATTAATACCGGTGACAGGGAGAAGGTAGGAGAATGGGGTTGAGAGGGAAAGATAGACCAGCAATGACTGAATGGCAGAGTAGACTTGATGGGCTGAATGGCCTTATTCTGCTCCTAGAACTTATGAGCAGGCATAAGGGAACATCACCAACTGTGGCTTTCATTCTATTCACACACAACCCTGCCTGAGAAACATATTTCAGTTGAGTTTAGTTTAGAAATTCAGTTCAGAAACAGGCCCTTCGAGCCACCGAGTCCGTGTCGACCAGCAATCCCCGCACACTAACAACATCCTACACACACTAGGGACAATTTACAATTGTTACCAAGCCAATTAGCTTGGGAGTAGGAGTTAATTCAGCATTGTTAGATCCAGCTGCCTATGTATAAGGGATAAATGCTGGATTTTTAAAATTAATTAATTAATTTATTTATTTATTTAGTTTACTTGTCATTCCACTCCTTGCAGATCATGCAACGAATGGGATGAAACAGAGTGCCTCCGGGAGCCATAGTGCAATACAAATGCAAAACATATAGACAGGGGATGACAGTGCAGTACAATATGATACAGTATTCTTAAGGGGTTAAATTCTTAAGGGGTTGGAGAGGCTAGATGCGGGAAGATTGTTCCCGATGTTGGGGAAGTCCAGAACCAGGGGTCACAGCTTAAGGATAAGGGGGAGGTCTTTTAGGACCGAGATGAGAAAACATTTCTTCACTAGAGAGTGGTGAGTCTGTGGAATTCTCTGCCACAGAAGGTAGTTGAGGCCAGTTCATTGGCTATATTTAAGAGGGAGTTAGATGTGGCCCTTGTGGCTAAAGGGATCAGGGGGTATGGAGAGAAGGCAGGTACGGGTTACTGAGCTGGATGATCAGCCATGATCATATTGAATGGCGGTGCAGGCTCGAAGGGCCGAATGTCCTACTCCTGCACCTATTTTCTATGTTTCTATGTTTCTAGTACAACACAATTAGACAGTGCAATACAATACAATACATATAGACAGGGGATTAAAGCATGTAAACCGTAAAAAGTAAAGCATTTAACCTAGAGTTTAAAGCATGTAAACGGTGAATTTAAAACCATCAATGAGAGCAGGTAAATTATTGATTGCACATTTAATGAGATTATAAAGTGCAGAGTGCTAGGTGAGGTGCTAACCCCTCTCCCCTGAGTCAGGTGGGGCAGTTCAGTAGACGAACAGCCTGAGGGAAAAAGCTGTTCCTAAACCTGGTGGTTCTGCAGCTAATGCTCCTCAGCCTTCTTCCGGAAGGCAGCGGGTCAAATAGACATTGGAAGGGGTGAGAGGAGTCCCTCATGATGCTGCAGGCTTTACTTTTGCACCTTCCTCTGTAAATGTCACTGATGGAAGGGAATCTGGTGCCAGTGATGCGCTGGGCTGTCTTCACGATACGCTGCAGGGCCTTCCTGTCTGCAGCTGAACAGGTCTCATGCCAGACAGTGATGCAGCAGGTCAGAATGGACTCGATGGTGCATCTGTAGAACCTGGAGAGAAGGGATGTACCCAGGCCAAACTCTCTTTAGCCTCCTTAGGAAGTACAGGCGTTGTTGAGCCTTCTTCACTAAGGAGGAGGTGTTCTGACTCCAGGAGAGATTGTCTGTGATGTGCACTCCCAGGAACTTGAAACTATGCACTGTTTCCACAGTCCTGCCATCGACCTGCAGGGGGGAGTGAGTTGGTCCAGCCCTTCTGAAGTTGACAATCATCTCCTACGTCTTGACGACATTCAGAGAGGTTGTTGTCTCTGCACCAGAGCTCGAGCTGCCTCACCTCATCCCTGTAGGTGGATTCATCACCGTTGGTGAAGAGCCCCACCAACATTAGCAATACCAACATTCCAAAAAGTGAATAATTATAAACAAATGCTTGGCATGCACAGCTTTCTGAGGAGAGAATTCCAATATAAATCAACTTTCCGAGAAGAAAAGTTCCTTCTTGTTGTCCTAATTGGCTCACTCAGGGGGCATAGGTTTAGGGTGAGAGGGGAAAGATTTAAAAGGGGAACTGAAGAGCAACCTTTGGGCGGCATGGTGGCGCAGCGGTAGAGTTGCTGCCTTACAGCGAATGCAGCGCCGGAGGCTCAGGTTCGATCCTGACTACGGGCGCCGTCTGTACAGAGTTTGTACGTTCTCCCCGTGACCTGCGTGGGTTTTCTCCGAGATCTTCGGTTTACTCCCACACTCCAAAGACGTAGGTTAATTGGCTGGGCAAATGTAAAAATTGTCCCTAGTGGGTGTAGGATAGTGTTAGTGTGCGGGGATCGCTGGGCGGAGCAGACTCGGTGGGCCGAAGGGCCTGTTTCTGTGCTGTATCTCGAAATCTAAAAATAAATAAAAAATCTTTTCATGCAGAGAGTAGTGGGTATGTGGAACAAGCTGCCAGAGGAAGTGATGATGGTACAATGACAATACTTAAAAGACATTTGGATGGGTAGCGTGGTGGCGCAGCGGTAGAGTTGCTGCCTTACAGTGCCAGAGACCCGGTTTCAATCCTGACTATGGGTGCTGTCTGTATGGATTTTGTACATTCTCGCCGAGACCCGAAAACGGGGGTTTTCTCCGGGAGCTCCAGTTTCCTGCCACATTCCAAAGAGTTACAGGTTTGTAGGTTAATTGACTTGGTATAATTGGAAAATGTCCCAAGTGTGTGTAGGATAGTGTTAGTGTGTGGGGATCACTGGTCGGCGCGGACTCGGTGGGCGGAAGGGCCTGTTTCTGCGCTGTATCTCTAAACTAAACGAAAGAACAAGGGGCCACAGTTTAAGAATAAGGGGTAGGCCATTTAGAACTGAGATGAGGAAAAACTTTTTCAGTCAGAGAGTTGTAAATCTGTGGAATTCTCTGCCTCAGAAGGCAGTGGAGGCCAATTCTCCGAATGCATTCAAGAGAGAGCTGGATAGAGCTCTTAAGGATAGCGGAGTCAGGGGGTATGGGGAGAAGGCAGGAACGGGGTACTGATTGAGAATGATCAGCCATGATCACATTGAATGGCGGTGCTGGCTCAAAGGGCCGAATGGCCTCCTCCTGCACCTATTGTCTATTGTCTATTGAAAGGTGTATAGATAGGAATGGTTTGGAGGTAAATGGGCCAAACATAGGCAAGTGGGGCCAACTCTGGCAGGCAACAGGGTCAGCATCGACAAGCTGGGTTACAAGGCGTGTCTGCATGGTGCACAGCTTGATGGCTCGATGTGAAGAACACAACAATGGCAGTGAATGGATTACATATAAATTGGAAGAAGTACAATATTGATGCTTCAGATGGAAAGTGTGTTTAAGGACATGAATGGTAGGAAGGTGGAAAGTCAAAAGACAGGACTGCCTGGGCTGCATGAGAAGGTGCTGGGAGAGTGGGAGTGGGTATTAGTGAAGATGGAAGAGTTCACTAAGAATGTCCCTTTGAGGACAGTCAGCAGGCCAGGCAGCAATAGTGAAAGAGAAACAACATTTCAGGTTGAAAGTCCTTCATCAGGAGAAATTATGGCTGGTGAACAAGCAAGCTTATTGACTGCATGTTTAGTTAGTTCAGTTTATTTTATTGCCAAGGTATAGTGAATGGCTTTTATTCACAAAATGCTGGAGTAACTCAGCAGGTCAGGCAGCATCTCAGGAGAGAAGGAATGGGTGACGTTTCGGGTCAAGGAGAGCCTCGACCCGAAACGTCACCCATTCCTTCTCTCCTGAGATGCTGCCTGACCTGCTGAGTTACTCCAGCATTTTGTGAATAAAAGCCATTCACTGTACCTTGGCAATAAAAGCCATTCACTGTACCTTGGCAATAAAATAAACTGAACTAACTAAACATGCAGTCGACCCGAAACGTCACCCATTCCTTCTCTCCTGAGATGCTGCCTGACCTGCTGAGTTACTCCAGCATTTTGTGAATAAAAACCTTCGATTTGTACCAGCATCTGCAGTTATCTTCTTATAGTACAGTGAATGGCTTTCGTTGTGTGCTAACCAGTCAGCGGAAAGGCAAGACATGATTACAATCGAGTCATTCAGTATACAGATACATGATAAAAGGAATAATGTGAATAATGTTTAGCGCAAGATAAAGCATTAGATTCCGATCAAAGATAGAGATAGTCCGAGGGTCTCCAATAAGGCAGGTAGTCGTTTAGGATTGCTCTCTAGTTGTTGGTAGGATGGTTCAGTTGCCTGATAACAGATGGAAGTAAACTGTCCCTGAATCCGGAGGTGTGTGTTTTCACACTTCTATACCTTTTACCCGATGGGAGAGGGGAGAAGAGGGAGTGGCCAAGGTGTGAGTCGTCCTTGATCATGCTGCTGGCCTTGCCGAGACAGCATGAGGTATAAATGGAGTCAGTGGAGGGAGGTTGGTTTGTGTGATAGTCTGGGCTGCGTCTAAACTATATGTAGATCCATGGATTTTGGATATTGTGAGAATATAGACATATGGAGATCGAGAAGAAAGATTTTGAGGCAGAAGATCAGCCATGAGCTTGTTCAATGTGCCCACACTACCCCGGCCACACCCACATTTCACACTTGCCACCGGGAAGAAGGTATAGGAGTCGGACAACTGTGACGTCCAGGTTCAGGAACAGCTTCCCAACAACCATCAGGCTATTGAACACTATGAACTCCAACTGAACTTTGAACTGCAAACTGTCTTGGTTGCACTCGCAACTTTGCGTTTTGTTTTGCACTATATTGGTTAGTTTTATAGTGTTTTTAAAATTTATTATGTTATCTATTGAGTAAACAAAGCCACTGTGTTGCTGCAAGTAAGAATTTCATTGTTCCTTTTCAGTACATTAGACAATTAAACACTCCTGACTCTCGATGTACCAGCAGGCTTAGTCATGTTCTGAATTTGTGGATTATTTTTGTTGTTGATATTTCCAAGTTCTGACAACAGGTTATCAACTTTAAACATTAGCCAACCCTCCGAGCTGATGTACTGAGTCATTTTCTGTTTTTATTAGATTTTTAACAATGGCAGTATTTTGCTCTTTGATTAGTTTTTGCCAAACTCTTGTGGCCCTGAGTTTGTACTATTTATATTGTTCTTCGTCTGCTCACAACAAAAATAGAGCCACCGTGTGATGTGATATTTTTGATTTCGATTTTATTATTAATGCCTTGTGCCTGGACTCTTTCAGCCCTCAGGATCTCTGCAGCCAAGTTTCTACACGGGCGTTTGCTGGTAGGTCAGACTTTCGTGCCAAGTTGCTTTATTACTGATGATAGAAGGCAGTGGAGAGAGAATGCATTCAAGAGAGAGCTAGATAGAGCTCTTAAGGATAGCGGAGTCAGGGGGTATGGGGAGAAGGCAGGAATGGGGTACTGATTGAGAATGATAAGCCATGATCACATTGAATGGTGGTGTTGGCTCGAAGGGCCGAATGGCCTACTCCTGGACCTATTGTCTATTGTCTGTAGACACACAATAGCCGATATCTGCAAACAGAATAGGGTCCTTCTGCTGCAGGACATTGAGGGACAGAGTTCAGTGGGGACACCCTTCAAACAAGCAAAGGGATATCACCTCAGGGAGTGACAAGAGTGGCAAGGGAGCTTGGTTCAAAATAGCTGTGAACACTACTCAATATGACACCAATGAACATATAGACGCTGAGAATATCAGAAGAATTTTTGCACGGTTCTTGTTTTTGTAAACACACATATTGTGCTGTGGTAACTCAGCGGGTCGGGCAGCATCTCTGGAGAAAAAGAATAGGCGATGTTTCGGGTCGAGACCCTTCTTCCGACTGAGAGTCAGGGGAGAGGGAAAGGTATGGAAAGGTACAGAACAGATCAGGTGACCAAAGAGCCTACAACTGTCGTTCATTTTTGACAGTGGAGGAGGTGATAAGGAGGGGAATTTACGAACAGCAAAACCAGCAGGATGACAAAGGTGGGTGGTGGGGGGTTAGAGAGGGAATGCAATGGTTAATCAATGTTCATACCGCTGGGTATGTAACTGTATATATATTTTTTATTCTGAATATATATAGTTTATTTTTGGAAATTAAAAAAAAACTCTGCACTGAAGGGACGCTGCAAATATTTGCAGAAGTACATCGGTCGGATTTCTTTCGCAGTTACTGTCCACGCAGGGTCTGCTATTCGCAACCACCCACTGACACAACTCTGTGGGGAAAGCCCTCGCCTTCTCCTTCCTCGGGATCCGCCCTCGACATTACATCACAGCATCCGAGGTCCTGACCAACTCTCTGAGTTGCCATTTTTTTTTAAAACTGCATTGTAGGTAACAGCATTGTTTGCCAGCAGGTCGCTGCTGCGAGCAAAATATATTTTAACTATTGCAAAGTGCTTTATTTTATTTTTTTAAATTAAAAAGCATGCAAGCGTTGGAAAAGATGATATGCAGAATCAAAATGCCTCCCCCCCCCAAAAAAAAATGAAAGCAGGAGTGGGCCAGACAACTGGTGTGGGAAGTTTTTTTAGTTTCCACATTGTGCGCATGTCCAGCGTGTGTATCATTTTTCCAGCCAGGGTTTGGCCATGCCGACCATCAGCGTGAAGCGGGACTTGTTGTTTCAGGCTCTAGGGCGAACCTACAGTGAGTCCATTCATTCATTCATTGTCTTGGCATATTGGCGGCTGAAGGGTCCCCGGGAAGAGGTGAATGAGGGATGATAAAGAGGGGGGGAATGAAAGGCTGTTCCACATGGATGGGGCAGACTGACACATAGACAGTTGTGTGGATGCAAGAGGAGGGGAGAGGGGAAGGGAAGGGAGGGGAGGGAAGGGGGTAGTTTGCAATGACGGTGAAATAGAATGTACTACATCAGCTGCTGGACAACCCGGAACTGCCACTGCCACTGGAGCCCTGCATTCATTCATTTAAACGCACACCCCCCCAGTCCTGCGATTGATTGCATCATGCAGTCTGTGTGTGTGTTTACCTTCCCTAGATTGCATCATGCAGCCGGCGTCCTCCACCCTCCCAAAATATACCTTTAATCTTAAGAAACAGGCAGAAACAGGCCCTTCGGCCCACCACGTCCATGCCAACAGTTTTCGCCCATCTGCACCAACGCAGGTCAGGTTGTGTGAGTGGGCGGATGCATGGCAGATGCAGTTTAATGTGGATAAGTGTGAGGTTATCCACTTTGGTGGTAAGAATAAGAAGGCAGATTATTATCTGAATGGTGTCAAGTTAGGAAAAGGGGACGTACAACGAGATCTTGGTGTCCTAGTACATCAGTCACTGAAAGGAAGCATGCAGGTACAGCAGGCAGTGAAGAAAGCCAATGGAATGTTGGCCTTCATAACAAGAGGAGTTGAGTATCGGAGCAAAGAGGTCCTTCGGCAGCTGTATAGGGCCCTAGTGAGACCGCACCTGGAGTATTGTGTGCAGTTTTGGTCTCCAAATTTAAGGAAGGATATTCTTGCTATTGAGGGCGTGCAGCGTAGTTTTACTAGGTTAATTCCCGGAATGGCGGGACTGTTGTATGTTGAAAGACTGGAGCGGCTAGGCTTGTATACACTGGAATTTAGAAGGATGAGAGGGGATCTTATCGAAACATATAAGATTACTAAGGGGTTGGACACGTTAGAGGCAGGAAACATGTTCCCAATGTTGGGGGAGTCCAGAACCAGGGGCCACAGTTTAAGAATAAGGGGTAGGCCATTTAGAACGGAGATGAGGAAAAACTTTTTCAGTCAGAGAGTTGTAAATCTGTGGAATTCACTGCCTCAGAAAGCAGTGGAGGCCAAGTCTCTGAATGCTTTCGAGAGAGAGCTAGATAGAGCTCTTAAGGATAGCGGAGTCAGGGAGTATGGGGAGAAGGCAGGAACGGGGTACTGATTGAGAATGATCAGCCATGATCACATTGAATTGTGGTGCTGGCTCGAAGGGCCGAATGGCCTACTCCTGCACCTATTGTCTACCCATATTGGGTCCATATCCTTCAATGGAGGTAAAGGAAAGGTTGACATTTCCGAGCGAGAGAGATATATGCAACATGGAAACGGGCGGCCTTTGGCTCGCCGAGTCCACACTGACTATCAACCGCCCATTTGCACTAATCTAAACCAATTTATATCTCTTGTTTCCCTCTCCCCTCACTCTCAGTCTGAAGAAGGGTCTCGACCAAAACGTCACCTATTCCTTTTCTCCAGAGATGCTGCCTGTGCCGCTGAGTTACTCCAGCTTTTTCTGTCCAACTTCATTTTC
This sequence comes from Rhinoraja longicauda, assembly GCF_053455715.1. NCBI lineage: Eukaryota > Metazoa > Chordata > Chondrichthyes > Rajiformes > Arhynchobatidae > Rhinoraja > Rhinoraja longicauda. The sequence continues at coordinate 40,877,438 of NC_135965.1, read as the reverse complement.
TCCATGTTGTCAACAATTCCCCCAGATTCTACCACTCACCTGCACACTAAGGGCATTTAACAGCAGCCAATTAACCTACCAACCTGCATATTTTTTGGGATGTGTGAGAAAACCGGAGCACCCGGAGAAAACCCACCTGGTCATAGGAAGTACGTGCAAACTCCACACAGACGGCACAAGAGGTCAAGTTTGAACCTGGGTCTCTGACGCTGAGAGGTAGCGGCTTTACCAGCTACGTCTCCGTGCTGCCTAGATCTGGGTTGCTGGTCGAGATCCAACATAAGCCTTGATGCAGGGTCTCTACCCGAAACCTGAACCATTGTTCAGCCTCCATAGGCATCACCTGATCTGCAGTCTTCCTCCTATTCTTGTTTTATTGCTCTTGCTTACAACGTCTAAAGTTACTTGTTAACATATTGCCTATCCAAATGTCAATCTAAATTACTCTTAAGCATTTGATTATATCTGATTCCACTATCTCATCTGTCAGTGTGTTCCAGATGTCAGCCATTCTCTGTGGGGAAGAAGAAAACTTTACCCTCAGGACCCCTTTGAAACTCCTTCCTCTTATCTTAATTCTGTTTTTGATATTTCTATCATGGGGAAATGACTTTGACTGTCGATCCTATCTGTGCCTCATTTAATTTCGTATACCTCTATCAGGTCACTACTTAACCTCCATCACTCCAGGGAAAACAAGCCCAGCCTGTCCTATTTCTCCTCATGCTAAAAGCTTAGTAAATTCAGGCAACATTCTGGTGAATCCCCTCTGCACTCTCTCCAGAAAAACCAGATGCTTTTTATAGTGTAGAAACAAGGAACTGCAGATACTGTGTAAGAAGGAACTGCAGATGCTCGTTTACACAGAAGGTAGACACAAAATGCTGGAGTAACTCAGCGGGTCAGGCAGCATCTCTGGAGAAAAAGAATAGGTTACGTTTCGGGTCGAGACCCTTCATCAGACTGGTCAGACAGCAGATGCTGGTTTACAAAAAAAGATAGAAAGTGCAGGAGTAACTCAGCGGCTCAGGCAGCATCCCTGGAGAGCATGGATCCATGACTCGCTGAGTTACTCCAGCACCTTGTGTCTAACTTTGGAGCCATGTTTTCCAGGGATGCTGCTTGACCTACTGACTTACTCCAGCACTTTGTGTTTTTTATTATAGTGTGGCAGCTAGAACTGCACATAATACTCTAAGTGTGGTCTAACCAGTGTTTTGTACAGTTACATCATAACCTTGTATTCTATGCTCTGACCTATGAATAAAAGCTCGCCACTTGTGTTTTTCACCATCCTATCTATCGGTGGGCACCAATTTTGGGGGACTTCAGCACATTACTAATTGCAGAGAGGCTATTACACGGTGATCAGCTGCTTGGTGTTCAGTGGGAAGATAACCCGGTATCCCTGAGAGCCTGTGTGGTGAATGCGCCTAGCTTCAGTGTGCGCCTCCATACATCATCCTGCAGCTGAAATGTGTGGTTCTGCAGCGTTTATTGTCAAGACCAACATGTTTCAGGCATATTAAAGTGTCTTCCTATGATTTTATCACTCATTTGATCTTTGTGGTGACATCTGGAGCAGAACTCTCGGCCTCCAGAATAAAGTTGAGGATCAGGCGTTTAAAAGTACGGAACTGTGTCTATTGTCCAAAGAGATTTCTAGCAGGCTGCCTTTTGAATTCTAACATGTTACTAAGGATGGTTAAACAACTCTGTTGACCCTATAGAGATGCAAAAAGTTGGATTAACTCAGCGGGACAGGCAGCGTCTCTGGAGAGAAGGAATGGGTGACGTTTCGGGTTGAGACCCTTCTTCCTGCGTGACGCTTCGAGTCGAGACCCTTCTTTGACTATTATCTCTACAGGACATCAACTGATGTGACAAACAAAAGACTAAACCAAGTTTTAATGTAACCTAATGTTAGCATTCGAGTTACTTAAGCATGCCTGCAAACCACTGATTTATAATAACTTCTCATTTGCTTTACTATTCAGCTTATCACTTCTTTCACTAAATCACTAGTCTCATAACTTGGACTCAGATATTACCCGTATGAATGAATTGGCCAGATTGTTGGGAGCGTCTTCTCTGAGCTTCGATCTCGAGTCCCTCCTCATTGCAATGGTTGTTCCCGGGGTTGTCACTGCCAATGTCTCGAACTGTCCTTTTATATTATTTTTTCCCTTCAAACTTCTGAAGGAAACCTTTACATGGATACACAGATATAGAGACAATAGGTGCAGGAGGAGGCCCTTCAAGACCTTCGAACTAGCATTGCCATTCAATGTGATCATTGCTGATCATCCCCAATCAGTACCCCGTTCCTGCCTCTCCGTACCCCTTGATTCCGCTAGCCCCAAGAGCTCTATCTAACTCCCTCTTGAATGCATCCAGTGAATCGGCCTGCACTGCCTTCTGAGGCAGAGAAGTCCACAAATTCACAACTCTCTGTGTGAAAAAAAAAATCCTCATCTCAGTTCTAAATGGTCTACCCCTTATTCTTAAACTGTGGCCCCCTGGTCCTGAACTCCCCCAACATTGGGAACATGTTTCCTGCATCTAGTGTGTCCAATCCCTTAATAATTTTATATGTTGCTATAAGATCCCCTCTCATCCTTCTAAACAAGCCCAGTTGCTCCATTCTTTCATCATATGACAGTCCCGCCATCCCGGGAATTAACCTCGTGAACCTACGCTGCACTCCCTCAATAGCAGGAATATCCTTCCTCAAATTAGGAGAACAAAACTGCACACAATACCCCAGGTGTGGTTTCACCAGGGCCCTGTACAACTGCAGAAGGACCTCTTTGCTCCTATACTCAACTCATCTCGTTATAAAGGCCAACATGCCATTAGATTTCTTCACTGCCTGTTGTACCTGCATTCACCCATGGTCAGCCATGACTGAGGGGGCCTAAGACAGTACCCGCGTGCTTACTTTCAGTGACTGATGTACAAGGACACCCATTTATTCACAAAATGCTGGAGTAACTCAGCAGGTCAGGCAGCATCTTGGGAGAGAAGGAATAGGTGATGTTTCGGGTCGAGACCCTTCTTCAAACCAGGTCTAGTTGTACTTTCCCTTTTCGAAACCTGACACCATTCAGATAATAATCTGCCTTCCCGTTCTTGCCACCAAAGTGGATAACCTCACATTTATCTTCATTCTACTGCATCTGCCTTGCATCTGCCCACTCACCCAACCTGTCCAAATCATCCTGCATCCTCATAGCATCCTCTTCACAGTTCACACTTCCACCCAGGTTTGTGTCATCAGCAAATTCGCTAATGTTACTTTTAATTCCTTCATCTAAAAATGTATGTTGTAAATAACTGCGGTCCCAGCACCGAGCCTTGCGGCATCCCACTAGTCACCTTTACTCTAACACAAGGCTCTCACGACTGAAGTTAATCATTTCAAATTTGTCATTTCAAGGGCTGAATAAACAAAACACATCTTTGTTTCTTATCAGACTAGAAAGCTTTTAATGATGTTGCCTGTTCATATTTTCACTCTCATCGTACAGTCCCTGTGCTAAAATGACCGTCCCAGCCACCTTATCTTCTCAAGGCCATACCACATAGCCATGAAGTTACCTTCACTATGACTCTCACCAGATGTCAATGACGTGACTGTTTTCACAGTGCTTCTTTGTTTTCATGGTCCCAGCACTTCTCTGTCTCTCTGGAGCTAGCAGCAGCCTCCCAAAGCCTGTTGGGATACTTGACATCAAGTCTCTGGCTATAACTCATCCATATGATCTGGCAACATAAATGTGCTATTAGAGGCAGAATGGAATAAGATATTTGTGTATGACCCATTATAAACTATTATTTCTACTGTTTTGCTGAGGTAGCTATTTGAATGTTATGATGATATTATCATCAACTTTTCAAATCTCACCTATGCAACAAGTTTTTTAAATATGTACAATTCTGCAGTCAATTTCTAAACCACATAAGTAAATAGTTGAACTGTTGCCAAACTATGTAATAAATGTTGAAGTCTGAGGTTCAGAACATCATCTTTGCCAATATCGGGCAGTTTTGAGTGCTAAAGTGTGCCTTGATTTTCGTGTGGGTGAGGTCAATGTAATTGTGCAGTTTGAGTGTTATTCAGAGACCCCTGCTGGAAAGTGTTCTTACTGGGAAATCTCACGAATGGCCTTGTTTAGAGTCATACAGTGTGGAAACAGGCCCTTCGGCCCAAATTGCCCACGCCTACTAATGTGCCTAGGGGTGCCAACTATCTCACTCCCAAATAACGGACAAGGTGACATCACCGCCCTGAGCCCTATGTGACCTCACCCAGCCCGTGGCCACGTGCTCCTGCTCCACCAATGGTGGCCGCCCGGGCCGGGAGGCGGGTTGCTATGCAACCATCATTAGGCGGCGCCCGGGCCTCCGGACATACACTGTCTGGACTTACACTGTCTGAACCTACAGTGTCCGGACCTACAGCGTCCGGACCTACAGTGTCCGGATCTGCAGCCTTCGGGCCTACAGCGTCCGGGCCTACAGAGTCAGGGCCTACAGCGTCCGGGCCTACAGCGCCCCCCGGGCCTAATACGGGACAAGGGCGGTCCTGTACGGGACAAACCAATTTACCCAAAATACGGGATGTCCCAGCTAATACGGGACAGTTGGCAACCCTAAATGTGCCCCACCTACAATAGCCCCACCTGCCTGCGTTTGGCCCATATCCTCTAAATCTATCCTATCAAAGTACTTGTTCAAATGTTTTTTTAAACGTTGTGATAGTACCCGCCTCAACTACCTCCTCTGGCAGCTCATTCCATACACCCACCACCCATGTGCAAAAAGCATTGCCCTACAGGTTCCTATTAAATCTTACCCCACTAACATTAAACCTATGTCCTCTGGTTCTTGATTCCACTACTCTAGGTAAAAGACTCTGCATTCACCCTATCTATTCCTCTCATGAATTTATACACCTCCATAACATCATTCCTCGTCCTCCTGCACTCCCAAGGTATGCAGGTTGCAATGCTCTTTACAGTCATAATATCTGGACAGCATCTATTGTATGGGTTCAATGAAGTTGAAAAATTCTCAGCTTGGGTGAAGTGTACAGTTCCAGCCTTGGAAGAAGAGCATGTGACCTGAGGAAGGGAGAAAAATGGAAACAAATAAAAATCATTTTGAGCATAGAAAAGTAATATCTTCTCCACTTGGGAAACAAGAACTGGGTAAATCTCTTCTGAGGCGTGAAGAAAAACGTGCATTGTTTAAGTTAAATTATATAAATGGCAAGACAGTTAACATTGAGTTAACAGTATGAGTTGCAATGTGATCTTAAGCAAAGTCATTGATTAGTTATCAATTGTTTGAAATGCATTAGATTTTTTTTGTATGATTTGAATTGATACAAATTAATCACAAAATTAGAGGAACACAAAAGGAAAAGAAAATGTAGCTCTTTAATCTCATTCAGGACCGATTTTTGAAGAATTCTGTTCTTCAGATTTAATCGATTAAAGCTCGTTTCTCTCAATATTTAAAAAAAAGACACACTATGTCAAACTTACATGTAACTGATCTGTGCTGAGTCCAGCATTGCAGAAGCATCAGAACTTGCATTCACTGAGAATAAATTTGTCATAAGTTCATAAGTCATAGGAGCAGAATTAGGCCATTTGGTCCATCGAGTCTACTCCGCCATTCAATCGTGGCTGATCTATCTTTCCCTCTCAACCCTATTCTCCTATCTTCTCCCCATAACCTTTGACACCCTTACAAATCAAGAATCTGTCAATCTCCGCTTTAAAAATACCTAATGACTTGGCCTCCACAGCAGAGTCTGGGGCAATGAATTCCACAGATTCATCACCCTCTGGCCAAAGGACCGCATCTCCTTTCCAAAGGTACGTCCTTTTATTCTGAGGCTGTGCTCTCTTGTTCGAGACTCTCCCACAAATGGAATATCCTCTCCAGCGATTACAGGCTCAGTGCCATGAAACGCTCTTTATACGATAACCCAATCATCCCGAGATGACTTTTGAAGCATATATTCTGACTTCCTATGGCAGAATCAATTGAAAACTGACTTGAAAATAGAAATGTGCATTTGATGTTTACATAACAGTTTTTAGAGCAATATGGGTTAAAACAGAATACTTACAATGGACTTGATATATCTTGCAAATAGCTTCACTTACTTCTATAACATTATCGGCTTATTTCAGGCATTTAGTTCAGTGATCAGTTTCCACAATGTCCAACTTGATTATTTTTTTTTACAGCTGATGAAGAATTTGATGAACTATGTTTTGAATTTGGTCTGGAGCTGGATGAAGTGGTACAGTATCAAATTATGTTTTCTAAATGTAGTTTCCACAGCGGGTGCATGTACAATCTAGCGGTCCAGAATTCTTTTATCAGAAAGGGAGGCATGTTGGTAAAAAGAAAAGCATGGGAGGTCTTTTTCTTCCAAGTTTCACTCTTGAAGATGTTCACTGCTAAGACGTTCACTAAACTGAACTAGACTAAACTGAATTGAACCGATTGAACCGTCTGCTCTGCATAGCTTTGTCTCTTGATTGCTTTTAGTGTTTGAGTCTCTTAAATGACGAAGCGTGCCCTGGGTGTACTTAACTTAATGTACAAATGAATGAATGAATGAATGAATAAGTGTATTGGCCAAGTATGCATATACAAGGAATGTGCCTTGGTGCTCCGCTCACAAATGACAACACAAACATACAGTTAACAATTAAGTATAAAGCATAAACACATCAAAACAATAAGGATACACCATTACAGTTTAAACATGTGGGTGAAAATAAACCAGAGCAAAAAAGAGACTACAGACTTTGGTTATTGAGTAGAACTATCACTCGTGGAAAATAGCTGTTTTTATGTCTGGCTGTGGCTGCTCTTAGCTTGATGGGATGCCTTTATTAATACAAATGGAATAATGCGCAACAGTTGTTTGACGTAACCATATATATTATTCTTTATCTTCAGACATCTGAAAAAGATATAATAAGCAGGGAACAAGGAGATGGAAAGGCAGATGGTGCATCAGAGGTGGTACTATATAAAATTGATGTACCAGCAAATCGCTATGACCTCTTGTGTTTGGAGGGATTGACCCGTGGATTGCAGGTCTTCAAGAACAGGTAATATTTCTAAATATATGTTTGGGTTGATATGAAACCATTGATACAGGCCCAGCACCGATTTCCCAGCACCCTCGGTTCTAGAGCCATTTTGGATTATCCGTTTTGCCAAATAAACAAAGGTCATGGCCTTCAAGAGGACTCCAACGATACTGGAATGGCCCACCTAAGCTGCCGGGGAGCCGAGATACCAGCCTGCAATGTTGGCCCCAGAAGTCGGCTATGGGAACGGATCTGCCGGCTCTGGCCCCAGCAGCAGGGTGCAAATTGGACCCGCTGACCAGCGTGGAGGTCCCGATGAGGCCGAGATTGGCCGCCTCACCCCGCTGAAGTGTCACATTTTCTGGGGGAAGTCCAGGTGGAATTTCAAGTGCGTTCTCGTAATTTGTCCAGATTGCGGACCACCAGTTGCCAGGAAATCGGTGGTGGACCTGCATTCCAAAATATCCAATGTTTCACCGTGGTGGTGGTTATAAGTCTAGTTTTCATGTTCCAAAACAGAATTGAAGCTCCAAGGTACACACGAGTGGGACCGCTAAATGGAGACATGGAGAAATTAGTGATCACTGAAGAGGTAAGAGGAAAAAATATATTCCTTTGTAAATTGCAGGAAAAAATATATTGCAAACTGAAGTGCAAGATGCATAATAACCAACAGCATCTGGTATTATATTTTCATTTCTATCACTACTGCTCACCATCCTGTGAAATATTTGCATTTATTTACTTAAAACTGGTTCTGCTCATGATGAAGGATATCAGTCAGCCATCAGTCACTATTCCTGGAGTTGATGTCCGATAAAACAGTTAGATATATGGCTAAAGTTGCTGCTACTCCACCCAGCAACACTTCTACACAATAGTCTTGACGTATATGGTACTGTGGGCTAGAGAATTCACAGCATTTATGACCTCTAAGTTTAAAAAGAATCTTGCCCTTGCAGTCCTAATAGGATGATTCCTCATTTTGAAACCAGGTCCCCTTGTTCTTAGCTTTTCAGCCAGGGTACACACCATCAGCCTTATTCAAGTCCTCTGTGAATCTTGTGTTTCAATTTGATCAGCTCTCATTCATTTAAACTGTAGAAACCATGGCCACTTATTACTTAATTTCTTCTTATAGGACAACCCCACCGAGCTCTCTCCTTCCACCACACCAGTCATCCTACCAGTTCCACTGTTCGCATCATAGAAACATAGAAAATTAGGTGCAGGAGTAGGCCATTCAGCCTTTTGAGCACAGCACCGCACCAGGGCGGCACGGTGGCGCAGCGGTAGAGTTGCTGCCTTACAGCGAATGCAGCGCCGGAGACTCAGGTTCGATCCTGACTATGGGCGCCGTATGTACGGAGTTTGTACATTCTCCCCGTGACCTGCGTGGGTTTTCTCCGAGATCTTCGGTTTCCTCCCACACTCCAAAGACGTACAGGTATGTAGGTTAATTGGCTGTGCAAATGTAAACGTTGTCCCTAGTGGGTGTAGGATAGTGTTAAGGTGCGGGGATCGCTGGGCGGCACGGACCCGGTGGGCCGAAGGGCCTGTTTCTGCGCTGTATCTCTAAAAACAAAACAAAAATCAATATGAGCATGGCTGATCATCCAAAATCAGTACCCCGTTCCTGCTTTTACCCCCATATCCCTTGATTCCTTTAGCCTTAAGAGCTAAATCTAACTCTCTCTTGAAACCATCCAGTGAATTGGCCTCTGCCTTCTGTGTCAGTGAATTCCACACATTCACAACTCTGGATGAAAAGGTTTTTCCTCATTTCAATCCTAAATGGCCTACCCCTTATTCTTAAATATTCCTTGAATCCTTCTCGTTATCACACCTTCCCCAGCCAACAATGAGCCATTATGGGCTCCACCCGTCCCAAGGTCAGCTGTTGCCGGCCCTGATTTGTTGTGGCCTTTTCTCGCCTCCAATTTATTCCCACTTCATCACCCCCCCCACCTTTTCCCCAGAGATGCAGCCTAACCTGCTGAGTTACACCAGCATTTTTTGTCTATCTTCGTGGTGTACGCCTGCATCTGCAATTCCTTCCAAACACATTCACTCAATGGTGCTTTATTGTCAAGTGTGCGCTGCACAGTGAAATTATTTTTGCATCGATCACACAGGCGTGAATCGCCAAATTTTGGAGCCATTTTCAAAAAGTCCAAAGTCCGGTCCATGCACTCGACGTGCTGGAGCGACTCATGATCCAGGTAAGCCCCAGGACTCTGCAGGGCCTCCTCTGTCTATGGTCTGTCAAGTGGCAGATTTCCCTTGATTTTAGTGAAAGAGGTTGCCGACTAATGCAGTGCAAATCATGGACAACAATGCTGGATTCCTACATTAAATTATGCACACACAGAAATTCTGAAGTTGCAGCTAGTTTTAATGAAATTAGGGCAATCTCTGATGTTGTAACTGTGGGCATACATCTCTGGTGTGATCTATGCAACAAAAAACCCCCCACTGTGGGCGACATGATGGTGCAGCGGTAGAGTTGCTGCCTTCCAGTGCCAGAGACCTGGGTTCGATCCTGACTCCAGGTGCTGCCCATACGGAGTTTGTATATTCTCCCCGTGACCTGCATGGGTTTTCTCCGGGATCTTCAGTTTCCTCCCATACTCGGGTCCCATTCCCAGATGTACAGGTTTGTAGATTAATTGGCTTGCTAAAATTGTAAGCTGTCCCCAGTGTGTGTAGGGTAACGTTACTGTGCGGGGATCGCTGGTTGGCGCGGACTCGGTGGGCCGAAGGGCTTGCTTCTGCGCTGTATCTCTAAACTAAACTAAACTGCGAAGTCTGGGCCATTCTCACATGTGTAAATGCTATTCTGGGCCTGGATTGGCCTCACCAGTCACTTCCGGACCCACAGTCACCAATCCTCCAACTGAAAGTGAAGTCATGGTCATCTTCGAACCCGAAGGACAAACAACAAATGCTATTCCGTACACTTGTTATTACTGTGGGCGTGCCAATTTTTGAAAGCTTTTCTTCCTTTTGTAGACAGCACAGGTCCGTCCTCATGCTGTAGCTGCTGTTCTTCGCAATATAACGTTTACCAAGGATAGCTATGACAGTTTCATTGAGCTGCAAGAAAAACTACATCAGAACATCTGCAGGTGAGATCTCTTAGTTTCTGACTTTCTGACTGATTAAAACGAAAAAGTTGAATCTTATCGTGTCGGCTTGAGTTGTATGTGTGGTGCGACAGACAGACAGACTTCCTGGGACTATAAAAACAGAAAATGCCCGAAACACTCAACTGTTTATAGGTGGAGAAGCAGTTAACATTTCAAGTCACAAAGTGCTGGAGGAACATTTTAGTCTGAAGAAAGGTCAAGATCAGAATTGTCAACTGTCCATTTCCTCTCCAGATAGACAATAGACAATAGGTGCAGGAGGAGGCCATTCGGCCCTTCGAGCCAGCACCGCCATTCAATGTGATCATGGCTGATCATTCTCAATCAGTACCCCGTTCCTGCCTTCTCCCCATACCCCCTGACTCCGCTATCCTTAAGAGCTCTATCTTTAGATGCTGCCTGACCTGCTGAGTTACTCCAGCATTTTGTGAATAAATACCTTCGATTTGTACCAGCATCTGCAGTTATCTTCTTATATAACATATAACATATAACATATAACAACTACAGCACGGAAACAGGCCTGTCCGGCCCTACCAGTCCACGCCGACCATTCTCCCTGACCTAGTCTCATCTACCTGCACTCAGACCATAACCCTCCAATCCCCTCCTATCCATATACCTATCCAATTTACTCTTAAATAATAAAATCGAGCCAGCCTCCACCACTTCCACCGGAAGCCCATTCCATACAGCCACAACCCTCTGAGTAAAGAAGTTCCCCCTCATGTTACCCCTAAACCTTTGTCCCTCAATTCTGAAGCTATGTCCCCTTGTTGGAATCTTCCCCACTCTCAAAGGGAAAAGCCTACCCACGTCAACTCTGTCCGTCCCTCTCAAAATTTTAAAAACCTCTATCAAGTCCCCCCTCAACCTTCTACGCTCCAAAGAATAAAGACCCAACCTATTCAACCTCTCTCTGTAGCCTAAGTGCTGAAACCCAGGCAACATTCTAGTAAATCTCCTCTGTACGCTCTCCATTTTGTCGACATCCTTCCTATAATTTGGCGACCAGAACTGCACACCATACTCCAGATTCGGCCTCACCAATGCCCTGTACAATTTCAACATTACATCCCAACTTCTATACTCGATGCTCTGATTTATAAAGGCAAGCATACCAAACGCCTTCTTCACCACCCTATCCACATGAGATTCCACCTTCAGGGAACAATGCACAGTTATTCCCAGATCCCTCTGTTCCACTGCATTCCTCAATTCCCTACCATTTACCCTGTACGTCCTATTTTGATTTGTCCTACCAAAATGCAGCACCTCACACTTATCAGCATTAAACTCCATCTGCCATCTTTCAGCCCACCCTTCCAAAAGGCCCAAGTCTCTCTGTAGACTTTGAAAATCTACCTCACTATCAACTACTCCACCTATCTTAGTATCATCTGCATATTTACTAATCCAATTTGCCACACCATCATCCAGATCATTAATGTAAATGACAAACAACAGTGGACCCAACACAGATCCTTGGGGCACTCCACTAGACACTGGCCTCCAACCTGACATACAATTGTCAACCATTACCCTCTGGTATCTCCCATTCAGCCATTGTTGAATCCATCTTGCAACCTCACTATTAATACCCAACGATTTAACCTTCTTAATCAACCTTCCATGTGGAACCTTGTCAAATGCCTTACTGAAGTCCATATAGATGCTGCCTGAGTTGCTCCAGCAGTTTGAGTTTTGCTCAGGATTCCAGCATCTGCAGTCTACTTAAGTTTCTAACATTTCAAGTCCTTAGGGCTTTCATCAGAACTCCGGATATTTGGTCGAAAGGCCATCGACCTGAAAGATTATAAGCAAGAAACTGGTTTACGAAAGAAAACGCAAAGTGCTGGAGTAACTCAGCAGGTCAGGCAGCATCACTGGAGAACATGGTTAAGTGACGTTTCAGGTCAGGACCCTTCTTCAGACCACCTGAAGAAGGGTCCTGACTCAAATCCATGTTTTCCAGGAAGCCGCCTGACCCACTGAGTTACTCGAGTACTTTGCATCTTGAACCTTAAAGATGAATTGTTTCTTTCTCCAGCGATGCTGCTTCACACGCTGAGTAATCCCAGAATTTTCTATTTTTATTATCATATGCACAATTAATTATCTGCATTACTTTCAATTTTTGGATGTTGTAGTTGGTGTTTTTCCAGTTGCAATACTGAATGGTTAGGTCAGAAATAAAATTTGAGAATAACTTGCAAGTAAATATTTCTTCAGGAGGCGAGCTCTTGTTGCTATTGGAACCCATGACCTGGACACAATATCGGGACCCTTCAGTTATACAGCACAGCCACCCTCTGAGATTAAGTTCAAACCTTTAAACCAGTCAAAAGAATACACTGCAACTGAACTTATGGATCTTTATAGGGTAAGAAACATTTGCAATTAATATGCTCCATTTACAAATTATGAATGCTCTGACATGCTTTGTTGATGCCTCGTGTGCTGAAATGGTGCTAATTTAAAAAAAATGAAAGAAGCAGGAATATAATGACATCTATTTGATCAATGGTATCACAAAATGCTGGAGTAACTCAGCAGGTCAGGCAGAGACTGAGAGAGACTGAGACCCTTCTTCAGACTCCCCCAGACTGAAGAAGGGTCTCGTCCCGAAACGTCACCCGTTCCTTTTCTCCAGAGATGCTGCCTGACCTGCTGAGTTACTCCAGCATTTTGTGATACCTTCGATTTGTATCAGCATCTGCAGTTATCTTCCTACATATCTATTTGATCAATAATTTCTTCAAGAATACGGAGTTTGAAAATGATTATTTTAATTTGGGTTTCAGACTGACAGTCACCTCCGCCATTATTTACACATCATTGAAGACAAACCAGTTTACCCAATTATCTATGACAGCAACGGCATAGTGCTTTCCATGCCCCCTATCATAAATGGTGAGTAAAATCATCTGTGGTTCTAGTTTTAAAGTGTGGAAGTGTGAATACCATTTATACTTCTAATGGGACAGCTTTACTACTTATGCTTGTGCTTGCCGAATATTTCTCTTCAATATTTTTCCTCATCCTCCTTACAATATTGATCTATCATAAATATTTCAATTATTTTGTTGATAGAAACATAGAAAATAGGTGCAGGAGTAGGCCATTCGGCCCTTCGAACCTGCACCGCCATTCAATATGATCATGGCTGATCATCCAGCTCAGTAACCTGTACCTGCCTTCTCTCCATACCCCCTGATCCCTTTAGCCACAAGGGCCACATATCATCATATATCTACAGCCGGAAACAGGCCTTTTCGGCCCTCCAAGTCCGTGCCGCCCAGTGATCCCCGTACATTAACACTATCCTACACCCACTAGGGACAATTTTTACATTTACCCAGCCAATTAACCTACATACCTGTACGTCTTTGGAGTGTGGGAGGAAACCGAAGATCTCGGAGAAAACCCACGCAGGTCACGGGGAGAACATACAAACTCCTTACAGTGCAGCACCCGTAGTCAGGATCGAACCTGAGTCTCCGGCGCTGCATTCGCTGTAAAGCAGCAACTCTACCGCTGCGCTACCGTGCCGCCTAACTGCGCTACCGTGCCGCCTACCGCTGCGCTACCGTGCCACATCTAACTCCCTCTTAAATATAGCCAATGAACTGGCCTCAACTACCTTCTGTGGCAGAGAATTCCACAGACTCACCACTCTCTGTGTGAAGAAATGTTTTCTCATCTCATCTCAAGATGCCACAACTTGGTAGATTTTTACAGCTCTTTATGTGAAAAGGTCATTTTCTGGTTTCATTTCTACCAGGCCTGGGTTTATCATACGGAATTCTCCACCAGTGAAATTAGTTTATGCTTCCACCCATTGAATCCCACTATCATTTTACACATCTTTATATATCACCCCGCAGTCCAAGTGGAACACAAGGACTATTACAGAATTTCAACGTGGCATTGGTTTTGATTTTCTAACGAACTAAATAACGCCTTCCTATTGCTATTAGAGGGTGTTGCGTTTTGCCCAGCTTTATGGATGCACATATTTGCAAACTAACGCATAAAAAGTAGAATGATTCTGAAACAAAAGAAGGGTCTCGACCCAAAACGTCACCCATTCCTTCTCTCCAGAGATGCTGCCTGTCCCGCTGAGTTACTCCAGCTTTTTGTATCTATCTTCTGTTTAAACCAGCATCTGTAGTTCCTTCCTATACAAACTGGATTTCTTCCTTCATTGACTGTGAATTGTACAGTCATATTTTCAGACATCGTTTCACATCATATTCATATTATTGCATTTATATAGTTATTTCCATATTCAATCATTTTAATACGTTTGATCATTGCATTGCATTTTGTTGTGTAAATAAGAGCTGTTCTGGAGGAGCCCACTAATTTAATCTCCCTGTGATTTTCCTGTACTTTAAACATTATATATCATATATATCATATATATACAGCCGGAAACAGGCCATTTCGGCCCACCAAGTCCGTGCCGCCCAGCGATCCCCGCACATTAACACCATCCTACGCCCACTAGGGACAAATTTTTTTAACATATACCTAGCCAATTAACCTACATACCTGTACGTCTTTGGAGTGTGGGAGGAAACCGAAGATCTCGGAGAAAACCCACGCAGGTCACGGGGAGAACGTACAAACTCCTACACTTTACAATTATTTATTCACTCATTTATGAAAGCCTAAATTCTGTTCCATCACTTTATATTTTGGTATTTGATGTTTCGGTACCCATTTACACTAAAAATAAACCTATCTTTTCCCTGTGTAGTTTTGCTGAAGGTCTTTAATTTTTATGATCTGGCTACTCAGTTACGAGTCCATTGAAAATAGGATTACTGTTTAGCTTATTAAAACAGTTGAATAATTTTCAACACTCACATTGGACTTCCTGTAAGCCTCATTATCACGATTGATGCGTGTCATACCCAGTACAATTAAATTAATCTCTTTTGTTCTTAAAATCCTTCCTAAAGCAGAGTGCTCAGATTTGGGACTGATCATAGTATTCCATTTGCAATTATCCAATTGATAAAGGAAAGGGTGAGATGACCGTACTAGAAGCAAGCATTATACACTGAATGCTTTACACTGAATTAATACTGCGTTTTTATCATAGGATGTGCAAATTATAGATATTGTGATCATCCTTTTTAATGTCTTTGATTTGCTAGGAGACCATAGCAAGATAACACTCAACACACGGAATGTTTTTATAGAGTGCACGGCAACTGATCGCACTAAAGTAAGTAGATCACTGTGTGTCAGAGCTTTTGCTATTTTAGGTTGGTGTTTTCAATGTTTGTCAATCTTGAATTAAATGTTGGATTATTTCTTTTAACAGGCAAAAATAGTGCTGGACACAATTGTCACAATGTTTAGTGAATATTGTGAGAAACCATTTACGTAAGTACTTAAGAAAATGGTATTTTGTTTCTTAGTACGTGACAATATGTTCTTGTTTGATTTTTGAAAAAAATTCAAAGAAGATAAATCAATTAATGTTCGGCCATATTAAGACATTGTGTTGAGGGCGATGTAGGTATTTAGATTTAGATTTAGAGATACAGCGCGGAAACAGGCCCTTCGGCCCACCGGGTCCGCGCCGCCCAGCGATCCCCGCACATTAACACTATCCTACACACACTGGGGACAATTTATACATTTGCCAAGCCAATTAACCTACATACCTGTACGTATTTGGAGTGTGGGAGGAAACCGAAGATCTCGGAGAAAACCCACGCAGGTCACGGGGAGAACGTACAAACTCCGTACAGACGGCGCCCGTAGTCAGGATCGAACCTGAGTCTCCGGCGCTGCATCTACTGTAAGGCAGCAACTCTACCGCTGCGCCACCGTGTAGAATTCCAACAGATAAATGTTTGCTATTTGACTCTCCTTTTGAGTGGAGTATGTAGGTATTAATAATACTTCTAATATGATGCACTTATGAAATGCAATTAACTTAATGGAAATTGATTTTTATGTAAAATTTTAATCTATCTTAGAGTTGAGGCAGCTCAAGTGATTTATCCGAATGAAGAAATGTATACTTACCCTGTGAGTATAATCAGATATCTTTTTTCATTATGGAAATTGTGTTCTTAGTGCCTTTGACAAAATAACAAAACATACCAATAATATGTCCAATAACAAAACATTATCAAAGATAGAAGAAACCGCCTAGAATTTAAGACATGTAAATTAAGCTGTTGATTTTTAGTTTAGTGTAATTTAGAGATACGGGCCCTTCGACCCACCGAGTCGGCACGTCCGAGCGATCCCTGGTCATTAGCACTATCCTACACACTAGGGACAATTCACAATTTTTTCCGAAGCCAATTAACCTACAAACCTGTACGTCTTTGCAGTGTGGGAGGAAACTGGTGCACCTGGAGAAAATCTACGCAGTTCCGGGGAGAACGTACAAATTCCATACGTAGAAACATAGAAAATAGGTGCAGGAGTAGGACATTCGGCCCTTCGAGCCTGCACCGCCATTCAATATGATCATGGCTGATCATCCAACTCAGTATCCCGTTCCTGCTTTCTCTCCATACCCCCTGATCCCATTAGCCACAAGGGCCATATCTAACTCCCTCTTAAATATAGCCAATGAACTGGCCTCAACTACCTTCTGTGGCAGAATTCCACAGATTCACCACTCTCTGTGTGAAAAAAACGTTCTCATCTCGGTCCTAAAAGATTTCCCCCTTATCCTTAAACTGTGACCCCTTGTTCTGGACTTCCCCAACATCGGGAACAATCTTCCCGCATCCAGCCTGTCCAACCCCTTAAGAATTTTGTACGTTTCTATAAGATCCCCCCTCAATCTTCTAAATTCCAGCGAGTACAAGCCGATTCTATCCAGTCTTTCTTCATATGAAAGTCCTGCCATCCAAGGAATCAATCTGGTGAACCTTCTCTGTACTCCCTCTATGGCAAGAATGTATTTCCTCAGATTAGGAAACCAAAACTGTACGCAATACTCCAGGTGTAGTCTCACCAATGCCCCATACAGACAGCACCCGTGGTCAGGGACGAACCCGGGTCTATGGCAGCAACTCTACCGCTGCGCAACCGTGCCGCCCCTGTTGAATATATGGATAATCTACTAAGGTTTTAACATTCAATTCATGGAGTAGATTATTGTATTCTGTTTTCATATTCTTTATCTTCTAATATTCTGCATATTATTGAACTTTTTAACATGTAGAGGAGGGATTTTTATTTGCATCTGAAATTATGCAGTTTTAATAATGGCCGAGACTATAAACATTTACTTCTGCATTGAAAACATAAGTATATGTGGTCCATAACTCAATGGATTCCCCAGTGAATTCTCCAGTTTCAGGAAAACCCCTCACCCCTCCTTCGCATCCGCCCTGTTTCTCCCCTCTTCCTCGCACAACATTCTTTCCACTCTCTCTGCCCATTACCCAGTTCCTTTCCCCTCCATCTTTAATCAGTCTTTAATGGACTTTATCTTGCACTAACCGTTATTCCTTTTATCCTGTATTTACACTGTGGACGGCTTGATTGCAATCATGTATAGTCGTTCTGCTGACTGGATAGTACGCAACAAAGAGGGGTGCAGGAGGAGGCCATTTGGCCCTTCGAGCCAGCACCGCCATTCAATGTGATCATGGCTGATCATCCACAATCAGTAACCTGTGCCTGCCTTCTCCCCATATCCCTTGACTCCGCTTGCCCCCAGAGCTCTATCTAACTCTCTTTTAAATTCATCCAATGAATTGGCCTCCACAGCCTTCTGCGGCAGAGAATTCCACAAATTCATAACTCTCTGGGTGAAAAAGTTTCTTCTCACCTCAGTTTTAAATAGCCTCACCTTTATTCTTAGACTGTGGCCCCTGGTTCTGGGCTCCCCCAACATTGGGAACAAAAATGCCTTTCACTGTACCTTGGCACTTATGACAATAAACTAAACTAAACTAAACTAAACTAACAATACTATGGGTCTGGGCTCAACACCTAAACCAATTGTCACTGGCAAATCCCAGACAAAACTCATGGAATCATTTCCCAAACTCATTATTTTCAGGAGAGGTAACACAAAAAAACTGAAGGGTTTTTTCAAAAGAAAAAATGCTGGATTAAAATAGGTTTGTTTTGGTAATGCAACAAATGATTATTTTGCAGGAGATGGGGTACAGAAAAGAAATTCTAAGTACGGACTTTATTAATAAAAGAGTTGGAATCAGGTAAGTTATTAAAATTAGTAGATTTAATCAACTTAATTGAATTTGAAAGTATAGTAAATTTATATATTTTTGTGTTATCTTCCAGTGAAACACCAGATTCTCTTGCCAAGCTGCTGACTCGGATGCACCTAACGTCAAAGGTGATAGAGAACGGAGCACAAATAGAAATTGAAATCCCCCCCACGCGAGCGGATATCATCCATCCATGCGACATTGTAGAGGATGCAGCAATAGCATTTGGTTACAACAATATCAAGATGACAGTACCCAAGGCCTACACTGTGGCTAAACAGGTGAGGACACAATGTCACATTGCAGAGGTATGCATCGTATCAACATGGGTGGCACGGTGGTGTAGCGGTAGAGTTTCTGCCTTAGAGCTGGAGAGCGCCAGGGACGCGGGTTCGATCCTGACTACGGGTGCTTGTTTGTACGGGGTTTGAACGTTCCTCCCCGTGACTGGCGTGAGTTTTCTCTTGAGATTTTCAGTTTCCTCACACACTCCAAAGACGTACAGATTTGTAGGTAAATTGGCTTGGTATAAATATAAATTGTCCCTAGTGTGTGTACGATAGTGTTAATGTGCAGGAATTGCTGGTCAGTGGGGACTCGGTGGGCCAAAAGGATTGTTTCTGCGCTGTATCTCTAAACTAAACTAAATTAAACTGAACTACTAAACACCACATCAGTAATAATGGAGGGCGTTACATAATTTCTGCTGCCTCAAACGCAAGAAGAAGAAGAAGTAATAATTGTTGAAACTTAATCCCTGTAGCTATACAAAGCACAATAACCAATTGAAATCTGTAAATTACAGTCCAGTAGTAGATCCTTCCAGGCACAAGGTCCAAAAGTTTTTATTTATGGGCTAGGAGGTGTTCTGCAGTTTCCTTGGCTATAGGGACCAAACTGCCAGATTTCACTATTCAAATCTATCTTTAAGCCCCCCCAAACATAATTTGTACTACTAGTGTGGGAGTCTGGAACATGCTTCACTCTCAACTTTATGAAAACCCGCATTTGTCATCTGTCTGCTTGCTATGTCCAGCACGAACTACATCATCGTCTATATCTCTCGTTTCCCTTTCCCCTGACTCTCAGTCTGAAGAAGGGTCTCGACCCGAAACATCACCTATTATCTTTTCTTCGGAGATGTTGCCTGACCCACTGAGCTACTCCAGGTTTTTGTGTCTAAGATCGATCAATTGATGGCTGGACGGGTCCTTTTACTGCATCGCAGTAGGTCCTCTTTCTGTGAATGGACATTGAGATAGAATCTTCAATGTTGGTTGATGGTCAACTGGAAGGTCTGTCAATTGTCATGTTTCTGTGCGACAGAGAAGGAGGTCATTTGGCCCTCATAACAACCCCATTTCCCCACTCCATCAGGAGCAAAGCAAGCTGTAATGCAACCTGACAGTATGCTTTCTCTGTCTTCATTAGTTTCCATTGAACAAATTATCTGAGTTGCTGAGACAAGACATGGCTGCTGGGGGATTCACAGAGGCTTTGACCTTTGCACTGGTGAGTTCTTAATACTGAAGATTATTGTAATAATATTAATGTTCTGCTTTAATTGTTCGGGTTTAAAACAGTTTACAATGACAAACACATTCATGATCTCATTTATGATCATGTTCAGATGAAAGGTCCCAGACCTGGTTATCTTTCCACAGATGTTGTTCAGCCTGCTAAGTTTTCCACCATTTTCTATTTTTCCGATTTCCAGCATCTGCAGTTTAAAACAAATATTATATGCATGAGAGATCAACTCAACAATAAACAGCCATGCATCTACCGTTAACTGCAAGACATTAGGGTGATTTATTTTTTAATAAGGCTGCCCGGGGTGGGAAATAGCAATTTCTGGGATCTTTGTCAGCAGGGACCTTCCTCGAAGGTCTGGATTCAGATTCTATTATCTCTCCCTTCGCTCACCTTTACTCAGTAGCAAGTTGTTCATCTTGCTGCATCCAATCTAATGGCGTGGGGTGTAAGAAGGAACTTCAGACTGAAGAAGGGTCTTGACCCGAAACATCACCTATTCCTTTTCTCCAGAGATGCTGTTTGACCCTCTGAAATACTCCAGCTTTTTGTGACTATCTAATGGTGGGGGTGTTGGAGTTGAGTTAGTTCCTTGAAAGAATCGGGAGAAGATTGTGTATAGATTTTGTGAAAGTTGACTTATGCTTCTAAAATATCTGATTTTTATTAAGCACTCTTGATGAAGAGAATTTGTCACTGTGCGCCAAAAGGCCTGTATCTCTAAACTAAGCTAAACTAAAAACACAACAGTCCAGCATGGGAATAGGCCCTTCGGCCCACAATGTCTGTGCCACAATGTCTGATGCCACGATAAGCTAATCTCATCTGCCTGCACATGATCCATACCCCTCAATTCTCTGCATATCCACGTGTCTATCAAAAAGCCTCCTAAACGTTGCTATCATATCTGCCTCCACAACCGCTATCCCTGACAGCATGTTTAGGTACCCACCACCCTCTGTGTAAAACCACTTGCCCCCAAAAAAAGCCCAACAAAGTTTTCTCTATATTTCCCAATCCCCACAAAGTGAGATCTCAATGTGTTTGGAACAAGTTGCATTGTATTTTGGATTTAACAAGGAGCATGTGAATTTAATTTGATATGGTGAAAGGCCTGGATAGAGTGAATGTGGAGAGAATAGAAACATAGAAAATAGGTGCAGGAGTAGGCCATTCGGCCCTTCGAGCCTGCACCGCCATTCAATATGATCATGGCTGATCATCCAACTCAGTATCCTGTACCTGCCTTCTCTCCATACCCCCACTAGTTGGAGAGTCTAGGACCAGAGGCCATAGGCTCAGAATAAAAGGATGTACCTTTAGAAAGGAGATGAGGAATTTCTTTAGTAAGAGGGTGGTTAATCTGTGGTATACATTACCACAGACAGCTGTGGAGGCCAAGACAATTGATATTTTTAAGACGTAGATTGACAGATTCTTGATTAGTAAGGGTGTCAGGGGTTATGGGGAGAAGGCAGGAGAATGGGGTTGAGAGCGAAAGATAGATCAGCCATGGTTGAGTGGCGGAGTAGACTTGATGGGCCGAATTGTCTAATTCTGCTCCTAGAACTTCTGATCATTTGATGGTATGGCCATTGCCTCCGATATAAACAGTGTTGTTTTTAATTACCTCAGTGTTCTCAGGACGACATTGCTGACAAGCTGAGCAAGGATCTGGCAAAGACGAGAGCAGTACACATAGCCAATCCCAAAACAGCTGAATTTCAGGTAAGAAGCTAGGTATCTTTTGCTCAGGTATTTGATATAAATTTACATGACTCTCCACCATACTTAAGGAAGCTTTATTTTATCTAAAAACAAAGCTTGGATAAATATCAAAATATAACTGTCATGCGACTTAACTATCATAGAATTTTCTTTTGATTATTAATTATTTACAAGTTTACCATTACAGTTCACCATTTTTTCTTTCGATCAGGATGTATCTGGATTATTCAGTGAATGGAATGCATTAAACTAACCTACTTGTGAATTCACTAGATTTACATCCGAATTGTGATACAAATCTTATTTTATGGGTCTTCGATGTGTACCTCGAGATCTGGGGAAGATTTCCACCTTATAGTACTGTCAGTGAAATTATGAATTAATCTTAGAAATGTAGAAACATAGAAAATAGGTGCAGGAGGAGGCCATTGGCCCTTCGAGCCAGCACCACCATTCATTGTGATCATGGCTGATCATCCACAATCAGTAACCCGTGCCTGCCTTCTCCCCATATCCCTTGATTCCGCTAGCCCCTGGAGCTCTATCTAACTCTCTTTTAAATTCATCCAGTGAATTGGCCTCTACTACCTTCTGTGGCAGAAAATTCCACAAATCCACAACTCTCTGGGTGAAAAAAGTTTCTTCTCACCTCAGTTTTAAATAGCCTCATCTTTATTCTTAGACTGTGGCCCCTGGTTCTGGACTCCCCCAACATTGGGAACATTTTTCCTGCATCTAGCTTGTCCAGTCCTTTTCATGAAGAAAATGATTTACTTTGCAGCAAAGAAATATGCCCATTTTCTCCTCCATTCTCCTCTGCTTTCCCACTGACATTGTTTCTATCCATCCAGTACTTGGGGAGGGGGGAGAACAATGGAGGACCCGGCTTGGGGGGACCACCATGAGGGAGGTGGGGGGAGAACAATGGACAATTGGGGAGGGGGGAGAACAAAGGACAATGGGGACCTGGCGTGAGGGAACTGCTGGGGGGGGGGAGAACAAAAGGCAGAGCCGGCGTGCTGTGTAACTTTGTCAGCGCCGTAGGTGGCTGCTTTTTGTATACATTGTGTGTGCAAGCAAAGAATTTCACTGTGCCTAGTCACATGTGACAATAAAGTATTCCATTCCATTCCACGTCTATCTTAATTTCATACAACATTTTCTCCCCCCGCCTCCCCCACTTCCATTTTAATTTCTCGTATGTTTTGCATTTACATCTCCACATGAAAGTAAATGGGGAGACTGCAACAGAAATATCTTGGCTCTTGCCCTAATTCCCCTGCACCCTATTTTTATTGCACTCTTAATGGATTCCCATCTTTCTGGACTTCAACTTCATCCAATAACCTATTGGCAATAAAATCTTTGGAAAACCAAATTCCGAAAATCCAAGGCAAAGATCCCCAAAAAAATCCTCTTCCAATACACCCATGGTACAACCTAAGTTCATAAATTATAGGAGCAGCATTAGGCCATTCGGCCCATCAAATCTTCTCTGCCATTCTGTCGTGGATGATCTATCTTACCCTCTCAACCCCATTCTCCTGCCTTCTCCACGTAACCCCTGACACCCTATAACCTTTTATAGATTCAGAGCCATTAAATTAGCATGATTCAATATGCATCCGTGTCTGTTGTATTGGTGTTCAAAACGTGAAATAGATCTGAAGAAGGGTCCAGACCCGAAACGTCACCATCCTTTGTCTCCAGAGATGCTGCGTTACCCGCTGAGTTACTCCAGCATTTTCTGTCTATCTTTGATATAAACCAACATCTGCAGTTCTTTCTTTCTGAAAAACAGGATTTAATGGGTTGGGTTAGCTCAGGAAAAAATCTTTCTGTTGGCAAAATCAAGGATGAGTGGATATATTAAAATTAGAGCTGGAGCATGAAGGAAGAAAATCCAGAAACTGTTATTCACTGAAGACTACAGGAAATCCAGAATTTGTTCCTCTTTTATTTTCTCCTGTCGAAAAAAACCCTCTGAACATTAGGAATATGAGCTTTTAAGACAGAGGCATATTTGCTTGGTGAAGTTATCAAGAGAATGGAAGAGAAATTAAGCTGTTGAATGCATCCATCTTCTCCCTAATGTTCCTAAAACGCTAAGCGCTAACTTTGACTTTGAGATGTAATTTGTATTTCTTAATTCAAGTTGTTGAGTGAAGGTTTGGGGGAAGGACATGAGACATGAGTCTCGATGTCAACGGGCTAGGAGATACTTCTTCCTTCATCAGCTGTCGAGCCTCCGTGTTTGGTCAGCAAGGTGATGAGAAAGGGAACAGCAGAACGCTTTGGAGAGGAGTCGTCCAAATGCAGGTGCAGTTGCCGAAAGGCACGGGGCTTGGAGAGCTTCTGCCACAGCTCTGGTGAACTGGATTGTTCACTGCAACTGGGTTCAATCATCACCTCTGCTGCCATCGACATAGAGTTTGTATGTTCTCCCTATGATCACCTGGTTTCTTCTCGGTGCTGCGGTTTCTTCCCACTTCCCAAAGGCGTGAAGGCCGGCCAGTTAATTGGCCTCTACACGGGGTGGCGCAGTGGTAGAGTGCTGCCTTAAAGCGCTGGAGGCCCGCGTTCAATCCTGACTATGGGTGCTGTCTGTATGGAGTTTGTACGTTCCCCCTGTGACCGTGTGGGTTTTCCCCGGGTACTCCAGTTTCCTCTCACACTCCAAGGACGTACAGGTTTGTAGGTTAATTTGGCTTTGGTAAAACATTGTAAATTGTCCATGGTGTGTAGGATAGTGCTAGTGTACAGGGATCGCTGGTCGGCGAGGACTTGGTGGGCCAAAGGGCCTGTTTCCGAGTTGTATCTCCCAACTAAACTAAATTGTCTCTCTAGTAGGTGGGTGTTGATGGGCATGTGGGGAGAATAGACTGGGATCAGCGTGTATTGGTGTAAGCAGGGACTTGAGCTGCATTGTGTCAGTGAGGCCTGATTCCATGCTGTTTATGGCCCTGACCCAGAGGAGCAATTAAAGTTAGGGGTGAGTGATTTCCAGCTCTAAGGAACACTGCGATCCTGGAGATGTTGGACGTTTCAGTTCAGTTTAGTTTATTGTCACGTGTACAGTCGTCTTCTTATTGCGTTTGAGGCAGCAGAAATTCTGTAACGCCCTCCAGCCGCTGTAGCCAGTGCAATGTGCTGTTGTCAAGGGGCGTGAGATCTACCCCTCCACCAGGGAGACGGAGGACAGTGCAGTCGAAAATGATGTGCTGCGCTGTTTGCTGGTCTGCTCCACACACGCAGGCTGCTGATGGACGCAGCCCCCAACGATGCATGTTGGCATTGAACCGGCCAACCCCTGTGGGGAGCCGGTTCAGGGCGACTCACTCTTTGCGGGGCGTGTCCGAGCCGGGTGGGGCTGTGGTGTTCGGTGCGACGGTGAATTGAGGAGGTCGCGATGTCTGTTCCCAGCTGGTTCTCCATGCTCCTAGAATGTTGAAACCGGAGCCACAGAGGGTCGCTGCTTGACGGGAGAAAGGGTGACGAGATGACAAGCGTTGAGGTCCCAGTTGCTGTGAATCCTGGGCGAGGTGGTGCAAAGGATGTTTGCCGTCCGATGGGGTCTTGCACACCAGCCTATGAGTGAAGAACTCTCTGCGAAGCTTGGCGGGTGCGATACCTGCGAGCACCGGCAGGAGATCCGTCGGAGTAGGGCGTAGGCAGCCGGTGATGATCCACATGGTGTCGTTGAGGGTGGCGTCCAGCTTGCTGGTATGAGCGCTGCGGCACCATGCTGGGGCGGCGTACTCAGCGGCGCTGTACACGAGTCAAGTCAAGTCAAATTTATTTGTCACATACACATACACGATGTGCAGTGAAATGAAAGTGGCAATGCCTGCGGGTTGTGCACAAAAAGAATTACAGTTACAGCATATAAATAAAGTTAAATAAAGTTAAATAAAGTTATTTATTTAACGAGTGCATGAGCACTGGTTCGAAGAGTAAATGTCCTGGCGCCCCATGACGATCCGGCCAAGCAACGCAGGAGGTTGTTCTGTGCCGAGACTTTAGCACGGAGAGCTTCAAGGTGTACAGTGAAAAGCTTTTGTTGCGTGCTAACCAGTGAGTGGAAAGACTATACATGATTACAATCGAGCCATTTACAGTGTCTACATGATAAGGGAATAACGTTTAGTGCAAGGTAAAGCCAGTATAGTCTGAACAAAGATAGTCCGAAGATCACCAATGAGGTAGATAGTAGTTCAGGACTGCTGTCTAGCTGTAGTAGGATGGTTCAGTTGCCTGATAACAAGAAGAAACTGTGTCCCTGATGCTGGAGGTGTGCGTTTTCACACTTCTATACCTTTTGCAACGGTTGGTTATACAAATGGTGCCGTGTCAAACTGGCAGACAGCAAGTGCTTAGCAATATCAAAAAAAGGATACAAAGTGCTGGAGTAACTCGGCAGATCAGACAGCATCTCTGGGGAACATGGAACAGGTGACTATTCAAGCTGAGACCTGAATATCAAACAACACGGTGAATTGTCACTGGCAGTGGAGTTTTGTTTCAAAGATGATTTTGTGACATTCACCTGACCATTTAACTCTACTTTTTCAGTTTATAATTGTGATTATTATGATCAATGGACTGCAATTTAGTAAATTGTAAACATTGAGATGTGCTTCTGTCCGTGAAATTATATTTCAGAAGGCCACAAGGTGGCGACGTTATTTCATGTTTTAAAATTCTTTCTCTGCGATGAGAGTTGATGTCTGCTGAAATGTTGCTGCACTTTTGATTCTTAAGCTGAATTAGTAGTTCAGCAATGTACTAAATAGCGCATGATTTGTGAAGCAGTGTTTATCTTTAGAAAGAGTGTTAATCAGAGTGTTTTATTTTGTGTTTAATATTAATATTAATATAGAATGGGGTGAACATAGAACTTCGAACAGTACAGCAGAGGTAGTTGAGGGCTGTTTCTCTCGCTGGAGATTTATTACCAGTGATTTAGACTTCAGAGATACAGCGCGGAAACGGGTCCTTTGCCCAACAGGTCTACGCCAACCAGCGATCCCCGGACACTAACACTATCCTACACATTAGAGAACATTTTACCGAAGCCAAATAACGTACAAACCTGTTCGTCTTTGGAGTGTGGGAGAAAACTGGAGCACCCGGTAAAAAACCACATGGTCACACGGAGAACGTACAAGCTCCGTACAAGACGTGCGGATTTATAGATTAATTGGCCTCTGTAAAATTGCCGCCAGTGTGTTGGGAGTCGATGAGAAAATGAAATGGGATAACATAGAACCAATGTGAATAGGTGATCAGTTTACCATGGACCCAATAGACCGAAGGGCCTGTTCTCATGCTGGATCACTGAACTAATCATCTTATCAGAAAGACAGTGTCTCCAGCAGTGCAGAACTCCCTCAACCTAGTCTCTTCAGTGATTTGGAAGGAACTGCAGATGTTGGTTTATACTGAAGAAAGACACAAAGTGCTGGAGTATCTCAGACTCGTCAACCCGAATCGCCACTCATCCTTTTTATCCAGAGATGCTGCCTGACCCGCTGAGTTACTCCAGCACTTTGTGTCTACTCTTAAGTGATTATTAACACACAGAAGATTTGTTAATGAGCGTTCTGAGGCTCTGTTCCATTTTGTTGTTATCTTTAAAAAATCGTTACAATTGTGAATGAGGATCGTTTCCCCATTTTGACGATGTGCTCTCTGTGCTGGCAGCCGCTGCAGCTACAAGATGCTCGCTGCATTTTCAGTGATCATGGAGACTCCTGTCTCTGTGATGGACCTTGTGTGTAACGAGCCGTGTTGTTTTGTGACAACAGCCCTGACTGCATCTGCCTTTGACTTTGATCCAGGTAGCTCGTACCACCCTCCTCTCTGGTCTGCTCAAGACAGTGGCAGCAAATCGGAAAATGCCTCTACCTTTGAAACTGTTCGAAATTTCGGATGTTGTCCTGAAAGATCCTTCCAAAGGTAGGTACACTTGATTAAACAGCATGTTTATTTTGCCGTCTGGCGCTTTCTACCTCTTTTTAATGAATGCACAATAACACTCAATGCAAAGATGATTTTAAAATGATACTTTAAACATGCATGAATACTGAGAGAGACACAAAGTGCTGGATTAACTCAGCGGGTCAGGCAGCCTCTCTGGAGAAAAAGGTTGGATGACGTTTCAGGTCGGAACCCCTTCTCCACACTGAAAGTAGAGGGGAGGGAACTGGAGGTAGGAAAATTAATATTGAGAGAGTTTCGAACAATTATTTATATCATTAAACTATAGTTGATTAGAATTATATTAAAAGGTTAACACAGCAGAACTGGACGGTGAAGATCAAGATGATTTCTGGATCAGTGGTAGCTTTATGCTTAGCTCACAGACATCAGCCAAAGTAACATTAGGAGATCTGTGGTGATGTCAGTGCCCACTAATTTTGGCGAGTATTTTTCTTATCCCTTTCCTGGCTCAAATTGGAATAGTTTTGTCACTTTGCTTTTATAGTAAACTAGACCAAGTGGACCCGTTGGGCCCAAACCTCTCCTGCATTGGTGCAGCACCCTCTCCTCCCCCCTCGTCCCATTCCCCTCCCCCTCTCCCCTCCCCCTCCCCCCTTTCCCCTCCCCCCCACTCCATCCCTTTCAACCCCTTATCCTCCCTCCTCCCCCCCTCCCTAGGAGAAAGATTTAGACTTTAAAATGTGAATAACTTTAAAAATATAACACCGATTTCAATGAAACGTCTTCCATTTGCACCAAAGGGACGACGGTGAGTCAGGTGGGCCTAAAATTGTCACGCTATCGTGTACCGTTTTGGCTGCAGTTCAGGAACAAACAAACAAACAAACAAACGAGAGTTTTAATATATAGATGAATCAGCGCATGTCAGGAATCAATCTTAGCTTGTTCTTGGTCTTTGTTCTTCAGCTCCTTGTAGGAAAGTCTTGCAGACTCATGAGCGGAAGGCTTTTAAAAATAGCTGCATCATTCACATTATTCATTTATAATGATGGGTCAAATCTCACTGACTTATTGGCCTGCCGCTTGCACTTCCTGTCAAGAAGCAACCCATGGAAGAATGTAGAAAGCACCCTCATTTATCTCCCCTTCCCCCCCCCCCCCACCCCTTCCTCTCCCCTCCCCCTCCCTTCCCCCCCTCCCCTTCCACATTCATTAATTCCTCCAACTTCACAATTCACAACTCTTCAATCCTTTTGTCTTACACCTGAGTATAGATGTCGGGAGGCCATGTTGCAGTTATAAAAGATGTTGTTGAGGCTGCATTTAGAGTATTGGGTTCAGTTCTGGGCACCATGTTATAGGAAAGATGTTGTCGTTGAAAAGAGTGCAGAGATGATTTTTACAAGGATGTTGCTAGGACTTCATCTGCTAGGACTTGAATGTTGGCCTTCATAACAAGGGGAGTTGAGTATAGGAGCAAAGAGGTCCTTCTGCAGTTGTACAGGGCCCTAGTGAGACCGCACCTGGAGTACTGTGTGCAGTTTTGGTCTCCAAATTTGAGGAAGGATATTCTTGCTATTGAGGGTGTGCAGCGTAGGTTTACTAGGTTAATTCCCGGAATGGCGGGACTGTCATATGTTGAAAGACTGGAGCGACTAGGCTTGTATACACTGGAATTTAGAAGGATGAGAGGGGATCTTATCGAAACGTATAAGATTATTAAGGGGTTGGACACGTCAGAGGCAGGGAACATGTTCCCACTGTTGGGGGAGTCCAGAACAAGGAGCCACAGTTTAAGAATAAGGGGTAGGCCATTTAGAACTGAGACGAGGAAAAACATTTTCAGTCAGAGAGTTGTGAATCTGTGGAATTCTCTGCCTCAGAAGGCAGTGGAGGCCAATTCTCTGAATGCATTCAAGAGTGAGCTAGATAGAGCTCTTAAGGATAGCGGAGTCAGGGGGTATGGAGAGAAGGCAGGAACGGGGTACTGATTGAGATTGATCAGCCATGATCACATTGAATGGCGGTGCTGGCTCGAAGGGGCGAATGGCCTCCTTCTGCACCTATTGTCTATTGTCTATTGACTTGAGGGTCTGAGTTATAGGGAGAGGTTGAGCAGACTGGGACTCTATTCTTTGGAGCGCAGGAGGATGAGGGGTGATCTTATAGAGGTGTATAAAATCATAAGAGGAATAGATCAGGTAAACACACAGAGTGTTGCCCAGAGTAGGAGAATCGAGACCCAGGGGACATAGGTTTAAGGTGAAGAGGGAAAGATTTAATAAGAATCTGAGGGGGTAGCCTTTTCACACAAAGAGTGGAGGGTGTAGGGAACGAGTTGCCAGAGGAGGTAGTTGAGGCCGGGACTATTGCAATGTTTAAGAAAGAATTAGACAGGTACATGGATTGGACTGTTCTAGAGAGATATGGGCTAAACACAGGCAGGAGGGACAAGTGTAGATGGGACATGTTGTTCGGTGTGGGCAAGTTGGGCCAAAGAGCCTGTTTCCACGCTGTATGGCTGAATGACTATGACTCTATGCATGGAAGTCCAGGAACTGCTGGCTTTTTCTACCAATATAGCCCAGTTAGTCATGCCAGTCTGCTCATTTGAAGGTGATATTTTTGTTGGCCCAACTGATGCTCACACCCATGCCTGTCTAGCAAAATGGGGACAATAGATGGTCTTCCCCTTCTCCCAGCAACATCAAGGGGAAGGACTTCCTTCTTCCCCCTTCCCTTTGCTGCCTTGAGACCATCGTTTGCCACAACGTCCCAACATTGAGACTGGATCCATAATGGTGTACGTTGGCATAACTACTCGTGGAACCAATTTTCTTTAGATATATTTGGAAAATATACAAAAAAATGTTACTGTCATTCTTTTAACCAAATCATTCATAATATATGGAACGATACCATCCTGCTTTATCCTGTGGCAGATTGCATGCATTGATTTATACAATAAAACTGAAGCCAGTCTGGTTCTTAAAGAGCAGAAATGCTTGTTCAAATGAATGAATGCATTATATGCAACTTAAAAAAAATAAAGAGTGATAGCAAAATTAAATCCAAAATAATCCAATCCCCATTGCCAACTCTTTCCTCTGCCCCCCCCCCCACCCTGATGGCAAGCTCTCTCCCAACAATCGATTCACCGTCCAGTGCCAGATTTTTCTTTTATCCCGCCTCTTTCTCATCCCCCCCCCCTTCCCTCTTCCACCCATACCTCTCCCTCCGTCTTTACATTGCATTCCAACACTTCTTTCCTGACCTGACACCCTTTTGTCCCCTTTACAACTCTAGCCTTTGTCACTTCTTTACCCATCTGCCAATCCCCTCCCCTGGTTCCTCACCTCTATCCACCAACTACTTGCTGGACTTTGCCCCATCCCTACCTCTCTTTTCCAGCTTTCTCCACCCTTTTCCCCCGCACTTCATCAGTCTGAAGAAGGCTCCTGACCTGAAACATCATCATGTCCATTCCTTTCATCGATGCAACTTGATCCGCTGAGTTCCTCCAGCACTTTCTGTCTTAGACAATAGACAATAGGTGCAGGAGGAGGCCATTCGGCCCTTTGAGTCCATTCGGCCCTTTGAGTCCATTCAATGTGATCATGGCTGATCATTCTCAATCAGTACCCCGTTCCTGCCTTTTCCCCATACCCCCTGACTCCGCTATCCTTAAGAGCTCTATCCAGCTCTCTCTTGAATGCATTCAGAGAATTGGCCTCCACTGCCCTCTGAGGCAGAGAATTCCACAGATTCACAACTCTCTGACTGAAAATGTTTTTCCTCATCTCAGTTCTAAATGGCCTACCCCTTATTCTTAAACTGTGGCCCCTTATTCTGGACTCACCCAACATTGGGAACATGTTTCCTGCCTCTAACGTGTCCAACCCCTTAATAATCTTATACGTTTCGATAAGATCCCCTCTCATCCTTCTAAATTCCAGTGTATACAAGCCTAGTCGCTCCAGTCTTTCAACATATGACAGTCCTGCCATTCCGGGAATTAACCTAGTAAACCTACGCTGCACGCCCTCAATAGCAAGAATATCCTTCCTCAAATTTGGAGACCAAAACTGCACACAGTACTCCAGGTGCGGTCTCACTAGGGCCCTGTACAACTGCAGAAGGACCTCTTTGC
The DNA here is from genome assembly GCF_053455715.1 of Rhinoraja longicauda. Taxonomy (NCBI): domain Eukaryota; kingdom Metazoa; phylum Chordata; class Chondrichthyes; order Rajiformes; family Arhynchobatidae; genus Rhinoraja; species Rhinoraja longicauda. The sequence goes on along the minus strand of NC_135965.1, from coordinate 40,845,580 downwards.
TCCTATACTCAACTCCTCTTGTTATGAAGGCCAACATTCCATTGGCTTTCTTCACTGCCTGCTGTACCTGCATGCTTCCTTTCGCTCAGGACTCCAGCATCTGCAGATTCTTGCATCGCCACCAAACATTAGACTCAGTTTCTCACTAAAACTTTCAGCTTGTGCGCCGCCTGTATTGTAGGACATTTTTTTTTTCATTTTGAGCTGGCAATGTCCTGTGGCAAGATATCGAGTCACTGCTATGTAGCCACACTCAACGCAGTGGCTGGTGCTGAACAAGCAAATCAGCTAAAATGTTTTAATCACGGGAGTAGACCAAAAGGTAAATTGAAAGCATGCCACATTACTGTCTCATATCCTGCATGTGTCAGAGTTCAAAAATGGAACAGAATTCTGATGTATTGGATACTCAAGCCAGTCGTGCTGCCAGCCATCTGTTTAAAATCTTAAGTAAACACGATTTATTCTTCATAAGCTGCAGTGAAATTCTTTCATGACATTGCCACAATATTTTTGTTTAATTACTTGAAACTACTAGGATATGGCATAAGTATCTGATATGTCAGATCCTTTTTATTGACACTAAGCAAGGATTTATTTTGTGCTCATTAAATCCCCTCTCTGATTAGCTGCAGCGGCTTTATTCTTCGTGGGAGCAGAATGGGTGGGAAACAGTTCTGAATCTGAGGGAATTTGTCCTTGACGGAACAGAGGACGGATACTAGGATAAAATATGCCTATAACTTGCACTGCAACCAATGAGTGATGCGGGCGATAGAAGGATAGAAGGAATGCATAAGTATGAAATGAAGAAAGACAATTCAGGGTGGCATGGTGGCGCAATGGTAGAGTTGCTGCCTTACATCGGCAGTGATCCGGGTTTGATCCTGACCGGATCTGTACGGAGTTTTCTACGTTCTCCCCGTGACTGCGTCGGTTTCCTCCTTGTGCTTCGTTTTCCTCCCACATTCCAAAGATGTACAGGTTTGCAGCTTAATTGGCTTCTGTAAATTGTCCTTAGTTTCTAGGATGGTGCTAGTGTACGGGGATCGCTGGTCGGCGTGGACGGTGGGATGAAGGCCAGGTTTCCGCACTGTATTTCTAAATTAAACTAAACTTGTCCACTTTATATTTTAGAGCCCGACATTTTCTACTTTTTCCCTGCCTTTTAAGCGTAAAAATATTGAATATTCACTCGATGTTGTTCCCCTTTTGAATTGTAACTAGGTTGATATTTTCTGCATTAAGTAGCAATCTATTGAGCCCCAGCCAGGACAAATTATTCTGTAAATTCGGCTGGTGGCTTTGTTGTTCGTCCTTCGGGTTCGAAGATGACCATGACTTCACTTTCAGTTGGAGGATTGGTGACTGTGGGTCCGGAAGTGACTGGTGAGGCCAATCCGGGCCCGGAAGGCACGCCCACACGTAGAACACAAGTGGATGGGTGCTGCAGTGGAAGTGGAGGTAGCCCGGGCCTTGCGCGCGGTGCGTTTCCTCTGGGCCTCTGCAGTGCGTCTGTTCTCTGCTGCACGGGCTCCTGTGGTGAGCTTGCTACGCCAGGGCTTTGTAAGATTAAGCAACTCTCCAGGTTCTCACTTTACCCCTTTTTTGTATGTTAACTTAGAAATAGAATACTGCCGTGTTTTTAGACTGCCATTGCAGTTGAAGCTACTAATCCTGTCCACCCAAGTGCATTTTCCACCTTAGGCCACCGGATAATGATCAAATGCAAAACACTGTAGGTATCACAAAATGCTGGAGTAACTCAGCGGGTCAGGCAGCATCTCCAGGGAGAAGGAATGGGTGACGTTTCGGGTCGAGACCCTTCTTCAGACAATGAATACTGAGTCGCTTAAGATAATTTCAAGGGTGCAGTCTTGTTAAGTTACAGGAAAAAAAGTCTTAACTCTTCTATTAATAAGAATATAATTCTTTCACCAGAAAAATCTTCACACGCCTGCAAGCATCTTCAAACAATCGATAGCTTTAATTTAAGCATGGAGAATATTTGTGCTTTGCAAAAAGCCTTAATAGCTGAGGTCACAAAAAGATGAAAGGGTAAAGCAGCGTTAGAATCACAAGTGCTGTGCATTAGCTACCTCAAGCCATTAGCACTAACAATTCAACTGCACATTTTTGCCATCCTCTACAGTAATAATGTGCTTATTTCTGCATTGGGTAAGCCTGTGACCAATAGTGGTGTCCCTTGCTATATCAAAATCAGATTTGGATTGGGCTAGGGTTGACAAAGGTGGTGGTCAATGATAGCCTGAGTCAACAAGGTTACCAAAGCAAGTGAGGTTAATAAGTTTGCAAGATCATAAGTGATAGGAGCAGACTCAGGCCATTCGGCCCATCAAGTCTACTCCACCATTCAATCATGGCTGATCTATCTTTCCCTCTCAACCCCACTCTCCTGCCTTCTTTCTCCCCATAACCCCTGACACCCACACTAATCAAGAATCTATCTACCTCTGTCTTAAAATATCCATTGACTTGGTCGCCACAGCCTTCTGTGACAACAAATTCCACAGATTCACCACCCTCTGACTAAACATTTCCTCCTCATCTCCTTCCTACAGGGCCGTCCTTTAATTCTGAGGCTATGACCCCTGGTCCTAGACTCTCCCACCAGTGGAAACGTCCTCTCCACTTGGGTACTAAGTGACCATTACCTCTTCTCCTGACCACCCAAGGCCTCGTTCAATCCAAGATCCAAATCTAGTGTGTGATGGATTGATTTTGTGGATGGCATGATACTGAGAAGGAATGACACTTAGAACAATGATCAAGTGCAAGATCAGTCACTTAAGTTAATTTCAAGGATACTTTCTTCTTCAGCATTTAAAACATATCTTTGGCATTACTTGAACGTATCTTTATTGATCAGAGTGCAGGAGCCATTTACATGGTGGATTTTGTAGATAACCCGCAGTAACTCACTAAGATGAATTTGATAACGCGGCACTCTTGAGACCTTTATTATCAATAAGCAACAAGATCACAAGGTTATCTCCCCCAATTTCCTCTCTACGTCATATGCCATTATAGTTTGGTTTAGTTTAGTTTAGCGTAGTTTAAATTTAGAGATACAGCGCGCAAACAGGCCCTTCAGCTCACCGAGCCCGTGCCGACCAGCGATCCCCATACACAAGCACTATCCTACACACTAGGGACAATTTACACACGAAGCCAAATAAACTACACAAACCTGTACGTCTTTGGAATGTGGGAGGAAACCGGGGCACCCGGAGAAAACCCACGCAGTCACAGGGAGAAGGAATGGGTGACGTTTCGGGTCGAGACCCTTCTTTAGTCTGAAGAAGGGTCTCGACCCGAAACGTCACCCATTCCTTCTCTCCTGAGATGCTGCCTGACCTGTTGAGTTACTCCAGCATTTTGTGAAATAAATACCGTTGATTTGTACCAGCATCTGCAGTTATTTTCTTACAGTCACAGGGAGAACGTACAGACAGCACCCATAGTCAGGATCCAACCCGGGTCTCTGGAGCTGTAAGGCAGCAACTCTACCGCTACGCTACCATGCTGCCCCTATTACAAAATCATAACTCTAACGCTGCGCTACCATGCTGCCCCTATTGTACACGTGTATGTCAAAAACATAACCCATGCGAAAACTAATGAAAAGCAGATTTGCACGGGTGTAGTTAACGGAGAAGATGATTAATTTAGTGATTCAAACTTGGTCATGAAAACTTGGTTCCGGCTGAAATCAATTTTGTTTCAGCTCGGAGGGAAGGCACGCAATTTGGCATTTCACAAGACTGACTGGATATTGGAAGTACAATTACTTCTGAGTTCAATCAAATTCTAGCAGTGTACTTGTCTGCACAGGGCAGTACTCCTTTAGTTCCACAGGCCCACTCGTCGATCATGGTTCTTCGAGCCATCCTCTGTCGTCCTTTCCAGTTGTACCTTAGTTTAGTTTAGAGATACAGCGCGGAAACAGGCCCTTCGGCCCACCGAGTCCGCGCCGACCAGCGATCCCCGCACACTAACACCATCCTACATACACTAGGGACAATTTACAATTATACCAAAGCCAAATAGCCTACAAACCTGAACGTCTTTGGAGTGAGGAAGGAAACCGGAGCTCCCGGAGAAAACCCACACAGGTCACGGGAAGAACGTACTAACTCTGTACAGACAACACCCGTAGTCAGGATTGAACCTGGGTCTCTGAGGCAGCAACTCTACCGCTGTGCCACCGTGCTGTAGCTATCAGAGGTTGTCTGAGTTTCAAAGCTACTTTCGAACCAGGTTATCCTGCTGCACTCAATACTGTTGCAAGAGCATAATTTTCTGGCATAGATAATTTAAAAAACAATTTTGTTTGCAATACAGATGTTGGCGCGAAGAACGAAAGACGGCTCTGTGCTTTGTATTACAACAAGAATCCTGGCTTTGAGGTGATTCATGGCTTGCTGGATCGCATAATGCAACTTCTTGACCTGAAACCAGGAAAGGAGAGTGGATACTACATGCAGGCAGCAGAGGGTGAGCAAGTTTTTGGAAACAACTTTCTTCGGAGATACAGTGTGGAAACAGGCCCTTCGGTCCACTGAGTCCGCGCCAGCTAGCACCACCCATACACTAGTTCTATCCTGCCCACTAAGGACAATTTGCACGCACACACTAGTTCTCCCAGTTTCGCATTCTGCGCACTAAGGGAAATTTAAAGAACCCAATTACATGTACAAACTGCAAATCTTTGGAGTGCGTGAAGAAACTGGAGCACCCAGAGAAAACCCACGCTGTCTTAGCGAGAACGTATGAACTCCGTATACCCGCCCCCCCATAATAGTCAGGATCAAACCTGGATTTCCGGCGCTGTAAGGCAGCAACTCTACTGCTGTGTCGTCCGAGTCTGGAGTGATTTTTTTTTTACACAGAGACTGGTGGGTGCCTGGAACAGGCTGCCAGTGTTGGCTGTGGAAGCAGATACAATAGTGGCATTTAAAAAGCTTTTAGGTGGACGTATGGATATGCAGAGATTGAAAGTGTGTGGAGCATGTGCATTCAGGGGTTGACATGGTGGCGCTGTGCTCGAGTTGCTGCCTTACAGCGCCAGAGACCCGGGTTCGACCCTGGACTACGGATACTAACTTTGTGGAGTTTGCATGTCATCCCCGCGATCGGGGATTCTCTGCCTCAGAAGGCAGTGGAGGCCAATTCTCTGAATGCATTCAAGAGCGAGCTAGATAGAGCTCTTAAGGATAGCGGAGTCAGGGGGTATGGGGAGAAGGCAAGAACAGGGTACTGATTGAGAATGATCAGCCATGATCACATTGAATGGCGGTGCTGGCTCGAAGGGCCGAATGGCCTACTCCTGCACCTATTGTCTATTGACCGCGTGGGTTTTCTCTGGGTGCTCCGGTTTCCTCCCTCATCCCAAAGAGGTGCAGTTTTGTAGGTGAGTTGGCCCTCTGTAAATTACCCCTTGTGTGTAGGATGCAAAATTGGGATAACCTAGTGTGCAGGTGATCGTTGGGTCAGTGCAGACTCGGTGGGCCGGCGTGCCTGGTTCCACGCTGTATCTCTAAAACTACAACTCGTGTGGGTTTAATCCTGAAGTTACTCCGCAGGTGACCGACAAAATGCTTTTAAGGTCATTTGCTGTGAACAAGCATGGTTGTGTAGAGGAGGCATGTTACTTTGTCCAATGCTCACAGCAGGCTTTGTGAGTACGAAGGAAATAAGCAGAAATGAAACACCTCCCTCTGGAACAGTCGGGTACACTCCACCTCACTTGTTAATATAAAGCTGGTGTAACATTTATGGAAACATACTGTATAACTGCAACCTTCCCTGCTGCCAGCATATGATTTCATTCACTGGTGATGTGGGGTGCTTGGCTGTTTCCCAAGGACTTACTTTCCAATGAAGTCATTTAGATTTTTTTTTTTAGCGACTGTATATATTACTTTTGGTCACACATTCCACGTATGTCGACTGAAATAATATACACATAAAAACAACTAGGTCAGTTGGTGAGTCTTTCTTCCTTACTTTGTTAAACAAAAATTAAAAAGGGAGAAATGATAGGAGAAGGAAATACCATGGAGTAGCAAACTTGGAAGTTGAGACGACTGAAGACTAGAGACAAGAGAGCCTTTTTATCCTCCGTTAAATGCCTAATTTATATAATAGGAAACCAGTTGTTGCATAAAGTGAACCAAAAGGATCTTTTGTGTTCTCATAAAGTAGTCTCGTAGCTAATTGAATGAAGCTAGGAAATGGCCTTATGATGATCAGATGATGTGAACATGCTCAAGACTGACTCGGTGCTTCAGCAGACTGCATTGTGTTCCTTTGTCTTCATGGCAGTTTAGTTTACTTTAGTTTAGCGATACAGCACGGACACGGGCCCTTCGGCCCACCGAGTCCACACCGACCAGCCATCCCTGCACATTAAGACAAGTCTACACATTAATCTGCAAACCTGTACGTCTTTGGAGTGTGGGAAGAAACCGAAGATCTCTGAGAAAACTCACGGGGAGAACATACAAACTCCGTACAGACGGTACCCGAAGTCGGGATCGAACCCGGGTCAATGGCGCTGTAAGCACTTAAGGCAGCAACTCTACCGCTGTGCCACCATTTCTGGATGGTAGGAATTAGTTGCTTTATTCACTGCACTTAGTAGTGTTGCAATAAGCAGTTGTTCAGATGCATTTATTTCACAAAATGCTGGAGTAACTCAGCAGGTCAGGCAGCATTTCAGGAGAGAAGGAATGGGTGACGTTTTGGGTCGAGACCTTTCTTCAGACCCGACCCGAAACGTCACCCATTCCTTCTCTCCTGAGATGCTGTCTGACCTGTTGAGTTACTCCAGCATTTTGTGAAATAAATACCTTCGATTTGCACCAGCATCTGCAGTTATTTTCTTACACTAGTTGTAAGTTCATTTGCATGATATGTTGATATGTTGTGGAAAAATGTTTATTCATCCAACCCACAATGGTCCCTTTTAGTAAACTACATCTTTAAAATTCCTCAGTAACTTTCAAATAGCTTCTGGAGTGAGTTTTAAGAAAGTGAGCATTAGGTAAAATATTATAATATGCTCTGTTGCATTGATTTTTCAGGCTGATGCATTTTGTCTATAAAGTGTTCAAATTTTCCTATGCTGATCAACAAATATAAGGAATTAGATTGCACCTCTGCTAATCTTGTGCTAAAATTGATCGATTTGCGTTTTCCATGAATTCAAAGCAGCCAAATAGTCTGCACACTACCTTGCATGGGAAGAAAGAATGGAGACATTTGCAAAATCCCTAATATATATCTTGTAGCTGATGGTGAAATTCCCAGTTACATTTTTGGATGGCAATTAGCATCTGACAACAGTAAATTATTAAACACTTTGAGGGCATTCATACACTGAGTGCTTGTGACTAATTTTGTTCAGCTTTTGCAACTGCAGATTGGCTAGTTTATGGGAAATGACACATTGAGACTTTCTGCAAATATCTGAAGATTGAATTGAATTGAATTGAATTGAATAAATTTTATTAGCCAAGTAGACATACATACAAGGAATTTTCCTTGGTGCTTTGCTTGCAAGTAACAACACGACATACAGTAAACAATTAAGAATAGAACATAAAACATTAAGAATAAAACATTATAGTTTAAACATATGAAGAATGAAATAAAATACCAGAGCAAAAGGAGGCTACAGGCTTTTGGTTGTTAAGTAGAACTACTGCTCGTGGAAAAAAAGCTGTTTTTATGTCTGGCTGTGGCTGCTTTGACAGTCTGGAATCGCCTTCCAGAGGGAAGTGCTTCAAAGAGTTTGTGGCCAGGGTGAGAGGGGTCAGAGATGATCTTGCCCGCTCGCTTCCTGGCCCTTGCAGTGTACAGTTCGTCAATGGGGGTGAAGGTTGCAGCCAACAACCTTCTCAGCTGTGCGAACGATGCGCTGCTGTTTCCGGATGTCATGCTTGGTGGCTGAGACAAACCAGACCATGATGGAGAAGGTGAGGACAGACTCTACGATGGCAGTATAAAACTGGACCATCATTGCCTGTGGCAGATTGTGTTTTCTCAGCAGCTGCAGGAAGTACATCCTCTGTTGGGCCTTTTTGACTGTGGAATCGATGGTGGCCTCCCATTTAAGGTCCCTGAAGATGATGGTTCCAAGGAACTTAAATGACTCCACAGATGTGACTGTGGTGTTGTTGATGGTGAGTGGGGGGAGGGGAGGGGAAGCTCTCCTAAAGTCTACAATCAATTCCACCGTCTTAAGAGCATTGAGCTCCAGGTTGTTGCGATGGCACCAGGACGCCAGCTGTGTCACTTCCTGTCTGTAGGCAGATTCCTCCCCATCCTGGATCAGTCCAATCAGGGTTGTGTCGTCTGCAAACTTGAGAAGCTTGACAGAGGAATCTGTGGAGGTGCAGTCGTTGGTGTAGAGAGAGTAAAGGAGAGGGGAGAGTACGCAGCCTTGTGGTGCTCCTATGCTGAGGGTCTGCGGGTCCGAGATGTGCTTTCCCAGCCTCACATGCTGCTTCCTGTCTGTCAGAAAGTTGGTGATCCACTGACAGATGGGTCCAGGCACAGTCAACTAGGAGAGTTTGGAGTGTAGTAGCTCTGGCACAATGGTGTTAAATGCAGAGCTAAAATCCACAAACAAAATCCTTGCATAGGTCCCCTGGCGGTCCAGCTGTTGGAGGATGAAGTGCAGGCCTGGGTATGCACTTCATCTAGGTAAGATGTATCTAATAATAATAATGCGTACATTATTCATCATTTATATGTAGTTACACTCTGGGTATAAAACTAAGGCATAAATCTCTCTGATAATTATGTGTGCCCTGAAACCAAACATTTCCTTCGGAAGGAAGAAGCAGAGAAAGATTATGCATGTTTCCTGTTAAATGCTCCTCTCCACATCCTTTCCTGAATTCTGGCTGCCCTCCATTATCTTACTCAACTGCAAACCTTGCTCTACGTCTGAGCAGTTCATGGCAGCTTTCCACATCGTCACCACTGACACATTCTTGTACCATTCAGTTTTGTGCTTTCTAACTAGATTTCTGTTAAGAATGGCCTTCAAAGCCAACTTTCCATTCATGACACTGGAGTCTTTCGGCGAACTACACTGAGAACAATGAATTTGGCACTACATCCAGAGATTAAACCTGGAATCTCCATTGTATGTATGAACCAACTTCACACTGATCCTAAGGTAGAACACAAAATGCTGGAATAACTCAGCGGGACAGGCAGCGTCTCTGGGTAGAACGAATGGGTGACATTTTGGGTCAGGCCACTTCTTCAGACTGAGAGCCGGGGGGAGAGGGAGACACAGAGATGTGGAAGGGTAAGGTGTGAAAACAAAGGGGACAAAGATCAAGGAAAATGTAGAATAGATTTTTGTTTGCTTGGGGAAGATGGCATACTAAGATAAAATTTAATCAGGAGGGCAGTCAGACTGGTCTGAGAACTAGGATGGGGGAGGGATGGAGAGAGAGGAAAAGCATGGGTTGTTTGAAAGAGAAGTTAATATACCGAAGGTAGACATAAAATGCTGGAGTAACTATGGGTCAAGCAGCATCTCTGGAGAGAAGGAATGGGTGACGTTTTGGGTCGAAACCCTTCTTCAGACTGATGTCAGGGGAGTGGGCGGGACAGAGATAGAATGTAGTCGGAGACAGTAAGACTGGTGGGAGAACTGGGAAGGGGGAGGGGATGGAGACAGAGGGAAAGTAAGGGCTATTTGAAACTGGAGAAGTCTATGTTCATAATGCTGGGGTGTTATACACGAAAATAACTGCAGATGCTGGTACAAATCAATTTATTCTTCAGTCTGAAGAAGGGTCTCGACCCGAAACGTCACCCATTCCTTCTCTCCCGTGATGCTGCCTGACCTGCTGAGTTACTCCAGCATTTTGTGAATAAATGCTGGGGTGTAAGCTACCCAAGCGGAATATGAGGTGCTGTTCCTCCAATTTGCGATGGGCCTCAGTCTGACAGTGGAGGAGACTCAGGTCAGAAAGGTCAGAATGGGAGGGGGAGTTAAAGTGTTTAGCAACCGGGAGATCATGTAGGCCTCGGCGGACTGAGCAGAGGTGTTCAGCAAAACGATCGCCGAGCCTGCGCTTGGCCCTGTACTGATCCCACATTGAACCTGAGCTACATGGGGGTAGCCTGTCCTGTCGTTCATTATCTGGGCATTCCTTTACACTTGTACAGAACTCCATCAAATGGAGTTTATTAACGAGGGAACCATCCAATCTAGGGAGACTTCAGACAAATTATTTGGCATGTGGGTTTTGTTTTGGACTTGTTTAGGATAATTATATTTGCAGCAGTTGTTTCTCCTGATTGTTTTGACAGAACCATTTTAACTAGATTGTATAATTTGCAAGTCAACAATCGGGCTGAAATAAAATGTGTCGGGCATTGACTGCAAAACTGACAGGAATTTTAAACAGAGATCAAAGAAATGAAGATTGAAAGACAAATAGATTAATGCTAAAGGGGAATAGGAAAAGAGACTATCATGGCACACTAGAGGACACTGATCATGAGTATTGTGGCCAATTCTGGACACAAGATATGAAGACATGCAGATTGTTAGCAAAAATAAGCAGTTTCAGTTAAGAGGAAAATTAAGAAGCCTTGGGACTGTTCCCTCTGCAGCAAAAGTGACCGAAAAGTAATTTCCAAAATATTTGGTTGAAGAAACAGAGGAAAAACCTTTCATTGAGTGAGCCAGTAAACCCTGGGCTATAGATTTAGAGAGTCCTTGGCAAAAGGCCTAGAAGTGAGACGAGGAGAATTGTTCTCATTCTTTGTGTTTGGGTCCGGAATGCTCTAGCTGATGGGGTGCGGATAGATGTTTCCATAAATAGTTTTGAAGGGGATTTGAACAAGTTGTTGAAAAGGTTACGGATTTTTAAAAAGCAGTATATTTTAGAACTGAGAATCAACACCAATGCAGGCAGAATGACTCCCTGCTGGGATGTAGGTTTCTGTAATTCTATGACTAGCTTTTACATTTTGTACCTGAGCAAATTTAATGTACGCGTTTCCGTTGTGAGGAATAAATGTAACTGCTTCACAAATTTTCCATTTTCCAAGCCAGTTGAAAATTCTACCATTTGCCAGGAAACCTTGTGCTCACAGATTTTGAGGCAAATCATTTTAGGTTGAATGAAATCATTCAATTGAAGGTTGCCTTGAAATTGCCACATCCTTTAATTAACCATCCTCTCTGTCTTGCCTCATTATCTTATGTCAAACAAGGTTTGCGACCTTTAGGGTTGGAAAAAAAATACATTTCTTTCATATTGCATCTGAATTCTGACCTTCTGCAGCCTTCTTAGAAACACCTGTCCGTGGATACAGATGACGGGAAATAGGGATGAAATTGTTGAGTGCCACTTGTCTTTGTGGGGACAGTGTGTGAAAAACGATCCCCGCTCAGGCTACAGAGAGTGGAGCGGAGATACCGTAGGTGGCCATTCAGAGTAATGTGTATCATCAGGAGATTTCGTGATCCTGTTAAAGCTTGGATACGGAACAGCAGCTTTAGCAAACAGGCGTAGCAGAACAGACTTGCATGAGTCAGAAGTCTGGTTCAGTTACCATCTCCTGGGACCGCTGGTGAAGCTAAGTCCATTATATGTAGAACGGTGAGGTGTAATGGTATTATAATATAATAACAATTCACAGCACAAAATCAATGAGCTATGCCTTTAGAATATGGAATTTCCACTTATAATTTAGGTAATTAGCGCCATGGGGTGTTATTAAATGATTACACGTGATTAACTGGGGTATTTTACGTTATTTTGGTCAGAATGGGGCTGTTGTGAAGAAAATTAATTTTTTAATCATTTGTGAATAGCTTGTGAAAACCATTGTCCCTTGATAAAATCATATGTTTTAGGCAAGGCTGAGTTGCAAATCCGGAAGCTACTTCAAGAATATAAAATGTACATCAAACTATTTTGCTACAGTGTGAGCTTTCATCTGAGAAAATGTACACATCATTTTAATTTTGTGTATTTTGTCAAAGTTAACTTTTAGTTAGCTTGGTTTAGTTGGAAATAACTTAAGCACAATGACACACTGTTAAAATCCACAAGGAAATTTAAAAGTCATTTGTAGGATTGGTTGATTATCTCATTCTTGGTTTAAGTGGAGCAGCAAATGTAAACAGTTTGATGGCAGTAACACAGTTTCTCATGTCAGCCTCTAACTTCATAATACAAATTGCAAAATTCTTGGGTATAAATTGGCTTACCAGATTTTTTTGTTTGTTATTAATCTATTTTAAAAGATGCATGAGCTTTTACTATTCATGCATGGAATTTGGATCTTATTGGTAATACCATCAATGAATACTCACCTGTCATCGAATTTCTACCTTGAACCACTGCAGTCACAGTATTATTGGGTAGAGAGTTTCAGGATCTTTATCCAGGGTGGCACAGTGGCGCAGCGGTAGAGTTGCTGCCTTACAGCGCCAGAGACCTGGGCTTGATCCTGACTACGGGTGCTGTCTGTACGGAGTTTGAACATTCTCCCTGTCACCACCTGAGTTTTATCCGGGTGCTTCGGTTTCCTCTCACACTCCGTAGGGGTACATGGTTGTAGGTTAATTGGCTTCTGTAAAATTGCAAATTATCCCCAGTGTGTAGGGTAGTGCTCGTATACGGGGATCGCTGGTTTGCAGGGACTTGGTGGGCCGACGGGCCTGTTTCCACGGTGTATCTTTGAAGTCTGAAATCCAGTGATGAGGGGGGGAATGGTGATACATTTCCATATCAGGATGGAGTGCAACACGGAGGGGACTTGTTCTTGTCCTTGTTCTATTGGTATAGGTTACAGCTTTGGAAGGTGATGGCAAAAAATCTTGGCGAGTTCCTGTTGTGCACCCTGAAGATGGCGCACTCTGCAGCAATAGTGCACCTTTGACTGAGGAATTCAATGTTTTGTGTGGGGGTGAAATGCCAATTAGATGGGCTGCTTTTTCCTGGTGGTTTTTCAGTTTAGAGTTCTGCTCGAACTGGCCATATCCATGCAAATGAAGACGTTTTCACTACGTTCAGGTCTTGTGGATGGTGCAATGGTTTGGGACTTTGGTAGATGAGATAAGGTGGCAGAAAATCTTGCCTCTGACCAGCATGGGTAGCCAAAGATGTCTTATGGCTTGTTCAGATATACTTATGGTCTGCAGTAATCTCAGGTTGTCAGTACTAGGGCACAGCGATTGCTAACGAACACCAAGTGCAGATCTAAAGACTCTTCCTTTGTAGGTGATCATGGGCAGTATGACAAAACATCAACATTATCTACTACTTATGAGTCCCACCCTAACTAATATCATGGTCTTGTCTGTTATATCACCTGAAGAATTGTGTGTAACAACACAGTAACATTTGAAAGCATCTCCATTTCTGGAAATGCACAATACTACAGATGCTGGAATTCTGAGGTAAAATCAGAAACTGCCGGAAATACTCAGCAGATCCGTAACCTTTGAGAAGGGGAAAAAAAATTCAGGTCGAACACCTTCATGAAAACAGGTCATTGGGCCCAAAACGTTCATTCTGTTTCTCTTTCCCAGGCAGTGCCTGCGGAGTATTTTGACTGTAACCTCCAGGTCTGACCTTGCAATGGAGAAAAGGATAATGAAGAATTAGTTTCGAAGGATGAGGGACTCCTCATTGAAACTTACCTAATAATGAAGGGTAGAGTGGATGTGGAGAGGATGTTTCCACTAGTGGGAGAGTCCACAACCAGAGGGCATAGCCACAGAATAATAGGACATACCTTCAGAAAGGTGATGAGGAGGAATTACTTTTAGTCAGATGGTGGTGAATCTGTGGAATTCATTGCCACAGATAGTTGTGGAGGCCTAGTTATTGGGTATTTTTAAAGTGGAGTTTGACTTTCTTGATTAGTAAGGACGTCAAAGGTTCTGGGGGTTACTATTGGACTCCTCTCAGGGGCCATGACCTCTGTTGGTCCAGGAAAACGGATAATCCAGAAAGGCTCTGGAACCAAAGATTCCGTTGGTGGCCCTATACTAAGATTTCCTTTTCGGGAAGTCAGGTCACGCACCTGGACCTTCTGTGGTTCCATAGTATTTCCAGCACAAAATGGCCGAGCCATTCTTTCAAATCCAACAAAATTAATTACAATGTGATATAATTTTGCATATATGTGTAAATGTAGCTCATTCGTGCTCAGTACATTGATCGTTTTATTTAAGATCTAATATGGCACCACTTCAATATAAACAACTGCAATTCTCGAGGTTCATAAAAAATATACAGTATTGCCAATCCATTTTTCCACTCGCCTCGCATTTAGACAATATGTATAAGGTATATATGTCCCATTATCCTAATGTCATATTTCACAAATGACTGTGTTCTCCTTAAACGATTTGTTAATGAAATCATTAGAGGTTTTAAATAGTCCATGACGACGCATTATACTCTTCTGTGGTCGATTTCTATTGTTTTTCCTTGTTGTGTGAAGGCTACTTAAACTAAAACAGGATGTGGTTTTAGGATATTTTGCATATTCTGTTGGAGACATTTTTTTTCCAGCAATTGGAAAGTTAACATCAACGCCCTAATTAAAAGGATAATTTTAACTTGAAATGCACTCATGGTATAAGTTGACTGACCCAGTAACAAATAATATATATTCTATGAAAAATTGAGTGAAAACAAAATGCTGCAGCCTATGGAAGCTATGGTGATATTTAAACAGATCTTTGAGATTTTAACTGGGAAATATAATGACAGAATTGAAAATTCTTAGTTTGGGTATTGTAGGTATAAAAAGAAACCAGTTTTAAAATGTGGACGTTTTACACTACACTACGTTCATCATGAATTTGGAATGTGATCTTTTTTCTTTTAAGATTTTGCATTGCCTCAAACAGAACCGAGGTAAAGCCATAGAAATCTGGAATTTCAATTACAAAAATTGATTGTTACCTTGGATTCATGATTGGTTAGGAGATAAGACTGATGAAACCAAATAGTCTTTCCCTGTGTTATAAATGTCATGTGATTCTATGTGGTAGAGAAATAGGGAGAAGGGACACAGACTGTTTTTATTAATACCAAACTAATGTAATAATTATTAACCACAGACCCTGGATAACACCACGATCCACCCAGATTCAGCAAACACTGAGGAAATAGTGAAGTTATGTACAGGTTCTCAGCTGCAGGATTCTGTCTCTTGAGCTGGCGTTGACAACTTTTCTTGATGTGTTCTTTGATGTGTAGAAATGGTGCTTAACTTAAAAGGATTAGACACACCACCTGAGAGGCTTTACACCTGTGCAGTTCAGACACTAAGGCAACTGCTGCTTGCCCTACTGGGAAAGGTTTTAATAAGTACTTGAGTCAAGTGAAGAGTCAAAGTGATTATTAATTTTAAACTTCCTGAAGGTGCAGTACATTTCAGAGGTTCTGCACTTTTGTCGAACTTTTCTCTGGGGTTCCCTGTCTAGCATTGTGCTGTGTTCCATTTTATTACTTGTGCAAATAAAGCTGGATCACCTTTGCTATTTAGTTAAAATTTAGCTTCGCGACATTCAAAATAGGAAATGATGCACTCTGTGACTCTTTGCTATTTTATCCAACTTTAATAGTTCTGATATTTGGACAGGTACATAGATAGGAAAAGTTGAGAGGGATATGGGCCAAATGCAGGTAGGTTGGACTAGTATAGATGGGGTATATTGGTTGGCATGGAAAGTCGGGCCAAAAGGCCTGGTTCTGTGCTGTATGACTGTATGACTCTCAGTATCTAGTACTTGTACGTTCAAGCCCACTGCACTGATGGGAAATGCATTCTATCTATTGAGAGCCGTTAATTAGAATTGGTGGAAAAAATTGCTTCTCGTCATTTTCCAAAGTAGTGCATGGACTGGGTCGGGGGTGTAAAATAATGCTGTCACTTGTAGGACTGAGACTGAACTCCTTGTTCAGTCACAGTCCAAGTAATTTTCTGTTCCTTGGCAAATTACTGTAAAAAGGTAGTGCAGGGTTGCTTGACATTTCACCCGGATGCCCTGTGGTAGACACCATGGCATTTCCACCTTGTACGCACAGCAATTTGCAGGGCCACATACCATGGCCATTCAATAAATAAGGGCACGTGTAATGAACAGCAGGTGACGTCTGTTGATCTCGCACAACAACTTGTGGACCTTGGTTTTAAGAATTTAAATTTAGTGGACCAATTGATATTTCAAAGATACGCACAAGAGAAAATGTGTACACGTGAAAGACTGATTTTTCTGAGATTCGAGAGGAACAATAATTGGTAAAAATCTGCGTACTCAAAGAGAGTTATTTGTAGATTGCTGTAAAACATATTGTTTAAATTACTTCACAATGTAATTTCCAAAGGAACATTTTTGAGATCTTCCTTATATTACAAGAAAAGTTGGGAGAATAATTCAAAATGAATTTAAACTATTGCTTAGCACTGTCCATAATTTCTGTGATTATTACACTGTGCAGAGTCAGTACACTCTGTGGGAGAAGTTTAATCTCTAAATGTTTTGAATTTTATCTTTTCATATTTAAAGATATTAATAAATAAATAAAAAAGTCAGTATGATCTTGTGTATTAAATGGCTTTGCTGACAGCACAGACTTAAAACAATCGATTTGATTCTTTTCAACTAATTTACATTTTTGCTGGAGATATAAACAGTGAAAGCATTGGGTTGTAGAATGCAATAGATTTATTTTCTATGGATCTTTTCTGATCCTAGGTTTAAGGAAGGCAGGAGGGATGAATGTGCAGGAATAGGCAATAGCTTGAATGTGAGGATTTCAGTGGAGGAAAATTATTAATGACAATTCCAATGTCTATTTTTTGAAAAAACCTAAATTCCTTAATGACCCAGTCGCAAACAGGATGTTTGCTGATACCAAAAGGACAAAATAGAACAAAATAGAAAACACTACTGAGAATTGTTACCAGAATACCATGGTTGTATATATTTTTAAAATAGATGTGAAATCGGGTTGTGCATTTCTAATTATTTGTTAATGCAAATACTGCTTGGTACTTTGGTGAAGAGCAGCTTGTGCCTTTGATGGTTAATTATCTTGAAAATGTGATAAAGACTAGTTACCCATTTAGATTCTTGGAAAAAAAAAGAGCAGGGTTTTGGCCACCATCATCAAAGACGAGCTTACTTCTGACCCGCGGAAGACAATTATAAATTTTCATTTAAAGCTGTTCAAGATTTAATTAAAGCTGTTATCAGTTACCAGCTGCAGGGCAGTGCGAGGGAAGTGAATCACATCTGCTGGCTATTGAAAGTGAAGAAATACTGACTTTTTTTGTTCTGTTCTTTCCTCCCCTTACACAGATTCCACTTTCTTCCCGGGTCGATGTGCAGAGATCTTTGCTAAAGGTCAGAGCATAGGCAAGCTGGGAGTTCTTCACCCTGACGTTATCACCAAATTTGAACTGACCATGCCCTGCTCCGCGCTCGAGATTGATATTGAGCCGTTTGTTTGAAGGATGAGACGACTTCTTGGTTCTTGTGTCATTCAGCCTTTCAGTACCAAGAGCAGCTCATGACACTATTCAATTGTAAAGATAAATATTTAATAAGGCAAAGGATCCTGTGTCTGCTTTGTCGTTAAATATGTTTTCCATAGTGTAATTTTCTTTATTTGCTTGGAACATTGTAGTATGTCCTTTAACATCAATTACCAAAACCATGAATATATGAAATAGCAATCAGATGCAACATAAGTATAACATGAGACTTAGCAGAATAATTCAAATTGAAATGTGGATGTATGCAGTTGTAACTTACCTGCAGTGATATAAGACATTCTACTTCAATCGCACCACATAGAAACATAGACATAGAAACATAGAAAATAGGTGCAGGAGTAGGCCATTCGGCCCTTCGAGCCTGCACCGCCATTCAATATGATCATAGCTGATCATCCAACTCAGTATCCTGTACCTGCTTTCTCTCCATACCCCCTGATCCCTTTAGCCACAAGGGCCACATCTAACTCCCGCTTAAATATAGCCAATGAACTGGCCTCAACTACCTTCTGTGGCAGAGAATTCCACAGATTCACCACTCTCTGTGTGAAAAAAAACTTTCTCATCTCGGTCCGAAAAGACTTCCCCCTTATCCTTAAACTGTGACCCCTTGTTCTGGACTTCCCCATCATCGGGAACAATCTTCCTGCATCTAGCCTGTCCAACCCCTTAAGAATTTTGCAAGTTTCTATAAGATCCCATAGATTTGTTCTAATAGCAAAAAGAAATGTGGAATAAAAGCAACTGTGCAATTTTAGTTTAGTTTAGAGAAATGACATTGAAAACAGTCCCTTCGGCCCACCGAGTCCATACCGACCATTGATTAGCCATTCACACTAGTTCTATGTTATGCCACTTTCACATCCACTCCCTACACTTTAGAGGCAACTCGCAGAGGCCAATTAACATACAAACCCGCACGTCTTTGGGATGTGGGAGGAAACCGGAGCATCCGGAGGAAACCCAGATGGTCACAGGGAGAAGGTGCACACTTAGCACAGAGGTCAGGATTGAACCCGAGTCCCTGGTGCTGTGAGGCAGCTGCACTACCAGCTGCACCATTGCGCTGCCCTAACGTAGGAGGTTAATGCAAGCTTTTTAGTTAAAATTGAGTTGTCTGCCAACAGCTCTCACATCAAGCAAGCAGGCTCACTTCGAAAAAACATTAGGTGTTTCGGAAAATAATTGGGCTCACTTAGATGAATCATTAAATCATGAGGCCTCAGATCATGCATCTGCAAGGACATAGAGTCGTAAGATAAGACAACCTTTTCTTTCCGAAGACAACTGAGACTATCTTGGTTCCTGATGTAATGAATAAACCCGTTTCAATCTTAGGGAGGATATCTAGTTTTGAAAATAGGTGACAGCTATTTGCTTGTTGTAAATACAATAGACAATAGACAATAGGTGCAGGAGGAGGCCATTCGGCCCTTCGAGCCAGCACCGCCATTCAATGTGATCATGGCTGATCATTCTCAATCAGTACCCCGTTCCTGCCTTCTCCCCATACCCCCTGACTCTGCTATCCTCAAGAGCTCTATCCAGCTCTCTCTTGAATGCATTCAGAGAATTGGCCTCCACTGCCTTCTGAGGCAGAGAATTCCACAGATTTACAACTCTCTGACTGAAAAAGTTTTTCCTCATCTCAGTTCTAAATGGCCTACCCCTTATTCTTAAACTGTGGCCCCTTGTTCTGGACTCCCCCAACATTGGGAACATGTTTCCTGCCTCTAACGTGTCCAACCCCCTAATAATCTTATACGTTTCGATAAGATCTCCTCTCATCCTTTTCGATAAGATCTCCTCTCATCCTTACAATATTTACCAACGACATAATTGTACTGCTTGTTTCCACTTCACTTACATTTCCCCCAGCAAAAGGTCTTGCCCTTCACAGATTTAAAATAATGAATTGAACTAAAGCTTACTGTTATTTTTTGCGAGAGAATGCCACATTTAGCATTTGTTATATAAAGAGCTGATTCTCACATGAATAACCTGCCCTTGAATTTAAGGTTGCGTCTAAATCATGGTTTAGTCTTTGCAGATTCAGCACATTGTTAAGGTTAAGGTGCTGTGTCCCAGACTGTAACCAGTATTCCATTTGTCCTTTATTTTCGACCTGTCCCAACCTGAAATGTCACCTAAATATCTTCTTCTTGTTATTCCATGTTGTCCAGAGATGCTGCTTGACCTGCGAGTTACTCCAGCAATTCCGTGAATCGATTCTGCACCCACTCTAGTTTAGTCGTATCCTTAAATACCTTTCTACAGACATTTTCCCCACAATGTTAAATTTATGCCCCTAAGTAGGCAGCATGCTGACTTTCTTGTTCAAACAATTTCTCTTCGTAATTTATTAAATTGTTCTGCAACCACTTCCAATGGTTGTAGATAACACTGATCAACGCAGTGAGAAGGACTTAACAATGCAGCAAGAATCACAAAGTAATTAATTTAATTATGAAAAGATATGATCATGTTCAGTCTTGCACTAGATTGCATCGATGGGCCGTGTCATTTAAATTCTAAACAAGAAATACACAACATTTTTACAAGTTCTACATATAGACTAATCATCTCTGAATATATTCCAATATTCTGTTGGAAGGTACAAATGCTATCATTATCTGAGTACAATTCAAAAATTGTAACCAAATTCCATACAAAATAACTTTTTCATAGTAAATAGAGCAGAATTGATTTTGAAAATAATCAAGAAGATATTTTGCTGAAGAAATGCTTTGGATTAATTGATAACGTTCAGTGCAGCCCAAATGAAGATTATACGCAATTATTGCTAATAACTATTAATACCGGATGACTGGAGCGTGGGTAGTTTTAGTTTAGAGATATAGCATGGAAACAGGGCCCTTCGGCCCACCGAGTCCTCGTCAACCATAGTTCTATGCTTTCCCACATTTGTATCCACTCCCTACACATTAGGGGCAATTAGCAGAGGTGATTTAACCTACAAACCTACATGTCTTTGGGATGTGGGAGAGAACCGGAGCATCCGAAGGAAACGCTCACGGTCACAGGGATAACATGCAAACTCCACACGGTCAGCACGGAAGGTCAGGATCGAACCCAGGTCTCTGGCTCTGTGAGGCAGCAGCTCTAGCAGCGGTACCACTGTGCCTTCCCCAATGTCGAGTCTCTATTTAAGAGGGGCTGCAGGAAAAGCAAAATTTAAGGTGAGGGACAAAAGTTAATACAAAACCTGAGGGGCAACTTTTTCACTCAGAGGGTGGTGGGTGAATGGAAAGAGCTGCCAGAGGAGGTAGTTGAGGCCAGATACTATAACGACATTAAAAAAAGACACAGGCAGGTACTTGGATAGGAAAAGTTAAGAGGAATATGGGCCAAATGTGGCAAATGGGACTAGTTTATATAGGGCAATGGTTGATATGGAGCAGTTGGGTCGAAGGGCCTATTTCTGTGCTATATAACTATGACTCTTATAACTATTATTTTTCAATATTTCCATTTTAAACAGAGACGTCTATTTGAGAGATTTATGTCTTTTTTACTAGAGCAAAACGCATGAATAATTTAGTTGTTAGATCTTTGCATAGTTTCACCTAATTGCTCATAAATGAATGACGATGTCACTGTCCCTCTATCTTCATCTCACCAATAATCTTTCTCCCTGAAGCAGTATGTGCCATTTTTTCAGTCAAGGGTGCTATATAAATGCAATCGATTGCTGTCGTGACTATTAATTATCAGGACAAAACACAATATCTAAGCGTAGAAAGGGATTCATTTGTGGAGTGATTTAGTATTTTGTGGTTGACACAGATTGCCATAATCCAGCTATATCTGATCCGCAAAGCTTTGCACTCTGAGAGAACTTCATTAGGATTGCCGCAATATCAGATAACATGTCTTGTTACTATTGCATACGTTCTAGTGGAAGCACCAACTTATCAACTTTGAATCAATGAATTGACGAAAAGAATGTACTTAGGGAGGTGAGGTGGATTTGAAGATTATTTTTGATGTACCTGCTTGGTCAAGAAAATAAAACTTGCACTTTTCAAAAGTTAGGTACATCCCTAACCTTTTATTTTACAGCCAATGAGGTATTTGAAATATAGCCACTGTTGAGAGATCTTTGCGTAGGGGAGGAACTGCAGATGCTGGTTTACACTGACATAGACACAAAATGCTGGAGTAACTCAGCGGGACAGGCAGCACCTCTGTGGAGAAGGAATGGCTGATGTTTCGGGTTGAGACCCTCCTTCAGACTGAGAGTCGGGAGAGGGAAACAAGATATGGAAGAGTACAAAGAACATGTAAGGTGTGACAAGAATGGATCAAAGCTGATAATGCTTAAGGTAATGTACAATGGCCCATTGTTGGATAGAGGGGAGGTGGCAATGAGGCATTCAAATAGTAAAATTAATCAGGAGGACAGTGAAACTATTGCTTTGTTGTAAACCTCATTGGTTTTCAACGACAAATTGACATAAAGTAGTTTGAAAGTTCAATATCTGCCAATCCAAAGTTATGCAGCTGTCAGGTGAGTACCATCGAGCGTGGGTCCTTACAGCCACTCATCTTAAACATATCTGGTGAAAGAGGCAAAGGACTGCAAGAGGTAGTGAGTGGTACTGCAGGGTGACAATGATAGGTTCCTAATATCACTCATACATGTTCTAGATCACGGTGTACCAAAGACTAATAGACATAGACCAATACAGCTCAGGAAGAGAGACTTTGGCCCATCGTGACTGTACTGGCCATGATGCCAATTTTAGCTGCAGACCCACCTACACACGGTTTATACCCCTCCATTCCCTATCCATGTCTCTTTCTAAATGCCTCCTAAATGTTGCTATCACATCTATTGCCACCACTCCCCCCCTGGCATTCCAAGCACTTACTGTGTAAATAAAAATGCCTTGTAAATCTTCTTTAAACTTTCCTCGTCTCACCATACCCTCTAGTTTGCTCCAGTATTTGACAATTCCACCCTGGGAAAAAAAAGATTCTGAACGTCCACTCAATTTATGCCTCTTATAAATATTATATACTCGGTTATAAAAATGTTATTTTTCTCTTTGCACTGCCTGTTTGTACTTGCTTATGACTCATGTACAGTATAATTTGACTGGATAACTTGCAAACAAAGCTTTTCATTGTATCTTGGTGCAGGTGATAATAATAAACCAATACTTCTATCTACCCTCGATCTCCAATGCTCCAGAGTAAACAATCCAAGTTTGCCTTACCTCTCTTTATAGCTAATTGCTCATACCCTCTAATCCAGGCAATATGCTGATGAATATCCTGCACGCTAATCAAAGCCTCCACATCCTAGGCAACCAGAATTGGAGACAGTACTCCAAATGGGAGAATGGGGTTCGGAGGGAGAGATAGATCAGCCATGAATGAATGGCGGAGTTGATTTGATGGGCCGATTGGCCTAATTCTGCTCCTGTCACTTATGACCTAATGACCTTAAATGCGACCTCACCAAAATTTTATAGAGCCGTAACATGACTTCCCAACTTTTAGACTCAACACCACAACTGCTGAAGTATGCAGAATGCCTTCTTTACCACTCTCTCTACTTCTGTTGCTATTGTCATGGATCTTTGGGCTTGCAATAATTCTACTAAATTAAAGAATGGACTGCGTCTTCCAAAATTGTTTAAACAGGTTGAGTCATAATAGTATTTACAGGAAATGTCTTTACAGTAAGTCTTCATCAACACATGGGGGATGCATCTCGGACACTAGAAATTTGCACCGGATTCATTCAATCTCAAATCCTCACAGGAGTTTGAGGTATTGATGCAGCAAGGGTACTATCGCTGTTGCAACGAAGCCGATGGAAGAATATGTGGCAAATTTGTAGGGCACTTCGATCTCCAGTCTCTTCCTGGCTTCCATATCATCTGGAACATGAAACCAAGCACATACTACTTTGAGGGAGATGGTTTTGACAATTAGGCGAGTGCCAACGAGGACACTAATTCCAATGAGAAAGCGAATGATGGCCATTAATGCAACTTGTAGAGTTATGGAAGGCACTTCAAATGGAAGAGGCCCTGTAGGCTCGTAAGTTTGACCGTACTGGTAGTTCATCCAAAATCCAACAGTGCACCCTGAAGCCACAGCCAGGATTATGGTGGTGTCTCCCCTGGTTGGGCTGTAGTGATCCAACGCTGGGTAATTATAACTCATGAGAAAAGGCAAAACTACTGCAATGACTGGAGTTAGGGGGCTGGTTAACTGGAGGTCATCGAAAATGTTCCAGAACGGGAACGTCAAGCCCATAAGGACCGCAGTAAGAAGAATTCCACAGATTACATCCTGAAAATGACATAAACAAGTTAGATTTATTTGACGGAACATAATGACCAATTAAACTACCACAGTGGTGCATTTGAATTCCAAGTTTCCTTTGCTCTTATACTCCACTGGGAGGGCACTTTACCAACCCTTCTCACTGGGGTGGCACAGCGGTAGTGTCGGAAGGAACTGCAGATGCTGGTTTAAACTGAAGATAGACACAAAAAGCTGGAGTAACTCAGCGGGTCAGACAGTATCTCTGGAGAAAAGGAATAGGTGACATTTCGGGTCGAGCGGTAGAGTTACAGCCTTAGAGCGCCAGAGATCCCAGTTCGATCCTGACTACAGGTACTGTCTGTAAGGAATTTGTATGTTCTCCTGTGACCGCGTGGGTTTTCTCCGGGTGCTCCGGTTTCCTTTCACACTGCAAAGACTTACAGGTTTGTAAGTTAATTGGGTTTGTTAAAAATAATAAATTCTCTCTGGTGGATAATGACAGTGTACGGGGTGTTCGCTGGTCGGCACGGACGCGGTGGGTCGAAGGGCCTGTTTCCACACTGTATCTCTAAGGTTAAAAAGTCTAAAGTCTAAACATCACATTTATCTGCATTGATCCTCTAATTATCTGCTTGTTGTGCAAGTTTATCGATGCCCACCAATGATTTATTGCAGGTGTCATTACTGACTTTTCATTATCCAGCCTTGCCAAAATAAAAGGTTTCATTCACAAACTAGTGTTATTGATCGCAAAATTGAAATCGTTAATGTAAATTGTGAACAGTAGTGGTTCCAGCACTGATGCCCTTATGAATATTCACCCTTTGCCCCATCTCCTCTCTATCATCGCCAATCCATCCACTATCTCTGTAGCTACTTTTTTTATCCCTGGGCTGTTGGTTGCCTACTCCAGGGGTATTTTATCGTTGCGCGATTGGAATCAAAATTAAACTCAAATCTGTTCTTGTTTTACACCCACAGATGTGCATGTCCTGATTACGTTAATATATGAGCAAATATATGAGGCCAATAGTTAAAATGTTCTAGGTTGAAGACATTGAAATCAATTGCTGTTCTGATGGAGAAATGAGAATTAAATCAGCACTGATTGTGGGTCAAACCTGCAACCTAGTCTCTATGGCTTAGAGCTGCCTTCTCCCCATACCCCCTCAGGGGGTATGGGGAGAAGGCAGGAACGGGGTACTGATTGAGAATGATCAGCCATGATCACATTGAATGGCGGTGCTGGCTCGAAGGGCCGAATGGCCTCCTCCTGCACTTATTGTCTATTGTCTATTGTATCAGCTGGAGTGTAGTGGAGTTGAATTCTGGTCATGGAGTTATAGAATCATAGAGTCATATATCATGGAAACAGGCCCTTCCGCCCAACGTGCTCATGCCGACCAACATGACCCACCTATACTTGTCCCACCTGCCTGCGTTTGGCCCCCTATACTCTCTAAATCTGTCCTACCCATGTACCTGTCTAAATGTTTCTTAAATGTTGCGATTGTACCTGGCTTCAATTACCTCCTCCGGCAGCTCGTTCCATATACCCACGGCCTTTGTGTGAAAAACTTAGCCCTCAGGTTTCTATTCTGCCCACTTCTTGGATACAATGATGACAGATAACATGGAATACATTGAAACATTGGAAATATGTCAAAACTGTGTTAGGATGTGTTAATAGAGGATTTGTTCAGAGCTGAAATTACAAGGGCTGAGATGATTAAAGCATCATTGACTTGCTACCCACAATTTGTAGCTCTTTTGGTCATCTGTGCTTTTATTAGTTCTTTTTCATCCGGTAATAGTTAACAGTTATAATTATAAGTAGACTTTATGTCCTACCAGAACAGTGTGCATTCCAGTGTAGAGCCTGCTCAATGAAACCAGCGTAGACATCAGCACAGACGCCATTAGTCCCAATGCAAATGAATACTGTAAATCAAATAAACATCAGGTCCTATCACTATCAATGAAATAAATTAATAATTCAGACCAGTCAAGTTTAAAAGAGTGATTAATATTTAGGTTTCCTCTGATCGATCTGGAAGCAGAATTTTAACAAGAAATCCCTCCGCCTTATAACATTAGTGTAAAAACATCGATATTACAACCAAGCAAATAACTTGAAACAAATTTGTAAACACAATGACCATTTAAAATTATTTCTGAAGAGAACAAGGCCGTAATCTTTGCAACTGCTTGGAATAAAAATTTGATGATTTAAGAAAAACTAATCATTTATTTGTTCACAAATGACTCAAACATGCTGAATTACCCTTGCATGAATCCAAGAAGTCCGTGGACTTTCGTGTGAAGGAGTATGAATGTAAGAAGAAATTAAAATACAGAGACTGGTGGTGCCTGGAACACATGGATACGAAGTAAATTGAATTGAATTAAATTGAATATGCAGGAAAATGGATGGATATAGATCATGTTCAGGTGTAGGAGATTAAATTGACATTGTGTTCGGCACAGACATTATGGGCCGAACATAGACAAAAAGTAGGAAGGAACTGCAGATGCTGGTTTGCACCGAAGATAGACACAAAATGCTGGAGTAACTCAACGGGACAGGCAGCATCTCTAGAGAGAAGGAATGGGTGACGTTTCGGGTCGAGACCCTTCTTCAGATTGAGAGTCAGGGAAGAGAGAGTCTAGAGATATGGAAGGGTATGGTGCGAAAACGACAGAGGGACTCAAACACAGATAGCTAATAGGCAGTGTGTGAGGCAGGAGGCAGAAAAGGGAAACACTCAGACCCAATATGTAGGGGAGAAAGAAGGGAAAAGAAATAAACTGAGAATAAGAAATGATGGGTCCCTTAAATGTGTATATTTTAATGCTAGGAGCATTGTGGATGAGCTTAGAGCCTGGATTGACATCTGGAAGTATGATGTTGTGGCGATCAGTGAAACATGGTTGCAGGAGTGTTGCGATTGGCAATTAAATATTCCAGGATTTCATTGTTTCAGATGTGATAGAATCGGAGGGGCAAGAGGTGGGGGTGTTGCATTGCTTGTCAGGGAGGATATCACAGCAGTGCTTTGGCAGGACAGACTAGAAGGCTCGATTAAGGAGGCTGTTTGGGTGGAACTCAGAAATGAGAAAGGTTTAGCAACACTTATAGGGGTGTATTATAGATCGCCAAATAGGGAACGAGAATTGGAAGAGCAAATATGTAAGGAGATAGCAGATATTAGTAGTAAGCACAGAGTGGTGATTGTGGGTGATTTCAATTTTCCGTATATAGACTGGGAATCACATTCTGTTAAAGGGCTGGATGGTTTGGAGTTTGTAAAATGTGTGCAGGATAGTTTTTTGCAGCAATACGTAGAGGTGCCTACCAGAGAAGGGGCAGTGTTGGACCTCCTGTTAGGAAATGAGATGGGTCAGGTGACGGAGGTATGTGTTGAGGAGCACTTTGGGTCTAGTGATCATAATGCCATTAGTTTCAATATCATTATGGAGAAGGTCAAATCTGGACCAAGGGTTGAGATTTTGGATTGGAGAAAGGCTAATTTTGAGGAGATGAGAAAGGATTTAAAAGGAGTGAAATGGAAATTGCTGTTTTATGAAAAGGATATAATAGAGAAATGGAGGATATTTAAAGGTGAAATTTTGAGAGTACAGAGTCTTTATGTCCCTGTTCGGTGGAAAGGAAAGAATAATAATTTGAAAGAACCGTGGTTTTCCAGGGAAATTGGACACTTGGTTCGGAAAAAGAGGGAGATATACAATAAATATAAGCGGCAGGGAGTAAATGAGGTTCTTGAGGAATATAAAGAATGTAAAAGGAATCTTAAAAAGGAAATTAGAAAAGCGAAAAAAAGATATGAGGCTGCTTTGGCAAGTAATGTAAAAGTAAACCCCAAGGGGTTCTACAGATATGTCAATAGCAAAAGGATAGTGAGGGATAAAATTGGTCCATTAGAGAGTCAGAGTGGACAGCTATGTGCTGAGCCGGAAGAAATGGGGGAGATATTAAACAATTTCTTTTCTTCGGTATTTACCGAGGAGAAGGATATTGAATTATGTGAGGTAAGCGAAACAAGTAGAGTAGTGATGGAAATTAGGAGGATTAAAGAAGAGGAGGTACGGACACTTTTGAAGAATATAAAAGTGGATAAGTCTCCAGGTCCTGATAGGATATTCCCTAGGACATTGAGGGAAGTTAGTGCAGAAATAGCAGGGGCTATGACGGAAATATTTCAAACGTCATTAGAAACAGGGATGGTGCCGGAAGATTGGCGCATTGCGCATGTTGTGCCTTTGTTTAAAAAAGGTTCTAAAAGTAAACCTAGCAATTATAGACCTATTAGTTTGACGTCTGTGGTGGGAAAATTAATGGAAAAGATACTTAGGGACAATATATATAATTATTTGGATAATCAAGGCCTGATTAGAAACAGTCAACATGGATTTGTGCCTGGAAGGTCATGTTTGACTAATCTTCTTGAATTTTTTGAAGAGGTTACCAGGGAAATTGATAAGGGCAAGGCTGTGGATGTTGTCTATATGGACTTCAGTAAGGCATTTGACAAGGTTCCACATGGAAGGTTGATTAAGAAGGTTAAATCGTTGGGTATTAATAGTGAGGTTGCAAGATGGATTCAACAATGGCTGAATGGGAGATACCAGAGGGTAACGGTTGACAATTGTATGTCAGGTTGGAGGCCAGTGTCTAGTGGAGTGCCCCAAGGATCTGTGTTGGGTCCACTGTTGTTTGTCATTTACATTAATGATCTGGATGATGGTGTGGCAAATTGGATTAGTAAATATGCAGATGATACTAAGATAGGTGGAGTAGTTGATAGTGAGGTAGATTTTCAAAGTCTACAGAGAGACTTGGGCCTTTTGGAAGGGTGGGCTGAAAGATGGCAGATGGAGTTTAATGCTGATAAGTGTGAGGTGCTGCATTTTGGTAGGACAAATCAAAATAGGACGTACAGGGTAAATGGTAGGGAATTGAGGAATGCAGTGGAACAGAGGGATCTGGGAATAACTGTGCATTGTTCCCTGAAGGTGGAATCTCATGTGGATAGGGTGGTGAAGAAGACGTTTGGTATGCTTGCCTTTATAAATCAGAGCATCGAGTATAGAAGTTGGGATGTAATGTTGAAATTGTACAGGGCATTGGTGAGGCCGAATCTGGAGTATGGTGTGCAGTTCTGGTCGCCAAATTATAGGAAGGATGTCGACAAAATGGAGAGGGTACAGAGGAGATTTACTAGAATGTTGCCTGGGTTTCAGCACTTAGGCTACAGAGAGAGGTTGAACAGGTTGGGTCTTTATTCTTTGGAGCGTAGAAGGTTGAGGGGGGACTTGATAGAGGTTTTTTAAATTTTAAGAGGGACGGACAGAGTTGACGTGGGTAGGCTTTTCCCTTTGAGAGTGGGGAAGATTCCAACAAGGGGACATAGCTTCAGAATTGAGGGACAAAGGTTTAGGGGTAACATGAGGGGGAACTTCTTTACTCAGAGGGTTGTGGCTGTATGGAATGGGCTTCCGGTGGAAGTGGTGGAGGCTGGCTCGATTTTATTATTTAAGAGTAAATTGGATAGGTATATGGATAGGAGGGGATTGGAGGGTTATGGTCTGAGTGCAGGTAGATGAGACTAGGTCAGGGAGAATGGTCGGCGTGGACTGGTAGGGCCGGACAGGCCTGTTTCCATGCTGTAGTTGTTATATGTTATATGTTATATGTTATATCAAAGCAGACTATGATCAGGAAATGTAGTTCCTGCACTGCACAGTTCTTGATCTACTGTTCAAAGTATTCATGCAACTCTTGTGATACTAAATTCTCATACCCAATGCCTCTTCTTTAAATAAAAATGAAAGGAACAACTTGGCATTTTACTACATTGGCTAAAGAGGCAATACCTACTGTGTTGTCTGACCTTAGGTTTGGTAGCAAATATAATTAGTCGTGACAATGAATAATTTATTGGAAATATTTAATATGGTTCAGCCGTAATCAAACTCATAGTTATTCAAAGTTGTTTGGCATTCTGTTATTGTTAGAGAGTAAGCTAATCAACTATATGGCGCTGGTGTGTCGCTAACCAAAATAAAATCCTAAGATCTTAAGATCGCAAGTGATAGGAGTAGAATTAGGCCTTTCGGCCCATCAAGATTAAATTGTAAAACATCTACATCTATCTCACGGTGGGATGGCATGAAAATACTTTGCATGTTCTTTGAGCAAATCCCCAACTAGTTCATTAGTCATAGGAGTGGAAAGAGGCCATTCTGCCCATCAAGTCTACTCCGCCATTCAATCGTGGCTGATCTATCTTACCCTCTCAATCCCATTTTCCTGCCTTTTCCCCAGAACCCTTGACACCCTTAGGTCATTCATTTTTTAACCACTGCTTCATGGCAAGAATCTGTCAATCTCTGCCTTAAAAATACCCAAATGACTTGGCCTCCACAGTCATCTGTGGTAATGACCTTTTATTTAATTCGCTTAAGGGAACTAATCCCCTTCCGAAGTCCTTCACCAGATTGAACATTTCAATCTCCTTTAATTCCACTAATTTCTCAAAATCAAAGGGGGGAAACGACATAGGTCCAAATTATGCCCATCTCTTTCTGAGATGCGTTGGTCAGTCCTTATTTCAGCCTTGGAACAATGGAGTCCAGGAATAGGCCCTTTGGCCCACAAGCCTTTCAGCCTTCAACCCTGTTCTACAGAAGCCCAATGTAAGCTCAAGGAACATCAGCTCATTTTCTGGATGGGCACAGGACTCAGAACATCCATTTCACCAGCTTTTCCGGTTTGTACCAGAGCCTCCCATTTCCGAGGAAATGTCACTAACTTGTATTGTTCACTCTGCTTTTCCCTTCCACAGATGCTGTCCGACCTGCTGCAGTTATTCCGGAATTCTGTTTTGTTTCAGATTTCCAGCAACTGCTGAAGTTTGCATCACCAGGTTCAGCATTGTGTTAATTATCATCTTTACTCTGTCCTTATTCATTTTGTTGCATCTACATCTACGCTGGATTAACTCAGCGGGACAGGCAGCATTTCTGGAGAAAAAGGATGGTTGACGTTTCAGGTCTAGAAGGGTTCCAACCCGAAGCATCACCCATCCTTTTTCTCCAGAGATGCTGTCTCACCCACCAAGTTACACCAGCACTTTGTGTCTATTTTCCTTATAATCCAGCATCTGCAGTTCCTTCCTACACATTTTGTCTGCTCCAGAGAAGTCAGCTGTGATTACCACATCAGCCATCAGCTCTCCCTATCACACACATTTCCTTTGTACTCTTCACCAACTATCCTCTCCCTACCCCTGACCAACTTCCCTGCAGCTTAAAACATGATGGATTTACACCGTATCCTAGTTAATTAACCTAAAAGATTAACTCCGTTTCTCTCTATATAAGTGCTGCCTGGCCTGATGAGTGGTACCGGCATCTTCTGCTTTTATTTAAGACTAGACCAAGTGGACCTGTTGGGCCCAAACCTCTCCTGCATTGGTGCAGCACCCTCTCCTCCCCCCTCCCATCCCCCTCCCCTTCCCCCCCTTTCCCCCCCTTCCCCCCTCACCCACCTCCCCTCCCCCCTCCCCTCCCCCTCCCTCCCCTCCTTCTCCCCTCCTCCCCTCCCCCTCCCTCCACCCCACCTCCCCCTCCCTCCTCCCCCTCCCTGCCCCTCCCTCCCCCCACCCTCCCTAGGAGATAGATTTAAACTTTAAAATGTGAATAACTTTAAAAATATAACACCGATTTCAATTAAACTTCTTCCATTAGCACCAAAGGAACGACAGTGAGTAAAGTGGGCCTAAACTTGTCACGCTATCGTGTACTGTTTTGCCCGTAGTTCAGGAACAAACAAACAAACAAACGATAGTTTTAGTAAAGAGATGATTGTCAGTTATCCGTTCCTTAAGAAATTATATAACAGGGGCAAAGTAGTGTCATTGATTCAAATACTGTGCTTTAACTTGTTAACACGTGTGACATTGAATGGAGACGCAAGGACTGCAGATGCTGGAATCCTGAGAAAGCACAAAATGCTGGAGGAAATCAGTGGGTCAGGCAGCATCTGTGAAGGGAATGGAGAGCCGACGTTTTGGGTATGGACCTGAAACACCACCTTTTTATTCCCTCAAGAGATCCAGCACTTTAGAATATTGAATGGTTCCTTAATAAATGTTCAGCTTTTATTTAAATATAACCCTTTAATGCTGGAAGGGACAGCACTATGTAGATGTTATTTCTTTCTATTTGTTTATTCAGTGGATATCATTAAAAATTATGACCTGGAGACATTTATCACATCAACGTTTATTAAATTAATATGACGGAATTAGAAGCAAACATAAGGAAATGACAGCTTATTGCTGTGCTTAATATTTTCCTGCAGGCAAAATTTCAAATTCTTCTTCGGAATAATTATGCTTTAATAAGAAAAAAGTGTTTTCAATTAGTCTTTCCAAATGATGGCTTAACATTTTGACCCTTTGCCATAAAAACACTGCGATAAACCAGTCTTACTGCAGAGTCTGACGGAGCAATGATAAAAAATGAATGACCTTGGGATCTGCAAGTCATTGTGTACAGCCAAGTGCCAAAATTCATGAATATCTCAGGGTTCTGACAGTTCCTTAGAATATAAAATGTAATTATATTTTATACACAGAAAAAAATATTAACAATTTGTGTTTCTCTATTAAAAATAAGACCCGTTTGCTGATTCTATGGAATATTGAACACAGTACAAATCTGAAATATATTTAAGAATCACAATTCAGATGCTACTAATTTAAGCAGATGTCTGTGCTTTTGTTAACTGTTTAATAAATGTTCTTTCGTTACAAAGTGCCTTTGTAATGTGCTCTACTCCCCAGTGTCTAATCAGTAATAGTTTAGTAAGCATTAATCGTATTAATCTAATTTAACCACTTATTACTGCCATTGGATAATGAGGAATTTTTGTTTAAAAAAAGGCTCACCTTTGAAGTAATTAAACAGAATGAAATTTGATCATAATTAAACATCTTTTTTCTCCTTTAATATGGTATCAAATAAATATGAATGTGTTCTGACAGGTATTTGGAATGGCACGTTCTCCCCGTGACTGCGTGGGTTTCCTACGGGTGCTCCGGTTTCCTCCCACATCCCCAAAACGCGTGGGTTTGTAGGCTATTTGGCTTCTGTCAAAAGCCCCTAGTGTGTAAGGAGTGGATGCAAAAGTGGGATAACATGGAACTAGTGTGAACGAGTGATTGATAGTCAGCGTGGACCTGATGGGCCGAAAGACCTGTTTCCGGGCTGTATCTCTAGACTCTAGAGTGATCTTGTGAGATGACCTTTGTCTCATTATCTGTCACAGAGGGCGGCATGGTGGCACAGCGGTAGAGTTGCTGCCTTACAGCGCTGGAGACCCAGATTTCATCCCGACTACGGGTGCTGTCTGTACGGAGTTTGTTCGTTATCCCCATGACCGCGAGGGTTTTCCTCCGAGATCTTCGGTTTCCTCCCACACTCCAAAGACGTGCAGGTTTGTAGGTTAATTGGCTTGGAATAAGTATATATTGCCCCTCGTGTGTGTAGGATAGAGTTAAAGTGCGGGGATCGTTGGTCGGTGCGGACTCGGTGGGCCAAACGGCCTTTTTCTGCACCATATCTCTAAACTAAACTAAACTAAACTAAACTAAACTAAGATCGTAAAACTAAGCCAGGAATCCCTTTGAATAAAAAGTGAATCCTTCAACTAACCTGCTCTGATGTTATCTTATGCGTAATTTTAAACCAGGCATTGAATATATTATGTAGGAAGGAACTGCAGATGCTAGTTTAAACCAAATATAGACACAAAAAGCTGGAGTAACTCAGCAGGACAGGCAGCATCTCGGGAGCGACGGAATGGGTGACGTTTCGGGTCGAGACCCTTCTTCAGAGGTACATTGAATGTATCACCTACCTTGTATCTGTACATTGTGGCAATGAGGAATGTAAAGGAGATGGCAGTGGCTGCCATGGCATGAGTTGATGGCATACCATACTCTGCGTCAACTCTTGTCTCCAACTTTACAACTGGCGGGGATAGTGGACGTGGCCACTTGATGATATCTTTGGAAGCCTGGCCGAAATACATAACGATCTGTCCAAAACAGTTACAAAAAGATAAGATGCAAGTGTTGATGAAGGTGCATCATTTCATTCCATTTCATTTCAACAGTTCCATTTCATTATTAACTGTATTTCCGTTCTGCTATATCCTTTGCACTGTATCTGGGTACAAGTGACAAATAATGAACCTAAACCTAAATCAGTTTAAAAAAATATATATATAGATCCTGAACTTTGCTAACATCTTTCACAACCTTAGAATTTAGTTGAGTTTGGTTTAGTTTATTGTCACGTGTACCAAGGAACAGTGAAAAACTCTGCTAACCAGTCAGCAGAGAGACAATACATGATTACATCAAGCCATCCACAGTGTACAGATACTGTACATGATAAAGGAATAATGTTTAGTGAAAGGTAAAGTCCAGTAAAGTCTGGTTAAAGATAGTCCGAAGGTCTCCAGTGAGGTAGATGGTAGCTCAGGACCGCTCTCTAATTGTGGAGAGAATGGTTCAGTTGCCTGATAACAGCTGGAAAGAAACTGTCCCTGAACCTGGAGGGGTGTGTTTTCTCATTTCTATACCTCTTGCCTGATGGGAAAGGGGAGAAGAGGGAGTGACCAGGGTGAGACTTGTCCTTGATTATGTTGGTGACCTTGCTAAGGCAGTGTGAGGTGTAAATGGAGACAATGGATGGGAGTATGTTGTAGCTGCTGATTTTTCAATCGACTGAAAAAGGTTCCAAGTCATGGCTAACATGAGATTTCACTTTATTTAATGTCAACTAAATTTCAGTTCACCTTCCTTCATAACAATATTCACATATATTATCCTGGGGACTCACTGGTATAACACTGCTCAGCTGAGGATCAAAAGAAGAGAAATGATCATGGAACGTTGCTACAACTGGATAAGTGCCACCAACATTGGCTTTTGTGCCAGGCTCGGTGACAAGCCGAGTGGATAGTATATTTCCACAAATGCCAGATGGAAAGCTAAATAGTCTTTTCAATTCCAAACTGTGGGATAAAGAATTGCCACATATATCCTGAATAATGGAGAAACAAGGAACTGCAGATGCTGGTTTACAACAACAAAAAACGATACAAAAATGCTGGAGTAACTCAGCTGGTCAAGCAGCATCTCTGGCGAACATGGTTAGGTGACGTTGCAGGTCGGGACCCTTCTTCAGACTGATAGTGGTGAGAAGATTTGAATGGGGTTGGATTAGAGAAATACACCGATATGACTCAAGGGGTTAGAAATACTCTCGCTTGTGTGAATTTGAGAGCACTCTACAGCTTAGGAGTTGGCTAACAAAACCAGATGGAACCAGAAAGTATGCTGCCAAGGGAGTATTGACTTTAGTCTTGTAACTAAATATCATGTGACCGGCCCTAGCAACAACCTTGCTGTTTTCATTAATAAGAATAAATACTGCCCAGTCTTCCATCAATCAGCAGGCTGCAGTAAATCATTTCGTTATCTGTTCTGGTAGGAAAAGGAAAGAAAAAATATACTTATGATCATGAGGTGATGTAGTCTACAAACAGAAAATACCGCCGTCATTAGGCCCTTAATCCCACTGCCTTCAATTGAATGGTTTCACTTTGGATAATACGTTTTAGCTGAAATTTATATTCAAAATGCGCTTCAATTTGTTTGCTTTAAGATGATTGTGTTATTTTTCAAAAATCAAACCGCATGCTTATCGTAATTGATTGTGCAAAATGGGACAGTGGAAGCTTGATCATCAGATTGTTTATCTATGTTCTTTTCTTTAATGCTTATATTAGTGCAGGGGAATGAAAATATTCAGTTTTAGGAAGAATCCAGTAAATTACAAGACTGTATGAATTCACGAGGAGAAAATGCACATTCTAATCCCAGTCTCAGAAATTTGGAAATCTTTAAAATTTGACTGCAGCCCCTGACTGACTGAGGGAATCGAAAACAAAGCAATTTAACAGCATATAAAACTGAAGATTGTATGAAACTAATACCGAGGCAGACTTTCACCACCCTATCCAGTTAGTGGGCCTTGCTAGCCTGGTAATCTAGAATGCGACTTGCCCTATTTAGCACCTATCTGAACAATATAGATGCAATAAGTGGCATTGAAGAGGCTTTTAGAGAGGCGTGTGGAAGTGTAGGGAATAGAGGGACATGGATCGTGTACAGGTAGATAGGATCAGTTTAACTACTGATCGGCATCATGTTCGGCACAAACCATCATATTCGGCACAAACTTTCAGGGCTGAAGGGGCTGTTCCTGGGCTGTACTGTAGTATGTTCTATGTTCTAATATGGATGATTGGGGATTATAATTGAGACACATTGGGTGACTGAGATGCATTATGGAAGGCCATGCACCTTTCTCTTCTCTTTAAAAGGTACACACCAGACCAAGACTCATACATGAACCCAACACACAGTCTGCCTGAATAAAACAGGTGAATGAATTCAATATGGTAAAATACTTTAAACGTGTTCTCCAATCTCTTCGTACTTGCAGAAAATAACAAAAATCAGTGTGCTTTGTCTCCAAATATAAGGGAGGTCAATCTCACCTCGATGAGTCCACATAATGCTAATAACATTGGGGATTTGAACTGCTGGCTCCAGATCTGACTGACTGAAAACTCTCAGAGGCTTTTTATAGAAACATGACCATCAACCATTTGTACAGTAAAGGATTCTCTCACATCATCAACAACTTTCCACAGAGGTCTGCAATTAATTTATTGATATTGAATAAACAATGGCAGAGCCGCTGCCTTACAACGCCAAAGGCTCAATCCTGACTATGAGTGATATCCGTTGAGTTTAGTTCAGTTGTGTTTTGTTTATTGTCACGTGTACCAAGGTACAGTAAAAAGCTTTTGTTGCATGCTAACCAGTCAGCGGAAAGACACTAGTTCCATGTTATCTGTGTGGAGTTTGCACGCTCTCCCTTTGACCATGTGGGGTTTTTTTTCCGGGTGCTCTGGTTACCTCCCACATCTCAAAGACGTGCAGGTTTGAAGGTTAATTGGCTTCTGTAAATTGCCCCCCTAGTGTGTAGGATGCAAAATTGGGATAACATAGAGCTTTTCACAGTGATTAATGGTCGGCGTAGCACAATGGGCCTATCTCCACGCTATATCTCTAAACTCAACCAATTTTGGATGATAACAAGATAATCAATGGCACTGTTGAACAATAGGCAACTCACTAACTTGCATCAGCATCACACATTGAACAATCTTCTGCAGCCAACCAGTCCATGCTAATGCCTTTGCTTTGATAAATATTCTCCATGATCTTGTGCTTTCTTAAAAATTCCTTACTTGCTGTTTCTGTTCATAATGATCAAAAATCAATGGGCAAAGGACATTTTTACCATCAATCATTCATTCAAATTAACTGTTTCATGCCTTTAAAAAAAAAATTAATAAATTAAATGTAAACTTTATTTAAATGATCTCCTGGTAGCAATTAAAGACTCATGACTTTTTTATTTTAAAGCTTTAGAATTGCTTTAACAAGGCTGTCCGATCTTAAGCACTCACTGACATTGAACTACCTTGACCAGATTTTTGGCAGTCAAATTTGTAACAGTAAGACAATACTTATATATAATTTAGAAAGATTATTGAATGTTTGACCAAATTGAAAACTGACCTGTGATTATTTGCACCTAACATTTCATATCATATCATATCATATATATACAGCCGGGAACAGGCCTTTTCGGCCCTCCAAGTCCGTGCCGCCCAGTGATCCCCATACATTAACACTATCCTACACCCACTAGGGACAATTTTTTTAACATTTACCCAGCCAATTAACCTACATACCTGTACGTCTTTGGAGTGTTCTTAATTTGTTTTAAAAAAAGATGGGTTGCATGTGGAAAATGTGATTGATAAGTATTGAGATGAGCATTTCATGGCATCAATTCAGTAGCTTTTTCACTGGAGGGATATGTGACTATAGTTTGTACAGAGATTTCAAGGATCTTGGCGTCAGACGTCTTGGCAGTTTTATTAAGAAGTATTAATTACAATCAGCAGCGTGAGGGAAATTGTTTGGTCACTGGTATTAATAGATTTTACGGTATGCAGTAAAGAACCAATTTTAGATGATGTACAAGCAGTTTGATAATGTACAAGCAGTTTGAAAACAGTGGAGGGGTAAAGAAAGATGGAGGGAGGATAGAGCTGGGTTTAGTCCGCGTACATGATGAAGCTGATTATTATAGCACAGAAGGAGGACATTTCTTGTTCGCTTGTAGCTCATTCCCTCTCATATAACCACCTTCTTTCATTGAGCTACATTCAGGAATATCTGGCTGCAGCCAATTAACCCATTAGTGCGTCAATGGGACGTGGGAAGAAACTGGAGCACCTATCAAAAACTTGCATGGTTACAGAGAGTACATGGAAACACTACATAGACAGCAACCCAAGTTAGGAGCATACGGATCACTCGAGCTGTGAGGCAGCAGTTTAGTTTAGAGATACATCGTGGAAACAGGCCCTTTGGCCCTTCGAGTCTGCATTGACCAGTGATCACTAGTTCTATGCTACACACTAAGGGGCAATTTACAGAAGCCAATTAACCTACAACCGGCACGTGTTTGGAAAAATGGAGAAAACTCATGCGGTCACAGGGAGAACGTACAAACTCCGTACAGACAGCACCCCGTAGTCAGGATCGAACCAGGTTCTCAGGCGTTATAAGGCAGCAACTCTACCGCTGTGCCACTGTGCCAGCCTGACTTCTAAGTTCAAACTCTGCTACCCCTGACCCACATTGGTAGTAAATAATGCCCGAAGCACCACACAGAAGAGTGAGTGGATTGGTCCCTGGCAATGGTTTCTTGATTAGTAAAGGTGTCAAAGGTAATGGGGTGAAGGCAGGAGAATAGGATGGAGAGGGAAAGACGGATCAGTCATGATTGAATGGCGGAGTAGACTTGATGGGCTGAATGACCTAACTGCTCTA
Organism: Rhinoraja longicauda; assembly: GCF_053455715.1. Taxonomy (NCBI): domain Eukaryota; kingdom Metazoa; phylum Chordata; class Chondrichthyes; order Rajiformes; family Arhynchobatidae; genus Rhinoraja; species Rhinoraja longicauda. The sequence continues at coordinate 40,806,599 of NC_135965.1, read as the reverse complement.
ATGATTTATGAGCTTAAAGAGCTGGGAAATGCTATAGCTACTGCCAGATGAGGGAAATCTCAGTAAATATTTAACTTCCTTGTATGCCTTTTGTATGAAAATACATATTTCCTCCAATGCTGCAATTTTTTTTCTTTTTTTTTCAGACCTCTTTGGATCAGTTGATCCCCAAGTAGATTAGCTTCCATTGATCTGCTCCAATTGATCTGCACAGCAGCAGAAACTTTTCAATGGTTCAATGGTTTTTTATTGTCACAGCAGGTACGGTGAAATTCTTTCTTTGCATATGGTTCAGTAAAGTATCGCCACACCTGAGCACAATTCCTGATTAGTACAAAGAGCATAGAAATAGTCCATTGAGACCGCTGCATGCAAGAGTCGTCAGGTTTTGGCGCTATATTCAGAGTCCAGTTCAGTCCCCGTGCTCGGTCTCCCGGAGCGGCGTCCGATCCAGGCGAGCCCCAGGCTGCTGCAGGGCCTCCATCCGCTGCCTCTGTTTGGATCGTCCAGTGGACCATCGTCCCTCTCCTCGCCCGGCCACCCTCACCTTTTGTGCCTCGGGGGCGCCTCCCACAGCTGAGCTTGAGGGCGCGGAAGGCAAGACCCCGGTTCACTCTCTCACCGGCCCCCTTGCTCTGGTGTACGCCGTCACCGGCTCCCTCCGTCCTCATCTCCGGTTCTCCGGTCCTCGGGGGATGAGCAGGAGCTGGCTCGGCGGCTCCCTCTACAGGCCTCGGCCCACCATTGTTCCCTTCCAGCCACGCGGCCCTTCGCTCCCGCACGCTCTCTCCAGTTTTACATACCCTTTTCACACAAAGCCACCTCACAACACCTCACCTTCACAGACTGACTGAAATGAGATGAACTCGTCAGCTACTCACACTAACGCTTCAAATTACACACACGTCCATATTAAAACAGGATTAAGCCCTGTCCCACTTGCCTTTAATTTTTGATATTCCATTCTTCAGATATTGACAGCTCTATATTTGGATCTGTGATTCCCACCAGTTTAAATTACAGACATTGATTGCGTGCTATCATTAGGCAATCAATAACATGCACTAAGTGCATTAGGCCAGGTACTTCCCCGTTGGCAGAGGACGGTTCGAAAAGCACAGTGGCAAGGTCTCAATCTTATGTCCTTCCTGATAGTTGGCTCACACTCAGCTGCGAGGTGGCTTCAAGTCTGTAGATAATTTTAGTTCAGTTTAGTTTATTGTTGTCACGTGTACCGAGGTACAGTGAAAGGCTTTTTGGTGCGTACTATGCAGTCAGCAAAAAGACTACACATGATTACAATGAAGACGTCCGCAGTGTGAAGATGCAGGATAAAGGGTATAATGTTTGGTGCAAGGTAAAGTCCCATTAAAGATCATTCAAAGATCTCCAGGACCGCACTCTAGTTGGTGAGAGGATGGTTCAGTTGCCTGATAACAACTGGGAAGGAACTGACCCCGACTCTGGCGGTATGCGCTTTCTAACCTCTGTACCTCTTGCCTGATGGGAGAGGGGAGAAGAGGGAGTGACCAGGGTGAGACTGGTCCTTGCTTATGCTGATGGCCTTGCCGATGCAGCGTGAAGTTTAGATGGAGTCATTGGAAGGGAGGTTGGTTTGTGTGATGATCTGGGCTACCATTGGACCAAGCATTCTAGTTTCTCTTCTCTTTTAACTCTTCAAATCTAGCAGCAGTGCACATTGACTAATGATTTTTAAATATCAATGTATTAAATGAGGTGCAGAATCTATGATTTTAAAATTGAAAGTAAAATATAAAATCCCTCTGCAAGGCATAATTACTACTTTCCAACCAACCACATTTTATCTGAAGAGTCCTCATGAAGTTAAATCCAGAGTGAAAATGTAATGACTTGTATAATGTTCAATTGGAAAAAAACACGTGGCACATTTGGAGGCAAACTTCACTTCAGGATGGGTAGAAAGGAACTGGTTTAAACCAGAGATAGACACAAGAAGCTGGATTGACTCAGCGAGACAGGCAGCATCTCTGGAGAGAAGGAATGGGTGACGTTTTGGGTCTGAAGAAGGGTCTCGACCCGAAGTCACCCATTCCTTCTCTCCAGAGATGCTGCCTGTCCCGCTGAGTTACTCCAGCTTTTTGTGTCTATCTTCACTTCAGGATGGGTTCACTTGTAATCTTGATCTATCATTGTGCAACTCACATGATGTGAAACAGAAATAATTTAGTGCACACCAATATTCACCAAGATAATCACCAATATTCAAGTTTCGTAATAACACTCCAAAGCCGATTGAGAAAAAAACATTGTTCTTGCCTTGCAGTATTCTGCTCGTCACAGTTACACTGAAATAGTATAGAAATCTGGAGGTACTTACTGCCCACACACCAACCAGCCTCCTGGTAACATAGGGGTCAAAATTCCAGTAGGTGGATGGGAGGAAAGTGATGTAAAAGATCTCCCGACCCAAGGCAGCAGCAAATCGGAACAAGTAGTAAAAGAAAAGGTTCTTCACCACGTATCTTGGCTTTCCCTGTGAAAATGTAAAACTCCATGAATCTCCGAACTTCATTCTCTTTTCAAGGCTGTAGAGTTTTACCTTGTCTACAGATGTCTCTAACATCGTTCAAGTGACATGGTGTTCAAGTGAACACAAAAATTATTTGATCCGATCATCTCAACTTTTCTTTTCCAAAGAGGTACTTCAGAAACGACTATTTAAAGGAAATTAAGCTGACGCGGGCAAAGAAAGTACAGATCAAATATACAGTACAGTATCGAGTTTCTTTTGGGCTCTTAAGTGTTGAGTTGACTGGGATCAGTCAATCATCCCTGTCCCACCTACAATTGGTCCAAAACGCCGCAGCGAGACTCCTGACGCGTACCCGTAAAAGGGAGCACATCACCCCGATCCTGGCCTCTCTCCACTGGCTCCCAGTAAGGTACAGAATCAATTTCAAGCTCCTCCTAATCACATATAAAGCCCTAAACGGGCTTGCCCCCCCTTATATCAAAAATCTTCTATCCAACCACTCTACCTCCAGGTCCCTCAGGTCGGTCGATATGGGGCTACTCACTATCCCGCGGTCTAGGCTTAAGCTCAGGGGTGACCGCGCTTTTGCGGTTGCAGCTCCAAGACTGTGGAACAGCATCCCTCTCCCCATCAGAACTGCCCCCTCCATCGACTCCTTTAAGTCCAGGCTCAAAACCTATTTCTACTCCCTAGCGTTTGAGGCCCTCTGAGGGGGCACTGTGAACTGTTTATGTATGTGCTGTTATGTTTATGTGCCATTTAGTTGTTCGTTTATTAGTACCTGAACTGATGTACAGCACTTTGGTCAACGTGGGTTGTGTTTAAATGTGCTATACAAATAAAATTGACTTGACTTGACTTGACTTGAGTTTAATGTAGCTTGCTGAATATTAGAATGGTTAATGTGCTGAGATTTAAATTTGCTCCAGTTTATCTCAAAATGTTTTTGTTAAAATAACACACAACCTAAAGTAAGATCATTTTTTATTTTACTGATTTAAATGAATTGGAAACAAATTTGATTTTGATTAAATTCAACAAGGTGCTAAAGAGGAAATGGAGTGTAGGCTGCAACTGTAATCCATAAACCAAGAAATTCCTTACAGCTGCTCTCATTTCACCAGTATTACTTCTTCAGAAAGGTGGCAGAAACCTTTGTGCAAGTGTAATTGACATTTCCACTGAACTTTTGCTACAACAGTATTTAGTTTAGTTTAGTTTAGCTTAATTTAGTTAATTTAGTTTAGAGATAAAGCGCGGAAACAGGCTCTTCAGCCCACCGAGTCCACGCCGACCAGCGATCCACATACACTAAAGCTATTCTACACACATTGGGGACAATTTACAATTTACAAGTTCGTCTTTGGAGTGTGGGAGGAAACCGGAGAAAACCCACACAGGTCACGGGGAGAAAGTACAAACTCCGTACTGACAGCACCCGTAGTCAGGATCGAACCCGGGTCTCTAAGGCAACAACTCTACCACTGCGCCACCGTGCTGGAAAAATTAAGAGCAACTGAGGAATTTCTGAATACTCAGAAGCCGTTTCGTTGGGCCTTGGTGAATGTTATATTATTTTATGCCACCATTAATATAATACATAACAATATTGTTATCATTGTGTGATTGCATGTTCAACAAGATTTATTATGACACATCACTAGGATAAACATGCCACATAAACGTGAAGCAGCAGGTTCATACTGGTGTTTACACCCCAAAGTTGCCTCCTCTGACCCTTCCCCAGCTAACTCATTAACATTATCATCTTTAAAGGAGGGTAATCTGAACAATGACAATGTAGAGTTTTAGTTTTGTTTATTATTGTCATGTGTACCGAGGTACTGTGAAAAACCTTTTGCTGCTTGCTATTTAGTCAGCACAAATACTATATATGATTACATTCAAGCCGTCCACAGTGTACCGATGCAGGATAAGGGGTATAATGTTTAGTGCAAGATAAAGTGCAATGAGGTAAATGGGAGGTCAGGATCGCTTTCTAGCCGGTGAGAGGATGGTTCAGTTGCCTGGTAACAGCTGGGAAGAAACTGTCCCTTAAACTGGAGCAATGTGTTTTCAAACTTCTGTACCTTTTGCCTGATGGAAGAGGGGAGAAGAGGGAGTGACCGGGTTGAGACTGATCCTTGATTATGTTGGTGCTCTTGCTGAGGCAGCTTAAAGTGTAGATGGAGTCAATGGAAGGGAAGTTGACTTGCATGAGAGTCTGGGGCTATGTTCGTAACTCTTTCCCCTTATGTGTTTACCAAGCTTCCCCCTTCCTGTATTAATGATAGATGGTGCTAATGACATGTACTTACACTCTGGCCAACAAAGTTTCTTCTGAATTTCACTTTGAACATGAATAGCTGTCTTGTAATTTTATTGCACATTCTCCAGTGACACCAATTCATTTCCAGACATGAACCACACACAGTATTGCAAATGTAGTGGCCAAACATTCTGTTCATCTTTGATGTAACCTCTGCTTTTTAGTGCTTTTTCTCCAGAAATTATGCCTGGTACTTTCTTTGTTTTCATCACAGGGTTATCAACCTGCATCACTACCTTGAGTGGTCTATGGAACAAAATCCCCTGCTACAACTTTTCTTCTCACTCCACGAAAGCACCTGTTATTTTATGGGTGACGTTTCCCATTCCTTCTCTCCAGAGATGCTGCCTTTCCGCTGAGTTACTCCAGCTTTTTGTGTCAATCTTCAGTTTAAACCAGCATTTGCAGTTCCTTCCAACATCTGTCATTTTATGGTCTATTTAGCTTTCTTACCATGATGTTCCATTTCACTCTTATCAATGTTGAAATTAATTTACCAATCATAATTCCACGATTAACAACATTGTACGTTTTTATTTTCTATTTTAACTAAAGCACCAAATTTGGAATCCTCAGTAAATGTTGAAATATCAATGAATAATTTCTCCAGCAATGATATTTGAGAATCATTAACAGTTAGCCTTTCCTTACACCTTTATACAGTTGATTTTTCATATAATGAAGCCTATAGTTTTGATATAACTTTTCCTAATTCCTCTCATCTCAGCAATGCTCCCAATACCTCACACTTACGAAAAAACTAACCTCACCTAATGTTGATAAATAAAAGACAATGAGCATTAAATTTCATCTCTATAATTACAACTTAGGAGCTATGAAGACAATATAATTATCTTCGAAGAAACAGACAACACATTAAACATTCATCTGGCTTTTGTTAACACAGTTCCTGACCAACTCTCTCTGTGTTTTCAGCTTGTCATGTTTACATTTCACAGTGCAATGTTCATCTAATGCAGAAAGTGCACAATTTGAGCGAATTTGCACATCCTACATCTGCTCGATTATGGGTGCTGGTTATTAACTGCTTAAGCACACAAATTAGAGGATGTTTCCAAGAAGTAAAAGAACTTGCTCTTGAAATGAATGCACGACTTCCAGTCTTGCAACATGGGCGATTAAAGCAAACATATGACTTTGCCCCATATTAATTAGCATTCAATTTAATCATTTGGACCTTGAACTGAAATAGTCGAGTGTGTAATTATAAGTTAAATGTGAAATTATTTGCATTTCGTAGATATCAGTGCTTATATCCCCCAGTAAATGAGTATCGAACGATGCTCTCCATCTCCAGGGCAAGTGCTGTCCCAGCCTGAGATGATAAGTGCAGATGTGCATTGGAAGTAGAAGCAAGATTCAGTTATTCATCCCATGCACATGAGTGGCACGGTGGCGTAGCAGTAGAATTGCTGCCTTAAAGTGCCAGAGACCCGGGTTCAATCCTAACTATGGTCTGGGTGCTTGTCTGTACGGATTGACCCTGTGGGTTTTCTCCAGGATCTCTGGTTTCCTCCCACACTCCAAAGACGTATAGTTTGGTAGGTTAATTGGCTTGGTGCAATTGTAAATCGTCCCCAGTGTGTAGCAGTGTTAGTGTGTGGGGGTCGCTAGTCGGCACGGACTCGGTGGGCCGAAGGGCCTGTTTCCGTGGTGTATCTCTAAACTAAACTAAACATGCTCCCCTTTTCAATAAGGACATGGCTAGTCTTTCACCTCTGCATCATTTTCTTGCTCTAAACTTATTTCCCTTAATATTTTCAAATCTATCAATCTCTGTCTCGGATCTATAGACAATAGACAATAGGTGCAGGAGGAGGCCATTCGGCCCTTCGAGCCAGCACCGCCATTCATTCTCAATCAGTACCCCGTTCCTGCCTTCTCCTCAGCGACTGTTCCTGGAAGAGAGGAGGGGTTTTATGATAGGTGGATACAGGTGAGAGGGGAGGGTTTGTCAGGCGGGTTGGACAAAGTTCAGAGATGAAAAGGTGGGAAATTATAATGACTAACGTGGCATTCCAGGGTCACTGCTTCTGGCAAAATACTGGAAAAAGTACCGTGAGAACGCAGATATATTCATCGCTGGCGATATGATTTATACGTGTACAGATCCCTGTTCATCCGTGAGAAGGAAAAAATATATAGCTCCCTGCAACTTGGCTTGATATCCGAAGTAACGATGAATCTAGCTAAATTGGGCTTTTATGTTTTGGGCAATTTGCCTAAATCGGGGTTTTATGTTTTGGATAATCTAATCCAATATTGTACCAAACCAATCAAGAAAAAAGCGAGCTAATGTAATATATGTTATAAAATGTCGGAGACAAATTATGCTGGAGTAACTCAGCGGGCCAGGCAACATCTCTGGGGAAAAGGGAATGGGTGACGTGTCCCTTCATCAGACTGGCTGGGACTGGCATATCAGACTAAAATGTGGACTTTTTTTAACCAAACCGTTTAAGAAAACGGCGATCCAATCCAAAATGCAATGTAAAATGTCATGGTAGTTTTTGTTTAAACTTAAACTGAGTGTTAATCACGTTTCATTTGGCAGAATCCCCATGTGTTTGGCCCTGCGATTATTTTCCTTCCAGCATTAGCCCGCGGTGACAGCGCCCAGGTGTGAAAAATCAAAATAAACTTTATTCAATGTGTGTAAAAAAAAAAGAGTACAATACAGAAACTAAAAATAATCACCGGGCATTCTCGGAGGATGTACAGGTACAACATACATCCAATTCGTGGTTACAGAGTCCTTTCACCGTTTGTGGAGCTGAATTTGGCACTGGGTGAATAATAAATACTGCACTTGTTTGGTAAGTTTGTTCGACTCCTCCCATGACATTTTTACTTCCTCCCTCCACTTGTTAGACCTGACTGACTGGAAATGAGCTGTTCCCCCGGCTAAAGAATACCCAGGTACGCCTTCACATCCAATGCTCCCTGGTGCAAAGTCCAAACACGTCTCAACACGGTCTAGGGGAAAGAGAGCTCCTCGGAAACGAGGGAAAACAACTGAGGTTGCTGGAGTCTCTCGTAAGGTGACAGGACCAGAATTAGACCATTCGGTCCATCAGGTCTACTCCACCATTCGATCATGGCTGACCTACTAACCCCATTCTCCTGCCTTCTCCCCAACACCCGTACTAATCAGGTCTTTATATAAAATAAACACTATACAGTAAGTCTGTCTGAAGCTCACCTTCAATGTGGATGCATTCACCCCAGGACCCTCCTTACCAACCTGCCCTTGCAGAAGCAGTGATCCCTCTGCGGCCGTGGGTCTTCCGTACCCATTGGTGCTTGGTCTTGTCCGCCTGCCTTGCTCACTGTCCGCTCCAGCACCGTTGCCGGAGGAGTTCTTGGTGGAGCCCACGCCTTCAACTTGAAGAAACAGACCACAAACTCGCTGGAAACTGGCCACCAGGCGAGGGTCTTGCAGGGAGGCGATGAAAGAAGCCATCATTTCATTCGTGCAATGGTGTGTGTGTGTGTGCGCGTCCAAACGTAGGCTCCGGGAACTCAAAGTGATCCACCGCCGAGACCAGTCTTGCGCAAGGGTTGTTGTCAAAAACAAAATCCCCGTGGGAAAGCAAAATATTGCCCACTGAGCCGGGCAGCGGCTCCTCCGGCCGATGGGGTCTGGATTTCCTCACGGCTCGTGAAGTGGAAGAGATAGACGGCTGCAGATTGAAGACGTGGAAAGCCAGCAGCCCAGCGTGTGGCTGGTTCCCGTGGGCAAAAGGTTGAGGGAACACCCAGCCTTTTGGTTAACGCCTTTCAGGGTAAGGTAGATGTATGTGTACACAAGGCAGAACGGTTACCGCGATAGAAACATGGAAAATAGGTGCAGGAGTAGGCCATTCGGCCCTTCGAGCCAGCACCGCCTACTTCATGGGCGAGAAGAGACCCCTCTACCTCATTGGGGACACAGACAGACAGACAGAGTCTTATTGTGTTAAACAGCATTTGCAGTGTGTCCCCCTCAATACTAGTTCCATGTTTCCCCGACTTTCTCATCCACGCCCTCCAGACTAGGTGGAATTTGCAGAGGGCAATTAACCCGACAAACATGCACATCTTTGGGATGCGGGAGGAATCCGGAGGAAGCCAATGCCGTCACAGGTAGGACGTCCAAACTCAACACAGACAGCACCCAAGGTCAGGATCGAACCCGGGTCTGGGGCACTCTGAGGCAGCAGCTCTACCAGCTGTGTCACTGTGCACCCCTTGGCCTGTTTGGACAGCACGCAAAACAATGCTTTTCCCTGTATCTTGGTCCATGTGACAATAACGAACCTAAAGCATTGGAGGTGGATCTGTTTATCCAAATCAACAATGAACATCATCATGGACCCTACCAGTTCTGACCAGTTCTACCAGGTCCAGACTTGAAGCATTAACTTTATTCCATGCCTGACTCGCTAGCTGTGTCCGATGTTTTCTATTTTTAATTTCAGAACCCCAGCATTTGGAGTTTAAAAAAAAAACCCCATCATAGACTAGGTGAACCGAATGCCTGTTTTATGTGTAGCAAGGAATTGCAGATGCTGGTTTATACTGAAGATGGACACAAAATGCTGGAGTAACTCAGCGGGTCAGGCAGAATCTCTGGAGAAAAGGAATAGGTGACGTTTCGAGTCGAGTGTGAAGAAGTTGTCACTGTTGTCAGTATTTATCCCCATGGACGCTATTAAGCCCTACCTCTGATAAAGGTGTACAGAATATATACTTTGTTTTTCTACAGGTGAGGAACAGATGCTCCAAGCAGTTTTCTTTTGTTTGTGAAATTAATATTTGTAAAAAAAAAGGATTTTCTGCACATTCATTGTACTATTTTGCACAAATATAAAATCATTCTAAAAGAACTTGTGCATCATTTTCTAAACAAAAAAATTCTGAATAGAATGGTGTATCAAACAAACTTAACAATCCTTCTCTCCCGAGATGCTGCCTGACCTGCTGAGTTACTCCAGCATTTTGTGTCCATCTTCAGTATAAACCAGCATCTGCAATTCCTTGCTACACATAAAACAGGCATTCGGTTCACCTAGTCTATGATGGTTTTTTTTTTTTAAACTCCAAATGCTGGGGTTCTGAAATTAAAAATAGAAAACATCGGACACAGCTAGCGAGTCAGGCATGGAATAAAGTTAATGCTTCAAGTCTGGACCTGGTAGAACTGGTCAGAACTGGTAGGGTCCATGATGATGTTCATTGTTGATTTGGATAAACAGATCCACCTCCAATGATTTAGGTTCGTTATTGTCACATGGACCAAGATACAGGGAAAAGCATTGTTACTCCAGCACTTTGTGAATAAATCAATTTAACAATAATAGGTTGCATATATATAACACCTGTAACAGGTATTTTAAAGATGTTACATAAAGAGGTCCAAAGATACAAAGAGTGTTTACAAGAGATAATGAAGGCGATGAAGAAAATTATTCAAGTTTATAGGTCATATAATGTTTAAGAGTAATTTGGACAGGTACATGGATAGGATTGGTTTAGAGGAATATGAGCCAAGCGCAGGCAGGTGGAACTAGTGTAGATGGGGCATGTTTGTTGACTTGGGCAACTTGGGCCAAAGGACCTGTTTCCACTCTGTATGACTCTATGACAATGAAGTTTCACATTCATAAGTGATAGGAGCAGAAATATGGTATTTGGCCCATCAAGTCTACTCCACCATTCGACCATGGCTGATCTATCTTTCCCTCTTAACCCCATTCTCGTGCCTCCTCCCCATAACCCCTCACACCCGTACTAATCAGGAAACTAGCTATCACTGCCTTAAAAATATCTGTTGACTTGGCCTCCAGTGTCAAAGCCTCCTTGGAACATTCCAACATTTCACGGGAATATCTGACCCATTTCCTCTCAAGATTGGGAAAGAGATTTGGGGATGGCAATGCGGACCTCGCTCGGTCTCCCTCACTTCTAAGGAAAAATAGGGGAAGGAGCCCACCATTTCCCATAGTGCATGTCTTCCACATCAGGCACCTCTTGCTCCACATGTGACCAGAGTCTGCAGAGGTGAGGGGTGAGGGGGGGGGGGGGGGGAGGAGGGGTTTAACTAGAGACAATAAAAACCCTCCGTACCCAACCATTGGCCAATCAACCCACCCTCCTTCACCATCTGCCAATCAAAACCACTCCCTCATCTGTATCCACCCATCACTTGCTAGAATTTGCCCCACCCCAGGTGTCAGGAGTTATGGGGAGGAGGCACGATAATGGGGAAGCTGCCCACTGCCTCTCTTCCCCCCTACCCTCCCACTACAATAAGTCTGAAGAAAGGTCCCGTCCTGTAACATTGCCTATCTATGTTCTCAAGAGATGCTGCCTAACCTGCTGAGTTACTTCAGCACTTTGTGTCTTTTGTTTTGAAAACCAGCATCAATAGTTCCTTGTGTCGAAATAACCCTGAAGATCCTTTAGTCTGCAATTAATAAAATACAATACAATAAAATAAAAGTCCGTGAGATCAAAACTCTAGCTGTAAGTTAGATTGCGCCTTGCTGTGGCTTGGCCATGCATGCCTCAGAATAAAAGGACATACCTTTAGAAAGGAGATGAGGAAAGATGTCTTTGTCAGAGGGTGGTGAATCTGTGGAATTCATGGAGGCCAAGTCAATGGATATTTTTAAGGCGAATATTGACAGATTCTTGATTAGTTCGAATGTCAGGGGTTATGGGGAGAAGGCAGGAGAATGGGGTGGAGGAAAGAGGGGAATGGGGAAAGACAGATCAGCCATGATGGAATGATGAAGTAGACTGGATGGGCCGAATGGCCTAATTCTGCTCCTCTCACTTATGAACACGCTAAGCACTCAAGTAGCCATAATTCTGAGTACTTGGAAAGCAATGAAAGAACATTTTAGGAATGTGAAGAATTTGGGAACAAAGAAGACCATGACTTGCATACACTGGATAACTAGTTGGTGTGGGTACTAACCTTATCTTGACAGGTTTCCTCAGGTTTTCAATGGTTGTTCTGGAATTTCTGTCAAGGAAGCTGCCCATTACCTCCCTTGATGTAGCACCTCCTCAAGACATCTTCAGTAAATCTGGGAGTGCTAGAATTCACTCAAGTCTTTGCCTTTTGTCAACTAAGTTTCCTGGTAAACTCAGAATGCATTTATTCACAAAATGCTGGAGTAACTCAGCAGGTCAGGCAGCATCTCGGGAGAGAAGGAATGGGTGACGTTTCGGGTCGAGACCCTTCTTCAGTCTGAAGAAGGGTCTCGACCCGAAACGTCACCCATTCCTTCTCTCGCGAGATGCTGCCTGGCCTGCTGAGTTACTCCAGCATTTTGTGAATAAATACCTTCGATTTGTACCAGCATCTGCAGTTATTTTCTTAAACTCAAAATGCAGGTCTATAACCATCGCCTGAGACAGCCAACCTGCTGAGAGAACGGAAGTACATGATGAATAGGCAAAACATGCAGGGCCAATTTTTTTGTGGAAACAGCAGAGCAGGCAAAGTCAGTGAGATATCCTGCACTGCATCGTTTCCACCGCGCCAGACCCACTTTTTGACCCTGTTATAATGTTGCTGAAACTTAGCTTTTGTTCATCTTGTAAATTTTCCTTGAAAGCTCAATTTTAGCAACTATGAAGTAACCAATTAAAAAGTATCAGGAAAACATGTGGTAGCAATACCACATTTCAGAAGATAGCATTACGAGGAGAGAGACAATCAGGGCCATGCAAGCACCAATTAAGCACTCTCCACCACATAAGCAGCCATGGAATCATCTTATAAAAGGTTATCTCTCAATATCCCTTTGGTTACGCCTACATTGAAAACCATAAACCATGCCTTAGTCCATTTATTTAATTGGTTTAGAAAACTTCAAATGTTGCTCTTTCTCTAATATTCATAACCACTAATGTCTTGTTTTACGTAAAGCCTTTATCACCACAGTATTACTGGGGCACTCTGCAGCAGCAATTTCAAACAAAGTTTGTTGTTGAGCCTCCTGAAGAACTTAGGACAGATGAGCAAGAGATTAGTTAGGGGCATAATATTTAACAATTGAGAACACAAAGGGAGAGTGATTTAGGGAGGGGATTTCAGAGTAAAAGGGGTAGTGAATTTAAAGGCAGTAGCCAATGGTGACCTAGTTTAATTAAGGTGGGCAGGCCAGAATTTGAACAACAAAGGTGTCACGGTGGCGCAGCGGTAGCGTGCTACCTTCCAGTAGCAGAGACCCAGGTACGATCCTGACTACAAATGCTGTCTGTACGGAGGTTATATGTTCTCCCCGTGACCACATTGGTTTTCACCATGTCCTCCAGTTTCCTCCCACATCCCAAAGACGTGCAGTTCTGTAGGTTAATTGGCTTCTTTAAATTGTCCTTGTTGTGTAGGATAGCATTAATGTACAGGCGTTCACTGGTTAGCCCAGACTAGATGGGCCGAAGGGCCTGTTTCCATGATGTATCTCTAATATCTAAATCTAAAATCTAAACATCTGTCGTGGGACTATGCGATATTGTAAAGAATTCTCACCATTTTCAAATCCCTCATGAAGTAATGGAGGGATATGAAAACAAAAGGTGAAAATCTTTAAACATAGTATTGCTTACTCAAGCTTGGCATGATCCACATGTTTTACATCAGTTTTCTCTAAATCAATTTCACTTTCAAGTAGTACAAAGCAACATGCCCTTTGTCATTATCCTTAAATACGACCCCACATTCTGTTTCTTATTATCACATTAGTCTTCAAATCTTACAGATTAATTTTTTTTTTAATTCACTAACAAATAACTTTTTTTCTGAAAAGAAATGACACAAAGTGCTGGAGTATCTCAGCAGGTCAGGCATCATCTCTGGAGAACATGAAGAAGTGACATTTCGAGTTCGGGTCTGAAGAAGTGACCCGACCCGATGTCATCTATCCATGTTTTGAAGAGATGCTGCCTGACCCGCTGAGTTACTCCAGCGCTTCGTGCCTTTTTTGTAAACACGCATCTGCAGTTCCTTGTGTCTCTAACTTTTTTTCCCAGATGGCTCGCATGTGGAGTTTTATCAGAGTATCTTCATAAGTATCAAGTAGATTACTTCTACTGCAATTAACTACAATCATAAGGAGTGTCGAAACAGGCTCTTTGGCCCAACTGGCCCACACTGACCAACATATCTCATTCACACTAGTCCCACTTGCCTGTGTTAGCCTATATCCCTGTAAACCTGTCCTATCATTGAACCTGTCTTATTGTTTCTTAAACTTTGCGATAGTCCCTGCCTCAACTATCTCCTCCGGCAGCTCATTCCATACACCCACCACACTCTGGGGGGAATAATTACCGTTCAGATTCCTATAAAATCTTTCCCCTTCACCTTAAACCTATGCCTTAAATCCAGCTACTCTTTAAAGAGTTAGAAAGTCTTGACATTTTCCTTGTTTACTCCCAAATGTCTGACTCAACACCACTGACAGAATGGTGATGGCATCCACTTTCAATTGCAGAATGGGAATGATGTGGAGAACCGTGTGGGAAAATGGAAATAATTTCCATTTAAAATGGACAGAATAAAATGTGTTCTCATTTGATTTCAAGTGAATATTTTAAATGAAGAAAACAACATAGACCCAAGGATTTAATTCCTCTCAAAGCTGAATATTTATCTGTATCCATTTACAGCTGGCAGAACTGTTTAGTTACATGGCTGGGTTTCAAATTTGTGCTTGAGTGTTCCGATCTGGCCTACTTTTGGGCTAATGTGGTCATTAGTTCAACCTTCGCACTGCCGTACTCCTGCGAAATTGAGAACTTGCAGGTTTACTCTGGGATTCGCCAGAGTCCGAGATCATTTATCACCTGAAACTCTATCACAAATACAAATATAAATGTCAGTCTACTTCTGCTCCTGATCAACTGTTCCCTGCCAGAAAGACGAAGGTTGAAGATCGACTAACCCACTGACATTTCCCTTTAATACTAAGAAACTGTTGTATTACTTAAAACAGGGAGTTCTCCTGTTCCTCCGTGTGGACTCCTTTACATCGGCGAGACCAAGCGCACTCTGCAATCGTTTCGCTGAACATCTTCGCTCAGTCCACCTGGGCCTATGCTCCCGGTTGCTAAGCACTTTAACTCCCCTTCCCATTCCCATACTGTCCTCTCTGTCCTGGGCCTCCTCCACTGTCAGAGTGTGAACCAAATGTAAATTGGAGGAACAGCACCTCATATTTCGCCTGGGGCAGCTTACAACCCAGCGGTGTGAATATTGATTTCTCTAACTCCAAGTAATCTTTGCTTCCTCTCTCTGTGTCCCTCCCTCACCCGAGTTCTCCAACTAGTTTCACAGTCCTCCTGATTAATTTTACTGTTTGTATGTCTTGTTCTCTCCTTCCCCTCAGCCAACAATGAATCATTGTAAATTTCCTTGATCACTGTCTGCTTTGATCAGTCCTTTTCACACCTTACATTCTCTTTTATGCCTTTCAATGTCTCTCATTTCCCTCACCCCTGACCCTCAGTCTGAAGAAGGGTCTCGACCCGAAATGTCACCCATTCCTTCTCTCCAGCGATGCTGCCTGTCCCGCTGAGTTACTCCAGCATTTTGTGTCTATCATTGGTGTAAACCAGCATCTGGAGTTTCTTCCTACACAATCTTTTCTTGACCAACGGTGCCAAAATCAGATGCTGTGCTGCTGTTAGAGACCTTGTTATTTGATAAATGGATTTGCCACGCAACAATATTGACTGAATATATGATTTTTTTAATGTATATGCATTTGGGCATTACTGAGAATAATGATAAAAACACAGTAAAACTTTTTAATCAGGACTGTTTTTATATAAATATGGGAAATAATTTATTGTCCAGCATAAAATAATAATCTGTCGAATATATTAATTAACAATACTGAAAATTATTATTTTGCTAATAATGGGTTTGAAATTTAAATTCAGTGTCTGCCCTTGACATGAAGGCAGCATCTGATTGCTCGTTGGTTCCTCGGATAGAACCTAAGTCAATTGGCATAAAAAGGAAAATTATGTTCCAGACCACCAATTAAATTAATTATTGCTATTACTCATCCTAAATGAATGCAAACTTCGCCCAAAAAAACAAACCATTATTCCTGTGGAATCTTAAAGTATCCAAAATGACACCCCAATTATTTTCTATTAATTTACAGGATGTACGGAGTTTGTACGTTCTCCCCGTGGGTTTTCTCCGAGATCTTCAGTTTCCTCCCACACTCCAAAGACGTACAGGTTTATAGGTTAATTGGCTTGGTAAATGTAAACGTTGCCCCTAGTGTGTGTAGGATAGTGTTAGTACGCGGGGATCGCTGGTCGGCGCGGACCCGGTGGGCCGAAGGACCTGTTTCCATGCTGTATCTTTGAACTAAACTAAAGGATGGCCGCATTAGAACATTGAACAGTACAGCACTGGAACGGGCCCTTCGGCCGACAATGTTTGTGCCAAGCATGATGCCCAAGTTAAACTGATCTCATCCGCATGTGTCTGATCGATATCCTTCTATTCCCTGCACTTCCATGTGCCTGTCTAAAAGCCTCTTAAACACCACTATGGTATATGCCTCCAACACCATCCCTGACAATCCATTCCAGGCCCTCACTACTCTTTGTGTCAAAAAAACTTGCCTGCACATCTCCATTAAACCTTTTCCCTCTCGCCTTCTAGCTATGCCCTCTAGTGTTGGACATTTTCACCCTGGGAGGAAGGTTCTAACTGTCTCCTCTCTCTATGCCTCTCATAATTTAATGTACTTCCTATCAAGTCTCCCCTCAATCTCAAACCTCATTGTTGGCAAAAGCCAATATTTACTTAAGATCCTTAAATGCCCTGAATATCAACCATATTCTTGGATTGTTGCAGTTCCTCCGGTGAAGGCTGTCACACTTTGTGGTTGGTTAAGGAACTCCAGGATATAAAGCCAGAGACAACAAAGGAATAGCAAAGATAGACACAAAGTGCTGGAGTATCTCAGTGGGCCAGGCAGCATCTCTGCAGAAAAAAAGATGGGGGACATCCTTTTTCTCCCGAGTTACTCCAGCACTGTGTGTCTATCTTTGGTTCTAAACCAGCATCTTGCAGTTCCTTGTTTCTACTAAAGGAATTCTAAACATTTTGAAGTCAGAATGATGAGTGACTTGGAGGGGGAAATCCACATTGTGATCATCCATGTATTTGCAGGATTGAACTGTGCCACAGGACTAGCCAGGACAAATAATGGCAGTGAATTTTGAAATTTGGTATATATTATATGCCTCTGGTGGAGTGGGTGACTGCTTTGGTTGATAGGTAGAGTACCTATCAATTGTCCTCGTAATAGGTACTGCACCCAAAGTAATGTATTGTATAAGAAATGTTTTGTGGCATTGAAGAAAGTCATGGTCAGGTGCAGCATCTTAAGGCATTTTGCTCTGGCATTGGTAAAGATGTGGTTTGCTCACTTAGATCACAACTACTGTCCCTTCCACGGATAGTCACTGATTCGGAAAACGGATCAATTCCCAGGGGCTAGTCCAGGGCTGAGTGTCGTGAGCAATCTGCTTCTGAAGCTTCACGTCAATGGGAGGGGTCAAGGAAAGAGCGTTCACGTCGCGGCCTTGTTTCCACCAATCTTTCCACCACCACGCACAAGAAGCACAATTGTATGCAGATGCTGAGAAGTGTGTTCAGCTGTGGCTGAACAATGTCCAACCTTGTGATGTGGACTCAATAAGAAGACTTCAATGGGAAATAAAATCAAGGTTGTTCTGGTAGTTGACACTTCCAATCGTTTACCATGGCTAATAGAAATGGTGTCTAAGTCTAACTATACCAAGTATTAAAGATGCTAACTGTATGGCAAAATATGTTCATAGGTTACAGGAGCAGAATTAGCCATTCGGCCCATCAAGTCTATCCCGCCATTCAATCGTGGCTGACCTATCTTTCCCTCTCACCCCCATTCTCCTGCCTTCTCCCCATAACCTCTGACACCTGCCTTAATCAAGAATCTGTCAATCTCCGCCTTAAAAATATCCATTGACCTGGTCTCCACATGATCCCTAACAGATCAATGGTGGGTGTGACAAAGATATCCTCCTATATGTTCAGTAACATTCTGTAACCTGAGACAGTGGATTCACAAAACAGCCAACATTGTCATGTTACTGTATTGTGGCATTTTTAAAATATTGATGTGAAACTAAGATCTGGAAATGAAATAATTTAGAACATTGACCATTACTCCATCATGTTCTTTTGTTATTTAATCCAAGGCAGGTCGGATATACTTTTCTGAGCAAATTGACTTCCAAAGAAGGGTCCCGACCCAAAACATCACCCATCTACAGCATGTCCTCCGGGGATGCTGCCTGGCCTGCTGGGTTACTCCAGCACTTTGTGCTTTTATGGAGTCTTTTATATATATTTATAAATGTTTATATACACAAATATATTATATACATACACACGCACACACATATATATATATATATATATATATATATATATATATATAAACAATTATAAAAACGTATGCGTGTGGGTGTATGTAGAAAATAGATATGAATGAAAACATATATAAAAGTATATTAAACCTGAAGAAGGGTTTCGACCCGAAACGTCACCCATTCCTTCTCTCCTGAGATGCTGCCTGACCTGCTGAGTTACTCCAGCATTTTGTGAATAAATACCTTCGATTTGTACCAGCATCTGCAGTTATTTTCTTACATTAAATATATATATATATATGTAACACATATATACATATGTACACACACACACACACACACACACACACACACACACACACACACACACACATATATATTATATAGATAAAATTTACAAAAATATCTAAGATTTGAAAAAAGCAGAAAGTGCTGGAGTCCCGGGAGATCAGGTTATATATATATATATATATATATATATATATGTATAAGAAAATAACTGCAAATGCTGGTATAAATCGAAGGTATTTATTCACAAAATGCTGGAGTAACTCAGCAGGTCAGGCAGCATCTCAGGAGAGAAGGGATGGGTGACGTTTCGGGTCGAGACCCTTCTTCAGATATATATATATATATCTATATATTAAAAATTGTCAATCCGCTTGCTGCGCTCCCGTTATTTGTATTTCTATTCCTCTTCATGAACGCTGCATTATTTCAACGCCCTTGATCGTGAGCGCCAGCAGGGCCAACAAAGAAAGGTTATCAGGATTCTCTCTCTCCCTCCCCTCCCCTCCCTCTCCCCTCCTTTCCTTTTGCGAGCGGTTCGTCAGCCTGGACGATTCAGGAACCTCGCAATGCTGCCGCCACATGACATCATGTTGCTCCCTCCCTCCCTCCCTCTCCCTCTCTCCCTCCCCATCCCTGTCTTCGCATCAAAGCCGAGTGGCTGCTTTTATTATTAAAAGGGACTGGATAAAATGCGGGGCTGTGGGAGCGGGATTGTCATGTATTGGTAGCAAAGGGATGGGGGAGAGGGAGGGAGGGAGGGAGGGGGAAATGGGAGCGAGGAATACAAAGCAGCAGATCCCAATGATGTGAGTGCTTTGTTGCTTTTTTTAAACATAAAAGCAAGATTTGTTATTTTTTTGTGTTTGGGGTTTTTCTCTCCTTATTTATCCCCCCCCCCCATCCCCTCGCCTCCACCTCCCCAACGCTTATTCGAAGATGTCATGGCAGAAGCAGAGGCAAGTCCACCACCCGCAGCGGACGCAACGACTCCTTACGAGGAATACGAGTGCAAGATTTGCTACAATTACTTCGACCTGGACCGCAGGGCGCCCAAGATCCTGGAGTGCCTACACACGTTCTGCGAGGAGTGCCTGACCACATTGCACGTCCGGGAGGAGCGGCCGTGGGGAATCGCCTGCCCCATCTGCCGACACAGGACGGCAGTGCCCGACTACACCATCCACAACCTGCCCAACAACACCAAGGTCACCGAGGCTTTCCCCCTGTACGTGGGCAGCGACCCACTGCCACAGGACGCATTGCCCCCGACGCCTCAGTTGCACAGGTACAACCAGCGACAGCAGCAACAGCAACAACAACAACAACAACAACAACAAGACCATCAGCAGCAACAGCAACAACAGCAGCGGTCCAGCGTCTCTCTGCAGCCAGAGGTAGCCATCTCTTCCCCGGGACCCTCTGCTCCCTACGAGAGCTGCCAGAACTGCAAGAGGGCCGCCCTGACCACCGGCTGTGTCTGCGTGGTCTTCTCGTTCCTCTCCATGGTGGTGCTGCTCTTCACCGGCCTGATCTTCGTCAACCACTACAACAGCTCCCCCTCGCCCGTCGGCCCCATCTGCCTGTCGGTGGCCAGCATCCTCGCCTTGTTCTCCGTCGTCGTCACATGGGTCATCTGCTGGCTCAAGTATCGGCCCGACGCCAACGCGCCTGGAAACACCAGGGCGCCCGCCTCCTCTGCACCACCCAGGAGAAACACATAGTCAATATTCGGCTGACTTCCTCTACTCCCCACCCACCCACCCACCAAAAACAAAAGACCAGTTGCATGTCGAAGCCAGACAAGACGAGCCAGTACTACAACGCCAACGCCCACGCCAACGCCCACGCCCCCCTTACGCATCACACGTTCAACCTAAAGCATTTAAAATGACTTGTGGGTGAGATGCTAGACCTGATATGTAGATGTATCCCACTGGCCGGCTATGCTTGTACTAATAATGGATATTACCTGCGATGTATTGTGTTGACATGTACCATATTCCAATTGTACCATAAGTGAAATGTGCATCATTAGATTTTGAGGATGGCGGAATATAATATATGTGCAGTTAGCAACAACAAAAAATACGGACAGACGTGGTTGTTTAAAGTCACTAACAAGTTGTGGGGATTGGTTTCCTGGTCAGCAAATCCACAGGGTGTTTGGGAGTCCAGTTGCGTGATGGGATTAGTTTACTTTTGTTTGACCGTAATATAATACCATAATAATGGTCATAGTTTGACCATAAGACGACTTCATTGACAATCGTTCATTTTTTTCTAGCAGCAGACTCATCAGAACTAATCAGGCTGAAGGGCCTGTTTCCACGCTGTAAGACTCCGACTGGATAACGTTGCAAAGACCTGTACCATGTTTTATAAGTGGATGAGGGGATTTGAGTCAAATGTTGAAATGGGGTTACAAATATCATGTCATTGACGTCAGGAGCAGAACAATTCTTGTGCACTAGTCATAAGTATTATTTGGATTTGTGCTTAAGTTAATACATAACATTTAAATTCTATACATCTTCTTGCCAGACCGGCTATCAATGTGTAATGATGTTAGTCATCATGAGCCTTAAAAATGTACAGTAGAGAAATGTGACTGGAACTATTGAGGACAAACTGGAAGTTTAAGTTTACGTTTGCAGCGGTTTTAAAACAGCCCGGGTGGATTTAAGTTAAAAAGGAAGAATGCAGAATCAAATGAAGGACATTGTAAGTCATGAATCACTTTTTGAAGACACAACAAGTCCACGGAAGCAATCTTGGTCCTGTATTACAGTTGTATAATGCGTCTGGGTGCTTAGAGACAGAAGCATGGCCATTCACCCCGTAAAGAGGCTCTGTCGGAATTCCAGGCATAATATGGTCTTAAGGATCTGCAATTTTTAATTTCGAAGTTGAGATTTGTAGTGTGTGTCTAGTGTGGACCAACGTTGCACTTTGCTGATTTTTTGGGGGATGAAGCGACAAAGAAAACTGGAAAACTAATGTGGGATGATGCCGATTAAAAAAAATCTTCTACACACTGATGGAGACAAACTTGTACGTGAATGTGCACACGCCGAAGGTTGGTCGCTCCACTGAGGATCACAATGATAGGAAATCAATCAGATTGATGGGAGCTACACAGTCCAAATGTTTTCTCTCTCTGAACTGTGGCCTTTCAAATGACTTTGTAAGTACTGTTTAATCCGGGGCCTTTGCGATAATCGAATGACCTATTATGAGAATTAAGGTCGAGACAGCAGGGCTTCTGTTTCTGGAAAAAAAATTGGTTTGGCTCGTGGCTCAAGGAGTTCATTGGGATTCTATGAATCAGTGCTTGTGTGCAGAGAAAGTACTCTATGTTCTTAACTGGGCTCTCGATTACCACTGAGTATACTTGTCTTAACAAGGACAATAAATAATAAGGCCTAACATCCATCTTATCAGTCTGAAGAAGGGTCTCGACCCGAAACGTCACCCATTCCTTCTCTCCCGAGATGCTGCCTGACCTGCTGAGTTACTCCAGCATTTTGTGAATAAATCGATTTGTACCAGCATCTGCAGTTATTTTCTTATCCATCTTATCATGCAGGCTTAGAGAGGGGAACCACAACCAAGTGGTCCTGGTCCAATTACTCTCTTGCAGAAATGCTGTTCTTGTATATGTAGGTGTAACAGGGAGGAGGAGAGTGAGGTTGGCTTGGCTACAATGTCCCAATGGTCTAATAGGCTATTTGAAAAATTAGGAATGACCATTTGGATCAGGTATTGAAAGGGGCCTGGTGCCCACAAGAGAGTGTCATAACAAAATAATTACTATCCTTGTGACAGGAGGGGGGGAATTTGCTGAGAGGGTTCTAGTGATATTATCAATTAGCTCATGTGCTTTTTTTGTAAGTTACAGTGGTATTGAAACAATACCCAGTTATGGGATCCCAATACCTACGATTAGCAAATTGGTTTCAACATCATCAAATATGGGTTTAAAATGAACCGAACATGCTAGAAACACTCAGCAGGTCAGACAGCATTTGTGGCAAGAGAAACTGAGCTAATGTTTCAGGTTGAAGACCCGTTTTAAAGGTCTCAGACGTGAAGCGGGAGTACTGATTCATTTTACATGAATCTACCACATGCACTGATTGTTCCCAGCGGTTTTCTCTTTTTAGTTCAGATCTCCAGCATCTGAAGCCCTGTTATATTCATTTACAAGACATCGAAACACTCAGCAACCCAGGAAGCATCTGAGGCGCGTTTACCTCACAGATTGAATGCCTCTCATCAAAACTGATCCGCTGCCTGACCTGCTCTCTCTTTCAGCATCTCCCTTTCTTTCAGAATTAAAAGATCAGCAGGTTTTTTCTGCCTTTCCTAAAATGAACAAATTGCTCCCTTTTAAATAGTGCAAAATATAACTGTGTGTGAAAAATGTGTAGGTTAATATCCTATTATTTTATTTCAAAGCCATAAAGTAGCACAATTGAGATGTGAAAATTCACAAATCAGAAACAAATTTTAATTTCCAAGATCTCAACCATTAGTCTTTTTTTATGATATTAAATGATTATTAGAGACATCCACAGAAACGTATTCATTTAACTACTTTAAGTGCACTGAAGGCAAGCAATATTCATACAAAATATTTTGCTCAGTGATGTTACATTTTTGTCACCAGGCTTTGTCCCATTGTTTTGTATGTAGTTCACACCAATTAAGTTAATGTGATAGATGTGGTTGTTAGGTGTTAGCCAAAGTTATATTCCAGATACAGGGTGAATACTGAGATTGAAACATTTATAATCCAACTATATGCACAGATTTTAGTTTTTCGCAATAGGTTAGAGGATCTTCAGACATTGAATGGCATAGAATTAATTCGCTAATGACTATGTGGCCACACAGTGGCGATGCGGTAGAGTTGCTGCATCACAGCGCCAGAGGCCCTAGTTCGATCCTGACCACGGGTGCTGTCTGTACGGAGTTTGTACGCTCTCCCTGTGACCGCGTGGGTTTCCCCAAGGGTTCTCAAGGGGTTGGAGAGGCTAGATGCGGGAAGATTGTTCCCGATGTTGGGGAAGTCCAGAACCAGGGGTCACAGCTTAAGGATAAGGGGGAAGTCTTTTAGGACCGAGATGAGAAAACATTTCTTCACACAGAGAGTGGTGAATCTGTGGAATTCTCTGCCACAGAAGGTAGTTGAGGCCAGTTCATTGGCTATATTTAAGAGGGAGTTAGTTAGATGTGGCCCTTTTTGCTAAAGGGATCAGGGGGTATGGAGAGAATGCAGGTACAGGCTACTGAGCTGGATGATCAGCCATGATCATATTGAATGGCGGTGCAGGCTCGAAGGGCCGGATGGCCTACTCCTGCACCTATTTTCTATGTATGTATGTTTCTATGTTTCCACACTCCAAAAGACGTTCAGGTTTGTGGGTTAATTTGGCTTTGGTAAAATTGTAAATTGTCCCTAGTGTGTAGGATAGTGCTCGTGCAGGGGATCGCTGGTCGGCAAGGACTCAGTGGGCTGAAGGGCCTGTTTCCGTGCAGTATCTCTAAAGTAAAGTCTGAAGACTAGGTCTGTGAGAGGTGGAACTACCTCCTTAGTTTTTTTTATAAGAAAAAAAGATGAATGCTGTGATTGAGAGCAATGTGGAAATCCATGCATGAATTCGTATTCTGATGAAAGGACGATGAGGTCTCTCTAATTTGTACATGAGTCAAGAGTTTTTGCACAGGCTGTGCTGGTCCTGAAAACACCGCTCTCAGTATAATAACTTTTTAAATTAAAATGTGGACATAGCTATTACTATAAGACAACTTGGTATATAATTTGCATATGCTAAATGTTTTCGATATCTAAGTACAAATGTCAAAAGTGTGATTAGAAACAATATAAAATCGAACTGATGTGTTTTGAATCTAGGCGGGCCGAAATGGCTTTTTAATTTGTTCTCCTCCTGAGTTACTGAGTACATGGATCCTTTAAGTTAGCTAAAAATGACTGTAACATTGCAGGCTACGGCCAGGCTAACAATAAATATGTATTGCTCAGATGCTTTCAACTGCATTCCTCTTACTTCTGGAACATTAAAATAAAAAAAAGAATTCAAAACATCAAGTGGTAATATGAATTGTGTAAGAGGGGGATAGGTTATAGTTTGATGTAAAAATAATATCTTCATACTATCTCTTGACATTATATGTGCATCTTCAAAGCAAGCACAATCAGGATGTTTGTTGTTGCACTTATTATTGCCCAGCATAAAATGAATGTTATCCCTCCTCATCCTACCCTCCCCCCCCTAAGAAAAGAAATACCAGAAGTAAGCAAGGTCATTGAAATTATTTATCTTAACTTCCTTTTCCATGGTTGGCATTTTTTAAGCATGACCTTTAATAAAGTCTACAGACATAACAAACTTCCAGTTCTTCGAGTGATACCAATGATCTATTAAAAATAGTTTTCGAAGCAAATGTTATTTCATGCAGCTGTATCTCATGATGTCTCACATCGAAGGCCTGTTGTCTGTACCCAATTTTTCTTAAAAGATTTCTCATGCTTCAAAGAACTAAACTAAAAGTCAAAGAATGGCCTTATGGTTTAATGAGGAAGTTTGCAGATTATCACCAGCCCTCAGGAGGTGGTATGGATGTTGTAGGGTTTAGAATATTGAATGTTTCAGTCACTAAATTGATGAAAATCAGCACTTGTTTTATTCAGCAAAATGTTAATGCATGTTACACTTTTTTAGGAATACAATGCTGTGCTTTTATAGGGAAATCATTTGGCAAGGCAGCACAAAATTGTTATCTGCCAAGGCTGGGTGAAGTACTTAGTAAATTTGATTAAATTAAGTGGTCACTTCAAATAAATTTCCTGCATATAATCTGCCAAAACTGAAATTATTATTGCCATGCTCACGTGATTTAAACGTTCTTTCTAAAGAATAAAGTTTTCTGCATTCCGTATGTGAACATTTCCAACTTCTGAAACTGACAACCTACTTAACTTAAACTAATCCAAACCCCAGATTGGCACTTTGAGGTCAACTGGAATGAAGACTTTGTGAAACTGAACATTATAATTAATTGGATTAGATCCATATGTCTGCTTGTTATACTGTGCTTATTTGCATGAAACTGGAGTTTGTTTGGAACATTAGCTACTCTGAGCTGTACTAAAACTTCGCTTTGATATAAACCCAACTGGAAATTTTGTAAGGAAACAAAACTTTTACATTGAATCTCCTTTCATGCAAATCTAAGGCGAGCTGGCTTCTTTAGTTTATGATATGAAATCCAGTTCATGTGTTCTACAGAATCCTGACTCTTTGAAAGATTGGGCCCAGGACACGAATTCATAGAGTAATGAAAATCTTGGTCTTGGCTCAAAAATTAACACCATAATTTTTTTAAATTTCGATTAATTTAAAGAGATAAAACATAAAATAGCGAAAATACGCAGCAGACCAGGCTGCATTTGTGAAGGAAAAATAAGCTTTCTGATGAAAGGTCATTAACTTGCAAAATTTATTGTAAAATTTAGAAGCAAGCATCAAGAAGGGTCCGGACCCTAAATGTTGCCTGTACATGTTCTCCAGAGATGCTGCCTGACCAGCAGAAATATTGGCGCACTTTGTCTCTTAACTTGTAAAATTTATTTTGTTTCAATCTCCACAGATATTACCTGCGTTGCCGAACATTTTTTTCTTTACAAGTGTATGTTTCAGTTTCTCTCAGAAAGAATTTGATGAAGAGATTCATCTCTGCACCAGCGTAGCCTTTGGTTATCTGAAGACAGGGGCATTTGAAGATCACGACCTCAAACCAGACCTCAAAGCTTATGGCAATCAGCAGCAATTATCCTAACCTTCAGTATCCGCTTGAAATATGTGGACAGCCTATACAGCAGATACTTTAAACCCCCAGAGAGTGAGTGTTCTCCCCACAAGATCCTCCAAAATCCTTTACGAGATTAGGAAACCAATATTATCATTCTCTCGCTATGCCTTTCTATGTCTTGCTCATTAAGTATCTGTGTAAATACAGATTTGTCTTGAGCATAGTAATTGTATCAGATCCCACCCCGTTCTCTTCAGCATTTTCCAAACATCAAATAGTCACTGTGTGAAAAACCTACACCTCTAATCTAATTTAAAGCTCCTGCCTCTCACTGTAAAAGTCTGCCCTATTGCTTTCATACCCTACAATGGAAATTTATTTGGACTATCTACCCTACCTATATCTCTCATTATCTTATATACCTTTCTGAGGTCATCCCTCAAGCTCCTGTGGTCGAGGGGAAACAAGCCCATCCTACGTAGCTAACCCATAAGTAAATTATTCCAATCCAGCAAGATTCTGATGAATCACCTCTGCACTCGTTCCTGTACAATCACTTCCTCCCTACAGCTTGGCGACTGGAACTGCACACAATATTTCTTGTACTGTCTGTAGGAGGGAATTTTGTGCTATCCCCTTACCCTGTATCTGACTTTACATAGATTGGCACAGACACAAAATTAAACAACTTGTAGAACAGTGATGAGGCTATAGAACAGGTCGGTTTATTGAAGGCCTTAACAGTGTGCACTATAAACGCTCCTATCTAAGTAAAGCCAGATACAGGATATGGGTTTAGCACAAAATTCCCTCGTAAACTGTATAACCGGTGTTTTATATAGTAGCAATCTAATGTGCAACTCTTTAATTCTATGCTACAGCCTATGAAGAGAAACATGCCTTATGCCTTCTTCCTATCCATCTGCGCCCCCATTTTAAAGGATCAATGAACTTGGATCGCTGGAGCTCTCTGTTCATGTACATTCCTTAGTGCTCTACCATATACTGTCATCTACTATCATAGTGTCATAGAATGATACAGTGTGGAAGCAGGCTCTTCGGCCCAACTTGCCCACACCGGCCAACAATGTCTCAGCTACACTAGTCCCACTTTCATGGTCCACATCCCTCCAAACCTGTCCTATACATGTACCTGTCTAACTGTTTCTTAAACAAAGGGATAATCACAGCCTCAACTACCTCCCCTGGCATCCAAACACTCACCACCCTTTGTGTGAAATAGTTACCCCTCGGATTCCTATTAAATCTTTTCCCCTTCATCTTGAACCTATGTTCTCTGGTCCTCGATTCCCCTACCCTGGGCATCGACCCCATCTATTCCTCTCATGATATGGTACACCTCGAAAAGATCTGCCCTCATCCTCCTGTGCTCCACGGAATAGAGACCCAGCCTACTCAACCTCTCCCTATAGCTCAAACACTCTAGTCCTGGTAACATTCTCGTAAATCTTTTCTGAACCCTTTCAAGCTTGACAATATCTTTCCTATAACATGGTGGCGAGAAGTGAACACAATATTCTAAATGTGGTCTCACCAACGTCTTATACAACTGCAACATGACCTCCCAACTTCTTTACTCAATCCTCTGATTGATGAAGACCAAAGTGCCAAAAGCCTTTTTGACCACCTTATCTACCTGCGACTTGACCTTCAAACAAATGTGCACCTGGATTCCTAGATCCCTCTGCTCTACAACACTACCCAGAGGCCTACCATTTACTGTGTCAGTCCTGCCCTTGTTCGACGTCCCAAAATGCAACACCTCACACTTCTCGGTATGAAATTCCATCAACCATTCCTCCGCCCACCTGGCCAATCGATCCAGATCCGGCTGCAATCTTTCACAACCATCTTCACTATCTGCAAAACCACTCACTTTTGTATCCTTATATGACTTTGCAAAATGCGTCAACCTGTACCTGTCAAGTTCAAATTCCATCTGCCAATATTTCGGCCCACCTTCCATCTGATCTATATCCTGCTGTAGTCCAAGACAACCTTCCTCCCTAGCCACAACGCCATCAACCTTCCTGTCATCTGCAAGTATATTAATTGTATCTCCTGTACTCATATCGAAGTCATTAATGCATATCACAAACAGCTAAGGTACTGTGGAACATCACTAATCACAGGCTTCCAATCAGTACAATATATCTTCCACCACTACCCTGGGGTTTGTTTCACAGAGCCAGGTTTTGGATACAATTAGCCAGTTTGCCTTGGATTTCATGTGCCTTAACTTTCTCGAACTTAACCTTGTCAAATACCTTTCTAAAGTCCATATGTACAATGCCTATCACTCTGGGTTCATCAATCTTCTCAAAAAACTCATCAAATCACAGTCCTCAAATCTGCTTCTGAAGCAAGCACCCTCCTGGGTGCTGTCTCTTTCATCTTGCCTAACTAGCATTGGCATCTCTAACATTGGCATCATGCTACAGAGTCCTGTTAGTCACCTGGGGAAGAAGTCTTCACTTCCCCATTTGTTCACCTCAGTACGGTTTGATTGGCCGCTAGATCTTATCTAAGCAAAACTCTTCTGAACATCTTCTGAACAGGGCCAGCCCTGTTGGTAGAGAATCTCCATCTAGGACAAGCAAAGGAAGCTCAGGTATAGATGTGCTCCACATTCCCTCCCATCATCCAGTGTGTTAACATATCTCACTGCTGACAGGACTGGCAAGAAAGGAATCTATCCCAGTAGCGGGAATGTTGAAAGATGGCATTCCTGTGATGATCTCAGCATTGCAGTGACGGACTGGACCCATCATCGGAAGGTTGGTGGTTTGGCCGTTGGCAGGTGATTCAGTCTGAAGAAAGCTTCTGACTCGAAACGTCACCTGCTCCTTTTCTCCGGAGATGCTGCCTGACCCGCTGAGTTGCTCCAGCACTTTGTGTCTATCTTAGGGGATCCAGTAGACCTTGGCAGACCGAATGCAAGTGTTCGGTAAAATGGTCACCAAGTCTAGGCTTGGTCTTGCCGATGTGGTGGAGGCCACCCACATTGGGAACACCGGGTGCAGTGGAAGAGGTTAGAGCAGGTGCACACATTTACCTTATTCCACATAAGAACAATAGACACCAATGCAGTGTTATGATATTGGTCTGAAGAAAAGTAATTAACCTAATATGTTAACTTTATTCCTCTCTCCACAGATGCTGCCTGATTATCTGAGTATTTCTAGCATCTCCTGTTTTTATTGGAAACACAGTTATTTGAATGCGTTTACAGTACTGTTAATCAAAGCAACCAAACTGGTGCTCCTTTTGGCTTCAGTTAATTATCATGCATCATTTGTTAAGCTTTTACTTATTTACGTGCACAATATCGAACTCCTATCAAGATATTTATTTGGCTCCTGCAAACCTTCCCCTTTTCAGTCATTGCAGTCAGTTTTATTGGAAATGTATTATCTTACCATTCACAGCCAGTCTGGATTAGTGAAACTTTCCAAGGTCAGTTTGAAGTATTGCAGATGGAAAGCTTTTTGCTGTTTAGTCAAGTGTTTCATTTACATCTACCTAATTTAAGCTGGCAATAGCCAAATGTTCGATTTTAAATCCTGGATGAAAATGTTTAGGTATAAATACAACTTTTACCATTTAGAGCCATAGAATCAAACAACACAGAAACAGGCTCTTCAACCCAGCTTGCCCATGCCGACTAAGGTTCCCCATGTACACTAGTCCCACCTGCCTGCTTTTGACCCACATCCCTCTAAACATTTCCTATCTGGAATTTGTTGCCACAGACGGCTATGGAGGCCAAGTCAATGGATATTTTTAAGGCAGAGATTGACAGATTCTTGATTAGCACGGGTGTCAGGGGTTATGGGGAGAAGGCAGGAGAATGGGGTTGAGAGGAAAAGATAGAACAGCTATGATTGAATGGCAGAATAGACTTCATGAGCCACATGGCCTAATTGGGGGCGTGGCTGTGTTCTGCAGCTGCGGCTCACCGGCAGTCTCTCCGTTTTTTTGTTTTGTTTTTTGTCAATGTCGTTGTTAAATGTACATTTTGTTTTATTTTTAATTCTGTGTATGTAGGGGGGTGGTGGGGGGGTTGGGGGAAACCTTTTTTTTCAAATCTCCTCCTCAACGGAGATGCGACCTTTACCGTGTCGTATCTCCGTTCGCGCTACGGCCTAACATCGTGGAGTCGGCGGCCTCCAGCTGGGATCGACCTCAAAGACTCCGGTCGCAGGGCCTGGACTTACCATCTCGGAGGCTTCGGCCGTGGGCCCTGCAGACCGCAACATCGGGAGCTCGCAGGTCCCTGGCTGGCGACCGGCTTTTGGGAGCTCCAGCCGTAGCAGCTTCGACCGCCCCGAAGCGCGAGGTATGATCAACCCGCCCGCAGGCCCTTCATCGCCCGGCGTGGCCCGGCCGCAGCACTTTACATCGCCCGGTGGGGGCTCAGGACCT
Organism: Rhinoraja longicauda; assembly: GCF_053455715.1. Lineage (NCBI taxonomy): Eukaryota > Metazoa > Chordata > Chondrichthyes > Rajiformes > Arhynchobatidae > Rhinoraja > Rhinoraja longicauda. The sequence goes on along the minus strand of NC_135965.1, from coordinate 40,775,718 downwards.
TCATCGCCCTGCGTGGCTCGGCCGCAGCACTTTCCACCGCCCGGTGGGGGCTCAGGACTTTCATCGGCCTGCTTGGCTCGGCCCTGGGACTTTCCATCGCCCGGTGGGGGCTTCAAAAAGTTGGGAGCCTCGATCACCTCGTGGCACCACGGGAGAAGAATGAGGAGGAGATAAGACTTTGCCTTCCATCACAGTGAGGGTATGCCTAGAGCAATCACTGTGATGGCTGTTTTGTGTAAAAAATTATATCTGTGTGTCTTGTGCTTTTTAATGTCTACTGCCGGACCCTGACGTGAGAGGACGCTGGCGTTGAGTATTCGCCACTTTTCCGTCAGGATAGTTTGTCTGTTTGTTTCTATGTTAATTGTTTTTGTAAAGCGCTTTGAGCATGTGATAAATGGATTATTATTATTATTATTATAACTTATGAACTTCATCGGCAATACCAAGCCTGTCCACTACATCGGCAATACCAAGCCTGTCCACTACATCGGCAATACCGAGCCTGTCCACTACATCGGCAAGACCAAGCCTGACCAAATGTCTTCTAAATGTGTTGTTATAGTATCTGCCTCAACTATCTCCTCCGGCAGCCCATTCCATATACTCACCACCATTTGTCAGAGTTAACTATGAACAATTATACAGGTTGTAAATACACACTTGCAAGAGATTAGAGGTGAAGTACAATCATAGAATTAGATCCACAGAAACGTAAATATTTGAAAATTGTCGAGTTGTTTCAAGTCAAGTCAAATTTATTTGTCACATACACATACACGATGTGCAGTGAAATGAAAGTGGCAATGCCTGTGGGTTGTGCACAAAAAAGAATTACAGTTACAGCATATAAATAAAGTTAATAAGTTACTATTAGTGTCGACAAAAATTTAGTCTCTGGGGTTATAAAAGTTGACAGTCCTGATGGCCTGTGGGAAGAAGCTCCGTCTCATCCTCTCCGTTTTCGCAGCGTGACAGCGGAGGCGTTTGCCTGATCGTAGCATCTGGAACAGTCCGTTACTGGGGTGGCAGGGGTCCCTCATGATCTTGCTTGCTCTGGATCTGCACCTCCTGATGTATAGGTCCTGCAGGGGGACGAGTGTAGTTCCCATGGTGCGTTCTGCCGAACGCACTACTCTCTGCAGGGCCATCCTGACCTGGGCAGAGCTGTTCCCAAACCAGACTGTAATGTTGCCGGACAGGATGCTCTCTACAGCCCCAGAGTAGAAGCAATGAAGGATCCTCAGAGACACTCTGAATTTCCTCAATTGTCTAAGGTGGTAAAGGCGCTGCTTAGCCTTACCCACCAGTGCGGCAATGTGCGTTGCCCACGTCAGATCCTCTGTGATGCAGACTCCCAAGTATTTAAAACTGCTCACTCTATCCACAGTAGACCCACCTATCTCCAGTGGCGTGTACGTCCTTGGATGTTTAGCCCTTCAAACATAATGAAGATTGAAAACTTGCTGACTAATGAAATGAATAGCACACACTGCATATAGACAGCCAAAGACACATGTCCTTGAATCGCCAAGCCATAAAATGGTACAAACCAAATGCGGCTAAATGGAATTATTGTACATTGGTACCACAGATAGGGTAGCAAGGACACGGTGGGCTAAAGGGCCTTGTTCTGTGATGTCTAACTTGATGACTTTAAATCTTTTACATCTAGTGCAGTCTGCCTGCCATTCACATATCTCATTTCCTATGATGTATACTTTAGTTTAGTTTAGAATGCGGAAACAGGCCCTTCGGCCCACTATGCCTGCACCGACCAGCGATCCCCGCCCATTAACACTATCCTACATAAACTAGGGACAATTAAGAAATTTACCAAGCCAATTAATCCACAAACCTGTACATCTTTGGAGCGTGGGAAGAAACCAGAGTTCCTGGAGCAAACCCACTCAGGTCATGGGGAGAACGTTCAAACTCCATACAGACAAGCACCCCAAGTCAGGATCGAACCGGGGTCTCTGGCGTGGTAAGACAGCAACTCTACCGCTGTGCCACCGTACTGCCCTTCTGACATTCAGTTTAAACTTTAGCATTTCATGGTTAGTTGAGCTTAAAACAAAAACAAGGATTGATGTTGGAAGAAATGTCAATCTCCAGCTGGGCATCTGCATATTAACTCTTTTAAGGTTTCAGTTTCTATCACAAAATAAAGGAAACTTTGCATGTATTTTTTTTAAAGAAATCAATCCATTCAGAGGAGTGGAAAATGTTGTATGGTAGATTAAAATATTCAACCCACAGGTTTTGATAAGCCCTTTTCCCTCCAGAGTAGTTTTCCAGCTGTCAAAACGCAATATATACAGCTGACTAAAGGTTGGGATATCAAAGCTCAGGTTTATGAGAATTCTAGACCCAAAATGCTGGAGTAACTCAGCGGGTCAGGCAGCATCTCGGGAGAAAAGGAATGGGCGACGTTTTCTGTAGGAACCGTTGTTCAGACTGTGTCAAGATTGATTTCAGAATGCTGTTGACACCAATATGTGGCAGTCTGTGTGGAATTTTACTTGATTTTTGTACAACTCACAGTAGATTTTTAAGTGCCTTGGGTCATTTGCCTTCCACGGCACATCAGTAAAAATTCCGAAGTTACTGCAGCAAAATGCTGGAGTCGAGACCCTTCTTTCAGCTCGGTGCATCAATGTGCTTCCACTGTAATGTTGCTCAGCTCAGCTTTAAACTGGTGACTTAAAGAATTTTTATACATTATTAATGTAAGATGTATAGTTTAACTCCAATAGTATAATTAATTGTGCACTGATTCTCCCACCTATTGTAATTTAGGGCTTTCAGACTGAGAGGTCTCTGAGCCAAACACAGTGGAACAGTTCCTAATGATGGCAGTCAGAATGGCTATAGGCCATTCTGTCCCTTCAAGAACAGATTTTTTTTTCTTCCGAAAAGAATATTTATACAGAATAATACATACAAAACAAAACAGTGCAAAAACACTTCTGACATTCTCAGCGGCTCCACACACCTTCATTAGTGTTATATTTGGTAGTGTTTACAAAAATGTCATTATATCAGGCATTCTTGCCACCCATACAATACAATACAATACAATACAATATATCTTTATTATCATTGTACAGGGGTACAACGAGATTGAGAATGCGCCTCCCATACGATGCAATAAATTAATTAGCTACTCAGTATTAATTTAAACAACCCAATGAAACAAATTGGAACAGTTTTAAAATAGAATAAAGTGCAAGTAGATCTGTGCCGGTTCACTGTGCGATGTGACCATCCGGCTCAGCAGGACCGGTTCATAGCAGCTATGGCCCTAGGGATAAAGCTGTTCCTGAGTCTGGAGGTGTGGGCGTAGAAGGCCTTGTATCGTCTGCCCGATGGTAGAAGTTCGAACAGACTGTTGCAGGGGTGTGAAGAGTCTTTGTGGATGCTGGTGGCTTTTCTGAGGCATCGTGTGTTGTAGATGTTCTACAAGGCTGGTAGCTGTGTTCCGATGGTCCTCTGAGCTCTATGGATCACCGTGTGACCTCCTGGGGGTGATATCCCTTCCCTTGATTGAGAGGAGTCTCCACCAGACAGAATGTATTAAATGATGAAACTTTTAATACATTCAGTTGATCATTTAATACATTTTTGCCAGATCTTCTCCTCAACTCCAATCTAATTTTGGGTGGTTGGAATTTGGAAGTGATCAGTAAAAGGCAATTAATTTTGGATCCATTTCTAATTTGAAATTACTTTCGTGATAATTTTTTGATATTAAAGGTTATTGAAAAATGACAGATAAATGGAGAGAGGTCATAGATCAAACAAATGATGATCGTGTCATAGATGATCGTACGAAGAAGGGTCTCGACCTGAAGTATCACCTATTCCTTTTCTCCCAAGATGCTGCCTGTCCCGCTGAGTTACCCCAACATTTTGTGTCTATCTTCGAGGTCATAGGTCAGTGATCAGTTCTCTCTTCAATTGGTCGAATAGGTTTGAGAGGAAAAAATGGCCACAGTTTCCCTCATTTGTTGTTTTATTATTATGTTTTTCAATTCCCTTTGTACTCAGATAATGGAGTAAGTGCAGGGACAGTTCTGCAAATGGACCATCAGGACTCAGTCTTTTAGATTAGTTTACTTTGGAAATACAGCATGAAAACTGGCCCTTTGTCCCACCGAGTCCACGCCAAGCAGCGATCACTGCACATTAACACTATCCTCCACATTCTCGGGACAGTTTGCATTTATACAAAGTCAATCAACCTACAAACATATACGTCTTTGGAGCATGGGAGGAAACTGAAGACATCGGAGAAAACCCACGCGGTCATGGGGAGAACATATAAACTCCATACAGACAGCACCCATAGTTGGGATCGAACCTGGGTCTCCGGCGCTGCAAACGCTGTAAGGCAGCAACGGTGGCACAGCGGTAGAGTTGCTGCCTTACAGCGAATGCAGTGCCGGAGACTCATGTTCGATCCTGACTACGGGTGCTGTCTGTACGGAGTTTGTACGTTCTCCCCGTGATCTGCGTGGGTTTTCTCCGAGATCTTCGGTTTCCTCCCACACTCCAAAGACGTACAGGTATGTAGGTTAATTGGCTGGGTAAAATGTAAAAATTGTCCCTAGTGTGTGTAGGATAGTGTTAATGTGCGGGGATCGCTGGGCGGCGCAGACTCGGTGGGCCGAAGGGCCTGTTTCCGCGCTGTATCTCTAAATCAAAATAAATCAAACTTTACCGCTGCGCCACTGTGCCGCCCGCAATTGGTGCTCAGTCATTTTCATTGGGTCACGCATTGGGTTCCCATTATCGGCAGTCTGAGGAAGACTCCTGACCTGAAACACTACCTATCCATGTCCATGTCTTTCAGAAATGCTGCCTGACATTCTGAGTTACTCCAGCACTTTGGGTTCTACACAAGTTTCCAGCATCTGCATTTTTTTGTGACTACAATGGTGGCCAATTCAGATTTGTTTGCTTTCTTGCCAAGAAACACTATATCTACTGAAGCAGGCATGGTGCAGAAACTACCTTGTGTCAAATTGCATTCCCCACTGTTTTTAAAATCCAATAACGCCTATTGGGATTCTGTGGTTTGGCTATTTTCCATTGCGCACTAATTTGCTGGATATACCACACAGTGGCCTTACTGCTTCTCAGATTATATTTTCAAATGCTGTCTCAGTCAATGTAATGAGTTAACCCAATTCTGCCTCTTGAAGAACGAGAAAGTGTAGAAAGAGAGAGCCTGGCCAATTGCAGGAATTACGTCGTGTTAAATGTTTCTGCTTTTCAAAATAAGAGATGCATATCTTACTTATGGCACCTACTCTTAACAAAAGGCAATTCAGACCAGGCACAGCAGTGGTTGTGTCAAAAGCAAAGTCCTGTCTGCCACACCCCAGACATGTGTTTTCCACTCGAAGCACAGAAAAATATGCCTTCCGACATTAAAAAGCTTATTGATCGATTGAAAGATACAGCATGGAAATTTGCCCTATGGCCCATCGAGTCCATGCCGACCATCGATTACCTTTTCACAATAGTTCTATGTTATCAAACATTCACATCCATTCCCTATGCACAATGTAGAGAGATCATTTAACCTACTAATCCACACGTCTTTGGGATGTGGGGGAAAACCAGAGAACCCGGAGGAAACCCACGCAGTCAGAGGGTGAACGTGCAAACTCCAACCAAGCGCTTTTTGTCCATCTTTGCATTAAAAATTTCTCAGTTGTTGAACATGAAGTCTATTTTTAGCATTTGTTTGACAGTTTAAGGATATTGGTCATGTTATTCCACTTGAGTGATATTCATTGAAGTAGATGCTACAATTCCATGCATTTTCAAACAATATTACCTGTTAATGTTGAAATGGCAAATCAAACTATTCTCTTCTTGTGAATTGGATCAGACCATCAAGATAGAGTCAAAGAGAGAAAGTCAAGAGTGTTTTATTATAAGAAAATAACTGCAGATGCTGGTACAAATCGATCCCGTTTCTGGACCTCACCATCTCCATCACAGGAGACAGACTAGTGACGGACATTTACTATAAACCCACTGACTCGCACAGCTATCTGGACTACACTTCTTCCCACCCGGTCCCCTGCAAAAAGTCTATCCCCTACTCCCAATTCCTCCGTCTACGCCGCATCTGCGTCCGGGATGATGGGTTTCACACTAGGGCTTCCGAGATGTCCTCGTTCTTCAGGAAACGGGGCTTCCCCTCCTCCATTATAGATGAGGCTCTCACTAGGTCTCTTCTACATCCCGCAGCTCCGCTCTTGCTCCCCATCCCCCCACTCGCAACAAGGACAGGATCCCCCTCGTTCTCATCTTCCACCCCACCAGCCAGCGGATCCAACATATCATCCACCAACATTTCCGTCACCTACAACGGGACCCCACCACTGGCCATATCTTCCCATCCCCTCCCCTCTCTGCGTTCCGCAGAGACCGTTCCCTCCGTAACTCCCTGTTCCACTCGTCCCTTCCTACCCAAACCACCCCAACCCCGGGCACTTTACCCTGCAACCGCATGAGATGCAACACCTGTCCCTTTACCTCCCCCCTCAACTCCATCCAAGGACCCAAACAGTCTTTCCAGGTGAGACAACGGTTCACCTGCACCTCCTCCAACCTCATCTATTGCATCCACTGCTCTAGATGTCAACTTATTTACATCGGCGAAACCAAGCGCAGGCTCGGCGATCACTTCGCTGAACACCTGCGCTCGGTCCGCATTAACCAAACTGATCTCCCGGTGGCCGAGCACTTCAACTCCCCCTCCCATTCCCAGTCTGACCTTTCTGTCATGGGCCTCCTCCAGTGCCATAGTGAGGCCCACCGGAAATTGGAGGAACAGCACCTCATATTTCGCCTGGGCAGTTTGCAGCCCAGCGGTATGAACATCGACTTCTCCAACTTTAGATAGTTCCTCTGTCCCTCTCTTCCCCTCCCCTTCCCAGATCTCCCTCTATCTTCCTGTCTCCACCTATATGCTTTCTTTGTCCCGCCCCCCTGACATCAGTCTGAAGAAGGGTCTCGACCCGAAATGCTGCCTGACCTGCTGAGTTACTCCAGCATTTTGTGAATAAAAAGAGTGTTTTATTGTCATATGTCCCAGATAGAAAAATGAGATTCATCATATTCTGTCTTTAATGTAAATTGGGAAGTGATAACTGAAGTAAACACTATCATTGAAGAAGTTACACGTGGCTTATATGGACCATGACTCAGTTTACAAAAATAGCTCCAGCCACATGCAAAGAGAAGAGAACACTGTACTCTTGTCAGTTCTGTATCACATTTAATTCTAATGCTTAGAAATTCATTCCAAGTCAGTTGTGTTACAAATGCAGTTGAAAAATGCTCTAAAATATCTTTAATTGAAGTCAAAAGATTTAGATTTAGGTTTATTATTGTCACATGTATCGAGTAAAATGTTTTGCATGCTATCCAAACAGATCAGATAAAACTATACAATCACATCAAACTCAAGTACAATGAATGGAGCAAATAACAAGCAATACAAAATGCAGAATATAGTTCTCAGCATTGTAACGCAGTGCAAAGTTTAATATGTGCATTGGGCAGAGATGGATTGGATAGTACCCCAGCTTATGGAAGGACCATTCAGAAGACAGATAACATAAAGGAACACACTTTTCTTCAGTCTGGTGGTGTGTGGTTTCAAGCTTCTGTACCTTATGACCAGCGGGAGCAGGGAGAAGAAGGATTGACCGGGGTGGGACAAGTCTTTGATTACGTTGGCTGTTTTTCTGAGGCAACATGAAGAATGAAGCACCAAGTTCAGGATCGAACCTGGGTCTGTGACGCTGTGAGGCAGCAGATCTACCGGCTGCAACACCGCGCTAGAGTCACAGAGTCATAATGATAGTGTGGAAACAGGCCCTTCGACCCAACTTGGCCTCACCGGCCAACATGTCCCAGCTACATCAGTCCCACCTGCCAGCGTTTGGTCCATATCCCTCCAAATCTGTCCAATCCATGTACCTGTCTAACTGCTCTTAAATGTTGGGATTGTCGCTGCCTCAATTACTTCCTATGGCAGCTTGTTCCATAAATCCACCACCCTTTGTGTGAAAAGGTTACCCCTCAGATTCCTATGAAATCTTTTCCCCTTCACCTTAAATGGTGCCCTTATCTTTTGGATTATGATGGATAAAATAATGAAACTCATTTAATTACATTGATTAGTTTCCTGCATCATTCCAGCAGTTGATCATCGACTATGTTGATGACCTGCGTATAAATTCTCAGATAATGAAACTGAGCCGAAGGGTCCCACATGGAGGAGAATGAATGCATAGAGAGAGAGTATGTCTCATATTCCACATAAACTGTACGATTGATCAAGACTGTTAAAATAAAGCCACACAGTTCATGTTGCTGGAATAGATGTGACTGTCTGACTGTAAGCCATGTGGTCCAATCCATATCCTGCTGTTGTGAAGGCAGGTGACTGTAAATGTGTAGGAAGGAACTGCAGATGCTGGTTTCAACTACTATCTATCTCACTGGTGACCCGTGGACTATCCTTGATCAGACTTTGCTGGCTTTACCTTGCACTAAACGTTATTCCCTTATCACTGTAAATGGCTCATTTGTAATCTTTCCGCTGACTGGCTGGCACGCAACGAAAGCTTTTTACTGTACATGTGACAATATACTAAACTAAACTAAACTACACCAAAGATAGACACAAAAAGCTGGAGTAACTAAGCGGGTCTGACAGCATCTCTAGAGAAAAAGAAATGGGTGTTGTTTCGGGTGGAGACCCTTCTTCAGACTGAGAGTCAGGGGAAAATGAAGACAGTGTTTGGGTAAAATAACTTTAACAGCTTGAGTTTGTGTCTCTTGTCAGACAGACATTTAGATGTAGCACGACTGCGGGTGCCCTCACACTTTACGTTCACAGGAGAGGAGAGATGGATTTCAGTAATGACCTCTTCACTCTGGAATCCTTATTGACAGTGAGCTCATGAAACGTGGTAAATGTGGACTCGTGGCATGAGGCAATGACAGAAATGTCAAATTGTCAAAAAATATAGATGCACAACTTCCACTAATATCATCGGGGCTGTAAAAATGCAATGTTTACAAATAACATTTTTTTAGTTTAGAGTCACAGCACAGAAACAGGCCCTTCGGCCCACTGTGTCTGCACCGACCAGCGATCCCCGCACACTAACACTATCCTCCACACACTAGAGACAATTTACATTTATACCAAGCCAATTAGCCTACAAACCTGTACTTCTTTGGAGTGTGGGAGGAAACCGAAGATCTCGGAGAAAACCCACACAGGTCATGGGGAGAACGTACAAACTGGGTACATACAAGAACCAATAGTCAGGATTGAGCCCGGGTTTCTGGCGCTGTAAGGCAGCAACTCTACTGCTGTGCCACTGTGCTGCCCTAATTGTAAAAATTGTGGTCAAAATTAATGACAGCCATGGATTTTCTGGTCATTGTATATCGTACATACATTAGATTTGTGCAGTACATCATGTAATGACATTGTCTTATATTCAGCACTTGGTTTACTTATGAAATTGGCGTGACATACACTCAGAAGCTAGAACATGCACATCAGCTTGTTTCATTCTCAAGGAATGCATGGCATCCCGGACATAATCTAATGATTACAATCATTCCAATGCCCAGGATAAGTTTTTATACATCTAGTTTAATTTAGTTTAGAGAAACAGCACGCAAACATTTGGTGCACTGAGTCCGCACCAACCAGCGATCCCGCACACTTACACTATCCTACACACACTAGGGACAATTTACAATCTTTACTGAAGCCAATTAACCTACACACCTGTGTGTATTTGGAGTGTGGGAGGAAACCCGAGCACCCGGGGAAAACCCGCGCGGTTATGGGGAAAACGTACAAACTCCGTGCAGACAGCACCCGTAGTCAGGATCAAACCTGGGTCTCTAGCGCTGTAAGGCAGCAACTCTACCACTGCGCCACCATGTTGCCCAAGGCTCTGGAACCAAGACTGCCGGAAAATCGGTGATGGACTTGTATCTTCAAGATTGTAAGGAGTGTAGGAAAATAACTGCAGATGCTGGTTCAAATTGAAGGTAGACACAAAATGCTGGAGTAACTTAGTGGGTCAGGCAGCATCTCAGGAGAGAAGGAATGGGTGACTTTTCTGGTCGGGACCCTTCTTCAGACTGATGTCAGGGGAGGGGGCGGGACAAAGAAAGGATGTAGTAGGAGACAGGAAGACAGTGGGAGAACTGGGAAGGGGGAGGGGAAAGAGAGGGACAGAGGAACTATCTGAAGTTGGAGAAGTCAATGTTCATACCGCTGGGTTGGAAACTGCCCAAGTGAAATATGAGATGCCGTTTCTCCATTTTGCGCTGGGCCTTACTCTGACAATGGAGGAAGCCCAGGACAGAAAGGTCAGACTGGGAGTGGGAGGGGGAGTTGAAGTGCTGAGCCACCGGGAGATCAGGTTAGTTAAGGCAGACTGAGCTGTTGGTGTTGAGCGAAACGATCGCCGAACCTGCTTTTGGTCTCGCCGATGCAGAGAAGTTGACATCTGGAACAGCGGATACAATAGATGAGGTTGGAGGAGGTGCAGGTGAACCACTGCCTCACCTGGAAAGACTATTTCGGTCCTTGGATGGAGTCGAGGAGGGAGGTAAAGGGACAGGCGTTGCATCTCCTGCGGTTGCAGGGGAAAGTACCTAGGGAGGGGGTGGTTTGGGTGTGAAGGGACGAGTGGACCAGGGAGTTATGGAGGGAACGGTCTCTGCGGAAAGCAGAAATGGGTGGAGATGGGAATATGTGGCCAGTAGTGGGATCCCTTTTGAAGGTGACGGAAATGTTGGAGGATAATTTGTTGTATACGACGGCTGATGGGGTGGAAGGTGAGGACAAGGGGGACTCTATCATTGTTACGAATGGGGAGAGGGGGAGCGGGATATAGTGGAGACCCTAGTGAGAGCCTCATCTATAATGGAAGAGGGGAACCCTCATTTCCTAAAGAATGAGGACATCTCTGATGCCCGAGTATGGAACAAGTAATATTTAGGATATTTCAGTATAAAGTTAGTTGTTATTCAATCTAGCCTGCCCAAAACCAAAAAATAAATTGCAAGAACTTTGGTCTTTATGTTTTGCCTGTGGAGTTGCCTGATGTTCAGGTAAAGCTTTCTTTGATCCCCCCACCCCCGAAGTATTCCTTTAATATGATTAATTAATTAAGGAGATGTTTCGAATGGGGCAGTTTATTAAAAGGTTCTTACTGTTTCTTTTAAAACCAGCTCATGTGGGGCAATAAGTTTGCAGGTAGAATATCACTAACTTCTTCCTGGCATTGTAAACATCAAACATATTGAACTAATTTCACCTTTATTAAACAGCAATTCCCAAAGGTTTGCAGGCTTGGAAATATATATTTGTTTTTGTCAAGTGACCATGATTTGTCCAGGAAACCTATTCATATGAAACCTCTTCATATCTGTAGGGTTGTATATTGCTGAGAAATTATGCTATTGCTGAAGGGGGGAAAAAAAGCATTCTTGTTCAGATCATTTCAGGTCCACCACCGATTTTCTGGCAACAGATGGTCCGGCACCTCCTTTAATCTGTACAAAATTACCAGAGCGCACTTGAAATTCCCCTTGGGAGTCCTCCCCGAAAATGTGGTGCCTCGGCCGGGTGAGGTGGCCGATCTCAATCTCATCCGGTCTTCCGCATCGATCGGCTGGTCGAGTTTGCCCCTTGTGGCCGGGGCTATATGGAACTCCAATGTTGTAAAGTGATATTTAGGACATTCCTGTCTAAAGTTAATAGCTACGTAATCTAGCCCGAAACTAAGATTCTGATATGAAACTGAACTGAAATGCATTTTTATTTCTCATCTTAAGGACCACATTAGTAATGATGCCTTAGAACTTTTGAATTATCTTTATAAAACAGGCCACCGAAGACCACCGTGTAAAATGTATGTTTTCAGTGAGGAAGCTGTTTAATCCTTGCAGACGATGCATTTTGACTGGGACCTGACTCATAAAAAGCAACAGTTCTTCATTTGTTGAATAGTGAAGTTATACCTAGTAGAAAGTATTATGTAGAAAGAGAGTATCCCGAAGGCACACGTTGCCCCTTGATTGGGATGGGCTGTCATGTCATGAAGGGAGATGTGCGGAGTGTAACGGATGCACAGGGGCTGAAGATCCAAGCTCGGACTTGACTTCCAATGCTGTCTGAGGCCTTGAGGCCCATCCAACAGTACGCAAACCCCCAAAGGCTCTGTGAATGAGGCGGGGGGGGGGGGGGGGGGGGGGGAGAGAGAGAGAGAGAGAGAGAGAGAGAGAGAGAGAGAGAGAGAGAGAGAGAGAGAGAGATGAGGTATTACTTGAAATTGGAGAAAATTCAATACGAAATTGGAGAATTTCAATGCTCATACCATTGGGGCAGCACGGTGGCGCAGCGATAGAGTTACTGCCTTACAGCGCCAGAGACCCGAGTTCGATCCTAAACACAGGTGAGAAAACCATTTATGAGGTGTTTGCGCGGTAATCAACCAGGACCAGAACCAGAACCTGCTGGGCGTACGGAGTTTGTACGTTCTCCCTGCGACCGCGGGAGTTTTCTCCGGGTGCTCCGGTTTCCATCCACACTCCAAAGACATACAAGTATGGGTTGTAGGCTACACAGAGAGGAAATTTTTCACATTCGATCCCAAGTCAAGAGACAATAGACAATAGAAATAGACAATAGGTGCAGGAGGAGGTCATTCGGCCCTTCGAGCCAGCACCGCCATTCAATGTGATCATGGGTGATCATTCTCAATCAGTACCCCGTTCCTGCCTTCTCCCCATACCCCCTGACTCCGCTATCCTTAAGAGCTCTATCCAGCTCTCTCTTGAAGAGCGTTTAATTGTCATATATGTCCCGAAACGTAACAATGAAATTCTTTACTTTCAGCAGCACAACTGATATGTAAACAGAGTACTCTGCAAACAACATAATAAACAACAAAAAAGAAGTTCAGTACAGGGATACTGATTTTGGATGATCAGCCATGATCATGTTGAATGGCGGTACTTATTTCACAAAATGCTGGAGTAACTCAGCAGGTCAGGCAGCATCTCTGGAGAGAAGGAATGGGTGACGTTTCGGGTCGAGACCTTTCTTCAGACTGGTGAATGCCGGACAATTCACCTGTGTTGAATGGCGGTGCTGGCTCGAAGGGCCGAATGGCCTGCTCCTGCACCTATTTTCTATGTTTCCATGTTTCTTCCCGGTGGCAGTAGTGCAATGAAAGTGTGGCCAGGGTGGCGTGGGACTGATGATACTGGCTGCCTTTTGGTGATACGAACATACAAATATATTCGTATCATCATTTTGATACGAATGCAAGTATTGCATTGAATGGGACTGGGCCTGCGATGATCAGCCATGATCACATTGAATGGCAGTACTGGCTCGAATGGACGAATGGCCTAATCCTGCACCTATTGTCTATTGTCCATATTCCGACTATCTCATATATGAACAAGATCTTCTCCGGCCGGGTAGCCCAGCAGCTGAAGAATATATTATTGGTGGCGAGTCTACCACGGGTTAAGTCGGTGAAGTGGGTGTTATTGGTACTTTGCGACGCCGTTGTAAGCTTCCCCCTCAAAGAATTGCTACAACAAAGAAGCTTTCTGTACTAAATAGGGAGGAACTGGAACACGGTTTATTGGGGTTGATTTTTCACTCATATGGGGCAAGCCATTCTGAGCCGGCGTCTATTCCGATGACTTCACCGGGAAAGTTTTCTAGCCTCATAATAATTATAATAATAATTTAAAAAACACTAACTACGTCGCCTTCTTGAAACAGACGAGGGAGACTGGGTTGATTTTCTGCAGTCGAGAAGGAGGGGGGATCTGAAACAACGCCTATTAAGACGCATAAGAAAATAACTGCAGATGATGGTACAAATCGAAGGTATTTATTCACAAAATGCTGGAGTAACTCAGCAGGTCAGGCAGCATCTCGGGAGGGAAGGAATGGGTATTAAGACGCTGTCGGTTTCGCTTGTCAGAAAGGGTTGAAACGGGAGACAAACTGAGTTCAGCATCTGCCTGACCGATAACCGTGGTACACGCTGCAGCTTTGCAAATGTCAGAAGCAACCCGCATCACACGGTCAAGTGGAATTAAATCAAGAGTGATGTGGTGCTGTGGGGTGCATGTCCTCTCCGCTTTCAGAAGCTGCTCAATGAGTGAAACGCGCACATGTCTGGTGGAACTGCGGGCTCTAACAGGATAGAATTTCTTGTAAAATAACGTAATTAACTTGAAATACTGCATACTCTCTGAGTGACATTAATTCATGTACCATTTAATGGTTCGGGGAAATACTGTAAATTCTAAATTACACGGTTTTTGGATAATTAAAAATCCCGGGCACCCAGGATATGATTACACCGTGAAAAGACTTTACTGAATTCAGTGTGTCAGCGTTAACAGTCATACACATGTATGGATGCGGCCAGCTAATAACTGACAGCTATATAAGCATGTGTAGCTTCTAAATGATATGAAGAGAATCGATTAGCTATGCATACAGAGTTCCAACATTTAAACGCTTTGTACACATGATTCCTTAAATATGTGCTGGTGAATGTTTCTAGCTTTTATAAAAACAGTATTATATATCATAGTCATTCACCCACTTCTGCCCCTTTGTCTCCAACGCCATCCATTAATCATTAGGAGCAGAGACAATTTGAATCAGCTTTGCTTCTGGTATGTTCAAAGGACACAGTACATCATTAAAAAGTTTAGCTGAAATTGGATTCCGGTACAAACCGGTACAATTTATCAAAAAATCCTTTCTCAAAAACTTATTTTCTGAACCATTTTACTTTCATGACTGCAGTGGAAAACTCATCTGATGAATGTTCTACCTACTTTGCATCGGTACTATAAATATTATTTTACTTCCAGTTTAATATATAGATCTATTTTATTAATTACAAAAATCATAAAGGGATATTGGAATTCCAATCCTTTGCAGTGGAACAACAAACACGCAAAAGGTCATGGGAGAGGTTGAGGACTGGGATTCTAGGCAGGGAATAGATTTATTCACACAAAGAGTGGTGGGTGTATGGAACAAGCTGCCAGAGGAGGTAGTTGAGGCTGGGACTATCCCAACATTAAAGAAACAGTTAGACAGGTACATAGATAGGACAGGTTTGGAGGGATATGGACCAAATGCAGGTAGGCGGGACTAGTGTAGCTGGGACATGTTGGCTGGTGTGGGCAAGTTGGGCCAAAGGGCCTGTTTCCACACTGTATCACTCTATGACTCTTTTCCCTGGAGCGCAGGAGCATGAAGGGTGACCTTGTGGAGGTGCATAAATTAATGAGAGGAATAGATCGGGTAGACGCACAGAGTCTCTTGCCCAGAGTAGGGCAATCGAGAACCTGGGGACATAGGTTAAAGGTGAAGGGGGAAAGATTTAATAAGAATCTGAGGGGTAACTTTGTCACACCAAGGGTGGCGGGTGTATGGAACGAGCTGCCGGAGGAGGTAGTCGAGGCAGGGATTATCACAACATTTAAGAAAGACAGATACATGGATAGGATAGGTTTAGAGGGGTATGAGCTAGACGCAGGCAAGTTGGACTAATGTAGATGGGACTTAGACACAAAAAGCTGGAGTAGCTCAGCGTGTCAGGCATCATCTCTGGAGCAAAGGTATAGGTGACGTTTCGGGCCGAGACCCTTCTTCAGACTTCAGAAGGGACATATTGGTCGGTGTGGGTAAATTGGGCTGAAAGGCCTGTTTCCACACTGCATGACTGTGTGGCTAGGTGACAATGGAATTACATACAATGATTATCTACAGAATATAATGTAATCTTCCACTGATTGGATCGACAATCAAATATTTGAATTCAGGATTAAACCTTGTTATAGCCAGATGAGCAATCAAAATGATGTTTGTCATTACCACACCCTCAAAAAAGAATGGCAAAAAACAATGAATGAGTGCCTTGAAGTGTAATTGCTATCATGTGCAGAACAAAACCTGGGATTCAGTTCATAAAACAAATATCATGCATGTTATAAAACACTCTCTGCCAAAAGACAGATGCAAAATGGAAGTTAAACTGGACAATTTTCACAAGCATAAAACTCAACTTGTAACTTATCTAATCTGCTACAGTCATTGCTTCCACTGAACATGAGGAAACAATTCTTTACAACCAGCAGTGAGAACATAACTTTATTTCGCTGCTTTGATGACTCCTGAGAATTGTTACGGATTCCAACAGTTTCTTCTGTCCCCTGCAAATAGCGTACATCTCGGGCTACCTCTAACATTGCTTTGCTTAATCGCTGTCATGGGAAACTCATTGCAACTTCATGCTTCATCTGATGAAGAAAAATTGCTGTCAGATCCCAATTCTGTTATTATGTCGGCACTCACAGTAATGAGTGGAAAAAATTGAAGCAAGCCAACCCAAAAATGATGGAACTACACATTTCTTGTCACTACCAGATCCTTCCTCATCCTAATGGGCATCATTCGAATGTGCACCTTGCTTTGAGCTCTATCTAACTCTCTCTTGAAAACATCCAGTGAATTGGCCTCCACAGAGAATTCTTCAGATTCACAACTCACAAATTGTCCATTGTTGCCATTACGGAAACATGGTTGAAGGAAGGGCAGGACTGGCAGCTCAATATTCCAGGATATAGAATCTTCAGGAGAGACAGAGAGCAGGGAAAAAGGGGAGGGGGTGTTGCAGTATTAATCAAAGAATCTATTTCTGCTGTAAGAAGGGATGACATATTAGTGGGTTCCTCAAATGAGGCTATTTGGGTGGAATTGAGAAATAGAAAAGGGGCATGCACCTTACTGGGTGTATACTACAGACCCCCAAACAGTCAGAGGGAAATAGAAGAACATATTTGTAGGCAAATCTCGGGGGTGTGTGAAAACAACAGGGTAGTAATAGTAGGGGATTTCAACTTCCCGAATATTGATTGGGATAGCCAAAGTGTCAAGGGCCCTGAGGGTGCAGAGTTCCTAAGGGTCATCCAGGAGGGCTTTTTGAGCCAATATGTTGAAAGTCCAACATTGGACTTAATCTTGGGAAATGAGGCCAGACAGGTGGCTGAAGTGTCAGTGGCAGAGCATTTTGGTGACAGTGACCACAATTCAGTGATATTTAAGGTGGTAATGGAAAAGGATAAAGAGGGACCAGAGGAAAGAGGAAAATTTCTAAATTGGGACAAGGCCGATTTTAATCTGATAAGGCAGAAGTTGGCCCTGGTGGAATGGGATCAGCTTCTCGTGGGGAGGACCGCATCAGAACAGTGGGAGTCATTCAAAGGAATAATTGAAAAAGTACAGAGGAAGCATGTTCCCCTAAAGTTCAAGGGTGGGACAAACAAGTCCAAAGAACCTTGGATGTCGAACGATATAGTAGGATTGATTCGAAAAAAAAGGGGGGCTTTTGGAAGGCATAAAGAACTTAAGGCACAGACATCATTAGAGGAATACAGAAGGTGTAGGGCGGTTCTTAAAAAAAGAAATTAGGAGAGCAAAAAGGGGCCATGAGATAGCACTAGCGGGCAAAATAAAAGAAAATCCCAAAGTGTTCTATAAGTATATCAAGGGTAAGAGGATAACGAGGGAAAGAGTGGGGCCCATCAGGGACCATAGTGGAAAGCTGTGTGTGGAGCCAGAGGATGTAGGAGATGTTTTAAATGAATTTTTTGCATCTGTTTTTACGAGGGAGGAGGGCGATGCGGACTTAGAAATGGAGCAGGAGGGTTGTGATGTTCTTGAGCATATTGCTATTGACAGGGAGGCGGTGCTGGAGGCTCTGGCAGGCTTAAAAGTGGATAAGTCTCCGGGCCCTGACGAGATGTATCCCAGGATGCTGAGAGAGGCAAGGGAGGAGATTGCGGGGGCTCTGGCACAAATTTTCAGAGCCTCTCTTGCAACAGGGGATGTACCGGAGGACTGGAGGATAGCTAATGTGGTGCCATTATTTAAAAAGGGCAGTAGGGATAAACCTGGGAACTACAGGCCGGTGAGTCTGACATCGGTGATGGGGAAGCTGCTAGAAAAGATTCTGAGGGACAGAATCAGTCTTCACTTGGAGGATCAAGGGTTAATTAAGGATAGTCAACATGGCTTTGTTAAGGGAAGGTCGTGTCTGACTAACTTGATTGAATTTTTTGAAGGGGTGACCAAGGAGGTAGATGGGGGTAGTGCAGTGGATGTGGTATACATGGATTTCAGTAAGGCTTTTGACAGGGTCCCACACAGGAGACTAGTCAGGAAGGTAGGAGCCCATGGGATCCAGGGCACCTTGGCAAAATGGATAAAAAACTGGCTTAGTGACAGAAGGCAGAGGGTGATGGTAGAAGGGTGCTTCCGTGACTGGAGGCCGGTGTCCAGTGGGGTGCCACAGGGATCGGTGTTGGGTCCCTTACTGTTTGTAATCTACATAAATGATCTGGATGTCAACGTACAGGGCATGATCAGCAAGTTTGCGGATGACACAAAGGTAGGGGGGGTGGTGAATAGCGAAGAAGGGATCTGCAAGCTGCAGGAAGATATAGATGAGATGGTCAGATGGGCGGAGCAGTGGCAGATGGAATTTAATCCTGAAAAGTGCGAGGTGATGCACTTTGGCAGAAATAACTTGGAGAGGAAGTACACCATGAATGGAAGGACCCTAGGGAAGACAGGGGTACAGAGGGACCTTGGAGTACAGGTACACAAGTCCTTGAAGGCAGCAGGACAGGTGGATAGGGTGGTTAAAAAGGCATATGGGTTACTGGCCTTCATTAGCCAGGGCATCGAATATAAAAGTAGGGGGGTAATGATGGAATTGTACAGAACACTGGTGAGGCCACAGCTGGAGTATTGTGTACAGTTCTGGTCACCACATTATAGAAAGGATGTGATAGCTTTGGAGAGGGTGCAGAGGAGATTCACCAGGATGCTGCCAGGGATGAAGGGCCTCGGCTATGAGGAGAGACTGGGCAGACTGGGGTTGTTTTCCCTGGAGCAGAGAAGGCTGAGAGGGGACATGATCGAGGTGTACAAGATCATGAGGGGCATGGATAAGGTAGATGGCAGGGAACTTCTTCCACTGGTGGAAGGTTCAACAACGAGGGGACATTGATACAGGGTAAGGGGAGGGAGGTTTCGGGGGATGTGAGAAAGAACTTTTTCACCCAGAGGGTGGTTGGAGTCTGGAACTCACTGCCTGGGGTGGTGGTGGAGGCGGGAACACACAACGTTTAAGAGGCATTTGGATGGGCACTTGAAATGCTACAACATTCAGGGCTAAGGTCCAAATGCGGGAAAATGAGATTAAAATTAGACTGTGTTTGGTAACGGGCGGCGTGGACATGATGGGCCGAAGGGCCTCTTTCTGTGCTGTAGGACTCTATGACTCTCTGGGTGAAAAAGTCTTTCCTCATCTCAGTCCTAAATGGCCTACCCCTTATTCTTAAACTGTGACCCCTGGTTCTGGACTCCTCCAACATCGGGAAAATGTTTCCTGCATCTAGCCTGTCCAATCCCTTAAGAATTTTATATGTTTACCCTCAAAGGAGCACCACATATCCCCCATCAGAGGTGCTACCTCTCCCTGAACACTCCCATATACCCCATCTCTAAACTAAACTAAACATACAGCTCGAAGTGACCAGAGGATCGGGTTCAAAAGTAAGTCTTGATCACACCACTTTGATGTGAGCAGCAAGAAATCGTAGAGAGTTGCAAATAATCTGGAACCAGAGGGCGTAGCCTCAGAATAAAAGGACGTACTTTTTTAAAGGAGATGAGGAAGGATGTCTTTATTCAGAAGGTGGCTAATCTGTGGAATTCATTGCCACAGGTGGCTATGGAGGCCAGGTCAATGGGTATTTTCAAGACAGAGATTGTCAGATTCTTGATTAATAAAGATGGTTATGGGGAAATAGCCAGGGAATGGGGTTGAGAGGGAAAGATAGATTAGCCATGATTGAATGGCAGAGTAGAATTGATGGGCGAAATAGCCTAATTCTGCTCCTATGAGTTATGAACACAGCCCAGTCCATTTCTCAAACCAATCTTCCTATCATTGATCCTTTCAACATTTCCTTCTGCCTAAACAAAGCAGCCAACATAATCAAAATCTACTCTTACCTTGGTCATTCCCTCTTCTCCCCTCTCTTGTCGGATGAAAGGCACAAAAGCTTGAAAGCACGTACTGTACCACCAGATTCAAGAGAAGCTTCTTCCCCATGAAGGTATCACAAAATCCTGGAGTAACTCAGCGGGTCAGGCAGCATCTCTGGAGAGAAGGAATGGGCATCTGCAGTTATTTTCCTACACCACTTGCCGCTCCACTGCGATTTCTCCATTCGCTTTTCCCCACTGTTATCAAACTCCTGAATGAAGTTCTCACAAGCTGAGGATGTATTCCTGATCTCCCAATCTAACTTGCCACTGCCTTTTAGCTTTTTTTAATCTTCTCTTTCTCTGGTAGCTGGAATAGTGTTTTCTGTGCTCTGTTTCCTTTCTCTATTTGCACTACTGGTTGTACTTGTGCATAGTTTAATGTATGGTATGATTCACCTGGATAGCTTGCAAAACAAAGTTTTTCACTGCATCTCAGTACACATGACGATAATAAATCAATACCAATACTAATTCTAATTGCTTTTCACTATAGTTTTTCACTCCAAGAGTTCATCCAGCTTAGTACTAAATTAGTTTAGATTAGATATACAATGCGGAAACCGTCCCACCAAGTCCATTCTGACCAGCGATCACCATGAGCACACACTGCACACGAGGGACAAACTACAATTTTTACTGAAACCAATTAACCTATGAACCTGTATGTCTTTGGAGTGTGGGAGGAAACCGGAGGTCCCGGAGAAAAGCCACACAGGACACGTCATGTGCTGAAGGTTTTCCTGATTCCACCACCCTTTTCAGGCAGTGACCTCGAGAAACACACCATTCTTTGAGTAATTTTTCTTCCTCTTTTCAAATCTTCTAACAACTTGTTGACCTCCCTTCTTGGGAAAAGAAGCCCTCCCAAGAAGTATGTAGGAAGGAACTGCAGATGCTGGTTTACACCGAAGATAGACACAAAATGCTGGAGTAAGTCAGTGGGACAGGCAGCATCTCTGGAGAGAAGGATTGGGTGAGGTTTTGGGTCGAGACCCTTCTTCAGTCTGAAGAGTTACTCCAACATTTTGTGTCTAACCTCCCAAGAAGTCCTGCCTAGCTAGACCCCTCATTGACAGTGTACATAAAGAGCATTGTTGGTGGTGGGTGGGGACAAGCAAGAACATTTGTAGTCTAAAGCCTTACTGATTCCAAAAGATAGTGCATCACATGCATACCTTTAACTCAAAATACTTTCCAAAACTAGTTTATAATGTGACATTATTTTTCATACTTCATTATACATACTACCTCTGTTATTAATATTTCAAAATTTGTGTTGGCACAAATGGTGAATTATGTTAAAATATACCTTACTGTCTCACACCTGATATAATTTGATATCATATACCTACTCTTTAATTGTGGGACTCTTATTTATTTTATCAGGTGTTTTTCATTTGGCTGCTAATTCATCCCTATGATATCCTCCACATGGAAGTCAATGGCCTCTGCTAGGGAGTATGTTTATCTAAAGTAATATGTTTATTTAATGGAAAATCTTGCATAGAATGCAGTGATTGTACTTTAAATGATTGTGTCGCATATCAGTGGTTGTACTGTACATAAGCCTGAGGCAGTTTTGGTACCATTTAGATTTCAACCTTTTTGGTGCATGCTTCTTTAATTTCAAAAGTCATAATCAGCAACCAAAAAGACATGAATATGAAATCTTTGTGGAATGTCTATTGAAAATAAACTGAAAACACGTCACTTTGTGTTTCTCTTCGGTAAAAAACCAACATCTGCAGTTCCTTCTTACACATCTGCCCATAATGCTTGGCCCCTTTGAACAAATACTTAGGGTCACAGATTCATACTGTGACAGGCCTTTCAACCCACCCGTCCCTGCCGACCAAGATGCCCCATCTAAGCTAGTCCCATATGCTCGCATTTGGCCCATATGATTAGTATGGGTGTCAGGGATTATGGGGAGAAGGGGGTTAAGAGGAAACGATAACTCAGCCATGATTGAATGGCGGAGTAGACTTGATGGACCAAATGGCTTAATTTTGCTCCTATCACTTATGGACTTATGAACATGATATCCCTCTAAATCATTCCTATCCATGTACCTGGCTGAGTGTCTTCAAAATGCCACCTCATCTATTTCCTCTGGTACCTCGTTCCATATACCCACCAGGCTCTGAGTGCAAAAACTGCCCCTCAAGTTTCTATTAAATCTTGCCCCTCTCACCTTAAACCTATGTGTTCTGGTATTTAAACCCCCTCCCCTGGGTAAAAGACGCTGTGCATTCATCCTCAGGATTTGATACGCCTCTGCGGGTTCACCCCTCCTCAGCCCCCTTAGTCTTTCAGTCCGCCTTAACCAACCTAATCTCCTGGTGGCTGAGCACTTCAACTCCCCCTCCCACTCCCAGCCTGACCTTTCTGTCATGGGCCTCCTCCAGTGCCATAGTGAGGCCCACCGGAAATTGGAGGAATAGCACCTCATATTTCGCTTGGGCAGCGTGCAGCCCAGCGGTATGAACATTGACTTCTCCAACTTTAGATAGTTCCTCTGTCCCTCTCTTCCCCTCCCCCTTCCCAGTTCTCCCTCTATCTTCCTGTCTCCACCTATATCCTTCCTTGGTCCCGCCCCCCTGACATCAGTCTGAAGAAGGGTCTCAGCCCGAAACGTCACCCATTCCTTCTCTCCTGAGATGCTGCCTGACCTGCTGAGTTACTCCAGCATTTTTGTGAATAAATACCGTCGATTTGTACCAGCATCTGCAGTTATTTTCCTGCACCTCCTCAGCCCCCTGCTCTCCAAGAAATAAATCCAAGTTGTACTTCTCAGAAGTAGGGTACGTATAAAGATACAATTGGAAATAATTGTAGGGAAGTTATGATTCTGGTAATAACACAATCCTGAGAATATTCCTTACTTTAGCTTAGTTTAGAGATACAGAGTGGAAACAGGCCATTCGGCCCACTGAATTCACCTTGACCAGCAATCAACACCATCCTGTACTCACTAGGGGCAATTTACACTTATACCAAGCGAATTAACTTACGAACCTTTACATCTTTGGAGTGTGGGAGGAATCCGAAGATCTCAGACAAAACCCACGCGGTCACGGGAAGAACGAACAAACTCCGTACAGACAGCACCCGTAGTGGAGATTGAACCCGGGTCTCTGGCGCTGCAAGCGTGTAAGGCAGCAACTCCACTGCTGCACCACTGTGCTGCCCCCATACTCTGGTGTGGATTCAAATTCAAAATATATACAGCAATGAGACAAGAAGGAGCCTGTGTTGCACGTAAAGGACTGGTGATAAATTATACATTACAGAGTCTTAGACAAACGGAAATGTAACCTGTCAGATGCATATTGGTTGCTGCAACATTTGATTTCTATTTGCTTCCCTTGTTTCTCTGGAGATCAGTACATCAGTTAAACCAGAGGGCAAGCCGGGAACATTTCTCATCTCATGAAACTAATGGCTGCACCTATTCAATTGATTCTCATTAACTGAGCAATTTTAATTGCTCACAGATTCTACAATTTACAGTATCCACACCTTTATCTGGCCTAGTCGCCTGTGTTTGTATCACTGGCATCGTTATTTTGTCAAAATTTTTAAGCTTTTAGACTGAGAAGACGTGAAAACCCTCTACGGACATCAGAAATCCTCACAGGTATTCACAACAACTTCCTGGGATTATAATGTGAGTAACATGACGTGCTTAAGTAGTTTTCACCAGTAAAATTACTTACCTGTTGCTGGCACAAAAGTAATGAAGATTTTAACGTGATATTTTTGGCCCATGTCAACCATGAGGACTGAGTAAGACGCAAGAGACTGCAAATGCTGGAATCCTGAGCAAAAATACAAACTGCTGGAGGAACTCAGTGGATCAGGCAGCATCGTTGTAGAGGAATGGAAGGATTGGGTCAGGACCATTCGTCAGACTGTCCGAAGAAGGATTCCTTTCCAAAGGCCTGTGTTATCAACTGAAACTTGGTTCTTTTGGAAGCCTATCATTTTATTGCAAAACTGCCTTGCAGCGCCAGAGGTATGGGCTCGGTCCTGACTACAGCCCTCCTAGTCCGCAACAACCAGCAATCACCCCTTACACTAGCACTGCTTTACACAATCGGGACATTTTACAAACCTACATGCCTGTACGTCTTTGGAGTGTGTGAGGAAACCGGAGCACCCAGAGAAACCCCACGTGGTCACAGGGAGAACGTACAAACTCCGTACAGACACCACCCGCAGGCAGGATAGAACTCCGGGTCTCTGGTGTTGAAAGGCAGCATCTCAACATCTACGCCACTCTGCATTGAATCTCATTGAAACTTGTTGAATAATGAAAGGCCTAGATAGAGTGGATGTGCAGTGGATGTGCAGAGGACGTTTGCACTTGTGGGAGAGTCTGGGTCGAGAGGGCACAGCCTCAGAATAAACGAATGTACCTTTAGAAAGGAGATAAGGAGGAATTTCTTTAACCAGAGGGTGGTGAATCTGTAGAATTCATTGCCACAGACGGCTGTGGAGGTCAAGTCTTTGGGTGTTTTTAAAGCGGAAATTGATTAATTGATTGATTAAGGTTCTTGATTAATAAGGGTGTCAAAGGTTATGGGGAGAAGGCAGGAGAATGGGGTTGAAAGGGAAAGATAGATCAGCCATTATTGAATGGCAGAGTAGACTTGATGGGCCGAATGGCCTAATTCTGTTCCTATGACTTAAGAACTGATGAAACAATTGCGAGGCAGGAAGCAGAGTGTGAAATTAATAAACCTGAAGATTTTTAGAAAATTATTAACAGGGGAGTCAGGTTTAAAGGAGTCATTGAACCAAGCTAATGGTTGAGCACTGCCTGTATCCAGGCATGGGTCTCATGCTCAACTAAGCTCTTTGGTAGGTTGCCATCTGATTTGAGCTTCTGACCCACCACATCCTCTCCAGAACAAGACAGATTATTTCCACCTCTGTCACATGGCCTATTTTTGCCTTCATCATAGCTGATGGACAGGTAATACCCTCACCCAAGCTCTTGTTACCTCAGGCATTAGTTACTGAAGTATCCCCTCACTGGTTTCCTGCTCTCTGCCCTCTGTGACCTTGACCTCCCCCACAACTCTGCTGCCTCTGTTCTAATTTGCGTTGACTCCAGTTCAACCATTCACCTTGTCCTCACTTATCTGCATTGGCTCCAAGTCTCGCATTGTCTCAGTGTCAAAAATTGTTTCCCTGCCTTTCAAATCCCTTCAAGATCTCATCATTCTGAAGCCTGGAACTTGCTGACAGGTTCTTCACGGTGAATCTGCCTGCATGCTCTGAATTATCATTTAATAAAGTCAGAGTAGCAACTTCCTGATTCTCCATCAGTCACGACGAGGAACATGCTCACATGTTCAGAAGTTCACAGGTTCCAGGAGCATAGAAACATAGAAAATAGGTGCAGGAGTAGGCCATTCAGCCCTTCGAGCCTGCACCGCCATTCAATATGATCATGGCTGATCATCCAACTCAGTATCCCGTACCTGCCTTCTCTCCATACCCCCTGATCCCTTTAGCCACAAGGGCCACATCTAACTCCCTCTTAAATATAGCCAATGAACTGGCCTCAACTACCTTCTGTGGCAGAGAATTCCACAGATTCACCACTCTCTGTGTGAAAAAAAACTTTCTCATCTCGGTCATAAAAGACTTCCCCCTTATCCTTAAACTGTGACCCCTTGTTCTGGACTTCCCCAACATCGGGAACAATCTTCCTGCATCCAGCCTGTCCAACCCCTTAAGAATTGTGTAAGTTTCTATAAGATCCCCCCTCAATCTTCTAAATTCCAGCGAGTAGAAGCCGAGCAGAATTAGGCTATAGAAATGTAGAAACATAGAAAATATTTGCACGAGTAGGCCATTCAGCTCTTTGAGCCAGCACCGCCATTCAAAATATGATCATGGCTGATCATCCAGAATCAGCACCCTGTTCCTGCTTTCTCCCCATATCCCTTGATTCAGTTAGCCCTAAGAGCTATATCCAACTCTCTCTTGAATACATCCAGTGCATTGGCCTCCACTGCCCTCTGTGGCGGAGAATTCCACAGATTCACAACTCTCTGGGTGAAAAACTCCTCATCTCAGTCCTAAATAGCCTACTCATTCTTAAACTGTGACCCCTGGTTCTGGACTCCCCCAACATGGGGAACATTTTTCCTGCATCTAGCCTCTCCAATCCCTTAAGAATTTTTTATGTTTCTATAAGATCCCCTCTCATCCTTCTAAATTCCAGTGAATACAAGCCCAGTCGATCCATTCTTTCATCATATGTTAGTCCTGCCATCCTGGGAATTAACCTGGTGAACCTAAGCTGCACTCCCTCAATAGTAAGAATGTCCTTCCTCAAATTAGAAGACCATTTGGCCCATCAGGTCACCTCCCCCATTCAATTATGACTGACAGCATACAACGGCACGGTAGCGCAGCGGTAGAGTTGCTGCTTTACAGCGAATGCAGCGCCGGAGACTCAGGTTCGATCCTGACTATGGGTGCTGCACTGTAAGGAGTTTGTACGTTCTCCCCGTGACCTGCGTGGGTTTTCTCCGAGATCTTCGGTTTCCTCCCACACTCCAAAGACGTACAGGTATGTAGGTTAATTGGCTGGGTAAATGTAAAAATTGTCCCTAGTGGGTGTAGGATAGTGTTAATGTACGGGGATCACTGGGCGGCACGGACTTGGAGGGCCGAAAAGGCCTGTTTCCGGCTGTATAGATATGATATGATATGATAACCCAGCGGTATGAATATTGATTTCTCTAACTTCAAGTAACTCTTGCATGCCGCCTCTCTCCGTCCCTCCCCCACCCAAATCATACTAGCTACAAAATCATCTTGTTGAGTCTCATTGTCTATAACTCATTTTCACCTTACCCCTTGCTAACAATAGCCTGTTTCCTTTATCATTGTTACTTTTCTGCATATATTTCATTCATTTGTTCCACTATATCGCAGTCTGTAGCTTTCTTTTCCCTTTCCCCTGACTCTCAGTCTGAAGAAGGGTCTCAACCCGAAACATTACCCATTCCTTCTCTCCAGAGATGCTGTCTGACCCACTGGGTTACTCCAGCTTTTTGTGTCTATCTTCTATGAATGATCTATCTTTCCCTTTAAACCCCATTCTCCTGTCTTCTCCCCATACTAATCCCACCTTACTGATCAAATGTGCTAATAGGTCTTGGTCAGGCTATGCCAAAGGCAAGATTTGCAAAGCCTATCGTCTCCACAGAGACTTCATAGCCATGAGCAAAATCAGGTAAGTAGGAGTCCAGTTACACCATGTAATTTATTAGGTTTGCAATAATACATTTTGTTACTTATCAGTGATTTTAGGTGATATTTTAAACTTATAACATTTTTAATTTTTTTTTTAGTTTAGAGCGGAAACAGGGCCTTTGGCTCACCGAGTCCGCGCCCTCCAGCGATCCCCGCCCATGAACACTATCCTACACACACAAGGGACAATTTACAATTTTACCAAGCCGATTAACCTACAAACCTGCACGTCTTTGGAGTGTGGGAGGAAACTGGAGCCCCTGGAGAAAACCCATGCAGGTCACGGGGAGAACGCACAAACTATGTACAGACAGCACCCATGGTCAGGATCGAAGCCGGGTCTCTGGCGCTGTAAGGCGGCAACTCTACCGCTGTGCCACTGTCCAAGGTGAAAGATGAGGTGCTGTTCCTCCAATTGACGTGTGGCCTCGGTCTGACAGTAGAGGAGGCCCAGGACAGAAAGATCAGTATGGAAACGGGGAGGGGAGTTAAAATGTTTGGCAACCGGGAGATCGCGTAGGCCAAGGCGGACTAAGCGTAGGTTTTCAGTGAGGCGATCACCCAGTCTGCGCTTGGTTTTGCAATACAAGTAATTTTTGTAGAAAGGAGCAAGTCTTTTTGCGAGGTTCTTATTCCAATATATTTCCCGCACCTGAGGGGGTGTGTGGATATTTGAGACCTGTTCTCCAAAAGGCTCTGACAATGTTCTATACACCAGTGCAAACGCATATCATGTAGACCATTCAATCTGTCAATTTGGCTGCAAAAACCCCGAAGGTCAAATCTTTCTTTATTCCTCTCCTGTTGTCTGTCCTTTTTCTAGTGGACTTCATCTGCTTCAATTTAATGACTCTGAAGATTTGGAAAGCTTTGTCCGCAGTGGCTGCCCTCCACTGGCAGATAGCCAAGTCTGTTTAGAAGGGAGTAGATTTTCCAAGCATTAAACCTCGAATCGTATTAATCGTATTAGGCTCATGAAGAAAAATAGGTTTAAAAACAAGTACATCGGTAAATTGAATGTTTTTTAACTTGACTTGGAATTGGTTTAATGGCTTTAATGCGTGTCAATTTTATATATGTTTAATTTCAGGGGACTGTGGGATTGTTTAGTTTTGGAGATACACTGCGGAAACAGGCCCTTCGGCCCACCAAGTCCGTGCCGACCAGCGATCCCCGCACACTAACACTACCCTACACTCAACGGGCAATTTACATTTATACCAAGCCAACTAACCCCCCTACAAACCTGTACATCTTTGGAGCGTTTGAGGAAACCGAAGATCTTGGTGAAAACCCACGCAGGTCACAGGGAGAACGTATAAACTCCTTACAGACAGTCCCGTGGTCAGGATTGAACCTGGGTCCCTGGCGCTGTAAGGCAGCAGCTCTAACGCTGCGCCACTGTGCTTCCGATTGCGATTATGCATTTGTATTAAATTAATACAAATGCAAATTGACCAGCGGCACAATGGCCCAAATCACAATCAGGCCAAATCACTGGATGGATTTAAGAAAGAGTTGGATGGAGCTCTGGGGGCTAGTGGAATCAAGGGATATGGGGAGAAGGCAGGCATGGGTTATTGATTAGGGATGATCAGCCATGATCACAGTGAATGGCGGTGCTGGCTCGAAGGGCCGAATGGCCTCCTGCTGCACCTATTTTCTATGTTTCTATGTTTCTATGACCCAGCTGGTAAATTTGCTGCCTCGCAGCGACAACGTCTCGGGTGCTGTCTGCTTGGAGTTTGCACGCTCTCTTTACTTTAGACTTTAGAGATACAACGTGGAAACAGGCCCTTCGGCCCATTGAGTCTGCACTGACTAGTGACCAACCTGTACACTAGCACTATCCTGCACACTGGGGACAATTTACAATTTTCCCAAAACCAATTAACCCACAAACCAGGACTTCTTTGGAGTGTGGGAGGAATCTGGAGCACCCAGGGAAAACCCACACGGTCACAGCGAGAACGTACAAACACCGTACTGGACAAACCCATAGTCAGGATCGAACGCAGGTCTCTGGTGCTGTGAGGCAGCAACTCTCCAGCTGTGCCACTGTGCCGCCCCTTTAAATGTGGTTTGCAAGAAATTATTTACACTAACGTGACAAAGTGATGATCAGATAAGCTAACGTTCGTGTGCTTGTAATTCACCAGAGGGGCTGTGAGACTGAAGTAGCTCCTCTCTCAAGTGGGCAGTCGGCAAACTAGACTTCCGCTTGTTCGACTCCAAGAAGCAATGGGGGAGGCAGAGGGGGAGCGGGGATTTGCAACGAAAAGCTTTCTGTTCTGTTCTGTTCTAGGATGTGTCTGAGCCACTCTGTAAGTGTAGACCATTGGGATACCACAACGTAATTATACTGTCAGATCTGCAACGTGAAATTCTCCTACTTGAGAGCCCACTAGACTGAAAACTATTATTTTTTAAAATCAACCTATCTGGATTTATTTAAGTTTAGAGACATAACATTTCTCCTGCAGGAAATGAAGTGGGGCAGGGCATCATTCAAACAATAAAACTTTTCTAGCTCTACCTTTGTTATTGTTTTGAATCTGTGATAATTTCCCTAACTGGAAGTGATTAGTGCACGATACCTTCAACAGAAGAGCCCATTGTCTTTATGCCTTTCAGCAACAGCTATGGAAACCTAGCCTTGTCCACTCCCTGACTCCCCTCAGTGTACGTGATTGGGTTACACATCCTAGTATTGGTTGGCAGCTACTGATCAGTCTTTGGTCTTGTCACAGAAGCTCATAAAGTGAAGACTTGTCTATTCCAGCCTGATTGTTAGAAAATGTTTGCCTCCTTGAAAAATAACTGCTTGAATGTTGCAATATCTGTAATATGCAGAAATCGACCTGGTAGACACAAAATGCTGGAGTAACTCAGCGGGTCAAGCAGCACCTCTGGAGAAAAGGAACAGGTGACGTTTCAGGTCGAGACCCTTCATCAGACTTTCCGGAGGACCTGACCTGCTGAGTTACTCCACCATTTTGTGGCCCTCCCTTGCTCTCAGTCAGAAAAAGGGTCTCGACCCGAAACGTCACCTATTCCTTTTCTCCAGAGATGCTGCCCGACCCGCTGAGTTACTCCAGCATTTTGTGTCTATCTTTGGTGTAGACCAGCATCTGCAGTTCCCTCTTACACAATTTACCTGATAACTGTGGACAAATGCCCTTGAGAATGATAACATCTATTAAGCCCTGCAGGTAAAATATTACACATTCAAAGTCCAATATGATCACATTGTAAAGCCTCAGGTTGTACTCAAGAATTAAGTATCACAGTATGTATGTGACAGAGGAAGAAACCAATGGGCTTAAGTATTTGCTTCAAATCAGAGTATATTTGTATTTCCACAATGTTCCACCCTTTTTTAAGAACGAAAGAGTATAGGAAATGGGAGCAGAAATAGGTCACAGAACCCCTGAAGCAAGAATATCATGGCGAATATGATGTTGCCTTCAGCACCACATTCTTGCCATTCAAAACCCTGTTCATCTTGGCCTGATGTAGACTTAATAATTGATCTACGGCCCTTTGGGATAGACAGTTCCAAAGATTCACAGTCCTCTGAGAGATGAAATCTTCCTCTACTTTGAATGAACTGGGCAACCTCTTCGCCTCTCATTGAAACTTACTGAATAGTTGAAAGCCCTGGGATATTGTGGATGTGGAGAGGATTTTTCCACTAGTGGGAGAGACTAGGACCAGAGGTCATCACCTCAGAATTAAAGGATGTTCTTTGAGGAAGGAATTGAGGTGAAATTTCTTTAGTCAGGGGGTGGTGAATCTGTGGAATTTATTGCCACAGAAGGCTGTGGAGGCCAAGTCAATGGATATTTTTAAGGCAGAGATAGATAGATTCTTGATTAGTACGGGTGTCAGAGTTAATGGGGAGAAGGCAGGAGAATGGGGGTAGAAGGGAGAAATGGATCAGCCATGATTGAAAGGCGGAATAGACTTGATGGGTCGAATGGCCTAATTCTGTTCCTATACATGAATTTATGAACTTAATGTAAGGATATGAGCCAAATTCTAGATCCCTCTCCAACGGGAAATATTTTCTCAGCATCTGCCACGTTAGTTCCTCTCACATTTCTTTCTGTTTCATTCACATCACTTTTCTTTCATGCAACTCACAGGGTATCTGTGCACCTAAGAATCCAGTCATTTAATCATTGCAAGTTTAATCAATCCCCCATCAACAATTGTGCCTTCAGCCGCTAAGGCTTTAAACTCTAGAATTCACTCTTTACAGTGCCCTCCATAATGTTTGGGACAAAGACCCATCATTTATTTATTTATTTGCCTCTGTACTCCACAATTTGAGATTTGTAACAAAAAAAAATCACATGTAGTTGAAATGTAGTTGAAATGTAGCTTGATGTCTGCAATTCATGGACATCACCATTTGCTGGGTGTCTTCTCTGGTGATGCTCTGCCAGGCCTGTATTGCAGCCATCTTTAGCTTATGCTTGTTTTGGGGGCTAGTTCCCTTCACCTTTCTCTTCACCATATAAAAGGCATGCTCAATTGGGTTCAGATCAGGCGATTGACGGCCACTCAAGAATTGACCATTTTTTAGCTTTGAAAAACTCCTTTGTTGCTTTAGCAGTATGTTTGGGATCATTGTCTTGCTGTAGAATGAACCGCCGGCCAATGAGTTTTGAGGCATTTGTTTGAACGAGCATATAGGATGTGTCTATACACTTCAGAATTCATTATGCTACTACCATCAGCAGTTGTATCATCAATGAAGATAAGTTAGCCAGTACCTACAGGAGACATACATGCCCAGGCCATAATACTCCCACCACCGTGTTTCACAAATGAGGTGGTATGCTTTGGATCTTGGGCAGTTCCTTCTGTCCTCCATTTTGCTCTTGGCATCACTCTGATATAAGTGAATCTTCATCTCATCTGTCCACAAGACCTTTTTCCAGAACTGTGGTTGCTCTTTTAAGTACTTCTTGGCAATCTGTCCACTTATATGCTTGTCTTGATACCATTTGTTACGATAATGACATTCTAGAAATACAAGCCTTTATTGATTGCAAAAGTACAAGCTGAGCTCCCCTTTGCTTGATATACAGAGCATGTTCATTAACATTTACTATGGCCTTATTTATTTGTACCAGAGTCATAGAGTCATCAAGTCCTTCAGCATGGAAACTGGCCCTTCGGCCCAGCTTGCCCATGCTGACCAAAGTGCCCCCTCTACACTGGTCCCACCTGCCTGCATTTGGCTCATATCCGTCCAAACGTTTCCTATCCATGGACCTATCCACGTACCGGTCCAAATTCCTCTTAAATGTTGTTCTTATTTCTGCCTCAATTACCTCCTCTGGCATCTCATTCCAGATGAGATCTGGAATAAGATCTCTGTGTGGAAACGTTGCCCCTCAAATTCCAATTAAATCTTTCCTCTCTCACCTTAAATCGATATCCTCTGGTTCTTGATTCCCCTACTTTACTATTATAGAACCACGGCCTCTTACCCCCTTCCTGCAAAGAATGCTATGGTAGAGTGCAAGGATAGGAATATCTTGCTGTAATTATGTACAGCCTTAATGATACCTTACCTTGAATCATCTAAGCAGTATAATTCTCCTTAACTAAGGAAGGAAGTACTTGCTTCAGAAGATGTACATCAAACTTGTGTTGGATTAATGTTTGAGATGAGGGGGCTTTTCTATGATAACCGATTGGATATAAATTATCAAATGAAGTTTAACAGAAAGGAACATTGTCTTGGTGAAGAAAAGATTTCAATGCTATGCCAGTTGCTCCATTGGTCAATCTTTCAGGTAGGTACAATGACAAGGTAACAGCAGTTTAAACCTCCAGTTTAAATTCCATTTGGAATATTTTGGAGGACCAAGAACCAAGAACCAAGAACCAAGCAGGGGCGAGCAAAAGTTTGCTCCCTTTTAGATTTAGGATTATTATTGCCACATCTACCGAGGTCCAGTGAAAAGCTTTGCTTTGCATGTTGTTCAAACAGATCAGATATACTATACGTAAATATAATCAACTCAAACTCAAGTACCACAGAGCAAAGGGACAGTATCCTGGCTTATGGAGGACTGTTCAGAAGTCTGGTTACAGAGAGGAAGAAGCTGTTCCTGAGCCTGGTGGGTGCGCCCTTTCAAGCTTCTGTACCTCTTGCCCAATGGGAGCAGGGAGCAGAAGGAATGGGACAAGGGTGGGACAAGTCTTTGATTGTGTTGGCTGCTTTTCTGAGGCAGTGTGAAATGTAGATGGTGTCAGAAGAAGCCTTGTACTTGATTCAGGTGTTCACCTGGAAAAACTATAAATTTGTCTCCACAATTTGGGCAGTGGGGAGTAATTCAAATACAAAATAGGCCACAAGCTGATTCTCAATGGCTTGCTTTAAACCTGTACCTACTTCGCATTTTGTGTCTATCTTCAGTTTAAACCAGCATCTGCAGTTCCTTCCTACACTATTCAGCCTTAATGATCTCTGCAGCCAAGTTTCTTTGTGGGCATTTGCTGGTATGTCAGACTTTTCTTTGTGAATTTAGTGTAAGATAAAGAGTGAGGAATATGGGGGAGGTGGGGGCGGGGTGGAGTGAATGTGAGTTTGTTTATTATCTGCTCTAAACTGTGCCAGTTCTTAACTCATTTTACTCACCCCTATATCGTTGGGTTGGTAAGGAAGATTATTGACTAGGGTTCCGCTAATTGATAGTAAATGAAGATGAGAATGCATGAATAGTTTCCCACTACACATCTGCCATCTGCTGGCAGAAGTTGGGAATTTGGACAGCCCTGCTTTTTTTGTTTTCGGCTTTGATGTCAAACAAACTTACAACCTTCATCAGTGCAACCCTGGTTGCAATTCAATCCTCGAAGTGGTGTGTTATGTGAGTTCACTGGTTCACAGTTACTGAATGGGGAGGCTTAGAATATATGAATTGTTATGGATCTTTAGGCAGTAAAGCAGTACTCTTTTGACTGGAGAAAGTCAAAATAACATTACCACATCATATGTGGATATGTTGTTCACATTGTTGAAATTATATGAAAATGAAATTCCTGTGGTGTAAATTTCCAATTTCTTATTCCACAGTAAAAGCAGAATTTGATCATGAAATTAAGATACAATCATTTTTTCCTTGATGAATTGGTAAATGCCATTCCTGTTAATGTTTCCAAATTGCTTCTAACTTTCGTTTTGTGTGTTTCAAACTTTTTTAAATTGTTTCGCAATATCTCTCATTTGATTCCCTTCATTTGATAATGAAACAGACTCAAAAGACTGAATCATGGAGCAATTTCCTATATGTCTGGCTAATACAGTATCAGTTTTCAACATCCTTTTATCTGCCACCCTCATATGATTAATTGTTAGCAATGGGTTAACTTGTGATGTGAATGTTTCTCTATTTTAATACAGTTAAATTTTAATTTTCTATCTTATTTTTAGACTTTTGGAGATGTAATGCGGAAGCAAGCCCTTCGGCCCAACGAGTCCGTGCCGACCAGCAATCACTCTTATCCTACACACTGGGGACAATTTACAATTTTACTGAAGCCAATGAACTTACAAACCTGTACATTTTCAGAGCGTGGGAGGAAACCCGAGCACCTGGAGAAAACCCACGCGGTCACAGGGAGAACGGAAAAACTCTGTACACTTCTTAATGTTCCAATGCTAAGTAATACCTAGGTAGTGATGCATGCTTTGAACTTTTGCTGTGTATTAGTAGTGCAGTCCAGTTTATTAGATGTCATATTAAATTACGTTGTTCACTATGTTTACAGGATTAAGCATAAACCGATTAAATAGCTTTGTCAGAATAATGGAATTCTGAATTATCGTGATAACAACATGTTCCAGTGGCATTAGAAAAAGAAAAACATACAAAACCACTGAAGTTGAGCACAATTAAATAAAATTTGATACCAAGCCGTAATAAAACATATTATGCACTGATGCCAGGTTTCCACATGAAATGTTGACTATTCCTAACTCCACCTCCGCCATTCCCACCTCCACAGTTCCTCCACCGGATTGTTTGTTGCTCCAGTTAACAGCATCTGCCGTCCCTTGTGACTCCATAGTAGAACTCACTGAGGTAGATAGGCAAGCTCTTGGTCAAAGGGGCAGGTTTTAGCAAGAGTTTTAATTGAGAAGGTGAATGTAATGAGGTTTCGGTAATGAATTCCAGAGTTCAGCAATTATACAACTGGAGTCTTGGCAACCACCAATTAAAAAGCACTTACATGTGAAAGTCTTACAAACCAAGTAAATTTATTTTAATTTCACATGTATTTGCTTTTATTAATGTTGCCCACTAATAATTGGTTGATTTAAAAATAATTATTATCCACTGGTTAGACACGCAATGCTGGAGTTACTCACGTATTTTGTGCCTTTCCTTAGTAAACCAGCATCCGCAGTTCCTTGTTTCTATAATTACTCACTGCTTGTACATCAACATTCAAATGACAATGTGCACCACATTTTGCCAAACTATATAGCCACATAGTTTAATATAGACACAAGGAACTGATGCTGGTATCTTGTGCAGAATGTTACTGCAGCACTTTATGTTCTTGCCACATAGTTTAGATGAATTATGTCCATTCACCTGTTTAACTCAAAATATTCATTAAATAACATTATAAAAGGTTGAAATAAATTCATTAAATTCCAATTAACTAAAAAAGATGCAATATTAAATTTTCAAGCTATTGGATGTTAATTGGAAATGGATGTTTAATAGATAATAATATATTGCAGGAAAAACTATATGATTGTTTTACTTTTAACATTAATTTTATATCTGCACTGGCTCACCAGCTATTAAAACCTAAAAGTTCACTGAGTTTACCCTTCGAGAGACTGGAGAGATCAAATTCACAGCATTTTTCGTTTAAGGTTTTAAATGAGATGATCAGAAGTTCCGATGCGGAGAATTGTATTTAATGTGTGAAAATGAAAAACTTCATGAACCAAATGGCACTTTCTTGCTTTATGTTTTATTTTCTTTGTTTATCTCACCATGAAGCCTCTACTCCGTTTAGTTATATAATTCAGAGAGCTGCTTTTAAAAACTATTATTGATGCTCATGTTTCTTCCTGTTTCTTTATCGGCACTGTTTTGTGCACTGGGACAGATATTGACCTTATATTGATGGAATCCAAGTTCAAATCTCATGCACACCATCTTCTGGGTGTAAGAAATCTTAATCCAGTTCTGAAAGAGTATAGGGACTGTAACTTGACACAAGACTTTGTGTACATTAACAATAATTGGTAATCCCAAAGTGCGTGGACAGGCAAACAAAATCACCCTGTGCTCTACAAGAACACATTTGCAAAGAAGTATGGAGGGGACTTTATTCACATAATTTCCATGTATGTTCTTGGGATAATTATTACTAACGAGCGGATATTTGAAATGGGTGTATTTCACACCCTCGTCTAATTGAGTGCCAAAGATGCAGTGATTTCTTTTGAAGACAACTTTGTTGTTCTGGAGATAGACACAAAAAGCTGGAGTAACTCAGCGGGACAGGCAGCACCTCTGGAGAGAAGGGATGGGTGATGCTTTGGGTCGAAACCCTTCTTTAGACTGTTCTGGAAGTCAATTCAAGTGCAACATGCTTACACCTCCATATGATTGAAAGATATATGTTTTAACAGCTTGGAGGAAAATAAGAAGATAGAACAGTCAGAATGTTTCATCATCAGGCAAAATAATCTCCATTCCATACTTCAAGCAGATAATAAAGAACAATCAAAACAATTGGATGGAGTTTGAAATCTAATTCTCGCATCAGGGGGAGGGGAGGGGGAGAGGCAGGTAGCAATTATCTGTTGGTGCAGGGAAATAATTAATGCTAAATATGGTGAAAAAGGCGCCAACCACATGATATCATTATTGGAGCATGTCAGTGGCGTGATTGTTATAACATTTCATAATTAGAAACAGTGATGTTTATCTTCCTTTTATTATAAATGAAATAATTCAATAGCCGAAAAAGTTAAGTATTTGTTGTAAAAGATATGATAAGATTACCTACAATATTGCTATTATTTATTATTTTATCTGAAGTGTTTTGTTAGACTTCTAATACCATTCTTTAATGTTTTACTATGTTAATTTTATAATTCGGAAAAACAAAATCCCTCGAATGCTATTATTCCATTCACAGGTCATATACACCAGGGTGCAATGAAATTCTTTATGAACACGAAGCTCACAGAGTAAACAGTGTACAGTAATGATAGCTACAACGGTAAATACAGCTAAGAATGCAAACCGGCAGAATGGTACAACGATTGTGGTGTCAAGAGTCAAGAGCGTTTAATTGTTATATGTAGGGACAAGCCAACAATGAAATTCTTACTTGCAGCAGTTAAACAGGTCTGTAAGCACATAATATATAATAAACAAATCTGAACAAAATAGCAAGCAGTCTGAAGTAGTACAAACAAATAAATACTGAAGTGCAATAATAGATTAACCGATTGAGGTGGAGGTAGTTTCAATATATACTAATTGAACATTATAGTGCAGTAGGACTTTAGTGTTAAATGGTATTCAGTAAATGTATTTAATTATTTCTAGCAATTAACGTTCTTACCTATTTTGAGACGAGGTTCCAAAAAACAAACGATTCGAGGGAACAATAAGACGGGCAGTTTTGCACAACTGTGGTTTATGTAACCCGATAAACAGCGAATAATTATCATCAGGTTCGAGGTCGGTTGTTAGCTGCGACAAATGCTGTATTCACTGAAAATAAGACAAGCGCACTTGGAAACATTTCACGAAAGGAAACAATCTGGACACCAAAATTCAGTTTATTATAAGACAAATATTTCGCTTTCCGGAAAAAGGTTATTCGTGTCTAAAGAGACACGTGGCGCTCCATCCATGAACAATCAATCATGTATTATTATTATTTTAACTGAAGCTTAATATAATATTCTGAAGTGTAAGAAACTCTGCGACGGTTATTCTTCATATCACCGTGGTGAATATCGTGTTTACATATTCTGTTGTGCTGCTGCAAGTAAGAATGGCATTGTTCTATCTGGGACACATGACAATAAAACACTCTTGACTCTTGACTCCTGATCTAAGATCAGACGCAATGGAGTTTCCTCTTGTATCTCCGTTAACGCTTTTAGAAACGAATACACTTTTTTTTCCTTACGAACGAAGCATCTGATTTGCGATTTTGTTCTCTCCAAATCACACCCCATCCACATAAAACAAAACAAATAACGCGAAAAGAAATGCTTTTTAGCGTATGACATACACATTTTAATAATAATAATAATAATAATAATAATAATAATAATAATAATAATATATTCCTTTATTCGTCCCACACCGGGGAAATTTACAGTTGCTATTTATGTTTCAGAAGATCCCTTTGAAGCTTTTGTTAAAGATATTTTAGTTTTGATAAAGTCTGTCGGTGAATCCAATCAAGAATTCCCCCTAGTGAAATAAGCTGCATGTATTACAAGAACTACCTTTACTGTACATGCTTGATTGTCGGACTTCACCGGCACTGGCCGTATTCACTCTAAATCCTTATCCTATTAAAGCGCACCTGGCCTGGAAGATCGCTTTAATGATTGGGTCACATTCAGTTGCAACACACAATTCGCACCTCTCTTGCCGACTTGGATAACAGTGCAGGTATATCATGTCATCCATTAAGTTTATGACCTATTTTACCCAACCCGTTAAAAACAAAAAATGAACGCTTTCATTACCTTTCGAAGGTAATTTTCCACCCCTGGAAATTTGTTATAAAACGACCCACAGTTTAACCAGATAACGTGCCTTCAACATTTGTACAGTCCGCATGCAGTTTTGAAACTGATTGAAATAGCATTGGGCACCGTGCGTAATTAAACTCATGAAAATAACACGCAATAGTATTTGGAAGAGAGCAAAATCTTTTTTTTTTACCCCAGTACCATATAAAAATTAATATTTTTTTTGTTGGTAGATTTTGGTTACAGTAACCGGTTTCTGATTCAGTCCCTCAAATACAGGGACCGTTCCATTGCAGAAACATCGGTTGAAATGTGGCGTTTGTCAGGATGCTCATTGCAAACGGGACGATGTTGTTTAAGTGCTGCATTTTTTTTTAACAACTTAAAAGGGGGAATTAATATAATAGCGGCCGGGCGCGTTTAATCTTTCTCTTTGTTACGTCACTGGGTAATCATTCTGTTCTTGGGATAAGAGAACAATTGTCGAGATTAAGAATCAGTAAGTGAAAGCGATGACTTTTTGCCAAAAGGAGGTTGTTTCTCTATTGGAATCGCCTTTCAAACAAAGCCCAGTCTTAACTATCTCATCGTTTGATTGATTAAGGCTTTGAATGAAGTTCCGCGCCAGACTGACAGGGTTTTTTTTTGAATAGCCACTTCCAAATAAAGCCCCGTTCGATGGCTGTGCTTCAAGATCAGAGTGTAAAGGATGAGTTTACCGGCAGTTAGCAAGTTATAAATAGAGGACTCAGACAATGGTACCTTCCCAGAGGACAGACGGGCTTTACAACAGTCCTGGCGTCATATCCTGCTGTGGCGTTTCTGCAACCCCGCCAGACAATTTCTTTCTTTTTTTTCCGCTTATTCCTCGATTCTTAATACTCCTTGTATAACCTCCAGCAAAAAACTCTAACGCCGAATCCGTCTGTAATCATCCCGGTGCCTTGGTTATTACCTGGCTGGCATTAGTTTTCCAGATCTCCTGTTGGAATGCTCTTTCTTATTAATAACCCCCTGAACCCCCCCCCCCCCACCCCCCCACCAACACACAATTTTTGCAAGGGATTCGTTTCAGAGGAACAACTGCTAATTGTTAGTGAATTGCATCATTGCAATGATAATTCCAAGAGTGTCAAAGAATGTAGCCCTGCTTTTTTTCTCTCTCTCTACTCCAACAGTCCGCCTTCTTTTGACTTGAAACTTAGACTTTGCCTTGCAGGCAATCTTCCCTGACACAAAATGGTGATTACGTTTAGATATGAGTTAGATAAGCCAGTGAAAGCGGCCGTGTGCGAGAAAGGCAGAAGCTCGGGGCTTCTAATCCTTCCCGCAGTGGCACGTTCACTTTTAAAAAAAATAAATTGAAAAAAAAATATTATATTTCCAGTGATGGGGAAAGGGGAGATTGCAGGGATTGGCCAGTCGAGGCACACGTTTCCATAGAGAAGAATCTGCCTTATTCGCCAATCAGGAGGCAGGGGTCTCGATGGAGTCAGGGCTGGAAGAAATGATAAATTCTCTAGGTCACCGTCCCATCGATTTCTGCCTGTGACCACAACAACTCTTAGCGCCTGGACCACGGTTGTACCTGTCACATGCAACAGAGCAGCCCCCGCGCCGCCATCAACACAAAACTTCAGCAACAGCAGCAACATAAACTCAAGTCAACTTTCAGGAGATCGCCGGTTAAGTGTCTGGAGATATCACATCTGTAGGGGGGGTTGGGGGGGGGGGGGGGGGGGGAGGAGTGGGGGACAAAAAAGAAAACCCGAAGCTGCGTTTCACCTTCCCTGAAGTCGACTGGCCTGAGTGGATTTATCTAAAAGTGGTCATTATTTAAATATATATATATATATATAATTATATATACATATATATATACATATAATCTCTCCTCCACCTTCGCTAACCCCACTGAAAATCTGGGACTGAACGTGTCCAAAAATGAGCACGTTGGCTGGACCCGTCCCAAGAATGATGCGGCCAGCCCCAGGACAGAATTACCCTCGCAGCGGCGGCTTCCCACTGGAAGGTGAGTCCCACATGCTTTCACTGATCGGGCTGCTTCTTTAGCTTCCTACCATGAAGCAGAAAAGAAGCCGTTTACGCGCGGACCACGGGGAACCTTCTGTGTGAGGCAACGGCAATACTTGATGACACTTCCCCACTCCCCACCCCCCACCCCCCCTCCCCTCCCCAGTCATGCTTCTTATGTGACCGCGACCGTGCAGGCCCATGTAGTATATATGCCTGCTTATTTAAAAAAAAAAGTTTCTTACAGCCCATAAACGCGCCTTCTACGACGATCATGTTCAGTATATCCTGTAAGTAGAATCCAAGATAGTTGAAGAGTTCGTTGCTGTTTGATACGGACTGAGTCGCGTTAGTGTCGGTGGAGAGAAACTGTGATATCTAACAGCAGCAAATATACTTTTTGGTTGGTTTCTAATATACGAAGTTTAGTTAGTTTTATCAGTGTTACAGCTTGAAGTCAATGTAATCTGTGTAATGCAATCAATGTAATTCATAATTTTCTGTAAACTGAAGTTACGGAATCAGAGTATATAAATGCACAAAAATCATATTACTTTCTCGCAACCTGGACGGGGGAATGGAGAAATTCTCCGTTGATACAAAACATAGATTTAACTATTCCAGTGGCAAAGCTTTATTGCAATAAATCTGAACCATTGCT
Source organism: Rhinoraja longicauda (assembly GCF_053455715.1). Taxonomy (NCBI): domain Eukaryota; kingdom Metazoa; phylum Chordata; class Chondrichthyes; order Rajiformes; family Arhynchobatidae; genus Rhinoraja; species Rhinoraja longicauda. The sequence goes on along the minus strand of NC_135965.1, from coordinate 40,733,718 downwards.
TCTAACTTTTATTGTGCAAGTTAAAATAACATCGGAAATAGACACCCCTGAAAAGATTTTTAAATTTTAGTTCTGAAACAAGGAATGGTTTTACTTGAGTATAATTTCTCGAAAGGACTCGGCACGATATATAAGCACTTCCGTTGACTGATGTGTCTTAAGCGTTTGATTAAATATATTCACAGTTTATTTCCACTTGTCTGTGTGATCGGTTAAGTTGCAACATGTTTATTGACGCTGCGAATTTTTACTGCAAATAGTGTCAACGCCTTTAGGTCAAGGGAGAGTCAACCAGCTCGGAGGAGTTTTTATAAACGGCCGGCCTCTGCCAAATCATATCAGGCACAAGATAGTGGAAATGGCTCATCACGGTATCAGACCGTGTGTCATCTCCCGGCAGCTGAGGGTCTCCCACGGTTGTGTCTCTAAAATCCTCTGCAGATACCAGGAGACAGGATCCATCAGACCCGGGGCGACTGGGAGCAAACCCCGGGTAAGTGAGACCACTCATTAAATATATATATTCTGCATTATAACTTGCTTGATGCGCTGAGTCACGAAAGGCGTTGTTACGGTTCCTCTCCAAAGTGCACCGATGGCGCTGCAAAACCGTACATGCCTCTCTCTAAAGGCTCCTCAAAAAGCAGACAGTGAAATCGACCAAAACCACCTGAGGATTGTAATACCGTGCACTTTTTTTTCGCCCCCCAAACTGTAAATCAACATCTGCATTTGCAGAATCTGCCCCACTTCCATCTGTGGCAACACATACATGCACAACGCCTGTCATAATCGAGACACTGCAGTCAATTTTAGATTCGTTTACTAATCCATCGCTTGTAAAAAAAAAACTAAATTTTCAGCGTGATCATTTGCCAACCTTGTGTTTTGTGATAATGCATTTTAGTTCCGTGTATTTTCGGTAATATGTTAGAAGTTGCATAGATTTGATTAATCGTTGTATTGTTAATAACTTTCAGCAGTCAAAAAGCTAAGATTATAAAACTTCTAACAGCAATGGAATTACTTGTAACCCTTGGATTTCATTAGTTATAATAACCTAACGAGTAAAGATATTTGTACATTAGATTAATAATTGGACAAATAACAAAAACAAATACAGGTTTCAATATGGTAACGTGATAAAATGCGGGTTATTAAAAATGTCAGCGATCGATTCATTTTCCATATTCCATGCTCTATCTATATTAAACATTTGAACACTTTTCAATATTTGCGTTGTACAGAATCAGAAACAAAAAATGTAATTGTTTTTGGGGGTGTACCATTACCCCCCATTATGTTTTAAAACACATAAGATTAAAGGAAATGTTGAACAATTTTTGATGGTTTTTAGCAAAACTAAAGATGTGATGGGGGAGGGTAATTTTTCAGACGATGCTGCGGTTTACTGTAACGCATATTTTCGGGGTGGCAAGTGCCATATTTGTAATGGAGAAAACATTATTCCTTGATTCGTAATCCAATCTTTAATGTCGGTGGTTTTGACACAGATAATTAAACACGCGGGTTGTAATGGCCGGCAATTATCGTAATATAGGTCATTAAACACAGGAATTGTACGCTGGCTACTCTGCATTTTCAATAAACGTGACCGCAAAGTTCAAGTACCGATTCGCAGTGAAGTTATCAATCAATAAAACCCTTTTTTGTGTGCCCAGTTTGATTTTCGTTTACTGTAGGCCAAATTCATATAATAAAGTTTAGATTTGGAACTATATTTGCGTTTCCGATAACTATGTCCAAATAAAGTTTTACATATTATATAACGTGTTATTTAATACTTGATAAAGTGTTATTGAATAAATATAATATTTATTATATAAATAATAATTTATATTATTATGTATTATATCATATATTGCCTATGCATCGTAATATATAATATTTTATTTGGACAGAGTTATCGGACACGCAAACAGAGTTCCAAATCTAAACTTTACTTTATGAAATTATATTTTATCTTGTTTTGAATGATATATTCAACAAGATCCCCCACCCCCATCCCCCACGATTCGTGTAAGGAATTGTTATATCGGGGGTAATAAGAAATTGAGTAGAAGTCGGAATGCATCTGCTGTGAGTCACAATGTAGCAAGGCGAAAGAAAAAACAATATTTTTTGTTTATCTTCTCTCTTGTGGTAACATTTCCCAATGAAGCAAATGGCAATACCAGACGTGGAAAAAAAGATCGAAGAGTACAAGAAGGAGAATCCTGGAATGTTTAGCTGGGAAATCCGGGATAAGTTATTGAAAGACGGCATGTGTGATCGAAATACCATTCCCTCAGGTTGGTACAATATTTGTGCGAAATGAAATAAAATCCAAATAATATTGTTATTAACGTGGATTCACGGCTGCTCTTATTTCGGCTAAACATGAAATTCGCTGCGAATGTAAATACCGCCCAGCTGCACAACTAATACCAAAGGAAACAGTATCTCGTGGCGTTTCAGCGCCTCAAATTCGAAAATACTGCTTCGACAGTCCTTTAACTTCTTCTTATTAAATGTGTTAGGGAACAGTTCACGGTGCTAATATTAAGAGTACAGATCGTGCATTATAGTGCGGGTATGGAAATTCAGTACTTGCAGGAATTTGAACCTGCTTTTCGCGATGGAGTTGATCATGAATATAACGTTCCCCAAGAGAAATGTTTCCATTTGATTATTTTTAATGCGCAAAAGTAAAATGTAGCCGCTTGATCCGAAGTTATAAATGAATGATTGATATTTGTGTTCCGGACTTCTGATACGCGAACGGAACATCGCGCAGGAATTTGAAACATTTTGTTCATCGTCTCAAAATATTTCTTTCAAACAAGTGAGTTCAATAAGCCGCATCCTGAGGAGCAAATTCGGGAAGAAAGAAGACGACGAGGAGGATTGTGGAAGGAAAGATTATGAAGATGGCGATAAAAAAACGAAGCACAGTATTGACGGGATTTTGGCTGATAAGGGTAAGAGGTTGAATTTAATCAATCAGTTGTAAAATAGTTTTGTGATTAAAATGTGTTGATATTTCTGTCACTACTTGATTATTTTATAGATTTTAATTAGAGAATCCGAAAGCTTGCATTAGTTACATATTTTGCACAGAAAGACAAGTTCGTACAGATTTGAATCAGACACGACTGTAACTCAGAATGAAAGTTCATTTGCCCAACGCTCGGTAGTTTCATCAAAATGACCAGGAACACACAGTTGCCTCCAGCTGAAAATGCCGAGGTGCCCTTAGCTTTGTTTTGCGTCTCTGGTATTTCCCGGAGTGAGGGAAAGTGGACGGAAGTATTGCTTTTGTTTCACCCTGTGAGTTTTATTGAGCTTGTTCAGGTGGCAAAGTTTACGCCAAAGTGTTAAAACAATTGAGCGGAGTTTAGCAAAGGGCGGCGATATCAAAGATCGAAATGCAACCAGGACAATCCTTATCAGCACCACAAACCTGTTGATAGATAGTTTGCCGCTTCGTTGTGTGCAAAGATAAACAGATGTCTTTCAACGCTTACCATCTGACTGCAATTTCATTGACTTGCAGGCAATGCTGTGTGAGGATCAGCCTTAATATTGTTGCACAGACTATCAGTAGAGACCGTTTCTATTGGTTATCACAGAGCGATAGTACCATATAGTACAATTTTGAGTGTGGCAACGCCATCAGGAAAATCAACCGATCACGCCCGTTGGATACTTCACTTTACTGTTGCTAAATTCCTGTTAAATTAAATGATACAGAAATCAAGCGTAGATTGCGGATAATATTTGCAAACACGTAACTGTACGTTAGGGGCAGGTGAAAGTATATTCAATCTAATTATGTTACCAATAACTTCCTGTAATTTCGAGGATTAAAACGCGACTTTAAGTGTCGATTTCAAAGACCAGATATTATTGTTTTAAATTATAATCTACTCCTCAAACGACTGTGGCTGCATTGTTTTAGAAGATGTCTCCAGTTTGCAAACTGTCTTCATTTCCGTAATCTTTCAGCTAGTTTTCGAAGATGAAGAATGTTTCAAATAATCAAATCAGACCATTGTCGTAACGTGCAACATAATATACATTAATTAATATTAGACGTTATTATTTTGGATGCGATTGTTTTAAACAGACAACTATGCTGATGGAATTTTGCTGAACGGGAGATGTAATGATACGCCGATGAGGGGAATATCATATATAATGTATATATGAGCGTGCACCCCAACTAATTTCAACATGGTGTCAAATCTAAATTGGGCCAAGATTGGTTAATTACGCTTCAACGAGATCTGAAAATTGGAAGTGATCTGGTGCAGATGTGATTCGAATTGCCTTTAATGACGAAATATTTGGCATGCATTAAATTATATACTAAGAACGAGAAACGAGATATTTAAACAAAATCTAGCTTTCTGGAGAAAATTACCGCGAATGTCACTCTATGTGCGTCTGGGTGCGTAACAACACGAAAACCAAACGTCACATGTCGTTTACTAAACATTTCAAGTCAATTCCAAGTTGTAATTAAATGGGGAAAAAAATCGTCGTGGTGATTTTTGCATTCACACTCGGCCATCAGGAGAATGCTCAGAAATTGTCAATTCAAGATTGAATTTCAGAAAGTATAGGTGAAATCCACCCAATACTTCCTCTCTATATATCCCTTGCAAGATGGAACTTTACCTATTCCTTTTCTCCAGAGATGCTGTCTGACCCGCTGAGTTACTGCAGCTTTTTGTATCTATCTTCGGTTTGAATCAGCATCTGCAGTTCCTTCCAACACAGAACTTTACCCACTTTACCATAACTGTATAGTACCACATAATACATAAGAAATGAGGAACAGGCGTTATTTCCAATATTCGGCACACTGCTTTCTTTCTTGGAAGCGACGAGGTGAGTCAGTCCAACTCTTTGGGATCTAACTGCACTGTCAGTTTATTGCTGTCACGCCAATAAGCCACTCGGGATATTTTTCCCCCCAAAACGATATGCCACAAGAAATCAATCTTCATTCCCTGATTTGTTTCTCAGAAAGAAACTATGGAGTTGTCCAGTCCTTTTAAAGTTTGCTAATATGTTTACACAGTGACGCGTTATTTTTGTTTAAATAGTGGAGAATTTCTCTTCCATCATTGCTTTGGTTGAAGATAGCAATTATCACTGAAGCAAATAATTGAAGGTTGGTCAAACTCTGCCCATCATTTGAAAGTTAATGGAAAATCTGCTGGATGAGTCTTGGAGCACGGCGCCAGCCCCAAGACTAGAGGATTCGCGTCCACTTCAGTTCTGTTGGGTTGGAGTCGGCTGATGGGGTCAGGTGGGGCGGGAACGTGGGCATTTTTGGGGGAACAACGACTCCGATACATAAAATAAAATTCGGGCATGTTGGAAACTATCGGGCAGCATCTGTGGACGTAAACGCAGTTAACATTCCAGGCAGAAGCTCACCCGCCTGCAACGGTACCTCTGTTTTATTTCCACGTGTGCAGCGTAGCTCGCCGTGTGTTTCTAGCATGTCCCTTTGTGATGGGTATTTAGGAAGATAGGTGCTTTCTTCTGCCCTTTACGCTGGGGTTCTGCGTTACTTGGACCCGTGCTTCTCAATACCATCGCCACTGCCTCTTCCTCCACATTGAGCAGCCGCGGGCCAATAATTCCATGGAATCCACGGGAGAGTTGCACGTTTTCAAGGAGGCTCTGGGAACATCCTTGAATCGTTGCCCCTGTCCACCGGGTAAACTCTTGCCGTGGCAGAACTCGGCACAGTCTATGCTGGGGCGTCTCCCGTGGGCGGACGTGGCCTGACCATTGAGGCCGGTTCATGCATGTAGACCATAGACCACTGCAGCCCGGGAATTTGCTCTTCGGCCCACCATGTCCACACCAACAACGCTGCACGTCTAAACTAATCCCATCTGTCTCCACGCGGTCCATATCCCTCTACCCTTTGCCCCTTCGTGTGCCTTGTCTAACTGAACACCTCTAAAATGTTGCTATGGTATTTCCTTTTACCACTTTCCACTGGAGTTCCAGGCACCTAGTACTCTCTGTAAAAAAATAACTTGCTTCGCTTATCTCTTTTAAACTATGTCCCTCGCGCCTTAAACCCACGCCCTCTGGTATTTGTTTCATCTTTCCACCGAGGGAGCAAAGCTCGAACTATCTACCCTATTTATACCTGTTACAATGTTATATACTTCCATCAGGTTGTTCCTCCTCCAGAGAAAACGACCCAAGTTAGTCCAATTGCTAATATTTTCCAATCCCGGCGATATCCTGAACCACTTCAGCATCCTCCCCAAAGCCTCCATACCGTGCGACGAGAGGAATTGCACATACTACTTCAAATGTGGCCAAGCTAAAGTTTAACACAGCTGCAACATAACCCACAGTACAAGTTTCATTCACATAATGCTGGAGTAACTCAGCAGGTCAGGCAGCATCTCGGGAGAGAAGGAATGGGTGACGTTTCGGGTCGAGACTCTTCTTCAGACTGATCAGTCAGGAATGGGTGACGTTTCGGGTCGAGACCCTTCTTCAGACTGATCAGTCTGAAGAAGGGTCTCGACCCGAAACGTCACCCATTCCTTCTCTCCCGAGATGCTGCCTGACCTGCTGAGTTACTCCAGCATTTTGTGAATAAACACCTTCGATTTGTACCAGCATCTGCAGTTATTTTCTTATAGTACAAGTTTCATGATTCAAATCGGAATCTCGACCTTCCCCAAATATCCCGCAGGTCTATTTCGGTCCACGCTTGGATAAGTTAACAGTTATCAGTTGCAAAATATTATCGTTAATTCAGAAACACACGCTCCCCTCTATCCACACGCGTTTTAGTCGTATTTGTGTGCAATTCAGAAATGTTAATTTCCCTGATTTTGTTTGTGAAATCGCACCAGGAAAGTGGGTCTGAAAGATTGGCGCAATGTCCCTGTGGGTGTGAACTGCAAAGCTGTGATCTGACTCATGAACCGTGATAGCCCGTTTATAGTCGGCAGTGTTTATTGATCTGATTAATACACCATATTTACCATTTGAATTAACCCGGGTGTGTATTTAACGAGCTCCATTATGGATTATAATAACAAGGGGGGGAAAAAAAAGGTATGGCGTTGTCTCGCTTTAACTTGTTGGCCATTGTTGCGATTTGATTATCTTTTTCTCCGCGCTAACAAAGTACCTTTTCGCGAAGACACGATTTGTTAATCAAAACATCGAAACTATATAAAACGAGGCTGGGGAACTCTTGGTTGAGAGTGGATAAATTTAACTCCCTTTTTAGCATCATCCTCTCGCACAAGCGTTGACACAAAGTGTCGCTTGTTGCAGGAGTCCATGGACCTGCACAAAATTCGCTGCAAATACGATCTTGAGTAGACAAAAACGACCAAATGAGCTGGTCAAACATTTGTACAACTTTTCCAGCTATACAAAGAGGTCCTTGAATACACAATCCACACTTGGAGATGAACTTGGGAAACAAAGAAGCGTGAGTCCATTGAAAGTTACACTTTAGGTTTGGAGGGACAAAGCCGGTGCCAGTGACAGCTTGGTGGCAACAAAAGCAGGCAACCTTTTTGTAATTCAGAGAAAAAAAAGAACAGAAACCGTCCAAACAAAAGGCTGAGAAGAGACATTATGGGTTTGCAATGAGGGATGAATTATTCAGTGACCGCCACTAGCAGCTAGTCCTCGGAGTTTTATGGACTGCTTCCACCGTGGAAAGCTACCCATTTTCACCGACAAAATGTTCCTTTTACCATCTTTTTCGACGCGCAAGATGCCAAGTGTCATTCAAAAACAAAGTACTATGCGACCGAGCAGAGTCTTTGATTTAGCGGGCTCGCTTCAGATTGGTAGGAGAGGGGGGGGGGGGGGGGGGGGGGGGGAGAAAACTGCAAAGAATGCCGGAGATTTCCTCGTAGTTAATAGATTAAAGATCAGCCCCTTTGCAAATTAATTTTGCAAAAGATTGCGGCTCAAGACTTGTAAAAAAAAAAAGGACTCGCGTATTCATTCCAGGAGCGTCTCGTCAATTCTGGCACCGTTAGCTTAAAGCGGGGGGGCATAAGTTAGTAGAAAGGGGGTTATACATTCTAATCTTTTCAGTAAACAATTTAGTTTGTAATTAACCTAGGTTCACAGGTAAACAAATGGTACAAGCCGCTGGAGATTTTTCGCTACAACCTTGGCAACATGACATAGCTACACACGGTGATACGGGGGTATCCGACCATGCTTGCAACTTGCAAGTAGTTTGGGGAGGCCTCTCTGTTTGCACATTAATAGCGACATCTTGCACAAGCACAGCTGACAAACTCACAAGATCAGAATCATAGATCAATGCAATTTACTAAAATGACCTAAAAATAAATGTTTTACATTTAAAAAAAACAACTTGCTGGTGCTTAAGGGGCTTTTTGTAGTACCTTTAGTAACTTTAGGCTAACTTTTCAATTCTTTGAACGGGACAGTTTTTATTCAAAGCCAGATTAATAAATAATGCACAGTTGAAGGTTTTTTAATATTTGCAATGTCGAGTAATTAAGAACTATTAGTGTAGAACCCTAACTTGCGTGGTTTAATTCACTCTGTTACCCCATTTAGTTTAAAATATAAACGGGTCGCTATAAATGTTTCAGCCGGAGTTATACTTAATGATTTAGAAGTGTATTTAAGTGACTGAGGTCGCCGGCTGTTGATTGAATGGGACAGTGTTTTAGCGCAGCTTCAGGCGTGATCAAGCACGATTTACTGCAATCATGCGCGGGTCCAAAATTCAATCAGAACCCGGACCGAAGCCTCTTAAAGCTGATTAAATCGAGCCTTTTATTTCTTCTGACTTTCATCTCTCCCCGACCCGCCCCCAATTCGCCTGGGGCACAAATTCGTGAAATTTCTGTCCCCTGTTTTCTCTCTGGCAGCGACCGCTGTTTTGCAACTTTCAAGTAAAGCTGCGAGATGATATAAGTTTTGCGGAATGTGGGAAGTTTTGAACGGGGCCCAAGCATTTTTTTTGTTGCTTCATGTAGTAATACGAATCCCCAGACAAGTGATAACTGCACATCGGACACGCGACTCTCGGAGCCTATCTTAATATTTAGATGTAAGATTACAAACCAAACAGTTGTGTGCTCATTCACTTGAAAGTGCGGCGGAGGGGCAGAGCCGGGGACTGTGAGGGTGGGTGAACGAGGGGGAAAGTCAAACTAGATTGAAAACACGATGCTATAAAGATAAGGCGTCTTTCTCCGCTTACAAAGGCTGTGACGATGTGCTGGGAGTTCCAAGATAGGACATTGACGATGAGTGGTTTGTACTGGTGTGTCCTGCTTGTGTTGAACAGGAGCGGGGTGATTATCAGCCCAAGAAGACACACAATATTCTCGCTTTATACCTCCCTTAGGACAGGCACAAGTGCACGGGCCGACGTTAGATTTCGCTCCACAACAGCTTTGAGGAAACAATGTCGATAGAAGGGATAGAAGGCAGTGAAATGAACCACCTTATCGATACATCTCTTAGGTGTAACTTGATTCCACCTTTTTTATTCGTTAAAAACAAATACATTTATGCCAAATTAGCATATTTTTCGTGGACAGGGACATATATACACGACAAGCTTTTTCCACGAGTCCTCGGGCAGTTTTCCTTCCAGCTAATCACCATTATCAGTTACCCACACAAATAAAATAAACGAATTATATCTGTGTCGGTAAGATAACAATTACAAAAACATACAATAGACCCGGCACGGTTTCACTTAGTCGTGTGCCATCATTGGTTCCCCACTTTCTGCAGTAGCTGCGGCGGTGTTGTCTGAAACTTAGTTTGTAGTCCAAAGTGTTTAATTGTCAATGTGTGGGAAGGAACTGCAGATGCTGCTTTACACCGAAGATAGACACAAACTGCTGGAGGACAAGAAGGGTCTCGACCCGAAACGTCACCCATTCCTTCTATCCAGAGGTGCTGCCTGTCCCGCTGAGTTACTCAAGCATTGTGTGTCCATCTTCGGCGCTGAGTATATGTGCGTTCAACAGAACAACGAAATTCCTACTTGGCCTGAAAACACAATGCACATGCATGATATATAATAAACAAAAATAAAACCCAACACATTAATCGTTATATTCACAAAATGCTGGAGTAACTCAGCAGGTCAGGCAGCATCTCGGGAGAGAAGGAATGGGTGACATTTCGGGTCGAGACCCTTCTTCAGACTGAATTCAGACTGAAATCGTTAATTCTGTCCCGCTGAGTTACTCCAGCATTTTGTGCCTATCTTCGGTGAAAACCGGCATCTGCCGTTCCTTTCTACACATTAATCCCAATACCTAGGCAAAAACAAAAACCCAGATTCCTTAGTGCAACACAATGCAGTCCAGAGTTCATAAACATTAAACTATAGATTTTTTCGCAGAGATCAAAATGACTGTCTTGGATACCACGGTCTTACTGCACGACGCCCATTTAACAGGATTGTTTTAAAGGATGCTGCCGAGGCAGTTTCATTGCATTTGGGATAGCCTAAAAAAACTGGAGTATCTCAGCGGGCCAGGCAGCATCTCTGGAGAAAAGGAATAAGTGGCGTTTCGGGGCGAGACCCTTCTTCAGACCGAGAGTCAGGGGAAAGGGAAACGAGAGATATCGACAGCGATGTAGAGAGATGTAGAACAAATGAATAAGAAAATAACTGCAGATGCTGGTACAAATCGAAGGTATTTATTCACAAAATGCTGGAGTAACTCAGCAGGTCAGGCAGCATCTCGGGAGAGAAGGAATGGGTGACGTTTCGACCCGAAACGTCACCCATTCCTTCTCTCCCGAGATGCTACCTGACCTGCTGAGTTACTCCAGCATTTTGTGAATAGAAGAAATGAATGAAAGATATGCAAAAAAGGAGGTGGAATTCGCAAGAGATAGTTACAGACGAAATTCATGTGCAGGTTCGAGAGAGATCAGCCTTGCTGCGAGCGGCGTCTTTCCGTTTAGGATGGTTGGAAATATTGCAAGGGCAACGTCTGATCTTGTGCGGTATTTCATCGGTGTTTCTTCCAATTGCTTGTTGGAATCTTTGAGGAAGTAGCTCGATAGCCGGACCCATCCCTTCTCTCCAGAGGCTGCCTGTCCCGCTGAGTTACTCCAGCTTTTTGTATCTATCTTCGGTTTAAACCAGCATCTGCAGTTACAAATTTTCATATGAATTGTCAGCAAATATTAATAAACTGGGTAGGAAGGAACTGCAGATGCTGGTCTACACCGAAGAAAGACACAAAATGCTGGAGTAACTCTGCAGTTTCTACTCCCTTCACACCAATTCAATGGTCATTTCTCTTTGCTCCGTGCAGGCTAGTTGCATGCAGTTCATTGCCTACACTGCAAGACATAGGGCAGGTGTTACATAAAGGTTGTGGAAGGGAACTACAGATGCTGGTTTATACCGAAGGTAGACACAAAGCGCTTGAGTAACTCAGCGGGTCAGGCAGCATCTCTGGAGAGAAAGGATCAAGGCGGGCTTGTGTTCTGGGTAGCGGTGAAAGACTGGAAGAACCAAGCGATATTGTGCACAAGAGCTTTAACGAAATTATTGGAAATCTGTGGGAAAAGGAAGACATTGTAACACGGGGTTATGGAAAATGTACACGTATAAAGGGATAAAAAAGCAACTTGTATTACAAAACTCACAGCTAGCGTTCCAGTTTATTCAGTCTGAGGAAGGAAACGTCACCCATTCCTTCTCTCCAGAAATGCTGCCTGACCCGCTGCGTTACTCCAGCATTTTGTATCTATCGTCGGTGTAGACCAGCATCTGCAGTTCCTTCCTCCCCAGTTTATTAATATTTGCTGCCAATTCCTATGAAAATGTGTAACTAAACCACAGACCGAATGGTCCCAAATAGGCTTGTACTGAAGAAAGACACATAAAGCTGGAGTAACTCAGCGGGACAGGCAGCATCTCTGGAGAGAAGTTCGGGTCGAGACCTTTCTTCATGGCTTGTACTAACTGAAAATCAGTTAGGACAAGGCGAAGGGGTCTGATAATTTTAATTAGCCCCTGGATTATTAAGAAGAATGATTATCTGGCGGTTCCACCCTTGATCGGTATCCCCACACTTTGTGTTGTACATGCGTGTCGGTGTATGTCAAACGCTGCACATGTAACGCGGGACACAGTTGAATGGTTTGCGATCACCAACTGCTAAACCCCGGGCACAACAAACAGCCACGTGGACGGGACATAGTTGTGGATGTGAACGTAGGCTAACAGCATCAAGATGTGGGAGGAGGAAAGGAACAATATTTAATTTAATGGCATTCTTTCATTCTATTTACCATCTATTTCTCTCGTTTCCATTTGCTCTGATCTCAGATCTCGATCCGAAACGTCACCTATTCCTTTTCTCCAGAGATGCTGCCTGTCCCGCGGGAGTTACTCCAACTTTTTGTTCGATGTAAACCGGCATCTGCAGTTCCTTCCTACACACGATATTTAAGTGTAAACGTACATCCATTCTAAGGTGTTTCAGATCCTTTTTTAAACCACATCCAGGTATCCCTTCTTCCATCCTCGGGGCTTTACAATTAGAATCGGTTTTATTTTGCCCACTCATTCAGCAAGTGCTCTGATGTGATGGGAAGATATGAGAAATACTGGACCCAAGCAGGACCTGTGGTAATTGTTTTATTGTTCACATTAAATAAAGATGGAACCTGGTGTGGATTCTGTAGTGTGATGAAATTGGTTACATAGGCCTGTCTAATTACCAGCGTGAAATTTCACCCCTCCAGAGGTAGATTTCATGCTCCCATCACTCACAAGACTCTGCAATGTAATGCCACATGGTTATGGCATCACTCTCTGTAATGCCAGCAGCGTTTCTTTGCTAGAGTATATCAGCGAAGCTTTCTACATCGGAGTTAATAGTTCACAACCCAATATTATTCAAATCAATTTATTTGTAGGTCTTGTATTTTTTTTAATGTTAAGTTTATAATTAAAGTGACTTTTATGGTCCATCACCCATTCCTTCTCTCCAGAGATGCTGCCTGTCCCGCTGAGTCAGCCCAGCATATTGTGTCCATCTTTGGTGTAAACTAGCATCTGCAGATCCTTCCGACACACACTTTTATAGTCTGTTCTTTGTTTTATTTATTGTCGATAAGAAGTTTAAAACATAAGGTTTATCCATTTCACAATAAATTGTTCATTTCTTTTGATTACTTTTTTTCTAGTATTTACTCATGGATAATTTAGTGCATATAAGATTTACCTGGTGCATATTACTTTCTCATACAAAGAAGATGCAAAGTATACTTTGAATTTTGAAAACATTAAGTGCAACAAAATTGACTATAACATAGGGATTATTGGAGAGTTTGGCCTCGTATCTGGAACACTTGATCCAATTTACCCCCAGCAACCACCTCACCAAATGCTGTTCTATAATGAGAAACAGAATGAAATAAAAACAAACTTTGAGGAAAAATAGGATATAAAAATACATAGTATGGAATTAAAATGTTACAGAAATGATTTTACTAGATGTATCCTTCAGTGTGTTGTAACTTTTTTAAAGAGGCAGATTTAAAAAAAAGTTCAGGCCATTAAATATCGCATTATTGATTGATAAAACTCTGGCCATAGTCAACTCCCTGGTTTTTAACTCTGCATGATCGAAACTAATCAATCTCGCTGGGAACGATTCCAAAGAAAATAGAACAGATGCACACATAACTCTAAGAAAATTTTGTTTTGTATAGATCTGATAATTCCACACTGTGAAGTAAATCAAATCATTTAAGAGCAATTGTGCTCCATATTATGCCAATTTTAATGCGATTAATGAAAATAAAGCTGACATGCTTTGATTAGGAATGAAACTTGATTCTAAAATATAAATTTCTCTCTTTTACAATATGTTTTGGCTGGTAACGTGGGTATCAAATTAATACCAGAAGTTATCCTGTATTGCAAAATGATGAGATTTAGCTATTGCATGTGAACATTAATTTTGTTTGGTTTAGTTTACCCAAATATAAGTTCACTTGAGTTGAAGTAGTGAATTATAATGCAAGCTAAGGGTTCACCTGAAGCAACTCTTTAGTACATAAATAACCCAGCAACCAATTATGACATGAAAGTCTTGTCTCTGTGTTCAGTATCCCTGGAACACATGGTATGATTTTGATCAAGTCAGTTCACAAAATAGCACTGACTCCGTTGTCAAACAATACCATATTTTTGAAATCTGTATGAATTGCAACAAGCTGAATTAAAATACTTAAGTTTGGCCACTGTTTGTATCCCCAGAGAAAACCTGTAGTGTGGAGTCTGCCGATGATGATTGTGGTCATGCCATTACAACATGCTAAGCAGACAGGAAAGGTTTTTCCCAAGTGAATTCACTGGAGTTTTATGTCCCCTTTTTGCCTTACAGCTGTTTTACAACCTGGAATTAAAATCTGTAAAGGAACTTTTCAGTTGCCTTGGCCAAATATTGATCAAGTGCTTGTTTGTTGATGCTGATGCTATTGTTGTGTGAAGAGAGCCTAGCAGCTCGCCCCCTTGTTGCTGAACATCCATTGTTATTGCCTTTTAACAACAGGGATCAAAGCTCTCTGTTTTTGGCTTACACCAATTAAAGAGAGGGCATCTTTATTGTATCTAATGTAGGATATTGTAAATGGGAAACTTGATTAACATAGGTCTTTTCAATTTAATCATTAACTTAATTAGGTCTCTGAACACACTAATGAAATATGTAGGGAGGAACTGCAGATGCTGGTTTAAAACTGAAGACAGACACAAAAGGCTGGAGCAACTCAGCAGGTCAGGCAGCATCCCATGAGAAAAAGAATAAGTTGACGTTTTGGGTCGAGAGCCTTCTTCAAACTGAGACTCAGGGGAAAGGGGAACAGGAGAGATAGATGGTACTTAGGAGAAATGACTGGAAGATATGCAAAAAGCACCAATGGAAAAGCACTAATTAAATAGTTGAGTACAAATGTTAAAACTAAATATACCGCGTGACAATCCTATAGTATCATTTCGAATGAATCTTTTCAATTGAATATTAGGTAACGGCACTATTAATTTGTATCTGAACAATCATGCAGAAGTTTAATGTAATATTTTATACAACCTTGGTTAATTTAATTTTGGGAAAGCATAAAAAAAGTGTATTAAAGTAAACATCTCATCAGTACTAGTTCCCACCAAAATAATTGTGATCGAAATTGTTTGTGGTCTAAATTGTATAAATCCCATCTGCAAGGCACTTTCTTTATCTGTCCTTTTCTTCAAACCTTCTACCTAAAATCAACACCAGATTTGGGAAATTGCTAAGAAGCCTTTCACGGCCATGCATTTAAACCATTCCTGAAGTGTCTTTGAACCAAGAAAAAAAATCCAGAAAATAATTATAATGGAGCAAGGAGCCTTTTCAGCTTTAATTATTCTCATCATTCCCCTTGTAAAATGATATGGTAAGAGAGTATAGGGAACTAAAGATCAATGTTCTTAAGTACACTGTACACTAATAACAAGTTAGATGTATGTTTGGGATAAATTATCAATTTAACCTAAAGGGAGATTGTTGTGCCCTATTGAGAATAACTTCACACTATAGCAAATGAGTTCTTTAGGATTTTTCACTGTTATTCTCTTTAATTCTATTTTACTTTATTCGGTTAAGTCATTGTCAATTGTTCTGTAAATTCAGGTCAAGATGGCCCAATAATCACCCGATTAAGCCAATATATAGAAAAGAATCAATTTTGATCACAAAGTAAACTATATAATGGTTTAACTTTGCCACAAATTAAAGTATACTTCGATCCTTTTCTCATAGAACATAACTTACATGATTCCTTTTTGATAAGTAATAACTTTGCCACAATCCCTCCGAACTTCAGGATTCTTGTCTTTGAATGCCAGCCAGGTTTCCGAATGCCCCAACCTCCAAAATATTGTCTGTAGCATCACGTGATCCAATTAGGTAGAGAAAAGTTGTGCATGTTACGTTTGAAATTTCCTCATAAACTATAGATTTTATTGTTGCACAATCTACAGGATTTCTGCAACGTCCATCTTATGAAACCTCAATAGCTTGGGTTGAGTTTGAGTTAGATGTATTGTCTTTGGTTTTCATTGATTTTCAAATTTGCTTGATTTGGTTGATTTTCAAATCTATGTTGGTCGATGAGGTGTTTGAAAAGATCTGCTTTAGTTTTTACTGATTGTGAAGTTAGAGGGAAGATATAGATGTAGATATAACTTTCCATAGGCTGACCATTTACTGACTCTTTAGATTTGATGCCTTTCTTACAAAGCAAACATCATTCACTGCATAGCTTTGAGCTCTGTGGTTAAGCAATGTTCTTTGATTCCTTATGCACTGTAACATGCTGCTCAGTGTGATTTGACATTCAGTTCAGGAGGCATCCATGATGAATTACATACATCCTGCTCCATTTTTTATAAATATTTCCTTGTGTCTTATATCAGATCGTTCTGGATCAACACCAAAGTCTCAGGAAAAAAACCATATTTTAAACATGTAGGTTAAAAAAAGTGTCTCGACCTGAAACATCACCTATTCCTTTTCTCCAGAGATGCTGTCTGACCTGCTGAGTTACTCCATCTTTTTGTGTCAATCTCAGGTTAAATGTATCTTGTGAACAAAATATTTTATAAAGACAGTTGAACAGGTATTAACACATGTTCAGGAGTGCCGAGGCCAAATAAGATTGTTACAATGAGAATACTATTTATCCCTCACAGTATATGCTATGGCAAATGAATCATCTTGCAAAGCATTCACTTATTTTTGAAGGAGAAATATAGGAACCATTGCCATGAATTGGGATGGTGCAACATTATTGCTGGCTTCCAGTTAGGTTCTTTGTCGAAGTTAATCTAAAATGTGCTTCTTATAGAAGGAACCGTTGATTCATAGAGTTTTACAATATAAAAACAAGCCCTTCAGCCCACCATGTCGTGCGGCACGGTGGCGCAGCAGTAAAGTTGCTGCTGTACAGTGCAAAGGACCCGGGTTTGATTCTGACTACGGGTGCCGTGTACGGAGGTTGCACGTTCTCCCTGTGACCGCGTGGGTTTCCTCAGGGTGTTCCAAAGACGTGCGGGTTTGTAGGTTAATTGGCCTCTGTAAATTGTACTTAGTGTGTAGGATAGAACTGGTGTACAGGTGATGATTGGTCGGTGTGGACTCGGTTGGACAAAGGGCCTGTTTCCATGCTGTATCTCTAAACTAAACTAAACTAAACTAAACTAAATGTCCATCACAATTAATCTCTAATAATCCCAGTTATCTATAATTGATCTGCAGCCTTTATTTCTATAATTTGTGTGATTAATAATAACTGAATGGAATACTTTAGGACTTAACTGTAGCAGATATATAACGTAGCCCAGTCCAATCATATGGTGTGTCTGTTCTGATAAAGCAGTCCAAATTTTATGTAGAAGAGTCACATTTTGGAGCAAGATCCCACATTTTGAAAGAGAGATGTATTTGATAGTCGAAGATAGACACAAAAAGCTGGAGTAACTCAGCGGGTCAGGCAGCATCTCTGGAGAAAAGTAATAGGTGACGTTTCGGGTCGATATCTGAGAGTCAGAGCAAAGGGTCTGAAGAAGGGTCTCAACCCGAAATATCACCTATTCCCTTTCTCCTGAGATGTTGCCTGACTGCTGGGTTACTCCAGCTTTATGTGTCTATCTTTGGTGTAAACCAGCATCTGCAGTTCCTTCCTACATTGCATTTGATATTCAGTGATTTATATGCTTTGATTGATTGTGTGATAATAACCTGCGTCATATTGACTCATTCTGTATTTTGGAGATGGAGGCACTGGAGAATGGTTTGCAGATCCTTCTATACAATGATCATTCTACACAACGGCACGGTGGCGCAGCGGTAGAGTTGCTGCCTTACAGCGAATGCAGTGCCAGAGATCCAGGTTCCATCCCGACTATGGGTGCTGTCTGTTTGTACATTCTCCCCATGACCTGCGTGGGTTTTCACCGAGATCTTCGGTTTCCTCCCACACTCCAAAGACATACAGGTTTTGTAGGTTAATTTGCTTGGTACATGTAAACATTGTCCCTAGTGGGTATAGGATAATGTTAGTGTGCGGGGATCGCTGGTCGGCGCGGACCCGGTGGGCTGAAGGGCCTGTTTCCGCGCTGTATCTCTAAACTAAAGATCCTAAGTATATAACTGCTGAAGACAGAGGTTCTCGAATGGTGTAACAATGGGTGCTATTGTAGAATGAGCTGGATGAATGTTGTGGGCCGTAGGTGCTTCATACAAACACCAAGTGAACAAAGTGTCTGCCTGATGGAGACAGTAAAGTTAAGCCTCAGCTGGAAACCTGGCTACTCCCAGGAAAATTCAAAGTAGTAAATGGGATCAATTGTTCTCAGTGAAAGAGGGGAACGCCATTTTTGGCCAATTTGTTGCTTGAGGACAATTTTTTACGTAAAAAATTAATGCAGGAAAATCCACTGAAAAGCTGAGAAGAGAAGTTGAACATAAAAACATGAATGGCTTGGATTTGCCTGCACCAGCACATTTACGTTCTTGCAATTAAATTGCCCGAATATCAATGCACAGTTCGTACGTTCATATGAAACTCTTGTAGCTGTTATTTTACGAAAGGTTTTAACCTAGTTGGAAATAACTACTATTTTAGGATAGTTAAACCTAAAGGAATTCAATACAACCTTATTGATTTTCTCCTATTTGCCATCGAGAGTTTATTTTAAATTTGTTTTATCCACTATTAGTGAGCTTATTAAAACTTTCTCTTTAAATTCCTCTCCAAATCACTCAAGAACAATTTGATGAGCTGTTGAGAAGGCACATGTCTGTTAGGCTAGTGCCTCTATTTAATCACTTCAGGGATATATATTAGAGTGGTCTTGAGATTGGCTCCCCTTATCAAAAAAGGCACATTGTCTAGGTTGACACAAGATGCCAGAGTAACTCAGCGGGTCAAGCAGCATCTCTGGAGAAAAGGAACAGGTGACGTTTCGGGTCAAGACCCTTCTTCGGACTGAGAGTCAGGGGAGAGGGAAACTAGAGGCATGTAACAGGACAGGCAAATCAGAGCCGTCATCAATGGCCAAGGAGCCCACAATGGTTCATTGTTGGCTGTGGAGGAAGTGATAATGAAGGAATATGAACAGTGAAACCAACAGGACGACTAGGGTGGGGCTAAGCTGAGCTCAAGAGTACATTGATGGGAATGGGGTACAATTGGTTGAAAGACCAAACTCCCAAACAGACCAATGTTGATTCATGAAATGCTGATTCCCAGCTCCCATGTACTTTAATTTATCAGAAGTCATTTATAACGATAGGCCCCACCGTACTTTCTCATTATTGAAATTAAAACAAATTTAAGTGACTCAAAAGTTGTAATGAAAATTATAATTTGATAGTAGACACAAGGTACTGCAGATGCTGGTTTACAATAAAGACACAAAGTTCTGGGATAATTCAGCAGGTCAGGCAGCATCTGTGGCGAACATGGATAGGCAATGTTTCGGGTGGGAAGAGTCCCGACATGAAACATCGCCTATTTTGATGGCAGGTTTCTTGTTTCAGGATAGCATTTGTGGTTTGCTGCAATGCTCCATTCTGAAAACCGGAAAGGTATGTTGTTAATGTTTTCAGTGGCAGTTTTCTCAAGCTCAGAAATTTCCTCTGTCGTGCTTCCTTCATGAGACACATTTCTTAAGTCCTGAGACATATATGTGTGCAGAAAGGACTTAGGATATACGAAACGTTGGGATGGATTTTCGAAATTTCATACATGAATAAACGACAATTCCAAGAGCTAGGAAGAAGGTTAGAGAGTCCACCTTCTTTGCATGCTGTAACTTTCCATGACACTGAGTCCCTGGCAGTAGTGGAGGTGGTGAGAATGGCTGTGCAGTTGTTGGAGAGCGTGGAGTGGTGGTTAGTGGGTGTGGGGACGGAGTCTCACAAAGCAGTGGAGATAATCAGGACAGTCTATCGAAATCAAGCTTTGTGCATTTCTTACGAACGGGTTCAGTTCAGCTGGAGGAGACCCTGGAACAAGGTAGATTGATCCTCTGAGTCCGGTGGCATTGCAGAATACAACCGGACTTAAAAGAAGAAATATATTAAAATAAAAGAATTCCTACAAAGTGTCCTATTCATTTAAAATGATAACGCCGTATAGAATTTTTAAGCAGCGTTCAGATTGCGCACGTAAATCAGAAGAGTGTCTCAATTTGCTTCCTATGTTATTAAGCGCTCATATTCTCAGGATGTATGTAACTAAGATATTTTTGTTTTCTTTCACTGGCCCTTTTCTAATATACGCTCGCTGAGCAGCTGCCACGAGTTGGCATCTGCAAAGTCCACACCAGGATCATCAGGCATTACAAGTCCAGTGTTCACCAAACTGTCAATGCCTGTTGTGATTAGCAACATGAAATGAAATGTGTTTTATTCCAACAAGAAGAGAACTCCGAGAGGAAAAAAACAGCCAGAGACTCATGGCCCTTGTTTTTGAACCACATCTTAAGGAGGGGGACTACAAAATATCACAGTGGCTATAAAAATACAAGGAGAGAGCGAGAGAGAGAGAGAGAGAGAGAGAGTGAAAAAAATCTTTTTCTTTGCTACTAAGCCTTTCAAACAAAATTATGTCTTCAATATCCCACTGGTGTTTACTTAATTTGGAAATGGGTACAATGATGGTTTACAATAGCATCGCTCACAGATCAGGGGATTGTGCTTACAGATTGGACATAAATGCACTTCAGAAATACAAACATTGAAAAGGATAAAATATTTCTCAAAGGGGAAATCTGGAAAGGGTAATTGAATAAGCTTGGATCTCTGAAATATGTCATGGTGAGTGTAGTCAACGTGTCATAATTAGTTTCACTGAAGACCATTCCGACAATCTGCTTCTATTCTTCCCGCATCATTGTTCGCAGCTAGGCAAATAGCCAGAGGACTAAAGGAATCAAGTTCTGACAAAACATGAAAGGGTAAAAAGATTTAACTGTTTTTATCAAAGAAACTGAGAAGAACTTTGTGTAAATAAAGCGAATAACTTGCCATCAATATTTCAGCAAGTGCTTCCCCAGTGTCTGTTGTTGACAGACTGAAAGAAAAAGTGGTATTTGAAACTATTTTGGCGATAGTTTTTCCAAGACTTTTAACGAAAAAAAAGGATCAATAAGCACACAATACACACAGCAGCTTTAACTTATCAGATATATAAAATGTAAGGCTGTATTTTACTGATGGTATAACACAGATTGCATGAAAAATCCTTTGGTGCTGGACTGGGGTAACATACTTATTATTGTTTCCATGTCAAAATACATATAATGGACAAGAGAACTGAAAAGTAATATTAGTCATAAGAAATGACATTATAAGCTGATTCAGAACAACTTCATACCAAGTTTTGAGTTAATATTAAGGAGAAAAAAAATCCAAAAAAAACCTAAAGAACAAAGAACGCATAAAACTAAAAGAAATAAAGCAAATAAAGTTTAAACCCAAATGTGTTTGAAGTTGCAAGAGGAATCTAGTAATTTAAAATGCAACGTTACTATTTCATTCAAATGAGCAGTGACATTGAATGAGTTTGGTTTATATCAAGGACACTGATTACAAAGACTTTTAAAGTTGGACTGAAGTATAATGTTTGTCCGAATAACATATTAATTAAAATAAGATAATGTACAGAGGAAGGACTGACTTAAGCTATTCTTTTGTTTTGCTGCAGTTCATAGTAGTAGAAAGTTGTTGTGTCATTGTGGTTTGAACTGACTACCACTATTTTGTAGTATATTTGTTGGTTTTCTCTTGTTTGTTTACAGTACAAATCACCATTAGAGCAAAGCTTCTTCAACTCTTTCTGCCTCCCCCTTCCTGAGGCCTTCAGCGTGGTGACCATCCAAGCATAAAAACATGCTTATCTGCAAATGAATGGCAGTTCTATGCTTCATTAAAGCTTCTTTCTCTTTTGGCACTCGCATTGTGACCCTTTGATATTAATTCAAAGGCCAATTAATGAATGTGGCTTGTCTTTGAAGTGAGGTATTCAGGGCAGGCAATAGGATGAACCTGAGGCTCCAATGGACTATATTCATTCAGTCGCCCTTCAGAAGGGTACATCCAGTTCAGAGAGTTTTGTTTCAGCTTGTGGTTAATGTAGCGCAGCTGATTCTGTGTTTGTTAATTGCATTATATGGCATTGAGCACTTGCAGGGCTGCCTGGAGTCCATTGCACCTAAAGTTTATTTTAATGTTTCCACTCATTTTGGCTGCAAGTTCTGATGTGGGTTTATTATTATTTTGCAATTTATTGCACCAAATTGATCGATTGGGCTCAATTGCACTAAGTGTTGGGAGTTGCTGAATTGGTGTTGCGGAGAGTTGACTAAGAGCTAATTTGGCTGCACTCTGTTAACTATATGCACTGAATTGGGACTCACTCTACTGTGACCAAATCCTTCATAAGGCAGTTTGAATTGACTAAAAGAAAATGGACAAGAGAAGGTCAAGGAGAGAAGGCTAAAGAAGCACTCTATTTGTTAGAAGTATTAGCCAAGCAAAACTCCAAATAGCAACAATATGATCACAGTTAATAGACAAGCCAGACAGAAGCATGTCAATCACTAATCTTGGAAAGCAATAGACTGGAGCCTACTGTTTTATCCAATTAGCTTGGTAAACTCAGCATCTGTGATGATAATGTGTTTATTCCAGATTGCTGAGTTTGTTAATTAATTACAAAGATAATATTCAGCTAGCTTTCCATATCTTAGTACCGATATATAGAGATTTTATTCCCCCATATCTAGTAAATTTTTCACATTCACCAGCTTTCGATGTTTAAGCAAATCAGCAAAAGAAATGGCCAACTTTAAGGAATGTAACTTTAACACCCAACACACTAACACCCATTTTCGTAAATTTTAAACTGAAGTTATTCAAAAGCTTGAAAGTCACTTGGGGTTCTTTTTTTTTTGTGTAGCTGGTAATTTTGAGTTTTACTAATGTAACTACGCCAGCTCTGTCAGGTTTAGTGGCTTCATAGCATCTTCCCAGCAGCATTATTTGTTTGGAGTAAAACACAGTGCAAAGGACTGCCTTGGCTCCAGCCTGCCATTGCAGTTTCCTTGGTAACCACACAATAAAATTACATCTATGTGCCGACATGTAAATGTGTAACGTATATGCACGGAAATCTTACTGTATCTTTGCAAGAGCTTGCTCCGATTAGGAATACAGCCATGTGGCCATTTAATCATATTATTACGGTTTGGTAAGTTAATCCTTCCACTGACATTCAGGAATAATCCTTCAAGATATTGGAATTAATCTTATGATGGTGCTCAAGGAAGGACAAAATAAACAAAGGGATCAGTGCATCACACCATTTCCCTTAAAAACAAATATACAGTTTGAACAGTTCAAGGATAATAACTGGAATATTTGTACCATGAACTAGAATTCATGACCTGGGAAAATAAAGTCCAGGTTTGGATTTCTTGATGTTATGGGACATAACATCAATTGTATCGGTACTAGAGACAGAATTGTTTTTCACCAGATTAATATTGAAGTATATGGATTGTTCTGATTTGGATTATCAGTTTGTGTTAGATGAAGAAAAACATAAACAACTCATTCCCAGTAAAAAAATTAGTTGGATAAATGGAATGAAGTTTATCCACACTGCAAGATAATGTGTTCTGAGCTGAACTGTCCAGCAAGTTAAATAAAACAAAAGATATTTATAGTATTTCGCCGTATTAGAAATAAAACTATAGTGGCTTTGCAGATGACATCAGTGTGGGTGTATCAGTGATTATTTCAAGGAGGTAACCAAAAGTTGATAAATCTTTGTAATTATTGTTAATTAATGATGTTAAACATCAATTTTCTCCTTAATTTCACTTACATCTCAACTATTTGATCCAATATTACATGTGTATTCCTCAAAAAAAAAGTCACATTGCATTGACTCCCAGGAAAAAAGCTATGTCTTATTTTTGGTCAAACACCCACTTTTCAATTTTGTTTTATATGGTGATCATTCAGATAAAGGTGCAGTGTGACAGCGGAACAGTATTGATCAGATCCAGGATATTGCTTGGCGATTGAGGTGTCCGATAATTCCCACGTCAGCTTGTTGTGCAAAGAATTCCAGCAATTGTGCCGTATACTCAGCTGCATCACTGAGATATGGATATTGGATTAACTATGTAGGGTTGTAGGAGTGCTTTAACATAAACTGTGAATCCAAAAAATCTGAATGAACTCTTTGTTTATAGCTGCCAATTGTTGACCTGTTCCAAGTCTACGAGAAACGAAGCACTGACTAAGTCACTGAAAAGACGTTCGTGACCATTGCCCTCTTGTGGTCATGTGACACAGTTACGTTAGCCCGTTCACCTTTGCAAGTAACTTAGAAGCAGGTCCTCCACGAGAAAATATCAGCCGATAAGTACACGTCTGATTTAAAAAAACTCCTCGAGCGGATCCTCGAGTATGAGAATGAAAATTTAGAGGCCCATCAATTAATCACCCTGAAGACAAAGGTGAAGAAATTGGATCAAGGGGTGCAATGTGCCCCTCTTTATATTTTGCTTTCAAGTAAACAAATGTAAAAATGAAACAAAAAACAGGAGGTAAAAGGAAGACAATATGAGGATTCGTGCACATTAAAGCTGCATAGATTCATTTGCAACACCTCTTGCCAACTAAAACTATTATTAAAAGTATTGAATGTTAACGAGGTATTCAAATCATTGGCCTTTAGCATCAGACTCTGATGTGCATTAACAGCGAGGCTTATAGTGTTCCTTACCTGAAACCCTGCAAAAGAGATGGAAAAACGTAATAATATCGAAATCAAGAGTGAAATATTCCTGGGTTTTAATTTGGAGCACAACCAGTAGCCAGTTGTTCATCCACATTGATGGCAGGAAATCTATCAGCACAACTTTTGAAGGCATGCTTGGAACATTCAGCCAGGTCAAAGTTTATCATAAGGTCAATTTCTACCCGTGTTGCCCAGTTTGAGTTTCAATTAACTGATCATTTACTTTTGACTGGCAGTGAAAAGTATAATCCCCGAAATGTACACAGCGAGATTTCTGTAATTACAATCAACGCTTATAACGTTCAATAACCAGATTTATGCGAGGAAACGAGTGTGAATAACAGCACAATTATTTCCATAGTTATGGGGCACAAACTGTGGGGAGGCTGTTTTTTGATGTTAACACCAGGGGCTTGCATATAGAACTTTCATGGTAAATTTGCAGTTTCCCCAGCAAGAGAAATATTCAGCGTTCCTATGTTTAAAAAGTAAATGTTTTCACGGTTCATTAATCCACATCAGAATACAAAATCAAAGAACAAGGGGGGGAAAAGGGTGGGATTGGCATCAGAGTGAAACGGGTGTCTTTAGAACTATCAGTTTTGCATGTTATACGTAATTAAAATTCAACTTTCATAGGGCCCCTGGAGGCCATAAAAATGTCCATTTTATGCTTTTCAACATGGCTTTTTCCTAATTGTCCTGCTCTCTGGCATGACATAAACAAACTTTCCTGGGGTGGTGCCAATTGGAAATTTGTTCCTGGTTTCACACCAGAGTGAAACATGTGTCCAGTCTCCACATGTGACTGTCGATTGTTGCTGCGATCATATGCATTTGCAATCATGCTTCCTTCAATGCTTGCTTTTTTTTCACCCCCCCAAAAAATAAACAGTAATCGTAGAAAGAGGCCATGAGATACAGTTGAGTGAACTGTAAAACGTTGTTGCATCGTTCTTCTTATAACATTTTGGCACAACGACAAAATGATTTCAATAGCAAATCTGTTCCTAATGGAGAGGAGTAACTCAATAAGAATAAAAGGCCAATAGTCAACTCTTTTCAATGCTTTGCAGTCATCATCTAATCCAAGTTTCTACGTTTTATCATTTCTGAAACCCAACACAATTTTGCAACATCCTACATCTAATTTTGAACACAATAACATATACAATTATATCTGTCAGAGCAGATTTATTAGAACCCCAATGAGCTAAAGGTTGGTGAGGGTTATTAAGGTATGTAGGAAAATAACTGCAGATGCTGGCACAAATCGAAGGTATCACAAAATCGAAGGTACCAGTCTGAAGAAGGGTCTCGGCCTGAAACGCTGAGATACTTTTGTGATACCTGGCGGTTATTAATATTTATTTTGTGAATGAATGAATGATACTTTAATTTATGAATTAACATGTACCTTACATGTAATTTACAAATTATGTTATAGTAATTACATTGAAAAAAACAGATACATTTTTTTTGGTGGTGAAGGGGTTAATAAACACCAAACTTCATGCTTGGCCAACATGCTCCCTTATTGTTACACTCTGGATGTTTATTTACATTTTAAATAACCTAAATGAGTTTAACTCTAAACTAAACATATTATTACTTAGTGGGTGCACGCCATTAAATAAAGTGAAATGATTTCATTATGTCTCACTTTAATAGCTTTAGATTATCAGGCAGTGGAGATGTTAAATTTTTAATAGTCGGTTGATGCTCTTTTGCTACAATATTTATGAAGTACTTTTACCTACGATTTATCAATTTTAACGGCAACTTAGGCAGGGGTAAAATGAATATCTTTAGTGGATCATGTAGCCCCAGCAGCAGCAGAACGCTAGGCACAGATGGGCCAGAAGCTGTTACCCCATCATAGTCATGAGTACATCTGCTTTAGTTCAATGTACTGTTATATGTACTCAGTCAATCACTTTGTTCCATTTGCTGAGAAGCTAAACTGGTCTGATCTGCAAATAAATTGTTCATTTGTCTTTTTTCCCTTTTGTTTTGTTTTGGTAACACATGTCGACAGCTCAATTACCCAGTTCATTAACAGCTCCCAAAAGACTCAGTGGCTTGCCGATGATAGCAACTGTGTTTGGAGCACATATGGTCTGTAAGGGCCTCGTGCTTGATAGTTATATAAACGAAGATGATTGCTGCCTTTATTTTCAGCATTTCCTTCACTGGGACTACACCTCACAATGCAAGCAATTGTTTTTCATTGTATTCCCTGATTTGGATTTCCTTCACAAAGATACTTCTACACACAGCGGTACATTCCCAGCATTTTTGTTTAACTTTAATATGTCTCTGCTAATATTGCTCTTTCTGGTCAAGTAGATGAAAAAGAGTTTGATTTGTGATTTTTCACACGTAAATTTCCAACTGGAATTTTATTAATTGGATACATCCCAAATTTTGACTAGATGATTTTATATTCTTCCTAGTTTTTCTTTCGGAAGTTTCCATACATCTCAATTCAATGCCACAGTAAAATATTTAGGTTTGAATAGAGTGTGTGGTAAATTGCGTAAAGCCAAGGCTGTGATGTTCTCAGATACGCTCAACTGCACAGACTTTTAAAAATAAACCGCAATAAAAATACAGTAAACAAGAACATTATATCCAATGCTGCCATATTTTTAAGGTTTCGTAAAGGGAAGTGACAGCGGCACTTTGAAGTTTTTAAATTTAAAATTAAAATTGAGTAAAATATATGGCTGATTTCAACTATAAAACCTTCCAATCAATGTTTGAATTGAAACGGACAGCACAGAAATGGTTTTTTTTCCGTAAATCTAGTTTAAAGTAGGGGTGCTCTTTGGTAACTTGCACTTGGATTTAATAATTGAAATTGGTTTAAACAATGTTTGTTCTGAGTTAACCATCAACCTATATGCAGTAATAATGCAAAATGCTGGAGGGGAGCTCCTGCTTGACTTTAGACCTTCTGAACTTGTCTCCTGCTGTTTACTATATTCATATTTAATCTGTATTCTCCACCCACAGTAAAACTACTGTGGGAGTTGTTGGATGTCAGAGTTTATTTGTACCATTTTGGTTAGCACCGAGCTGTCAAGGGGCTATTTTGTTATTAATGACCCCTTGCTGTGGAGCTGAGACTCAGGAAAATGGAAGAAGGGAAAGTTGGTTGTGGGAGGGGGGGGGGGGGGGGGGGGGGGGGAATGGCGGAAATTAAATGCATCTTCACTGAAGACACACGAGTTTAAAAAGCTTGAAAGCACTTCGATAGATTTTCATCGAGTGGCCACGCTGCCACTCTTTCCTCCCCGAAACGAAAATAAAAGCTAAACCCTCCGTGATAGAAAATGTAAACTTTTGCATTATCGCAAGTTATGGATTATCCAAAATTCCCAAAACAGTACCTTCTGCAATACATATACGTTGTTTGCCACAAGACGCAAAACTAACACTTGTCGCCGATAAAGCAACTTCTTGTGTTAAAAGGAGTACATGGAAACGTTGCATGACATGAGTGCCTCCAGGTGCTATGTGATCCTAAACCAGGGAGCTGGATTAACCCCTGCTGAGTTTTCTTCTCCAGCTCTCAACTGTTCTACTCCATTCCTCTTAAGTGTCTCTTTGTGCTGGGCAGGTGTCAGAATGCTTACTGTGAAGAAGGGCCTGTTGATATATACTACAGATGGAGCGTGGAAATTGGCAGAATAGGGTTCTTGCCATAGGCCACTTCTTAGGCCCCAACAAAAGGAGTCAAATATGTCAACAAAAATCCTGAGAACCACAAAGAGGAAAGTGTCATTTGTCATTAACTCTGATCCAGTGATGGGGTATCGGAGTTACTAAAGCATGCCTAGTTTTCAGGCAAGTAAAAATGATAGTTCTGGTTCTTTAGAATGAAAAGTTTGGTTTCATTTAGTGAACAGGTGGCTTTTGGCAGACTGCAATTCTTTTTTTTCTTCAGTACTTTCAGCTGGAAAGATTATACTATCTTGTACATGTTGGAATTTTGTTTAAGGATTTATCCGAATTAGTTTCATTATGGGGCCAGCAAAATCTTTAAAAAATATTTTTAACGTTCTGTTTTTTTGATAAGCATTCACAAATGAAATGGGACAAAGAAAAGTGGATCTATGAAGCATAATGAATGTGATTAATGGATCTCCTCAGAAACAACTTTTAGACCCATGGTGTGGCTGTCTAGGTTAATAAAGTATTTAATTGAAAAGTTAAAAAAAAAAATTCAGATCTATAAGTGAAATTTTCTTATGCTTTTAAATTAGAACATCTTTTTGTGAGTACCTTCTTTCACACTCTCACTGTGCCTTTTAAGGATTATATATATTTTTAAAGATTTGCGCTGACAGCTTAGCAGCTGTGGAAGAACAGACAATGTTGCTTTTAAAAAAAAATCTTTCACCCTTGGGCAATAATGGGGAGCAGTGGAAAGATTCACAGGGTGATTAATAGTTGAAAGACCCTGATTGAGTGCCTTTTTCCAGGGCTGTAACCCTCCTGGTCTTGTGTGTAGGGCAATTGGGCCAAAGGGCTGGAGAAGATACAATCAGACCCATCAGATATGAATATTCTACAGCATATCAATGCAGAATTTAGAGCCGCAACTCCATTTGCCGTGACTATCGGGAACAACTTTTCACACACACCTTCAGATATCTTTCATTGATTTATTCTACGTGCCTTCTCTATCTCTCGTTTCCCTCTCCCCTGACTCTCGGTCTGAAGAAGGGTCTCCAACCGAAACGTCACCTATTCCTTTTCTCCAGAGATGCTGCCTGTCCCGCTGAGTTACTCCAGCTTTTTGTGTCTACCTTCAAACATAGAAACATAGAAACATAGAAAATAGGTGCAGGAGTAGGCCATTCGGCCCTTCGAGCCTGCACCGCCATTCAATATGATCATGGCTGATCATCCAACTCAGTATCCCATACCGGCCTTCTCTCCATACCCCCTGATCCCTTTAGCCACAAGGGCCACATCTAACTCCCTCTTAAATATAGCCAATGAACTGGCCTCAACTACCTTCTGTGGCACAGAATTCCACAGATTCACCACTCTCTGTGTGAAAAAAAACGTTCTCATCTCGGTCCTAAAAGACTTCCCCCTTATCCTTAAACTGTGACCCCTTGTTCTG
Organism: Rhinoraja longicauda; assembly: GCF_053455715.1. NCBI lineage: Eukaryota > Metazoa > Chordata > Chondrichthyes > Rajiformes > Arhynchobatidae > Rhinoraja > Rhinoraja longicauda. The sequence goes on along the minus strand of NC_135965.1, from coordinate 40,703,660 downwards.
GACTTCCCCAACATCGGGAACAATCTTCCTGCATCTAGCCTGTCCAACCCCTTAAGAATTTTGTAAGTTTCTATAAGATCCCCCCTCAATCTTCTAAATTCCAGCGAGTTCAAGCCGAGTCTATCCAGTCTTTCTTCATATGAAAGTCCTGCCATCCCAGGAATCAATCTGGTGAACTTTCTCTGTACTCCCTCTATGGCAAGAATGTCTTTCCTCAGAGGGAGTACAGAGAAGGTTCACCAGATTGGGAGGCAGGAATACAGCCATTAAACCAAATGTCTCTCCACGTGGGAGATACTTCTGTTGCTTTGAGGCCTGGGGGTGCCGTCAAAAACAAGTGGACTTTGCAAAATCCGCACGCCGTTGTACTCTTTGTGAACTTTTGTCAAGACTTCTGGACAGGTAATGTGGATGGGCACTGGACAACATAACGATGAATCAGGGACAGATAATGGTTCAGCCAATGCCTTATGCTGCCTGTGGCGATGAGCTAAATTCAATTGATCAATGTACAAAATCATGAGAGGAATAGATCGGGTACATGCCCAGACCCTTTTACCCAGAGTAGGGGAATCGAGGACCAGAGGACATAGGTTCAAGGTGAAGGGGAAAAGATTTAATAGGAATCCGAGGGGGTCACTTTTTCACACAGTGGGTGGTGGGTGTGTGGAACAAGCCACCAGAGGAGGTAGTTGAGGCTGGGCCTATCCCATCGTTTAAGAAACAGTTGGACAGGTACACGAATAGGACAGGTTTGGAGGTCAATGGACCAAGCGCAGGCAAGTGGGACTAGGATAGCTGGGACATTGTTGGCCAGTGTGGGCGAGTTGGGCCAAAGGGCCTGTTTCCACACTGTATCACCCTATGCCTTTAATACCGGCACAACTTCACAGCTCTGCAATCCAATTCATTGCATTACACTGAACTTGATGAACAGGAGGACATTGGCTGAGGTTTAGCTGTACAAAGTGACGTGGCCCATTTTTAGGAGCAAGAGCTTAGGTGCATACCATAGGGCCCACAGCAGTTGTACATGAAGTCACTCCACTGACAAATTTTACCAAGCATGAAGTTTTGTATCCAATCCTCTTTTTTCAACAGGCGGTTGTGATTGAGGATAATTTAATTCCACTCAATTTCTATGGATTCTAGGGCCAATGATGAGGTCAAAGTGCGGCCTTTCACAGCGTTTAAAGAACTTTCGGACAGGAACATGGATAGGATAGATTGAGAGGAATTTTGTTTCGTTTAGTTTAGAGATACATTACGGAATTAGGGCCTTCGGCCCATCGAGTCCGCACCGACCAGCGATCCCCGCACCTTAACATTATCCTATACACACTAGGGACAATTTACAATTTTACTAAGCCAATCAACCTATAAACCTGTACGTCTTTGGAGTGTGGGAGGAAACCAGAGCTCCTGGGGAAAACCCACGCAGGTCACGGAGAGAATGAACAAACTCCGTACAGACAGCACCTGTAGTCAGGATCAAACCCGGGTCTCCTGCACTGTAAGGCAGCAATTATACCGCTGCGCCACCGTGCTGCCCGATGCTATGCTTCTTATGCAGGTGGGGTGAGCGAGATGGAGCAGGTGGACAGATAGTTTGTGAGATAGAGTGATCCTTCCAACCTTTGCTCTGGGGCTACATAAGCTCCCAGTAAATGAACTGGAGGCCAATGGTGATTCTTCTCCATTTTGAATGGTCATTAGACAGGCACCCTTTTCTGACAACATCCTTAAATCATTTCCTCTGTTACCTAATAATCTCTTGTCATGGTGAGGCTCAAAGTAGAGCAACTAGTTTGACTTAGCGATCATTTTGCTGAACATTTATGCTCACTCCGCCTTGGCCTACGTGATCTCCTGGTTGCCAAACAATTAAACTCCCATTCCCATTCCCATACCCATACTGACCTTTCTGTCCAGGGCCTCCTCCACTGTCAGAGTGGAGGTACAAGCAAATGGGAGGAACACCACCACATATTTCGCTCGGGGAGCTTACAAACCAGCGGTATGAACATTGATTTCTGTAATTTCAAGTAACTCCTGCACCCCATCCTCACCTCCCCCACCCCAGTTGTCCTACTAGTTCCACGGTTCGCATCCTTGTATCTCTGTCGTTAGCACATCTTCCCCAGCCAACAATGGACCATAATGGACTCCAGCCTTTGTGTCACCTATTGCCGGCCCCGATTTGTTCTGTCCTTCCAATCAGTCTGAAGAAGGGTTCCGACCTGAAAAGTCACATAGAAACATAGAAACATAGAAAAAAGGTGCAGGAGTAGGCCTGCACCGCCATTCAATATGATCATGGCTGATCATCCAGCTCAGTATCCTGTACCTGCCTTCTCTCCATACCCCCTGATCCCTTTAGCCACAAGGGCCACATCTAACTCCCTCTTAAATATAGCCAATGAACTGGCCTCAACTACCTTCTGTGGCGGAGAATTCCACAGACTCACCACTCTCTGTGTGAAGAAATGTTTTCTCATCTCGGTCCTAAAAGACTTTCCCCTTATCCTTAGGCTGTGACCCCTTGTTCTGGACTTCCCGAACATCGGGAACAATTTTCCCGCATCTAGCCTCTCCAACCCCTTAAGAATTTTATATGTTTCTATAAGATCCCCTCTCAGTCCTCTAAATTCCAGCGAGTATAAGCCTAGTCTATCCAGTCTTTCTTCATATGAAAGTCCTGCCATCCCAGGGATCAATCTGGTGAACCTTCTCTGTACTCCCTCTAAGGCTAGTCACACATTCCTTTTGTTCAGAGATGCTGCCTGACCCGCTGAGTTACTCCGGCATTTTGTGTCTACCTTCGGTATAAACCAGCGGGTCAGACAGCATCTCTGGGGAAAAGGAATAGGTGACGTTTCGGGTCGAGACCCTTCTTCTGTGGTATTTTTTTGCAGTATTTTTTAGATACTCGCTAGAGATAGTTCATGTCAGTAGACCACAGGCTTTGTGCCAGGTTTAAGGGCTTGAATTCCGCTCTTTCTGGCCCTCCAACGGGAGGTGTCGTGGGCCGGGCAGCCGATAGATGATTGTCCAGATTGCACCAGCAACTGAGGGTTGTGGAGGTGGGCGGGTAAGAGACTTGGACAGATGACCGGGGGCCCCGAAGGTCATCTCCTTGTTTGCTTTCAACAGTGAAAGGGCAGAAGCCTGAAACGAACTGGAGGTCATTTGCCAGTGCATTTGACTCTCTGCTCTGCTTTTGAACTCGCCATCAAGCCCAGACATGGGATATCGAATCACTCAGGGATGGGACTGCAAGGACATCACATCTGACCCCCAGCTTTGTGCCAGGGAGGGCGCCTATGCAAGTTGTGACTCTGTTCATTTTTAATGGGGGTCGGAGACACACTGAGAGTAAAGGTGCTTCAGTTATGTTACTTTATGTCAGTTTTTAAATTATTTCTTTGTATCTTAATATTTTTTAATTAAATGAATATTTTAAATACATTTTATTTCCGTATTTGTCCAGATCGATTCAAATAGACTTTAAACGTCCCTTGACTTCTGGCGCCATTTAAAGTTGTCGAAAGGTCGCCTGGCACTCCAGTTACTGCGATCTCAGGGTATAATGAACGTTTAAAAAAAAGAGGGAAAGTCCAAAAAGCTGCAGCTGATGGAAAACTGAAATAAAAGCAAAGAAAAAAACACAGAAACACTCAGCAGACGAGGCAATACGTGCGGAAAGCGAAAGAGAACTAACACTTCAGGTCCAGGAGCTTTGGTCAGAATTGGGAAAGGTTGAAAGCAAGCCTGTGTTCTTTCACACATGAACAGCAGTATGAGCTGACCTTCCAAAGTTAAAATAAAAACAGAAAAAGCTGGAAATACTCGACAGGTCAGGTCTCATCTATGGGAAGAGAAACAGGTTAAAGACTCTTTGCAGTGGAGTAGTAACATGTAGGCACAAGGAACGGCAGATGCTGGAATCTTGTGGAGAACACAAGGTGCTGCAGTAACTAAATGGCTCAGGCAGCATCTCTGGAGGAAATGGACAGGTAATGTTTCATGTTGAGACCCTTCTTTGTTAGAATCAGATTCTCTTCCCACAGATGTGGTCTGGCCAGCTGAATATTGCCTGCTTTTAATTTAGATTTCCAGCATTTACAGTTTTTTAAAATTTTCCCACCCAAAGGAATCTTGTTTTTTCTACATTTTTCTCTTTTTCTCTGTTCGAACGGAAACTTGACCTTAAACCTCAACTTCTTTTCCCTCACATTTACACTGTTTGATCTGCTGAATGTTTACACCATTTTCTGTTTGTATTTCAGATTTCCAGCAAATGCAGATTTTAAAATTAACATAATAATAAATAATTGCTCTGGCATAATTGTAGGATACGTAATTGTCCATTATCACTGTTGTTTCCAACAAGCAGAATAATATATCTTGAACTGTAACAAACTGTTAATTCGGAACAACCAGCCACTGTAATCCTTGTTCGACAATCCCTCTTTCACAGTTGAAAAGGTTTATCAAACAGTAGTACGTTTAGATTTTTTTTTCCAGTTGTCAGGCAGTAATAGCTGCTGCCACACAGCTTATTATCCATCCTTAGCGGCAGAAGAGGTAGAGCTGCTGTCTCACAGTGCTGGTGATTCGGGTTCGATCCTGACCTGAGGTGCTGTCTGTGTGGAGTTTGCACGACCCCCCTGTGACTGTGTGGGTTTCCTCCAAGTACTCGGCTTTCCTCTCACATTCCAAAGACGTGGGCTTGTAGGTTAATTAGCCTCTATAAATCACCCCAGACTGGACATGAAAATGGGATAACATAGAATCTGTGTGAATGGGTTGGTTGTCCTGGACTCGGTGGGCCGATGGGCCTGTTTTCACACTGTATCGTTAAATGAAACTAAATAACGAAATATTTTTCTTTACAAATGCTTTCAGTCATACTAATATTTGCAGAAGCAATAATTTAGGACAGAAATATATATTTTTTGAGATAAAATACTCTGGTGCAGGACTGTAATCTTTGAAAATTATTCCCTCCAACTCTGCAAAATAGGAGTTAACTCATAAATTTATATTTCAAGCAACACTGTTTACGCATTTTTTAACTCTATATCAACAATTGGACTTCCATAATTGATGTAAAGTGAAAGAAATCTCGCTAAAATGTCACGTCATGCTGCGTTTAGTTCCCTATGAAATTGGTTGAAGTGTTCATACATCACTGCCTTAACAAAGCCAAATATTTCCTGAAGTCACAGTAAAGGTCAGAGCAGAAAGAGCTGCCTTTAATTCCTTAATTCCTTGTTTAATTAAACTTCATGGCATGTCCACTGCTGGTACTTATGGCTTCCCTCCCTTTTTCATTTGTTCCTATCGTGAAGAATTTGTAATCCCATGGAGAGTTATTGCTTTCCTGTACTTGATCTCTTTACTAATTGCTATCTTTCCTGTTTTCTCCCAGCTTCATTATCCCTAGACTGGGCTCTGTCCAGACAAAAGCAGCGTAGGCTACATCAAACCTCACTAAGGAAGAATGTCATGGATACAAAAATGGGCTTCTTAGTGTTCTTTTGATGGTATCTTTTCTTATATTTCAACTTATCTCAAGCTGCTTTAGTTTAGTTTAGTTTAGAGATACAATGCAGTAACAGGCCCTTCGGCCCACCGAGTCTGCGCCGACCAGCGATCCCCGCACACTAACACTATCCTACACACACTAGAGTCAAGTTGCATTTATACCAAGCCAATTAACCTACAAACCTGTACGTTTTTGGAATGTGGGAGGAAACCAAAGATCTCGGAGAAAACCCACGCAGGTCACGGGAAGAACGTACAAACTCCATACAGACAAGCACCTGTTGTCAGGATCTAACCCGGGTCTCTGGCGCTGTAAGACAGTAGCTCTACCGCTATGCCACTGTTCCGCTGCTGTTATGCTTCATATTCATGTTAATAATGTTTTGTTTTAGTTCATGGAGTGGATACATTTTTATTGGAACTTTCCAAACTTTTAATGAGCCTTGGCTTATTTTCCTACATTGAATATAAATGACTGCTATATTTAAATTTACCATTTGGGTGCAGCTTGACCATTCAATAGAATTATGATTGAGTTCATGCTAATTTGTACAGGAGATTGAGCTACTGTGAGCTACATTACGGTTATATTGGACCTGGATGGTGAATCTGTGGAATTCTTTGCCACAGAAGGCTGTGGAGGCCAAGTCAATTGATATTTTTAAAGCAGAGATAGATAGATTCTTGATTAGTACGGGTGTCAGGGGTTATGGGGAGAAGGCAGGAGAATGGGGTTAGGAGGGAGAGATAGATCAGCCATGATTGAATGGCGGATTAGACTCGATGGGCTGAATGGCCTGATTCTGCCCCTATCACTTATGACCTAATGACCTGAAACCAGGGCACCAATAAAATTAGCCAAAATCTGCTTCCAAAAGTATAATGATAAATATTTATTTGATAAGCAGGATTGATGTTGCACTCGTGAAATGGCCAAACAGGGTTTGTTGATGCCAGGTATTCTTAGTCGGCATTACATCATAAACATGAGCTTGATAAACATGAAGTACCAAAAGCATCTTGGAATCATTTAAAATATATTTGCTTTTGCATTAGTTTTATTCATTTATTATTGTCACGTGTAACGAGGTCCAGTGAAAAGTTTTGTTGCGTGCTATGCGGTCAATGAAAAGACTATACATGATTACAATCAAGCTGTCCACAGTGTACAGCTATAGGACAAAGGGCATAATGTTTAGTGAAAGATAAAGTCCAGTGAAGTCCAATTAAAGACAATTTGCAGGTCTTCAGTGAGGTAGATGTTGGTCAGGACTGTTATTTAGTTGGTGCTTGAATGGCTCATTGCCTGACCACAGTTGGGAAGAAATTGTCCCTGAATCTGGAGGTGTGCGTTTTCAAATGTCTGTACTCTTGCCTGGTGGGAAAGAGGAGAGAAGAGGGAATGAACGGTGTTAGACTGGTCCTTAATCATGCTGGTGGCTTTATTGAGGCAGCGTGAAGTACAGATTGAGTCATTGGAAGGGAGGTTGGTTTGCGTGATGGTCTGGGCTGCGTCCACAACTCTGCAATTTCTTGCAGTCTTGGATGGAGCTGTTCCCAAACCATGCTGTGATGCATCCCAATAAAAAGCTTGCTATAAGAAAAGGTGCAATGAAAAGAACACTAACAAGTCAGAGGCAGATATGATAGCAGCGTTTAAGAGGTTTTTATATAAGCACACGGATGTGCAGGGAATATAGGAACACAGATCATGTGCAGAGGAATACGGATCAGTTTAGCTTGGCAATATGTACAGCACAAACATTACGGGCCAAAGGGCCTGTTGCTCTGCTGTACTGTTCTACAAACTATGCTCTACGTCCATTTGGAATGTTAGTGGCTAACTAAGTGCTATGCCAGTTTGTGTTCTGGAGTGGTTACTTCTAAAAATGCATAATATACTTGGCTCATTAAATTTCTTTTCTACAGCTTCATGCGATCACAGTAATCTATATATTCACAAAATGCTGGAGTAACTCAGCAGGTCAGGCAGCATCTCAGGAGAGAAGGAATGGGTGACGTTTCGGGTCAAGACCCTTCTTCAGATATCTTTGCCGCAGCTTTAAAAAAAAATCCCAGTGTCACTGGTCAGAGCTTCCAATGTGTATTAAATCCCAGCCTCCGATAGATCAACTCTATGTAAAGAAATCCTAGAATTCATCTAAAGTGGGCATTTGTCATCCATGCATGTTGGAACTCTATTGGCCAGACAAATGTCTCATTTTAGGAGGAATAAATGACCAAGAACTGTCAACAGAATAATTCCTGTGTGTTCTGGTATATCATTGCCACTGTAGCCATTAAAAGAACATTAAATCAGCTTGGATTTCCTCATTTTAGAAACATGTAGAAACGGAGAAACATGGAAAATAGGTGCAGGAGTGGGCCATTCGTCTCTTCGGCCCTTCGAGCCAGCACCGCCATTCAATTTGATCATGGCTGATTACCCCAAATCGGTACCCCGTTCCTGCTTTTCCCCCATATCCCTAAGAGCTAAATCTAACTCTCTCTTGAAAACATCCAGTGAATTGGCCTCCACTGCCTTCTGTAGCAGAGAATTCCACAGATTCACATCTCCATGGGTGAAAATGTTTTCCTCATCTCAGTCCTAAATAGCCTACCCCTTATACTTAAACTGCGACCCCTTTTAGTCTAATATTGGTGTGCCCCACAAACAACACCAAGTGCAACAGGGTGTTTATACATAAGTATTCACCACATCGCAGGTTTGCATCATTCAATTGTGGAATGTAGGATATTTTAAACTGAATTTTAATTTGACGTTTATGGTTTTTAAAATTTCTTTTTCACGTTAGAAGAGGTGATAGAGGGGAGTTGAATTTGACAATGTAAGGAAACTGCTAATATTCATCAATGTAATCTTTATTGTTAGTTACATTATAACCAGAGGGGTGCCAATTTAAAAATTGCACATTTTCTCAAGTAATTTGGCAAATTGTGCAATCAGCAAAATTCAATAAAAGCACAGAAAATATGATTTCTGTAATTGTGGAATTCCAGAGAATATTACGCACGGATTAAAAAAGAAGTCCTCAGGAATAATATGGTAACCTGGCTCAATGACACTCACCATGATGTGCTTGGAAAGATTAGAATGGCCCACATCACGTTAGAAGAGGTGATAGAGGGGAGTTGAATTTGACAATGTAAGGAAACTGCTAATATTCATCAATGTAATCTTTATTGTTAACATGTTCCCAATGTTGGGGGAGTCCAGAACAAGGGGCCACAGTTTGAGAATAAGGGGTAGGCCATTTAGAATGGAGATGAGGAAGAACTTTTTCAGTCAGAGAGTGGTGAAGGTGTGGAATTCTCTGCCTCAGAGGGCAGTGGAGGCCAGTTCGTTGGATGCTTTCAAGAGAGAGCTGGATAGAGCTCTTAAGGATAGCGGAGTGAGGGGGTATGGGGAGAAGGCAGGAACGGGGTACTGATTGAGAGTGATCAGCCATGATCGCATTGAATGGCGGTGCTGGCTCGAAGGGCTGAATGGCCTACTCCTGCACCTATTGTCTATTGTCTATCAATGCTATTCTCCCAGATAGTCTGGACCCCTTGCAATACGCATACAGGAGAAATAGGTCTACAGAGGACGCCATCTCCATTGAACTCCATTCAGCTTTGGATCACCTTGCCAGGGCGGTCACGGTGGCGCAGCGGTAGAGATGCTGCCTTACAGTGCTTGCAGTGCCGGAGACCCGGGATCGATCCCGACTAGGGGTGCTGTCTGTACGGAGTTTGTACGTTCTCTCCGTGACCGCGTGGGTTTTCTCCGAGATCTTTGGTTTCCTCCCACACTCCAAAAGGGCGTACAGGTTTGTAGGTCAATTGGCTTGGTGTATGCGTAAATTGTCACTAGTGTGTGTGGGATAGTGTTAATGTGCGGGGATCGCTGGTCGGTGCAGACTCGGTGGGCCGAAGGGCCTGTTTCTGCACTGTATCTCTAAACTAAAATCAATGCTATTCTCCCAGATAGTCTGGACCCGTTGCAATATGCATACAGGAAAAATAGGTCTACAGAGGACGCCATCTCCATTAGCTCCATTTCAGCTTTGAATCTCCTTGACAATGCCAGAAACCTATTCACTGCCTATAACTGAGCCGGAGGCAGCGCCTCTATCAGTACCATCCGCCCCATCCCTCTACTCACTGCTATCCTTGGCCAGGAGGTACAGATTTGGGAAGAATCACGTTCCTACAACCGTCAAGTTCTTGAATTGCCCTGCACAATCCTAGATCTACCTCAGCAACAGAACACTATGGTTCACCTCATGCACTGCCATTCACAACGAATCAGGCCTAAAACAAAGAGATGAGGTGTGCTATAGCATTACTTAAACGTGGCCAAGCATTTCTGTTTCTCTGTGTAGGAAGGAACTGCAGATGCTGGTTTACACCAAAGATATACATAAAATGCTGGAGTAACTCAGAGAAGGAATAGGTGATGTTTCGGATCGAGACCCGAAACGTCACCTATTCCGTCTCTCCAGAGATGCTGCCTGTACCGCTGAGTTACTCCAGCATTATGTGCATATCTGTTACTTTGCCAGGTAGCCTGTTTATGAAATATCAATTTCCTTACAAGAATTATTTTTTTTTTTGTTTTATTCTCTCATCCACCCTGTTCCCCAGTTCATACCCACTGATGTTATGGTATGGAACTTTATTTGTCACATGTACAGTGAAATATATATTTGTATATCTTATCTTAAGCTAACTATAAAGAACCATTGAACCATCTTCTGGGCTCCCGATCACTGGACTCCAGCTTAAATATACGTCTGATCTCTCCACTTGAGCCTGGCCTGATCATGTGTCTGATCTATCAGCCCCATCAATTGAAAGCGGTCTGAGTGGTAACATTAGGAAGCTTACTGTTTTACGCAGCAGTCAGAACCCAACACATTTTTTCCTCATTGCACCCATGTATAATTGTATTTTCCTGATTTTGTTTTTACACTTGGGATGAATCAAATGAATGAAAGCTCTGCTTTCATGCATATTTAATGTAAATATTCCCCAACCATTTCCACAAAAGAGCAATTAATTGTATTCAGCAATTAAAGGAGTGTTAAACCGATTAAACAACTTGAAACAAAATCAAGGCCAAGAATTTTGGTTTTTGTCTACATTGACTCTAACCTCAAAGGATCTTGGTTGTTAATGAGCCTCCATGGATCCTGATACAATTTATTAGAGGAAACAACTTACTTGTGTGCCGTGTGATTAAAGTGTTTTAATCGCATTGCTAAAAACTCCTCTCAACAAAAAAACGGAATAGATTTTGAACACTAAGGACTGAGATATATGGGCTGTACTTCAGTATATGCCCACAAAGGGTTTAACCGCATTATAAAATACACAATTAATATTAAGGCAGGGCCATAACATAATGATGGAATATGCTCTTCAGATATTAAATCAGTAATTCAAATTAATCTGAATGTTGACTGGTTTGAACTCAACCTTATTATTGTATTCAGTAAATTGTAACCTGCCTGAATCTTTGGATCCATTGAAACAATTTGTTGGAACAATCAAAGATACAAATTTTTAATGTAGGAAGAAACTGCAGGATGCTGGTTTAAACCGAAGATAGGCACAAAAAGCTGGAGCAACTCAACGGATCAGACAGCATCTCTGGAGAAAACGAATAGGTGATGTTTCGGGTCGAGACCCTTCTTCAGACTTTTTCAAATTTTTAGAACTTTAGCAGTGGGTAAAAGCTGTATTTCTTGGTTAACACTCGAGTTAAAGTTAGTCACTGAGTGGGACTATATCCATTAAAAAAAATCTAGATTCTGAATTTTGATCGCTGCAAATAAAGGGTCTTGACCCGAAACATCACCTATTCCTTTCCTCCAGAGATGCTGCCTGTCCCGCTGAGTTACTCCAGCTTTTTGTGTCTATCTTCAATTTAAACCAACATCTGCAGTTCCTTCCTACAAAAATCTTTGAATGCTCTGGGTGTAAAGATGGAATTCGATCCAGGGAATTACAAGGTACACGAGTACCAAGGTGAAATGGCCGAAATAATTGTCATTAATGTGCATGATATAAATAGAAAAATTGAACGTAGATTAACCTGAGTGGAATGCAGAATTGGAGCATTTCAAGATCAGGAAGGGAAGATTTTCAGTCGCTGATGTTCATGAAAGTGGTTAATTAACCTGCAGCATCTAATTATGCTGAATCTCCCGGTATTAACTGTGATTCAGATTCAATCAGCATCCAATAAGTGTTAATTTACATAAGTGCTCATTTACAGGGTGAATCCCTGATGTATTAAGTATTGCTATACAACGACCTTTCCTGCACAGAAGCAGCTGTTTACAGTGAACCTCTGTGTACAGCGTCAGTTTACTTTGAATTTAGAGTGATCATCGACCATGAATCCCCTGCAGACCCATTTTGTAGAGTCAGTGCAGCCCCCTGCTGCATTGACTGTACTTAGTAGTGAGTTTGCTTTGTAGTGACTGTTCATTTGCCGTAAACCACTGCTCCGTGAGGCATCCTATTAAGAGGAATCTTCTATATAAGCGCTCTATTTACAGAATATCTCCGAGTATAAATGGTATGCTTATGGTGGTCTCCGACATAACTCAAGTATTTACTGGATGTTTCCATGTAAAAAGTATCCACTTTCAGAGGGTCTCCTTAAAATAAAATGGCCTTTCATAGTGTACCCCGTGTGTAACATATTGAATTAGTGAATCTCCCTGCTATATAATGTGTCCATTGAAAAAGAATTCACTTTGTACTGAGTGTCTATTTACAGTGAATCCCCTGCAGGAATTGTCAATTTACAGTAAATTCCCTGTTCAACTTGTCCATTTACAACAAATCCTTCTAGTGTATAAACTGTCTGTGCCAGAAGACTTGCTGAAAGCTGACACTATGTGAGTCAGGGGTGGTTGATGAAGGAACTTCACTGTAAATGAACATCTTATGCAGCAGAAATTTATTATAAGTATGCACTTAAGGCCAAGAGCGAAGTTGTAAATGAAGTATGGAATTATGTTGGATCTCACTTTGAGAAAAGTTATTACTCACAGTGAATCTCCCTGCAACGCTAATGTGAACTGTATATTTACGGAGAAACCTTCTGCTGTATTAGACTTTTAGGCTTTAGACTTTAGAGATACAGCATGGAAATAGGCCCTTCGGCCCACCGTGTCCGTGCCGACCAGCGATCACCCCCTATACACTAGCACTATCCTACACACCAGAAACAGTTTACACATTTACCGAAGCCAATTAACCTACAAACCTGTATGTCTTTAGAGTGTGAGAGAAAACTGGAGCACTCAGAGAAAGCCCACGCAGGGAGAACATACAAACTCCATGCAGACAACACCCATAGTCAGGATCGAACCCGCTTGTCTGGCGCTGTAAGGCAACAACTCTACCGCTGCACCACTGTGCCGCCCCCATGTATTCTTTGTCTACATCCAATGAATTTCGCCCTTATATTTGTTCACTGACAGTGAATGCTTCTCCATGATTGTCCCCTTACAGTGAATTTCATTGTTTGAATACTTCTACTGGAGAAGGAAACCTTAAGAATAAGGGGTAGGCCATTTGGAACTGAGATGAGGAAAAACTTTTTCAGTCAGTGAGTTGTGAATCTGTGGAGTTAGTTCTCTGCCTCAGAAGGCAGTGGAGGCCAATTCTCTGAATGCATTCAAGAGAGAGCTAGATAGAGCTCTTAAGGATAGCGGAGTCAGGGGGTATGGGGAGAAGGCAGGAACAGGGTACTGATTGAGAATGATCAGCCATGATCACATTGAATGGCGGTGCTGGTTCGAAGGGCCGAATGGCCTCCTCCTACACCTATTGTCTATTGTCTATTGCTCCATATTAAAATCACATACCCTGAGTAAATTTACAGGCTGTGACTATCCGTAGAGGTGTTGTGACGAGAGGCAAAATGTTCACCCTTTGAAGTTCTCCAAAACCATCTCCACCGACGAGGGTGGGTTCAGTTCATTTGTATTTCCATTTGAAATGAAGTAGAGTAATTCTGAATGGTGCGGTGTGTCTCTGAAAGGCACAAAATAATGAAGATTTCAACAGTTGGCTAAACAGCAGCAGGTAAGGTGGACAATGTCTGGCTCAGTGAGTTGCCTTTCAGGCTGCCATTATGGATGGTTCATAAGCCATTTTCATAGTAGGCCTCCCAGTCAAAGATCTGGTAGAAATGCACAAAGACATTCATTGTGAAGTAGCAAAAAGTGTGGTGTCAACCTTTGTCCAGTGATGGCATGCTCAAAGGGAAAAGAAACAGACTTGCATTTATATAGCGCCATTCATGATCCCGCTGCCTCAGTCACAATGTTGTGAGTTTGATCCTTTAGCGGACGTATAATTATCCTGATCTGCATGACATCGGCTGTGGCTGTGTCTTTCCACAACTTAACCTCAACCTCCGTCGGAAAACAAGATTATCATTTAAAGCTTGTCCATTTCTGGGATCTTGTGTGTAAAATGGCAGCCTTGTTCCCCAACATTACAGCAGCATCCACACTTTAAAGGACTTCATTGACTACGAAGTGCTTTCTGAGTGCTTTAAGGCTGTAAGTACAATAATTTAAAAGCACGTTCTTTCCAAAAATATTCTGCGCTCGGGGATGGGGTAAGTGCTGGTGAAAGTTGAAGAGAAATGCCCCAGAAATGTCATTGTGACGTGTGAGGACAGGAAGAAACTATTGTACCTTTATCTGCCTTCTTTTTACCAAGCTTCTATAATACGTTGCTTCTAGAGTCATAGAGCATGGAAACAGGCCCTTCGGCCCAACTTGCCCACACCGACCAACATGTCCCATCTACACTAGTCCCACCTGCTTGCGTTTTGCCCATATCCCTCCAAACCTGTCCCATCCATGTACCTGCCTAATTGTTTCTTAAATGTTGCGATAATCCCTGCCTCAACTACCTGCTCTGGTAGCTCGTTCCATACACCCACCACCCTTTGTGTGGAACGTTGTGTAAAATGGGCTTGGGGTTGTAGATCCTGGGACTAATTGGTACAAGGTAAAGAAGGACAATCCCACCTACAGAAAATAATGCAGACAGTGTCCAAATAGGTACATCAATGGACAACTGGAATTCTGTCCCTTTTAATTGCAGAACCTAGACTACTCCCTGGTGTCTATGACTGCAATCTTCCCATTAGCTTTTAAATACAATGGATCAGGATGAAGGTTTCTATCTCTCAAAACTTAGTTTTGCTTAGGTTAGTTTAGTTTAGTTTATTATTGTCACATGTACCAGAGAAACATAGAGACATAGAAAATAGGTGCAGGAGGAGGCCATTCGGCCCTTCGAGCTAGCACCGCCCTTCATTGTGATCATGGCAGATCGTCCCCAATCAATAACCAGTATCCCATGATTCCACTAGCCCCTAGAGCTCTATCTAACTCTCTCTTAAATCCATCCAGTGATTTGGCTTCCACTGCCTTCTGTGGCAGAGAATTCCACAAATTCAGAACTCTCTGGGTGAAAAAGTTTTTTCTCACCTCAGTTTTAAATGGCCTCCCCTTTATTCTAAGACTGTGGCCCCTGGTTCTGGACTCGCCCAACATTGGGAACATTTATCCTGCATCTAGCTTGTCCAGTCCTTTTATAATTTTATATGTTTCTATAAGATCCCCTCTCACCCTTCTAAACTCCAGTGAATACAAGCCTAGTCTTTTCAATCTTTCCTCATATGTCAGTCTCGCCATCCCAGGGATCAATCTCATTAACCTACGCTGCACTGCCTCAATTACAAGGATGTCCTTCCTCAAATTAGGAGACCAAAACTGTACACAATACTCCATATGTGGTCTTACCAGGGCCCTATACAACTGCAGAAGAACCTCTTTACTCCTATACTGAAATCGTCTTGTTATGAAGGCCAACATTCCATTAGCTTTCTTCACTGCCTGCTGTACCTGCACACCAACTTTCAGTGACTGGTGTACAAGGACACCCAGGTCTCACTGCATCTCCCCCTTACCTAACCTAACTCCATAGAGATAATAATCTGCCTCCTTGTTTCTGCCGCCAAAATGGATAACCTCACATTTATCTATATTATACTGCATCTGCCATGCATCTGCCCACTCACTCAACCTGTCCAGGTCACCCTGCAACCTCCTAACATCCTCTTCACAGTTTACACTGCCACCCAGCTTTGTGTCATCTGCAAACTTGCTAGTGTTGCTTCTAATTCCCTCTTCCAAATCATTAATATATATGGTGAACAGTTGCGGCCCCAACACTGAGCCTTGCGGCACTCCACTCGCCACTCCTACTCTTTGCTTCCTGTCTGCCAACCAATTTTCTATCCATGTCAATACCCTTGCCCCAATACCATGTGCTCTAAACCGAGGTACAGTATAATGTAATAATAATAATGTATTTTATTTATATAGCGCTTTTCATATACTCAAAGACGCTTTACAGAGATTTAGAGAACATAGGGAAATGAATAAATAGATAAATAAGTAAATAAATAAACGAACAGAGAAAGGAGACAGAAGGTAAGGTGACCTTCAGTGGTTGAAGCTTCTTTTGTTGCATGCTATCCAGTTAACAAAAAGAACATACATGATTAAAGTCAAGCTGTCCACAGTGTATAAATACAGGTTAAAAGGTATATCACAGCATAATTTGTGTAAGAAATATTGCTGTGGAAGATTTAAAAGAGTAGAACGATTGTAATGTACGCTGGCAGATCCCCTTCTGGAACCAATTTTCAAGGAGTCGCCTGACTTTGGTGCCATCTTGGGTTGCCCCATCTTGGGTGGCCATCTTGGATTGATGTTTCAAGATCAAATATATGCCATTGGACTAACGTGTCTGGTAATCATTGGGAACTCAGATCCAGTGTTCAGTGGAATGATGGCATTTCTCGGGACAATGTGATTTGCCAAACTGCAAGCCCTACTCCTCAGTATATTAGAAAAATAGCGTGCAAGGATCTACATTCTGGAGTCCATGTATCACCTCTAGAGATGCAGATTATGCTAATACCCTCCAGCACAAAAAGAGGTCTGACCTATTCCCACAAATCCCACAAATCCACACTGCCAAGGAATCAGTAAGTCTGGTTAATTTAGTGTTTCTGAGTGTTAATGTGCTTTATTTGCTTATGCGAGGATCTCATACATATTGGCCCCAGATCACATTGGAAATTTAAAGTGAAGGGCATTTCAGCATCAGACAGACAAAAATGTTGGTAGGTTTACTTAAAGGCAAAGAGGTATGCTGGCGAGTCAAATGATATTTCCAGCCAAGCTCTTTAAAGTGAGACAGCTTGAAAACCTTGTAGATTTTAATTTAGGACCTATTCTGCTGAATTGCCTCCAAAGTCCGTGTTTCTTTCTCCCGTATATTAAATACAAACAGTAACCATTTAGAAATTATTAGTACGCTTCGTATGAATGAAATTGAATGCATGGGATAGATGTAAATTGAAAATAAACTTTCCTTCCAGTTTCGCTTAAGATAATACTATCACGTTGGATTAATAGGTTCATGTCATAGGAGCAGAATTAGGCTATTCGGCCCATCAAGTCTACTCTGCCATTCAATCATGGCTGAGTTAATGCAACTCTTGAGTGCCTCAATGCCTTTTTTTCCCTAAAATCCCGTCTTGAGTGATGTTTCCACTATTTTGACAATGGAAGGGGAAGGTAATTCCAAACTGGTTTAATAAATTTGCCTTCATCTAAGAACGACGTGAATATATTTGAATAAAATCCCAGATATCTTTCTCACTGTTTGTGCATAAAGCTGAACCATTGTATAAAGTCTTTAGGCAGGAAGTAAAAGGAAGTGATGAGCAATTAAAAAAGTTAATTCCTTGCACCCTGCATCACAAGGCAAGACATAAAATAAATAGTCGTGGGAAAAGATAGTTATTCAGAATAAGAGGACGTAGAAACTGGTGGTTTAACACAGAACCAGCTCTGGTGTTTCATTACTTATATTCATGATTTAGAATTTGTCAGCAAAATACGCAAATTCTAAATTTACAAATGACAGCAAATAGAAAGAGTTAGATAGTCATAAATGAGAAGAACACAAACTGTTGGCAGACATTAATAAAATAGGGTGGAATTATATTTTGGAAATGAATTTGAACAGACATGTGTGTGAGGATTTAAATTTATAAGGCAAATAAAAAGATCACCTTTAACATGGAAAATAAGGATTTAAAATGGAGGGGAAGAAAGCGTAGAAATGACGAAAACTAGCATTGGGAGATTAATATCACGAAGAACACATCCAATGGAGTTAATCTATAAAGAGAGAGCATTAAAAATTGGAATCTTTCAAAATCCGGCCCAACTTCTCAAACTGCCGTTCTGACCCGAAACGTCACCGATTCCTTTTTGCCAGAGATGCTGCCTGACCTGCATTTTGTGTCCATCTTCATAAATAGAATCTGCAGTTCCTTCCAAGGCATTATGCACTGGACAAGTATTTGCTTGCCAAGGATGGTCAATAGAGTCACAGAGTCGTACAGCATGGAAACAGGCCTTTCTGCGCAACTTGCCCATGCCAACCAAGATGCCCCTGTCTCTACTAGCTCCATTTGCCTGCATTTGGCCCATATTCTTTCCTATCCATGCACCCGCCTAAATGTTTTTTTAAATGTTGTGATAGTACCTGCCTCATCTACCACCTCTGGCAGCTTATTCCACATACCCACCACCCCTCTGTGAGAAAAAGTTACCCTCCAGATTCCTATTAAATCTTTTCCCTCTCGCCGTAACAGATATGTGAGAGGAATTACATTTAAAAGGTGAATAAAGAGATCACCTTTTACATGGAAAATCAGAATTTAAATGGAGGGGAAGAACCGGAAGCAGAAATTACAAGAAATAGCATTGGAGATTAATGCCATAAAGACAACATATTTAGCTTCTAAATAGAAAGCATTCAAAAATGAAATCTTGGTGAGACTATGACTATTGCACATAATTCTAGTTTACTATTATATATTTTTTAAAACAGACTCAGAAGACAGGATATAGAAAATGTACGAGCTGATGCCAGAAATTAGAGATTATGTTTGTCAGGAAAAGATGAGCAAACTATTGTTTTTTTGTTGAAATGTGAAAGATGAGGTTTGAATTAATAAGGAGTTTCAAAATTATGCAAAATTTAGATGGAATAGACAAAGATTTTCTTGCCTTTTGAGGAAGAACAAAGCTCGAGCCTACCAGAAAAGATAGTTACTCAGAAAATAAATCAATTAAAGAATTCAGCAAATGCTTTCTCACCTGGAGTATCCTGAGAATATGGACTCTCACTCTGAAGAAGGGTCTCGACTCGAAACGTCACCTATTCCTTTTCTCCAGAGACGCAGCCTGTCCTGATGAGTTACTCCAGCTCTTTGTGCCCATCTTCAATGTAAAGCAGCATCTGCAGTTCCTTCCTACACATGAGAATATGGAACGTATTACTAAAGATTGAAACAGATGTTGGATTTGCATGAGGGAGAAGGACAATACTTAAACGGAATTAGAACAAAACGATTGGGAAGATCTCCAAGTGGAACAAAAATGACAACATAGACTGGCAAGGGTTAATTACCTATTCACAAAATTCTGGAGTAACTCAGCAGGTCAGGCAGCATCTCAGGAGAGAAGGAATGGGCGACGTTTCGGGTCGAGACCCTGAAGAAGGGTCTCGACCCGAAGAATCTGAAGAAGGGTCTCGGCCCGAAACGTCGCCCATTCCTTCTCTCCTGAGATGCTGCCTGACATGCTGAGTTACTCCAGCATTTTGTGAATAAATACCTTTGATTTGTACCAGCATCTGCAGTTTTTTTCTTACACCAGGGTTAATTACCTGCTCTATACTGAATATTCTTTTATTATATTCAATTTTCACAGTGAAGATCAAATCTGGGAAGATTTCCGTTTTTTTTGCTCTTATTCATTAAAATTATTGCAGCTCCACAGCTCCAAGTCAAGGAAGTCAATGAATGAAATTCACAAATTGTGCAATACTGCAATTGATCACTGTTGATAAAATTATCTGCATAGCAATGCCGCAGCTGAAATCCTTAGTTTCTCTTCATACATGGACAGGATTATTTTAAATAGTTTACAGGTTCACAGAGAACTAAGGAAATCTGATTTTTTTAAAGAAAGGCAACTTTAATAAAATTATTAACATGCCAACCTTTCAACACCCAAGTAAAACATGTTTTTCCATTGGAGAGCCTGCAGTCAAGTGTGGAACCTGTATTTTTTTATATTCCTTGAATATATACAATCTCAGCAATGTTGGTTTTTGTCTTTGAATTGGAAAATCTTAGAGTCTAGCCCTCCTGCCAACACTTAATCACAGTGAGGGGTGGATACAGTTTTGGAGATGTTGTCTTTGAGATAAACATTGGCCTAGACTCTGTCTATCCCCTTAAGTTGAATGGGACAAAATTCCATACTGTTAATTTAAGACAAGTAGGCGAGTTTCCCACTATGTCCAGATCAATATTTATGGATTTATGCACAAATAGCAAAAGGCCTGGATAGCGTGGATGTGGGGAGGATGTTTCCACTAGTGGGAGAGTCTAGGACTAGAGGCTGCAGCCTCAGATTAAAAGGATGTACCTTTAGGAAGCAGATGAGGAGGAATTTCTTTTGTCAGATTGTGGTGAATCTGTGGAATTCATTGTCACAGAGGGCTGTGGAGGCCAAGTCAATGGATATTTTTAAGGTAGGGATTGATAGATTCTTGATTAGCACGGGTATCAGGGGTTATGGGGTGAAGGCAGGGGAATGGGGTTGAGAGGGAAAGATAGTTCAGCCATGATTGAATGGCGGAGTAGACTTGATGGGCCGAATTGCCAAATTCTGCTCCTTTCACTTGTGAACTTATGAATTATGAATCCATCAATATTGCTGAAAAAAAATCATCTTTTTATTGTTATACTAGGATCTTATTGTGCACAATTGTAACTCTTGGTTTCAAACATTATGTCTGCGGCCACAATTAAAACAAGCTTAAAGTATGGAACGCACATTGGAGTTTTCCAAGGCATGATATACAGTAAACGTGTAAGTCTTGCTTTTCATACACATTAATCTGTGAGGGGCGTGTGCAAACAAAACAAAGGCTTCGGGGCGATCTTATAGTGGTGTATAAAATCATGAAGTTTTTTGCTGTGAATGAACTGTGAAGATGCAGTTGCTCACTCCTGCATTGCAGATCAACATTAACTTGAAGCTCTTCCTGCAGCAAATAATTCAGATGAAGCTTCAGACATTGACTCGGAACCAGATCTGCCTTTGAAAAGGAAACAGCGGCGGAGTCGCACGACATTTACAGCAGAACAGTTGGAGGAATTGGAGAGAGCATTCGAGAGAACCCACTACCCGGACATCTACACTCGGGAGGAACTCGCGCAGAGAGCAAAGCTCACAGAGGCACGAGTGCAGGTAACGGCATGGCCCGTTGATCGCATGCATTACCTTGTTAAACTCTGGCGACATTTAAAAAATATATATTACCCAAAATTATTTACGCTGCAATGTGTAAGTTGTACCTTGAGTGGGAAATCTAGTTTAGTCACTTTAGATCATTGCACGAAACTGCAGAGGCTGGTAACTGTCTCCTCTGGCAGCCTGTTCCATATACACATGTGGTAAATGTCCATGTACCACATGTGAGAAAAAGTTGCCCCTCAGGTTCCTATTAAATTTCTCGCCTCTCACCTTAAACCTGTCTACACATGGGCATTTTTGACCTCTTGTTTTAGATCCCTCAGTGTAAATCATTGTCAGTTATGGCTGCAATGCCTGAAAACTGGAGGGTGGTTAATGTTGGACCTCCATTTTAGAAGGGCTGCAAAGATAAACCTGGGAACTATACATCAGTAAGACTCAATGTGTAGGAAGGAACTGCAGATGCTGGTTTAAACCGAGGATGGACACAAAATGCTGAAGTAACTCAGCGGGACAGGTAGCATCACTGGAGAGAAGGAATGGGTGATGTTTCAGGTCGAGAGTCTGAAGAAGGGTCTCAACCCAAAACGTCACTCATTCCTTCTCTCCAGAAGTGTGAGAAGTAATCGGAGCACCCGGAGAAAACACACGCAGTCACAGAGAGAACGTCTAAACTCTGTACAGACAGACAGCACCCGTAGTCAGGACCGAATCCAGTTCTCTGGCGCGGTAAGGCAGCAACACTACCGCTGCTCCACTGTGCTGGCCCTTAGTTCATGGAGGGTAGAACAAGAGAGCTGACTAAGAGGGCATGGAATGGTCAAGTGTAAAGATACCAAAGGATACCAAAGTCTGAAGAAGGGTCTCGACCTGAAACGTCGCCCATTCCTTCTCTCCTGAGATGCTGCCTGCCCTGCTGAGTTACTCCAGCATTTTGTGAATAAATACCATCGATTTGTACCAGCATCTGCAGTTATTTTCTTATACAAAGGATAAATGGTGGTTTACGGCATGGGCAGAAGGGTCTGTTTCTATTCTGACCACTATGAGATGAGGCAGTGATGGTATTGGATGTTATCAACAAGGCAGAAATAGACGGTCTTAATGATGTGAGGTCAAATATGACACTGAAGTCGTAAATGTATGCTCAGCGATCAACGTGTTGCCAAGGAGTAGATTGGAGATGGTGTGTAAAGAAGTCTGTGGCAAATGGTTGAAAACTATGGCACGGAAATTGCAGTTGTTGGGGAAACAGTAATGCTTTCCATTGATCCTGAAAGGAGCTTCCCACAGGGGTCTGGGGATCGCAATGGCAAACATTTGCTCTTTTCCGAAACGGTCTTGTGTCAGACATCAATTCAATGTTCGACACAAAATGCTGAACAGGCAACAACTGGAGAGAAGATAGACACAAAAAGCTGGAGCAACTCAACGGGACAGGCAGCATCTCTGGAGAGACGGAATGGGGGACGTTTCGGGTCGAGACCCTTCTTCAGACTGGTTAGGGGTAAGGGAAACGAGAGATAAAGGCTTTGGTGTAGAGAGATGAAGAACAATGAATGAAAGATATGCAAAAAAGTAACGATGATAAAGGAAACAGGCCATTGTTAGCTGTTTGTTAGGTGAAAATGAGAGGTGAGTGCAACTTGGGTGGGGGAGGGATAGAGGGAGAGGGAATGGAGAGAAGGAATGGAGAGAGGGAATGGAGAGAGGGAATGGAGAGAAGGAATGGAGAGAAAGAATGGGGAGAAGGAATGGAGAGAGGGAATGGAGAGAGGGAATGAAGAGAGGGAATGGAGAGAGGGAATGGAGAGAAGGATGGAGAGAAGGAATGGAGAGAGGGAATGGAGAGAGGGAATGGAGAGAGGGAATGGAGAGAGGGAATGGAGAGAAGGAATGGAGAGAGGGAATGGAGAGAAGGATGGAGAGAAGGAATGGAGAGAGGGAATGGAGAGAGGGAATGGAGAGAGGGAATGGAGAGAGGGAATGGAGAGAGGGAATGGAGAGAGGGAATGGAGAGAGGGAATGGAGAGAGGGAATGGAGAGAAGGAATGGAGAGAGGGAATGGAGAGAAGGAATGGAGAGAGGGAATGGAGAGAGGGAATGGGTGACGTTTTGACTTTTCACAAGAAACACATAGCAAAATGTCAGGTTTAAATTCCAGGTAAGAATGCTACAGGGTACTCCCATTCTGACTGGTCTACCAATCCCATTGATCTTGTGGAAAGGGCATCCATGTAAACAATTGGCTGCTTTGCTAAGTTATTAAAGGAAAGCAGATGCCAATAACCACAACATCATGTTGAAACTTCGTCAAATGAAGAGACCCGGTTTAAATCCTGGCTACGGGTGCTTGTCTGTATGGAGTTTGTATGTTCTCCCCGTGGCCTGCGTGGGTTTTCTCCGAGAACTTCGGTTTCCTCCCACACTCCAAAGACGTACAGTCTTGTAGGTTAATTGGCTTGGTATCAATGTAAAAACTGTCCTTAGTGTAGGATAGTATTAATGCGTGGGGATCGATGGTCGGTGTGGACTCGGTGGGCAGAAGGGCCTGTTCCAACACTGTATCTCTAAACTAAACTAAAAAGGAAGGGGGAAAAAATCTGAGGGAAATAATTTAACAAATACTAGTTACCTCTCTACCATGAAATATCCCATGCTGCATGAGGGCATTTATCCAACATCACAGAAGATAGATGGAAAACAGCAAAGCAGCTGTATGTTGTCTGCCATTCACCTTCAAAATCTGCAATTTCTACACATACATATCGCTTCCAGAAGTCATAAGTGATAGGAGCAGAATTGGGGCATTTGGCCTATCAAGTCTACTCCGCCATTCAATCATGGCTGATCTATCTCTCCCCCCTAACCCCACTCTCCTGCCTTCTCCCCATAACCCCTGACGCCCGTACTAATCGAGTCAGGGAAGGATAAGTGAAGTACAAGAACTGACACTCTCTAAGTACTTGCCTGACGGTGAACGCAGGAGCCACATTAATACAGCAGCTGGCACAGTGTAGCTTTAACCCTGTGACTGCTCTGCATTCCTCACAGTTTCATCTGGTCTCATGAGACCTATCATCTCTTATGTGGCTTGCTGTGATCTACTTCCCTGCTAAATTCCCCAGAACAACTAACATATGGATCTTTGACTAAACCCAGCGTGAATGACAGATTTAAGTCAATCATTGACTTCTTCACGACAGTTCAGTGTTGGGAATTTAACATTTCTAAGACAGTAGGAATACGGAATCTGTTAACTTTTATTGAGTTATTTCTTGCAATAAATTTTAACATTTTTAAATGACAGTTATACTACCATCCTTTACCCCTTTTAAACCCACACATAACATCTGTACGTTAATAAAACACCAGTGACAGTTAACTGCTGAGGAAGTTCAACAGGTTTAATTCTGCACAGTTATCTTATATCCGGAAATAAATCGAAAGCTTCTTGTCTTTTTAGAAAATACATTGCTCATAAAAAAGAGTGGAATGAGACTGATTTGGAATGTATGCGGTGTTTGGATTAACACCTACACAAAAGTGAATCTACTTCAGTGAATGATGGCTAAAGATTTTCACTCACCTGTTCCAGAATTCTAACGAGTTTGAAGTCTTGCTTAGTTTAGCCTAGAGATACAGCGTGGAAACAGGCTTCTTCGGCCCACCGGGTCCGCGCCGACCAGCGATCCCCGCTATCGCGGGTCAACACTATCCTACACCCACTGGGGCCAATTTTTACATTTATCAAGCCAATTAACCTACAAACCTGCAAGTCTTTGGAGTGTGGGAGGAAACCGAAGATCTCGGAGAAAACCCACGCAGGTCACGGGGAGAACGTACAAATTCCGTACAGACAGCACCCGTAGCCGGGATTGAACCCGGGTCTCCGGCACTGCATTCGCTGTCAGGCAGCAACTCTACCGCTGTGCCACCATGCAGCCCTTGCAGCCTTGCATTGCCATCTTGTCTTACCTTTTGACAAAAGGATCAGTTACTGTAGCCGCAGTCCAGACTGAGAATTGTAAAGTTCGGGTGGACTGTTATGGGATACCACACTTTGCAGAAAACATTTGATTTATGCTGAAGAAATGCCTCAGGAAAGTTTGTTTATGCAGTTATTTTTTAAAGCAGCTTTATTTCAGTAGTGTTGATTGTTGCCAGGATAGCAGTAAATAATCCCACAATGAAATGTATTTTTAAATGGCGCATTATTAAAAATGGTATATCAATTTCTCTAACTTCAAGTATCCCTTGCTTTCCCTCTCTCTCCGCCCCTCCCCCACCCTAGTTCTCCGACTAGTTTCACTGTCCTTCTGATTAATTTTACTGATTGCATGCCTCCTTGTCACCTTCCCCTCAGCTAACAATTAACCATTCTACATTTACATTCTACAGTCTGAAGAAGGGTCTTGACCTGAGACGTCACCCATTCCTTCTATCCAGAGATGCTGCCTGTCCCGCTGAGTTACTCCAGCATTTTGTGTCTATCTACATTTCCATAACATTGTCTGCTTTGATCTGACATTCTCACACCTTCCTCTTCCATATCTCTGGACTCCTACTCCCTGACTCTCAGTCTGAAGAAGGGTCTCGACCTGAGACGTCACCCATTCCTTCTTTCCAGAGATGCTGCATGTCCCGCTGAGTTACTCCAGCATTTTGTGTCTAACTTTGGTGTCGAACCAGCATCTGCAGTTCCTTCCCACAAAGTGTTTTGCTTGATTTGTCATTGAAGTAGTTGTCAATGTAATTCCAAATACAATTGGTGTGCTGTAATGTTTTGCAATTGGATCTTCAGATTATTACTTTTGAATGTAAATTTTGGATTATGCCGTTCATTCTCGTTTTGTTTTTTTTACTGTTCATAGCCTGAATGCAGCAAAAGTAATTCAATGCAATTAAAATTGTCCTGGAAGTGATCCTGTTTAATTTATTAGGTTTGGTTCAGCAATCGTCGGGCCCGTTGGAGGAAGCAAGCTGGCGCCAACCAACTGCTGGCGTTCAACCACCTGATTCCTGGAGGGTTCCCGCCCACAGCAATGCCCTCCTTGTCTCCTTACCAGCTCTCGGATGCCAGCTATCCGCCCACGTCCATACCACAGGGTAAAGCAAATCCTCATGTTTAAACAAAGTCAATCTCTAATGCCTGCATTCTGACAAATTGATTAGTCTGTTACAATCCCTGAGGTTTTGCACTACAATTGACTTGCATGGTGTTGTTCTTGGGGATGACCACTGGGTGATACTGCTACCATTCAGACACATCTTCAGTTGTGTACCTCAACGTCACTGGGTGTTTCGGCCTTTTATTAGAAGACACCCTCAGTCGAGGCAAGCCCCCTGCAGGGTGATCAGACCTGGGTGTGTGTCTTATGGTTAGCCTCTAGGTGGTCACATGGAAGCCCAGACAGCATCTCTTCTTTTCAGCCACAGCCAGTGCCTGCTCCGTTCGGCGGCATTGGCAAGTTCTTTAGTTGCTTTCCTTTGGGCCTGCCCTCTGACTCTTACTTCCCTCAGGAGCCTTGCGGTGGAACTGGCTACAAAGAATATCAATGCATATCAACGCATGATCTGGGAACCATTAGAAGCTAACTGTGCCCCAGAGTGAACCAGAGTGAACGATTTGCCATCTTAGGTCATGTTCGTAAGTGATAGGAGCAGAAATTAGGCCATTTGGCCTATCAAGTCTACTCCGCCATTTAATCATGGCTGATCTATCTTCCCCTCTTAATCCCATTCTCCTGCCAGACACCCATTTTTCTTCAGACTGGGTTCCTGATAGTTTCTTCAGATTGGGCTGGAGCAATTGTATCAGATGATCGCGAATCCTCCTCTGGGACCAGCATGCAAAGAGTTGCTATTCTCAGGCACTATTTTGGTAAAACAACCAAAAATCTGCTTTCTTATAGTTTGGGAAAACAAAGAGTAGTGGTCCTTCAGTAGTGGTCCAAGAGAGACAATCTATTGACCAAAGATAAACACAAAATGTTGGAGTAACTCAACAGGACAGGCAGCATCTCTGGAGGGAAGGAATGGGTGACATTTTGGGTTGAGACCCTTCCAGACTCAAGAAGTCTGAAGAAGGGTTCCGACCTGAAACGTCACCCATTCCTTCTCTCCAGAGATGCTGAGTACCGGTCCCACTGAGTTACTCCATCATTTTTTGTCTACCTTTGATGTATGAATGAGTTCCACAGATTAACTGCTCTCTGACTAAAGAAGTTCCTCCTCACCTCCTTTCTAAAAGAGCGCCCTTTAATTCTGATGCTATGTCCTCTGGTCCTAGACTCTCCCACCAGTGGAACCATCCTCTCCACATCCACTCTGTCTATGCCTTTCATTATTATTTTACTTTCAATTAGGTCCCCCCCTCAACCTTCTAAACTCCAGCGAGTAGAGGCCCAGTGCTGTCAAATGCTCATCATATGCTAACCCACTCATTCCTGGGATCATTCTTGTAAACCTCCTCTGGACCCTCTCCAGAGCCAGCACATCCTTCCTCAGATATAGGGCCCAAATTTGCTGACAACGTGAGAGGGATGAGTGGGATGAGGGGTGATGGCAGTGGGGAATAAAATTGCTGATGGACTGAGCGCTGTGAATGAAGGCAAATCAGCAGATTTCTTTTTTAACACTCTCGCAGTTTTCATTTTCACTCACCAAAGACCTATATGAGATACCCTGTTAAGAAGCAAGTCAGTTCAAAGGATCTGCATTTATTGGGAGCCAAGTTCCATGCAGTCAGCACACAACAAAAACGTTTGCTCCAATATTTGGGGCAGGATTTTACACCAGTTCAAATGTTGAAAGCATTGAGCGTTAATACACTTTGAACGAAGCAGTTCCAAAATTGAAAGAAGCATTGGCAAAATAGTGGAAAAGAATAGAATCTCTAAAATCATCAGGCAATAATTATTCTTACACCTGCATGGTTGCTTAAAGTTCAAAATTATAGTGCGTCAGAAAGAAATGTCGTACTTATTTGAAAATACAGATCAATACAGTTCAGTCATTATGTGAAGATTTTGCTCTGTTTTAAAAGACTATGATAGATTCAGTAATCATTGTGCTGTTATACTGTTTGTGTGCACGTTCTTTTTTCCCAATATGTTATAGAAGAAAATATCATTAGCACAATTGTTACCCTTCGGAAATGATCATTGACACTGTGGTTAGCTTTTAGATAATATGTATTTATTGTTTAAATGTCATGCATTTGATACGATAAAGGAAAGATAGCAATCATTTTGAGAAGTCAATGTCTTTATAAAAAAGCATTTGGGATTTTTTTTTTGTCAAGAAGACTTGTCAAAAGACCACAGAATATCTTTTGCATGAGCCATCATTATAGAGGGAACACAAGGAAGATTTGGGTGTGGAAAAAGGCACCTTCAAATCAGGTCATTCCTGGTTAACAGGTGACTGATCACAGGAAAAGTGGGGTAAGGGTGGTAGATGGTTGTTCTTTATCAGATGATTATATTCTACAAATTTGGCTTCACGCCAGGACCATTGATTCTCATTATTATTATTTTTTTCCTACTAAGTAGGAAATACAGCGGTAAATGTTGCTGTTTTGAACACGTGAAAAAAAGGATGCTTTTTCTTGAAGACACTGCTTCTCTGAGCAACAATGTTTTGACTTCCTTGACTAAAGCAAGGGAGTAACAATTGCTAAAAACAAAATGCTTTAAAAGCCACCGGGCACACGTGTTTGTTGCCTTTTAGACCTAGAATGGCAGATTTCTGACGAAGATGATGTGGCATTAATATACAATACATGTTATTGTGCTTTCAGCAATCTCAGATCCAAGCAACACAGTTCACAGGCCACAGCCTCTGCCTCCGACATCAGTTCACCAGAACAGCCTCCCTTCTACTCCAGACAGCAGTTCAGCTTATTGCTTATCCACTAGCAGGCATGGATTTTCAGGGTACACAGACAGCTTTATGTCTCCAGGAGGGTCTACCAATCCCATGAACCCGACGGTTAGCAACGGCCTCTCGCCTCAGGTCAGTTTTGTGATTCAGAACAGACTGTCTACTGTATACGTGAACCAAACAGTTTACAACCCAAGGCAAAACTAAAGAAAGATTTCTAAATTTAAGTCATTCCCCGAATCTGTTTTGTGTGGCTCATGTGATTGTGTGCAAGTTTCTGCCCAGTCAGTTTTCAAGTACTTGCTATTCTTAACATTTTGTAAGACAAACTTATCACTGTCTTCTTTTGGAATAGTCATACAAGTGGATAAATGTTGAGAACACAATCTGAAGAATAGTCACAAAGAATTCATGGGAGGACTCATATAAAAAAACCATTTGTAATGTCATTCAAACCAAATCAGCCTTCCACGATGATTTTCAGTGAATGCTTAAAAAAATTGTGTAATAGATTAAAGTGGATTACCTTTCAAGTGAATAACCTAATTCTATCAGTTGTTTAAAGTACATGCTTTTTTTGTTTTGTTTTTTAACGTTCTTCTATCATTTCAATCGAGGCTGGTACTAATATATATTTACATATTTATAAAGCAATTTAACAAAACTATTCAATCCTAGGTAGGGATTTCTTGAAGAACGACTTAATAAACTAAGGCAAGCATATCTACAATAATAATTATTCATTAAAATGTAACTTTTTTGATGAAACGTTCCCCTTAAAATATGCTAGACAAATAAACGGGAACTGAACATATCAATTCATCCTTATTGATTTACATATTTTGTTTCTTTTTTAAAAAAAACAAAATTTTAGTGTTAAATCACTTTATAAACCTAGTCTAGTGCATATGTTAGTAACTGCCTCAAATGAAATAATGGAAGTAGAGTGTAGAAAAACAGTAAAACGAGATTAAACAAAAATGGCTGACTCCATTTTGGTTTAAAACTTTAAAGCTCCAATATCATAATGTAACTTCTCTGGAAAACATCCATATCATACAACTATGAAGTCAGTAAATTATTTTCTGAGAAGAAATTAATTGTAGATAGTGTTATAAGAGACTTGAAGGGACAAAGTTAGTCTGCACTGCACCATAGGCATAAATGATTGTTGAATCATGTAGACTCAAGGCTCAGTTAATAGAACGTCTCAAGCTAATGTACTACCTTTGGCTAATATCACCTACACGCAATATTGCCCCATTAAACTTTTAAAATGTATTACCAGCTGGTGTAAAGTCGACATTATCATTTTATTAAAATATACTGTCTCCATTTATTAGTATAAGTTGGACACAGGTGTCATCTGATATGTACATCAGTTATTTTTTAATATAGGTCACAAGGGACTGGAACATATAATTAAAAGTGAGTCATTTCAGAGCGAGGAGATAGTACGCTAAAGGTGTGATTCTCTTGAAAAGCATTCTATAAATTGAAGAACAGAAGAAAGCGCGAAATGACATAGATGAAAAGTGAAAAGACAATTATAGTCAATTACACAGCAATCATTGGCTACTGCCACTGCTTGAACAGTAAGGAACATTTTAATAGGCAGAAAATGAGATTCTAATGGCACAAAGGGGGGGGGGGCAAATTGACTGCTTGCATCTGCGGCTTTTAATTCTTTACTTAACGTGCAGTTTGAAATGTGCAATGTTTTTTCTGCTTTCTGCAGAACACTGATAACTCCCACATCCAACAGTTCAGAGTATTGTAGGAACTAGAAAGTGAGAATAAACAAATTCCCCCTGTGGGCAAATAGGACCCGGCCTAGTTTCTTTCAGTGAAAGCGCACAATTAATTGATATCTTAATCAATTTCTTCTGGAAAGTGGGAGCACAGCGGCTTCAAACACATTGCTGTCGCAGTGCAATTGCAAATTCTAAATGCCTTGTGTTCAAAACAGTCAAGAGGCACTGCATGTCATCCGCTCATTTATTTGTTTTGCTCTCATGACTGTCTGAACCGGTCTGCGATGAATATGTTATTGCAAAGGAGAGGCTTTGCTAATGTAATTTGAATTATGATATGAGATCAGCTCGCTGGTGAAATAATGGCAGCAATGCTCTATCGTCTTTTATTTGTGCTAAGGATGCAGTTGGATTAAGTTGAATAGGAATTCTTTATCAAATATGTACAATTTATAACATTGTGAAATCTTAATGTGGTCATAAAGGTATATAAAACCACAGACTGCCAGAACGGAAGAAACCTATCCCGCCCCTCAATTCAGACTCATAGAGTTTGAAAAAGGGTCCTGATCCAAAACGTCAATCTGCCATTATATGTCCTCCTTGATAAAATTAGATTTTAGTTGGCTATGATTACTGTTATGCCTTCATTGACTGAAATTCTGAATCAGAGAAAATAGATTACTTTTTTCTATCCAATCAAATCCTTTTAGGATAAGAAAATAACTGCAGATGCTGGTACAAATCGAAGGTATTTATTCACAAAGTGCTGGAGTAACTCAGCTGGTCGGGCAGCATCTCGGGAGAGAAGGAATGGGTGACGTTTTGGGTCGAGACCCTTCTTCAGACTGAAGAAGGGTCTCGATCCGAAACGTCACCCATTCCTTCTCTCCCGAGATGCTGCCCGACCTGCTGAGTTACTCCAGCACTTTGTGAACAAATCCTTTTAGGATTGGACTTTGGAGATACAGCACGGAAACAGGCCCTTTGGCCGACCGAGTCTGCACTGATTTGTTGCCTTACAGCATCAGAGACCCGGGTTCAATCCTGACTGTGGGATAAAACTGGAGCACCCGGAGAAATTGCACACAGTCACAGGGGGACGTACAAACTCTGTACAGACAGCACCCATAGTTAGGATTGAACCCAGGTCTCTGGCGCTGAAAGGCAGCAACTCTACCGCTGCGCCACTGTGTCATTCCCGGCTTCCCATTCTTCTATGTTGAATGAAATACAAGTCAGGTTTTTCAAACTGTTATCATATATCTAACCTTGCATGCCATGGAATAATTCCATAAAATCTACACTGCACTTCCTGTCAGGCTAATACATCTTCTCCCGAGGTACAATGGACAGAAAAGAATGCAGTTCTCCAGGTGAAGTCTGATCAATGTTGCGTAAAGCTGTAGCATAAAGGCGGCACGGTGACGCAGAGGGAGAGCTGCTGTCTCACAGCCCCAGAGGCCCGGGTTCAATCCTGACCTTGGGTGCGGTCTGCGTGGAGTTTACATGTTCTCCCTGAGACTCTTGTGTGTTTCCTCTGACTGTTCCGGTTTCCTCCCACATCCCAAAGTTGTGCGGGTTTGTAAGTTAATTGGCCTCTTTGAGTTGCCCCTAGTGTGTGGAGAGTGGATAAGAAAGTGGGATAACATAGAACTGGTGATCGATGGTTGGCATGGACTCAGGCGGCTGAAGGGCCTGTTTCCATGCTGTATAATCATTGTTATGGAAGGAAATTAAACACTGTTCTAACTTCTGTTACCTTGTATAACCCAACGATGAAAATAAAAGCACTCAAAGTGCTCCAAATATTCAGTCGAACATTGACCTGAACCATCGTTCTTCTCTCTCCAGCTATGCTACATGATCTGTTGAGTATTTTCATCATTCCCTGTTCTACATCAATAGACAATAGACAATAGACAATAGGTGCAGGAGGAGGCCATTCGGCCCTTCGAGCCAGCACCGCCATTCAATGTGATCATGGCTGATCATTCTCAATCAGTACCCCGTTCCTGCCTTCTCCCCATACCCCCTGACTCCGCTATCCTTAAGAGCTATATCTAGCTCTCTCTTGAATGCATTCAGAGAATTGGCCTCCACTGTCTTCTGAGGCAGAGAATTCCACACATTCACAACTCTCTGACATCATATTCCCAGCATCTGCAGTATTTTACTTTTTGATTCAACAAAAAAAACTTTGTTTATGCAGTCCCAATTACGACATCTGTTTTCATGCGGTTCGCTTAATATTTTTAAGAAAGCAATGTTCAGCTTATTTAAACCCTCCGCACATTCAAATCTCTGAAATTGCTAGCCAAATGAAGGCAAATTGATAACCAACATTAGATTCTCCCATTTTAGATAGCACTCTGACTTTTGTGCCCCCTCTCTTCCTTGTGTCTTCCTCTACCCACCCACTGTAAGGCAGCAACTCTACCTGCTGCTTCACTGTGCCACCCTTCTAGCTTTCTTCTCCTCCCCCCCCCCCCCCCCACCACCACAATAAGTGTGAAGATCGGACCTGACCCGAAACGTCACCTGTCCATGTTGTGCAGAGATGTTGACTGACCTGCTGGAGTTACTGTGGCACTTTATCTTCCACACCAGGAATTAAAACATGTGAATTGCAATTACATTCCAACTTCATGATTTGCCTTTGAGTCAATAATCTGGTTCATGGTGAGACAGTTCATATGTTAGACCGTTCAAATATGGGTGACCCTCCAGACGGCTGCATCTGACAAATGTCCTGACCTCATGTCATTTTATTTCAAACGGATCCTATAATCATCGCAACCACCACTGCAGACTTAGATTGAAAAAAGGATCTGTGAACTAGCTGCTCCTTCAAACCTACTAATCACTTAAAGAGTACAGGAGCATATAAAGGAGGCCAACCCATTTCCCGTGTTACCTCTGAGAATAAACTTAAGCATCCGTCAACAACTCTCTATTCAAAATTGTGGTCAGAGCCAATGGGTCCCAGTGTGTTTAGAGTTGGTGAGTAAATAAAGAGAGAAATTATTTGCAGTTGCACATCTGCAGATGCTATCAACCAGTGTTCTGGTTAAAGGTGCCAGGTTGAAAGTCTCTGATCTGTTTTCAACTTGCAGCTTCTGAGGGAGCTCTTCTGCTTTTTATGACCGTGAGCTTTAAGAGGCAGGAAGGATGAGTTGAACTAAGGTTGTTTTATCATCACTGACTCATGGGACAAATATGGTACATAAATTTTGTGATCAGAGTAGGCCACATTCTTTATTTTAAACATGCCTTTACATGCATTTGTCATTTTTCTATATTTTTTTCAGTGTGGTTCCCTCCCCCACCCTCAAAAAAAAACCAAGCATTATTGAACAAATAAATAATTTCCTTCACATATGATTTAAAATTAACTAGATATCCTTAATGTTCTTTTAAAATACTTTTCTACATTTGGTACTTCCGAAAGTCCCTACATTTTGCTCTTTGTGAAAATCATCTACTTAGATTATGCTGAAATCATGCTGCTGTGGTGTTCCTGTGTTTTCAAAGTTAGTTTTACTTCTGAATATGATTCTACATAGATATTTTTCTTCATTGAAAGTAAGATAAGTAGTTGTTAAAGAGTATATGATGCTGTGGTATCATATAACTCTTTGATCAGAATCCTCTTCTGGTATGTAATCCATCAAGTTCAGTTTTATTACTGTATGGATTAAATAGCTTTTACTGTTTTTGAAACCATGAAGGAACCTGAAATTTATGTCTACATTGGTGTGGGAACTAAGTGCCCTTTAACTTCTAGACAGCGATATTATAGGTAATAAGATCTAGCTCAACTCCATGTGATACATGGCGAATCATGGGCAAGTTACAAAGCTCGCACAGTATCTAGGCATTCAGATCATGTCATAAACCCCGAAGGCTGAAGCTGGAACAATGCATGTGGATCATCTGTAATTCAAAGTTATGCTAATCTCTACAATTTGTGTTCTAGGCATCTTTAAAATATTTAAAAAATAGATTTTGTTTTAAAAAACGTACTTTACTTTCTACTTACCAGAACCTCAGATACATCATTAGCTCCATTATATCGCATTGTTTACGACTTTTAATATTTAAAAAAAAGTTAAATCGCTTCTTTGTATTCCATCCCTGACTAACGTACTTTTTGTGCAGCTTCCAAAGACAGCCTTCTTGAGAGTGTCATGTGAATGCCGTTTTTATGTGTGAAAGGTTAAGACTCTCAATGGCTTTCCATTCTTAGAGTCCCTCGAGTTTGTTGCTGCAGATGTATGCCTTATGATCTGTGGTGAATGAATGCATATTTCAAGCTATTGTAGTAAATATATGATAACATATGAGACAAAATGCAATACTTGGTGAAATATTTTTTTTCTTCTGGTTGTGATTGTTAATCACATAATTAATTTTCTAGATCATGCTACAAATTTAATGCATTAGGGAAGTACAACTTCTTACCGCCCTGATTATAAATCAAAGAAAGAAAGCTAGACATTTCCGACCAGGTTTTTTTTCCTTGATAACTTGGCTTCATTCCAACATCATGAGTTGGGAATGTTCCTGCCACAAATCTTCACCAATCACTCTGTAATTGATCGCAAGATGTGCTTATTGAGATTACAGCGCAGACATTACCCAAGAAGGGCAAGGTTACTTTAAATATAACTGCATTTTATCAACTAAGTACCAAAGACAGACAAGATTATCTTGAATAACATCAGAGGGTTTTAGCTGGGACATTAAAATGAATCTGACACCTTCTTACAGTAATGAAAAGCCCCTTATGATTGGCAGGAGATTATTCAACCCATCCTGTGATGATTTTTCCTATGTTTTTTTCTCTCATCCAACAACGTTATATCTTTTAGGTTTTCCAAAGGTGGCAAAAGAACACTTGCCTCATTATGGCATATTGCTTTGAAGCATTAACTCGTTAAGTGTCTCTTTGTTACCTGATTTTCTCCTCGAGACAATCTAGTTACCAGTTCCAAAACAAAAGTTACCAGGTTACACGTTTCCCTCCTTTTACAGCTGCCACAAAGAAAAATGTATTAAACATTAAAAAAATTCAATGAGGTAAGACCGGAAAATCGCAGTGGACGAGAATGCTGAGGAATATTACTGTAAAATGGAGCCTTTGATTGCTGCATTTTGATTTCAAAGGCAATTTTTTTTTTTTAGTCCGTAGAGATACACTTTTCATGTATGCTATGGAGAATTTTTTGTATTTTGTTTTTTTTTGTAAACATTCTGTACATTTCATTTGCAGATGTAACATCATTTCTGATTCCTTTTGATCAAATTGCTTGTTCCTGGTATTGGGGCAAGTCCAATTTTTCACTTCTAATTGAGTAATGATCTAATTGAGACTCAAACAACTATTTCATGCAATTTAGTTCTAATTTACATCTAATTTAGCCACATTTTCGCAGGCAAGGCAGGAAATCACAGAGGCCTGAAAATAAAATTTGCACAAGATGCAGCACGGACTGAATTTGCACAGTAACTGGCAAACTGCAAACATTACGGAACTGATAGATTTAAGCAGAGAGGGGAAAGATTTAATTGGAACCTGAGAGGCAACCTTTGTGCACAGAGGATGGTGAGTACATGGAACAAGCTGCCGGAGAATGTAGTTGAGGCAGGTACGATAACAGCATTTAAAAGGCCATAAAACATAGGAGTGGAATTAGGCCATTCGGCCCACTGAGCCCGTTCTGCCATTCGATCATAGCTGATCTATTTTTTTCCCTCTCAACCCCATTCTCCTGCTTTCTCCCCATAACCTTTGATCCCCTTACCGAGCAAGAATCTATCAATCTCCGCTTTAAAAATACCCAATGCCTTGGCCCCGACCGCCATCTGTGGCAATGCAATCCACAGATTCACCACCCTCTGGCTAAAGAAATTCCTCCTCATCTCCTTTCTAAAAGTATGTCCTTTTGTTCTGAGGCTGTGCTCTCTGGTACTAGACTGTCCCATTGCTGGAACTTTCCACATTCACTCTATCCAGGCCTTTCAGTATTCAGTAGGTTTCTAAACTCCAGTGAGTACAGGCCCAGGGTCATCAAACACCCATCATAAGATATCTCAATCATTACCAGGATCATTCTTGCAAACCTATTTGGGCAGGTACAAATAAGGCACTTGGACAGGTACATGGATAGGAAGGTTTAGAGGAAAATGGGTCAAATGTGGGGAGTTGGAACTCGCATAGATGGGGCATCTTGGTCAGTATGGACGAGTTGGGTGAAGACTCCTGTTTCCATGCTGTATCCATGCTGTAAACTGTTCCCTGCTATGACTCTACTAATCGAGGAAATTAAAAGTTCCTTCCTATCCAAAAGATTCTGACCTTCTTCTGACTGCAGCAGCATTGATGTGATCCTGGGCCTCAACTGCAAACAACATCACCTCAGTAGATAACTTTACTAAGTGAAAATACCTTTATGTACACTATAGAAAATCTGATTGCTGCTGAAACTTAGGGCCAGTACTGTTAGGTTGATTAATTTCATTGGTTAAGGCAGATGGCCCAGCAGGTGTCTAATGCCAATTGATGATGTAGATTAATACAAATGATTAGACTGGATAAAGGAAATAATTGTAGAAGGGTCTCGACCCCAAAATGTCACCCATTCTTTCTATCCAGAG
This sequence comes from Rhinoraja longicauda, assembly GCF_053455715.1. Lineage (NCBI taxonomy): Eukaryota > Metazoa > Chordata > Chondrichthyes > Rajiformes > Arhynchobatidae > Rhinoraja > Rhinoraja longicauda. The sequence continues at coordinate 40,666,342 of NC_135965.1, read as the reverse complement.
ATGCTGCCTGTCCTGATGAGTTACTCAAGCATTTTGTGTCTATCTTCAGTATAAACCAAAGATACTAGAGGAACCAGATAGACCACTCGAGCCTAAAAACCATAGTATGTCATGGTGCCATTTCAGTAGGAAGAAACTTTGAGAAACATTTAAAAAGAAAAATAACAAAAAGCTGTGAATTGATAGATGAGATATATTCTGCATTTTAATGGTATCATCACACATACTGTTCCCCCAAAACACTGATTACACCGAGAGGCATAGCGGACGGCGTGTTTTGCTTACTAAAATGGTTCCTTTGCGTACTACACTTCAGTATAGGCGATTTCAAAGGAGTGGTCCATCTTGCTCCTCTAGTATCTTTGGTATAAACCAGCATCTGCAGTTCCTTTCTACATTCTACATTCTCATTTAAGTGGTCCCGTGGATTCAATAGGGAGTCTGAAGGGAACACTGGTCACTGTATTGATATTGCATGTTACAGTTCAGTAAATATATCCTGCAAAGTAGCGAGGAATAACAAATGAGACTGAACGATCCGGGGTGACCATGGATAACCTACTGAAACTCTATGCAAATTTGGTCGTGCTTTTTCAAGCAACATTGCTGGAGGCATGGAGCTTATGTCTCGGCAAACACCAATGGACTTGTTCAAAGCACAGCCCCTTTTCCTTGAATAGAAAATTGTTCACAGTTCTGATTAGTGTTTGAACAACATTTTGGAGCTGAAATGGGTACAGAAAAGGGAAGCCTAATTGTGACTTTGGTTTCGGCACTGCCTCTAAATGTAAATGTTTACATGATGGATCTTTACAGAGACATTCAATATTCAAAAAATAGAAAGAGTAAGCCCATATAATATATTTTAATGCAACGGCAAAATCCATTTAAATATAGGTGGGAAGAGAAGTTGGGGTGGCACGGTAGTGCAGCAATAGAGTTGCTTGCCTTACAGTGCTAGAGACCTGGGTTCAATCCTGACCACGGGTGCTGTCTGTACAGAGTTTGTACGTTCTCCCCATGACAGCATGGGTTTTCTCCGGTGCTCCCACATTCCAAAGACGTATAGGTTTGTAGGTTAATTGGCTTCGGTAAAATTGTAAATTGTCCTTAGTGTGTAGGATAGTGCTAGTGTCCGGGGATCGCTGGTCGGCGCGGACTCAGTAGGCTGAAGGGCCTGATTCAGCACTATCTCTCTAAATTAACCTAAACTAAGAAAGATAAGGGAGGTTTTGGAGATAATATGAGGATTAATTTTTGGAGACTGTCATATGAGGAAAGATTGGAAAGACTGGGCTTGTATTCACTGGAATTTAGAAGGATGAGAGGGGATCTTATAGAAACATATAAAATTAACTAGATGCAGGAAAAATGTTCCCAAAAATGTTCCCAATGTTGGGGGAGTCCAGAACCAGGGGCCACAGTCTAAGAATAAAGGGGAGGCCATTTAAAACTGAGATGAGGAAAAACATTTTCACCCAGAGAGTTGTGAATTTGTGGAATTCTCTGCCACAGAAGGTAGTAGACGCCAACTCACTGGATGAATTTAAAAGAGAGTTAGATAGAGCTCTAGGGGCTAGCGGAATCAAGGGATATGGGGAGAAGGAAGGCACGAGTTACTGATTGTGGATGATCTGCCATGATCCTAATGAATGGCGGTGCTGGCTCGAAGGGGCAAATGGCCTCCTCCTGCACCTATTTTCTATGTTTCTGTTTCTATAATCCTGAAAACAGCAGACATACCTTAATTAGTAGGAAATCATGTCTGACAAATCTAAGTTTTTTAAGAAGACAACAAAACCATTGGACAGGGGACGACTCATTATTGTTTAATCAGATAAAGGTGAATGTTCAGGTTGGGTCTGGCTGAAATTTTGTTGTTGTTGTTTATTATATGTTATCTATCAAGCCTGTTATGCTGCTGCAAGTAAGTTTAATTGTTCCATTGTTGGTACATATGACCATTAAACACTCAAAACCTGACAGAAATAAATCTCTTCAGACTATTTTCAGATTAGCGGCTTTAGTGAGACATTAATAGGATTGTGTTGGCCATTTGCTTTACACCCTCCTGATTTTTCTTTCCAATGAGATTAAAATTAATATGGCTAAGATACATGTTAAAATATTTGACATGTCACAGATTCTACAAGAGGGCATAATCTCAAACGTATTCAAAATGCACCACCAGTTTGGGAAGATCACTTTTTTAAGTTATTTAAAAATGATTTTGACCTACTAAAGTTAGTCCTGACATTAACAGCGGTAGAGTTGCTACCTCTCTGTGCCAGAGACCCTGGTTAGATCCCGATTACGGGTGCTGTCTGTATGGAGTTTGTACGTTCTCTCCATGACCTGCGTGGGTTTTCTCCAGGTGCTTCGGTTTCCTCCCACACTCCAAAGACGTATAGGTTTGTAGGTTCATTGGCTCGGTCTAATTGTAAACTGTCCCTAGTGTGTGTAGGATAGTGTTAGTATGCGGGGATCGCTGGTCGGCGCGGACTCGTTGGGACGAAGGTCCTGTTTCCGCGCTGTATCTCCGAAAACAAACTAAAGTAAACCGAACTAAACTGAACAAAACATCTTGTAAAAGCAAATAAAAAATAAAACGGTGCAGGTTGGTGAATAATCCAGAGGATGCACAGAAACGTACTCCTGGACACTCTTGTCAGAAATAGTAAATGAAAGGGTTAATTGCTTTTGACCATCAATGATTCAGTAGTAGCTTGACCCTCCTCTGAATGATGAATGGGGGGTTCCTGACCCGCATGTGTTTTGCATTAAGACCAAGCTTTGCTGGGACATCTTCAAGAGCATTTATCAGGATTCCGCTGACAGCATGTTCTGTAAATGACAGAAAGCAAATGTGTAAGGGTCAGAAAGGAGAATGTCAACGGCTTCTGTATAATACATTTCTGAATCGAAAAACTGTCAGTGAAGTTTGAAACAAGAATGTTAATTCGCTGCAAGAAAATATATTATGTATGAGGAAGACCTTATTTAGGCTGAAAATAATGAAATATGATATAGTTTTGCTAGCAATTTGATTCTCTGGAAGATGCACCACAGAGGCAAAAGATGGATTATTAATCTGTGAACAAAATGTATTTTTTTTTAATGCAGTGCAGTTTTCTGGTTCAGAGAAAAGAGAAACGAAATATAATCGACCATCAGAAAATTTGATTCACTTAACATGCTCCATGGTTTTCACAGATGGGCTTTGGTATTAAATGCAGTATTCCTTCACTGACTTCAGCAGTTCCATGGGCTTTTTGCATGATATCTCGCTGTGAAATATTTTACAGTTTATTCACTTCAAATTACACTTAACGGCTGATACTTTAACGATGTCAGGAGCAATTTAATTCAATACTTCCTTGCAGAATCTCTGCGGGCAGCGCAATACTGTTTCATTTACTTCAAATTAGAACTTGATTTCACAAATTTAATGCTAAGAGGCTTTTGTTTCTGAGATCCACATTGAAATGCTGCTCTGCCTCAACCATGATATGATTAAATGGAGACCACCAATTGTGAATCATAAGAGGATTAATAACTATAATATAGTTATTTATATTTATATATTATATAGTATAGCTAGTTATATATAATAACTATAGTATAGTTATTTAAGTGTATGTATGTATATCCTTTCTCGATATATGTTAATACAGTTAAACTAAATATAAGGAATCTCAACTGAATCATCTGCTGTCTTTTCTTACAAATCACAAACATATGAAATACTAACAATAGAAAACTAAGAAGCATTTACTTAGAATTGAATAACATGTGGATTATTTAATATACATTCCTATTTCCATATTATCTCATTTTCCTCTTGTCAGTTGTTTTAATTTGCTTATCTAATACTGATTATAATTATGGAAGAATAATTACGAACATAAAGAAAAATAAAATTGGCTTCAACTGAAAAGAATATCAGGCTGACTGTAAAATGTATTCCCAATTCTCCTTGATCACTGGCACGTCATGGTGGCGCAGCAGTTAGTGCTGATGTGTTTCACCTTCAGGGACCTGGACCTGCAAACTGTCCTCAGTGTGCAGGATAAGAACATGGGTTAACATAGAACTAGTTTGAGTTAGTTGATTGTCACGTGTACCGAGATACAGTGACAAGCTTTTGTTGCGTGCTAACCAGTCAGCGGAAAGACAATACATGATTACAATCGAGCCGTTCACCGTGTACAGATACAGATGAAGGGAATAACGTGAATAATGTTTAGTGCAAATTAAAGCTAGTAAAGTCCGATCAAAGATAGTCCGAGGGTCTCCAATGAGGTAGATAGTAGTTCAGGACTGCTCTCTAGTTGTGGTCGGATGGCTCAGTTACCTGATGGGAAGAAACTGTCCCTGAATCTTGAGGTGTGTGTTTTGGGTAGTATAGAGTGATCGATGGTCAGCGCGGACTCAGTGGGCTGAAGAGCATGTTTCCACGCAGTATCATTAAACTAAACTAAACTAAAAAGATGAACCCTTTTGGATTATTCTTGCCTAACAAAATCTATTCTGTTGTGTACCTGTGCCCAGTTATATAGCTTGGCAATTAGTATTCAGTGGAATTAAATGTGCAGAACTCAATATAATCAGTAACTGACACTCTTATACTTTTTGCATTGGTTGCATTGGTTGTCAAAGTCAGATTTTTACCCCTTAATATGTTATCTGATGTTTTTTCCCCTTGCTACTTTGGAGCACACCTCTACCCACTTATTTTAGCTCAGCTAATGTCTGTACCAATTAACACAAACCTTTCAGAAAACTATACAGAAAACCATGTAACAGAATCCTATATATGTGGGACTTCAGTGCCACAGCTTCTACTTATTGTGTCCGCATTTTTAAAAAGTTCAACATTAAAGATTTAAAGATCATTGATTAAAAAAATCTATTGATTCTTTGTTATCTTTCAAAGTGAAGAAAGAAATAGTTCAATGGAAGAAAATATTTAAAAGACTTTGGCTCAATTCTATTCAACAAAATTAAGAAATGCACAAAAATAACAGTTTCACTGTTTTTAGTTGTTCACACTAAAATACAGTACACAATTTATTTCTAAATGATGTATTCCCTTTTGCCTAATCATCGCGTGCAATGAAAAGATCCATACTCTAATAATCAATTTTTAAGAAAGCTTGTTCAAGTTTCTCAATTCGTTCTTCAATCTACAGTGAAATAACAGCAAACAGCAAACTGACAGCGTTCTCAAGTGTTACTGCCTGCAACTGACAGCAGCCTTGCATTTTTTGGGCTGGTAGAACTTGAGTGGAAGTCCCATTGTTGCTGATCAGGCAATATTCACACACAGTGTCATCTGCTTTCCCAGCAGAAATCACTTGAATTGATACGTAGATAGACACAAAAAGCTGGAGTAACTCAGCGGGACAAGCAGCATCTCTGGAGAGAAGGAATGGGTGATGTTTTGGGTCGAGATCACTTCTTCAGACTGAAAGTGATGGGAAAGGGAAATGAGAGATATAGACGATGATGTAGAGAGATATAGAACAAATGAATGAAAGATATGCAAAAAAGTAACAATGATAAAGGAAACAATGTAAGAAAGTAATATAGATTACTTTAATAAAGAAATAAATTAATGTAAATTGATACGTAGGCTATTTAAAAACTATTGTGATCAACAAAATAATTGGGGGACATCTTTACCTTGTTTCATGAGGTCTAAGGGAGGTTTTGTTGTCTTACTAAGTCATAATTTATTGCTCAACAAACTGTCTGACTCTTAAAAAAAAGATAACAGGACATAAAGTGAAAGGCCTGGATAGAGTGGATGTGGAAAGGATGTTTCCACTAGTGGGAGAGTCTAGGACCAAAGGCCATAGCCACAGAATAAAAGGACGTACCTTTAGAAACGAGACAGCAAGGAATTTTCTCTGGTCAGATGGTGGTGAATCTGTGGAATTCATTGCCACAGATGGCTGTGGAGGCCAAGTCACTGGGTATTTTTAAGGTGCAGTTTGACAGATTCGTGATGAGTAAGGGTGTCAGGGGTTATGAGGAGAAGGCAGGAGAATGGGGTTGAGAGGGAAAGATGGATCAGCCATGATGAATGGCAGAGTAGACTTGATAGGCCAGATGGCCTAACTCTGTTCCTATAACCTATGAAATTATGAAAGTGCTGGAGTAACTCAGCAGGTCAGGCAGAATCTCTGGAGTACATGGATAGATGACGTTTTGGGTCGAGTCCTTTCTTTTGTGTATTAACCAGCATCTGCAGTTCTTTGCTTTGAAAAACCCCCAGATTTTATTGATGTAATATAATGCAATGATTATTTAGTATTCTGAAAACATTTAACATTGTTTCCCGCCAGGCCAAGTCTTTATTAAGATTGGCAAAGATAGACACAAAAAGCTGGAGTAACTCAGTGGGTCATGCAGCATCACTGGAGAGTAGGAATGTGTGACGTATCTGGTCGAGACCCTTCTTCAGACTCTCGACCCAATACGTCACCCATTCCTACTCTCCAGTGATGCTGCCTGTCCACTGAGTTATTCCAGCTTTTTGTGTCTATCTTCGGTATAAAGCAGCATCTGCAGTGCCTTCCTTCACATTAAGATTGGCAATTCAGCCTTGACATCACACAGGAGCTAGCTCCTTGATTTGACATCTGACACTGACAGGCATCCGAAAAATGCTAATTCCCACTCCAGAGATTAGATTAGATTAGAGATACAGCGCAGAAACAGGCCCTTCGGCCCACCAGGTCTGCTCCGACCAGCTATCCCCGCACACTAACACTATCCTACACTTGTCCTACTCCAGGGACAATTTACACTTATACCAAGCCAATTAACCTACAAAGTTGTATGTCTTTGGAGTGTGGGAGGAAACCAGAGATCCCGGAGAAAACCCAATCAGGTCACCGGGAGAACGTACAAGCTCTGTGGGTTTTTCACTTTGTGGAGAATCTTGTTTCCCGCTAGGCCAAGTCTTTATTAAGATTGGCAAAGATAGACACAAAAAGCTGGAGTAACTCAGCGGGTCATGCAGCATCACTGGAGAGTAGGAATGTGTGACGTATCAGATCAAGACCCTTCTTCAGACTCTTCTGACCCCTGGTGGTGTAGGAGGGGGGGGGGGGGGGTGGGGGGTTGGTGGAGCATACTGAATCAATGCTCACCGCATCTAATTAAGCATGCACTCTTTAGTCTAGTTTAGTTTGGAGATACAGTATGGAATCAGGCCCTCCGGCCCACCGAGACCACACTGACCATCGATCACCCGCAAACCAGTTCCACGTTATCCCACTTTTGCTTCCTATTCACCAGGGGCAATTTTTACAGAAGCCAATTAACCTACAAACCGGCATGTCTTTGGAGTGTGGGAGGAATCCGGAGCACCCGGTGAAACCCTTGCGATCGTGGGGAGAACGTACAAACTCTGCACAAACAGCACCCGACAGCAGGCTGGAACCCGGGTCACTGGTTCTATGAGGCAGCAGCTATACTGCTGCACCACCGTGCCACCCTTTGCTGTGTCCAAACCTTTAACTATTTGGGAAAACCTGATGGGAACTCAATGGAACATCTGAGCTTTTCCTTACGACTACAGCTCTCCATTCCTGGTGAATCTTCATTACATAGGCAAAATAATAAAAGATCCATCCCACCCCGGCCACCGTCTGTTTGTTCATCTGCCCTCTGGTCGACTTTTCAGGTCGATCAAATCCCGAACAAACAGACTTAAGAACAGTTTTTACCCCAGGGCCATACGAGAACTGAACACTACCTTCTGCACTAGGCAACACTGTTAAAACTTTTGTACTTAATATAATTGTATTTATTTGTTTTTGCATTTATTGCATATATGTTTTTACGCACCGTCAAGATTGGCTATTTTTTAATTTCGTTGTACTCGTTGCAATGACAATAAATGAATATTATTATTATTAATACGGTCTGTAGCCTTATATTTTACTCGGTATTGTTCAAAGAAACAGGATGAACTGATCAGATTAACATGGAAAAGATCATAACAAGAATGAATTGTTCATTCTGTTTGAGGGATGGAGGAATGGGTGCAAGAATAATATTGACAACTGAAGCGATGGCAATTATGAGGGTGTTGAAGCAGAACGAATGAAATGGCATAGACACAAACTGTTGGTGTAACTCAGCGGGACAGGCAGCATCTCTGGAGAGAAGGAATGGGGTCGAGACCCATCTTCAGACACATTTAGACTGCTCCACTAATGAAGTGGCATGTTAGGTTAAGAGATTTGTCATTCCAGATGCAGTGATTGACATGTAGGGTACTGTCTGATTTACCCCAATCTCATTGTGGACATTGGACTCTGCTACTGGTCTATGCTACTGATGTGCTACCTTACTGAGAACGATATACAGCATGTATCTTCCCCTTTGCTCTATCTATTGTACTTGAGGTTGACTTGATTTGTATTTATTTGTACATCTGATCTGTTTTGTTGGTTTGCAAAACAAAGCTTTTCACTGTACCTCAGAACACATGACAATAATTAACCTAAATCTAAACCTAATTTAACGAGATATTTCAGAAAGCACAGAATAAATACATTGTAATGAAAATGCCATTTCCTAGGGCCGAACACTCCACCTGTGAAAGCTAAAAGAAGTTAAAGATAGATGCCGTATCAAACCTAAAATAATTAGAGAAAGGATTAGTGTCAGGTTGGAGAATGGACAGGTTGGGAATTGGTCACAGGGCCTTAGCTTTGTATAATTTACATAACAAAAGATAACCACAAAAAGCTGGAGTAATTCAGCGGGACAGGCACCATCTCTGGAGAGAAGGAATGGTTGACTTTTCGGGTCGAGACTCTTCGTCTGAAGAAGGATCTCGACCCGAAACGTCACCCATTCCTCTCCAGAGATGCTGCCTGTCCCGCTGAGTTACTCCAGCTTTTTGTGTCTATCTTCGGTTTAAACCAGCATCTGCAGTTCCTTCCTACCCATTTATATAACTATCTTGGATGCAGGCAGCAAAGGTATGGATGGGAAATTTACCGGTGACACAATGATAGCTAGGAACATAAGTTGTATAAAGGACATAGGGAGATTATAAAGGAAGATGGAAAGTTTAAATGAATGTGTAAAGATCTGAAAAATGGAGAGGAATCTGGGGAAAAGTACACTTGTTCAAATTGGCAGAAAAAATAATCAGGGAGCATATTATCTAAATGGTGAGAGATTGTAAAGCTGGGAGATGCAGAGTGGTTTGGGTGCCACAGTGCATGATTTCCAGAAGACAAATTTAGAGATACTACAAGTAAGGAGGAAAGATAATATAATGTTATTGTTTGGTGTTCGTGGAACTGACCACATAGGTAGGGAGGTTATGCTTCAGTTATACGGGGCAGTTATGTAAGGCCACTTCTGGAAGGCAGTATACAGGCTTGGTCTCCTTTGTTAAGGATGGATATAAATGAATTTAAAGCAGTTCAGAGGAAGTTTACCTGGAATGTATAGGTTCCCTTATGGGAAAAGGTTGTATCTGCTGGAGATTCGAAGAATAAGCGGAAGACTTGACTGAAAAATGTTAGATCCCAAGAAGACTTGAGAGGGTGGATGTGCAAAGGTTTTTTTACACTTCAGGAAGAATCTTGAAGTAGGGATTACTATTAAAAAGCAAGTGTTTGTCCAGTTAGGTTCAGGTGGGCTAAATTGTATTTTCTCTCAGTTAGTTGTATTTGGAACTTTCCTTCTCGAAGGGAACAGAATGTGGACACATTTGAAGCAGATGTGGATAAATATTTGATAAGCATAAGTGTCAGGATTGTACTATTTGGATAGTACTTTCATTCTTTATGCTTTCCATAGAGTTGTAAAGTTTCACTATTCTTTGCATTGAAACAAATCTGAACTTTGTTATCTATTTTCATACAATAGTATCATCTATCTGGCCTAACTTGGGCATCATGAGTAAACTTCAATATTATTTGTTCTTATACCTTTGTTCAGCTCCATTATATAAACGGAAAACAAAATTGATTTTTTGTTACCACTTCAATTCAAACAAAAGATGACTTTCCTCCACTAGGGCAAGTATATTCTTGCCCTAGCTACACTCCTTATCACTGTCCTGTTACATTTTCATAATATGGATATTATGGAACATTATGGCATAAGGAACATTATGGCATATGGAACATTTTGGCATATGGAACAGTGTCTGGGCATTAAGAGAACATGGGGTATTATGGAACATTGGGCATTATGAATGACTGGGAATGATGAGAACATTGTGAATCACTAGGTGTAATGAGAACATTATGAGAACATTGGGCATCATGGAACATTGGCCATTATGGAACATTGCGGCATTGTTGTGTGGGCATTTTCATCACATCTTTTACAATGTGATTAAGGTAGATTTTTGTTCTCTGGACACAATGGAAGGCAGGGCAGATCACAGTCGCCCTACAGTAACTCATTTTCCCATGTTCAAATGTCTTGCCATATTATTGGGAGCAATAGCATTGCAGCCCATATTTGAACAAGGGATCAAGGCAGCAGTCCTCGATATACGTATTCTGAAAGTGTAGCACAAATCTGGCCATGAGATTTTGCCTTGCCTAAATTAACCTCAGCATAATCAAATTTTAATTTATCCAAACCTGAATATCTGTTTTAAGTACTTTTCTAAACAACTGGCAAAGTAACTGAATAGTTTGTGTGCTTAATAGAAAAACTGTAATGTTGAGTGCAAAATAAAAAATGGGATAATTATTTAAAGAAAACGTTTTTACAATGTTTAAGAAACCAATTAAACATTGGTTAAATTTAATATAAAAGGTAAAAAATAAACCACAAATTAAATATATATTTTGGATAAAATTATAATATAATGATAATTTAAAAAAATTATATTAATCTGACTTTTGTAATATTTGTTTTTATTTATGTAACTCCAACAAATTTTAAAATGGAATAAATGCCTACATTAATGTAAATTTCATGTTAACAATTCCCCTCTGTACAATTCTTTGACACAGGATTGACATATATGCTTATTTTTTTTACATAGACATATTTTGACTTATTCCAAACAGATACGCATTTAAGTTATACAACAGCCATAATGGACATATTAAAAATGTAAAATGATACAATGGCAGAAAATCCCATTCCTGCGTTGTGCAGGCACAGTTCACTGTAATGTTTTTCACATAAGAAAATATTATGAAAGTTAATGATTGAGACCAGATGAGTTTAAAAGAACAGAAATTTAAAATACCATTGATAACGAAACTAGGAAACTTCACTTTGCCAGTAAGTCAATTGGATGCACTGTTGTACCATCAGATATGTACATTCTAAATTTAAAGTTACAAAAGGTCACCAAACAGATTTCATTTCATTTCCCAAATTTACATATAACTCAGGTCCTCAGAAGTTCTGTTATGAACTGAAGACAAAATAACATGGTATCAGATACTTTGAAAAAAATACAAATTAAACTGATAGTTGCCCTGTTTCTATAGATCTATATCAAACGAGTTTTATTGTGAAAGCACTCAAAGTGGTGTTACCATTAAAATATTCTCCCCCTCCATCAAGATTATCATTGATATTAGAAATCCAGGTACAGGAACAGTTGATCCGTATTATTTACTGAATTTTAAAATTGTGATTTAGTTTATTGATTTGCATTATTTAAGTTTACTCTGATTATTATAATTTAAATAAGGTTTTTTTTGCAGTCATTTTCCTAGCTAGTAGCTTGGATAATTGCTTTTATGAACCATTACAACAAATATTACACTTCGTGCACATGGGGAAATTAGTGATGTTTTTAAGTTTATCTGTTTAATTACTTTAAGCTGGCTGCATGGCCAAGCAAAGAAAATTGTAAACTTATATAAACACAGGAAATGTTGGAAAAACTCATCAAGTCAGAAAGCGCTGTGGAAAGAGAAACTGAATCAACATTTCAGGTCACATCAGAATTAAAACTCATGGGTCTTCAACCTGAAGCCTTAATTGTTCCTCTTTCCACAGATGCTGCCCGACCTGCAATGTTTTTCGGCATATTCTGTATTTATTTCAGATTTCCAGCATCAGCATTTTCTTAAAGTTGTAAACTTGTCTGACATTATCAGTCGATATACAGTTTTGGGTCTTTGGTTTAGTTAAGTTTAGTTTCGAGATACAGAGTGATACTTAGTGATACCTTCGGCCCACTAAGTCCGCATCGACCAGCGATCCCTGCACATTAACGCTACCTTACACACTAGGGACAATTTTACATTTATACCAAACCAATTAACCTTCAAACGTACGTCTTTGGAGTGTGGGGGGAAACTGAAGATCTTGGAGAGAACCCATGCAGGTCACGGGGAGAACGTACACACTCTGTACCAGACAGCACCCATAGTCAGGATCGAACTCGGGTCTCTGCTGCTGTAAGGCAGTAGCTCTACCGCTGCGTCACCATGCCGCCCTCATTGTAATGTAAAAAATACATAACTGTCCTTTAAGGATTTCCATGGCTCAGATTTTTTCTTTCTGTGAAGGTTTGAAGTCAAATGATTAAATTAAATGCAGACACAAGAAACTGCAGATGCTGCTTATCAAAAAAGACACAAACTGCTGGAGTAACTCAGCAAGTCAGTCAGCATCTTTGGAGAACATGGGTGGGCAATGCTTTGAGTCAGGACCTTTGTTCAGACTGAAGAAGAGTCCCGATCTGACACATCCCCTATCCTTGTTCTCCAGAGATGCTGCTCGACCCGTTGAGTTACTCCAGCACTTTGTGTCTTTTTGGATAACATTTAATGCTCTTCATTTTATCTTTTAATGCTTCAACTTCCAGAAATTTGTAGTCACTGCATGAAGGCTTATACAGTGGAACTTAGAGCGAAATCGATATAGTGAATTTCCATTTAGAGTGAAATAGTTCCAGTCTCCCAATTCACTTAACATTTAAATGAAGTTGGAAATACAGCTACTATTGTAATGAATATCTCTGTGTTATAATAGGGCTAATCTTCAATTGTTGCCCCTTAAAGAGCAGTAGATGCATCTCGCAGATTGATGCAAACTGTTGGCTCCTAACTTAAAGTAGAATCAGAGGGAAGTTTGCTTGTGATCAAAAGTGTTATGCAGCAGTTGGTTGCCAGTTGCATTCACCTTTGTATAATTGGTTCCATTGATGCCAATGGCAGTCAGTAGTACAGTAGTCATGATAATCTTGCAGGACATTCCTCACAGTGGCACAGCTGGTAGAGCTGCTGCCTCACAATGCCAGAGACCCCCGTTCGATCCTGACCTCGGGTGCTGTTTCTGCGGAGTTTGCACGTTCTCCCTATGACCACGTGGGGTTCCCTCCGGCTGCTCCGGTTTCCTTCCACATCCCAAAGGCATGCAAATTTATAGGCTAATTGGCCGTGTGTAGGGAGTGGATGTGAAAGTGGGATAACATAGAACAAGTGTGAACGGGTGATCAATGGTCAGCGTGGACTCGATGGGCTGAAGGGCCTGTTTCCACGTTGTATTTCGAAACTAAACAATAATTTACTAATGAGTGTGTCAGGGACTTTCTTTTATCCTATGTCTGTTAATGGCAGCTGTTAATTCACCCAGATGCTGACAAGCAACTGGTGTGATGTCATCAGGCAGCATAAATAGTCAATCACATTAAAGAATTCTAATTAGTTTAGAGATACAGCATGGAAACAGGCCATTCGGCCTACCGGGTCCATGCTGACCAACAATCACCCGTACACTAGTTCTATCATACACTCTAGGGACAATTTATAGAAGCCAATTATCTTACAAACCTGCACGTCTTTGGAACATGTGAGGAATCTGGAGCACCCGGAGAAAACCCATGAGGTTTAACCCTCATAATTCCTTTAGAAAGGAGACGAGGAAGAATTTCTTTAGTTAGAAGGTGGTGAATCTATGGAATTCATTGTCCCAGGTGGCTGTGGAGGCCAAGTCAATGGATACTTTTATGGTGGAGATTGACAAAGTGGGTGTCAAGTGTTTTGGGGAGAAGGCAGGAAAATGGAGTTGAGAGGGAAAGATAGATCGGACATGATTGAATGGCAGAGTAGACATGATGCGCTGAATGACTCCTCTGCTCCTATGACTTATGAACTAGATCACAGTAAGAACGTGCAAACTCCGCACAGCCAACACCCAAAGTCAGGATTGAATCCAGGTTTCTGGCGCTGCAAGGCAGCAACTCTACTGTGCTGCCCAGATATTCTAAGTCTAATATTCAGCAAATTAGGTAGGAGAAAGCACACACTTTAAAAAAATCAATCATATTGCTAACACTAAACGTGCTATAACGTAGTAACCATTTTCTGTACTGTTTCAGAAATTTACTTGCAAAGATTTTGGACATATAGTAGAAAGCAACACCAATGCTTTAAAGCATATCTTGTGCTGTCATTTGGGATAAATGTTTAAGCAACAATTTTAAACATCCACGTGACTAAAATAAAAGCTCAATTTTCATAAATAAACTGAAAGATAATTCTTACTCTATTGTCCACAGTGTTTTGAAATAGTTGTTAAAGGCACAACAATGCCTCTACATAAAACAGATTTTATAATGCGAGATTACGTTGAACAGTAATAATGTTATTTAGGCTATTTTAAAGTCATGCTGCCATGGTATTGTGACAGGTCTAATTTCAACCACTAAAGACATCTAGTGGTGTTGTGACAATGGTAATTGATCTCATTCTGTCCTTCTGGTCCTGGTTGAAGCTTTTGACAAGATTGACTGCATCTTCCATTATATAAGCTTATGGGAGGCAGAGAAAGGCCAGGCAGTCAGGACCTTTTTTCCGAGGATGGAAATACCAAATAGTAGAGGGCGTAGCTTTAAGATAAGAGGAGCAAAATTTGAAGGAGATGCGTGGAGCAACATTTTTTACACAGAGGGTGGTGGGTGCCTGGAACATGCTGCGTGGGATTGTGGTAGACGCAGATACGATTGTGGCATTTTGGATAGGCACATGGATATGCAGGGTGTGGAGAGATATGGATTATGTGCAGGTAGATAAGAGTTGGTCTTGGCATCATGTTTAGCACCGATGCTGTGGGCCAAGGGGCTTGTTGCTGTGCTCTACTGTTCTACGTTCTATGTTCCACCTACATTGCGCCTTCACCAATGTCTAGATGATTGGGGTCACACTCCATTCTTATAGTCCATTCATGGACAGAGAATCACCAGCGGCACTTCCTCTTTCTGCAACTACATTATTCTCTCTGCTGTTCTCAAAGATCTATTCTCGGCTCATTCCCTGCATTTAGTGAGGGAGGAGCTGGATGAAATTCACTATCAATAGGGAAGGTAATGCTATTTGGGATATTGATGGGATTAAAGATAGATATATTACCAGGTGTGCACGAAAGAACTGCAGATGCTGGTTTAAATCGAAGGTAGACACAAAATGTCTGAAGAAGGGTCTCGACCTGAAACATCACCCATTCCTTCTCTCCAGAGATGTTGCCTGTCCCGATACATTACCAGGGTTTGTGATTCCTGAGTGTTTAAACAAAATGGCTCAAGAAATAATGGATACATTGGTGATCGTCTTCCAACATTCCATGGACTATGGATTGGAGGGTAGTGAATGTTAGCCTGCTTTTCTTTAAAAAAAATAGGAGGGAGAGAGAAAGCAGGGAATTATAGACTGTGTAAGAAAATAACTGCAGATGCTGGTACAAATCGAAGGTGTTTATTTCACAAAATGCTGGAGTAACTCAGCAGGTCAGGCAG
This sequence comes from Rhinoraja longicauda, assembly GCF_053455715.1. Taxonomy (NCBI): domain Eukaryota; kingdom Metazoa; phylum Chordata; class Chondrichthyes; order Rajiformes; family Arhynchobatidae; genus Rhinoraja; species Rhinoraja longicauda. Next base: position 40,650,582 of record NC_135965.1, on the reverse strand, counting down.
CATCTAGGAGAGAAGGAATGGGTGACGTTTCGGGCCGAGACCCTTCTTCAGACTGATGTCAGGGGGCGGGGCCCTATGTCCCGCCCCCTCTGACATCAGTCTGAAGAAGGGTCTCGGCCCGAAACATCACCCATTCCTTCTCTCCTAGATGCTGCCTGACCTGCTGAGTTACTCCAGCATTTTAGGAATTATAGACTGGTTAGTCCGTCATTGGTGGCCAGGATAAATAGTGACAAGATTGACTTACAAAAAGGAAAACATAATTGATACACTTATTTCCCAGATTTTCCCAGGATATAACAAGTGGAATAAATGGAGGAGAACCAGAGGATGTGATATATTTGCATGTTCATAAGGTCCCACATAGAAGATTACTGTGCAACATTAAAGCATATGATATTGGAGATAAAGTACTGGCATGGACAGAGAACTGGTTCATGTACAGGAAATAAGGAGGAACTATGACCATTGAATTCTCCAATTTTAGGTAATTAACCCACAAACAACCTCCCCCTCAACCCCTTTTCCCCCTCTCCTCTCCCCAGTGTCCCACCAGGATATGGACCTATTCCTCCAGTGTGATTTCTCCAATGCAAATTATTTTAAATTTCTTTCATTAACTGGCCTACCTTTTTCTTCTCTTCACAAGTCTTCGGGCGGAACGGTGGTGCAGTGGTAGAGTTGCTGCCTTACAGCGCCAGAGACCCGGGTTCGATCCTGGCCACGGGTGCTGTCTGTACAGAGTTGGTGCGTTCTCCCTGTGACTGTGTGGGTTTTCCCTGGGAGGTCTGGTTTCCCCCCACAAAGACGTACACGTCTGTAGGCAACCTGGCTTCGGTAAAGATTGTAACTTGTCCCTAGTGTGCGTAGGATAGTGCTTGTATAGGGGGAACACTGGTTGGAGTGGACTCGGTGGGCTGAAGGATCTGTTTCCGCGCTGTATCTCTAAACTAAACTAAACTAAACTAAACTAAACAAGTATGTGGTCATCCAAAATCTCTTTAGCTTGTGTCCGGACACTCATCAAACCTTTGCTAGTTGACCCAAATTATTTTAAGATTATTATTCTCATCACCCTTTTCTAATCCTTCAATGTGCTCACCTCCCCCTTTCTCTATAAGTTTCTTGTATTCGAAAGATCCTTAGATATCTCAATACCTCATCGTCTGACTTCCTAATCAGCCGTGAATTTAATCATTCTGCCACTGGTGGCCTGTCTTCAGTTTCCAAGACACAGAAGTCTGGAATTTCATTTCCAAATCTCTTTGTCTGTTAAAAAATCTCAACAGTGGATTTGTTCGTCTGCCAAAATATCTCCATCTGGAGCCCACTGTCGATATTTGTGTTTGAAGATGCCCGGGTAAAGTGCCTTGGGATGTTTCTGCCATGCTAAAATGTGTTTTGTTGAATATAAGTTAATGGTCTTGACAATTCACATGTAATCAAGCGTGAGAGTTTACAGTGAGAGCATTTCACAAGTAAGTTTTTTTAAGTCATTCTGTTGGAGAACACTACGAGCAGCAGGGGGACATTAAATCCTTGGTAGCAATTTGAAGGTTTAGTTTAATTTAGAGATATAACGCAGAAACAGGCCCTTCGGCCCACTGAGTCCGTGCCCACCAGCGATTCCCGCACACTAACACTATCCAATACACACTAGGAACAATTTACAATTATACCAAGCCAATTAACCTGGACGTGTTTGGAGTGTGGGAGGAAACCGGAGATCCCGGAGAAAACCCACGCAGGTTACAGGGAAAACGTACAAACTCCGTACAGACAGCACCCGTAGGCAGGATCGAACCTGGGTCTCTGGCGCTATAAGGAGGCAACTCCACCGCTGTGCCACCGTGCCGTGCTCTGCATTAAAATACGTCTTTATGAAATTCCTATAACTTTTGATTTCTTAGAGCAATAACGGTGACCATCTGATGGCATTTCTATCTTTACCACTGCACGATGTGGTAGTCAACATGCAGAGTTAAGCCTGTCTGATGACTGGTACGTTCACAGACTCCTGGTGATCAAAGCACATTCCTATGGTGCTGACTTTTATATGGTACACATACATTGTAATAAATGATTTACAAGCTGCTGCACCTCATATAGAAATGGGAGCAAGTTGTTATGAGGTTCTGTTATCGAGAAGCAATAACACTGCAAATTAATAATCAGGCTCAAAATGCATCTTAGAAATTAAAATGTATATGGCTCAAATAGTTGTCCATTCCATTGAGGGAAGAGAGCAGGACTGACGGTGCACATACACACTTTAGATGTGTGCCACCTGGACACCATATTGCCGATGGCATTAGCATTTGCACAACTAATGTCTGACAGAGGTTCGTAAGAGCAGACAGATGATGCTCATCTGCAAGCAATGTGATTTGGAGAAAGGAACTGCAGATGCCGGTTTATACCGAAGATAGATGCCAAATGCTGGAGTAATTCAGCAGATCAGGCAGCATCCCTGGAGAAAAAGGATGGGTGACGTTTCGGGTCTTTTTATTTTAGTTTAGGGGTACGGCGCGGAAACAGGCCCTTCGGCCCACTGAGTCCGCGCCGACCAGCCATCTCCGCACACTAACACAATCCTACGCACACCAGGGATAATTTGCAATTTTACCGAAGCCATTAACTACAAACGTACGTTTCTGGAGTGTGGGAGGAAACAGGAGCATCCGGAGCATTGGTGATGTGCAAAGATTGGGGGGGGATGGTCAGTCTACCTCACGACAGAAGGGGGAGGAGTTGTATAGTTTGATAGCCACCCCACAATGAAGGGGGAGGCGTTGTACAGTTTGATAGCCACAGGGAAGAAGGATCTTCTGTGGCATTCTGTATTGCATCTTGGTGGAACTAGTTTGTTGCTGAAGGTACTCCTCAGGTTGGCGAGTGTGTCATGGAGGGGGTGAGCTGTATTGTCCAAGATGCTCCGCAGTTTGAGGAGCATCCTCCCCTCCAAGACCACCTCCCATGAATCTAACTCCACCCCAGGCCGGAGCCAGCCTTCCTGATTAGCTTGTTGATCCTGTTGGCGTCCGCGGCCTTCGCCCTGCTGCCCCGGCACACGGCAGCAAAGAAGATGGCACTGGCTACCACCGATCGGTAGAACATCTGCAGCATCTCACTGCAGATGTTGAAGGAGCAGAGCCTTCTCAAAAAGTACAGGTGGCTCTGTCCCTTCTTGTACAGGGCCTCAGCGTTCCTGGACCAGTCCAATTTACTGCCCAGGTACACCCCCAGGTATTTGTACTCCTTGGTAAACTGCACATCCACACCATTGATGGAGACAGGGGACAGGAGTGTTCCTCTCCTCCTCACGTCCACCACCAACTCCTTAGTCTTGTCGGTGTTGAGCAGCAGGTGATTCAGCCCACATCCCTCAACAAAGTAATTGACTACACCTCTGTATTCCGCTTCCCTCCCCTCACTGATGGCAGCCCACAATTGCAGGGTCATCCGAAAACGTCTGCAGGTAGCAGGAGTCCGAGTTATATCTGAAGCCCGAGGTGTAGATGGTGAACAAGAAGGGAGAGAGGACCATTCCCTGTGGGGCCTGTGTTGCTCACTACCATGTTCAAGACACAGTTCCGTAGCCTGACATACTGCGGTCGTCCAGTCAGTAAGTTGGTGATCCAGGACACCAATGGAGCAGCCATCCGCACCTTCTTCAGTTTGCTCCCTAGCAGTGCAGGCCGGATGGTGTTTAAAGCACTGGAGAAGTAAAAAACAGATTCTCACAGTACTTCCCGGCTTATCCAGGAGCACAGGAACGATGGAGCAGGTGGAGAAAGGCGTTCTCAACCCCAGTCTTTGTTTGGTAAACAAACTGCAGGGGGGTCCGGGTAGGGTTTAACCAGGGGTCACAGGTGAGTGAGCACCAGGCTTTCCAGGGACTTCATGATGTGTGAAGTCAGTGCCACCGGTCTGTAGTCATTGGAGGAGCTGGCACACCTCCTCTTTGTTACAAGGACCAGGCAGGATGTCTTCCACATCACAGGAACCCTCTCCAGGTTCAGGCTCAGGTTGAAGATATGCTGGAGTACTCCGCACAAATGGCTGGAAAATGGTTAGCTGGGAGGTAGACACAAAATGCTGGAGTAACTCAGCGGGTCAAGCAGCATCTCAGGAGAGAAGGAATAGGTAAAGTTTCGGGTCGAGACCCTTCTGATGTCAGGGGAGGGGGCGGGACAAAGATAGGATGTAGTCAGAGACAGGAAGACTAGTGGGAGAACTGGGAAGGGGGAGGGGAAAGAGAGGGGAAGCAGGGACTCGTGACAATTAAGGATAGAAGATAGACACAAAGAGCTGGAGTATCTCAGCGGGTCTGACAGCATCTCTTGAGAAAAGGAATAAGTGGTGTTTCTGGTCGATACTCTTCTTCAGATTAATTGTTGACAATTGTCGGTAGATGTAGGTTTGGAGTGTAGTAAATTGAGCAGCATTTAAGATAATGGCCCATTCATGAAAAACTGGCAATTTAAGAAACATTTTGTTGATCTTGAGCAAATACGTGATGCTGTTGTTTTTATTTTGCCAATGTTTTCAAGCGTTTGAGTTGTGGCACTGTCTTCCATGAGTGTTTGCAGCCGTTTGAATGTGTTCCTGAAAGACCGTGGTTCTTCAGAGATACAGAGCAACTTCCCCACTTTCCACTTTCTTCATCAGGATCCCCATTTGCAAAATCAAGTACCTGCTCTCCTCCACATTAATACTTCCTTCACTGTTTCTCAGGTCTAGCTTACTTCTCGCGTACCTGCCACTATCTACACCAGTTGTGGTGCACCTTTCTAATGAGAAGTACAGGTCAACTTCATATGAAGATAGGCACAAAATGCTGGAGTAACTCAGTGTGTCAGGCAGCATCTCTGGAGAGTAGGAATAGCGTGACGCTTCGGGTCGAGACCCTTCCTCAGACTGAGAGTCAGGTGAGAGGGAAACTAGAGGTATGTAAAGGTTCAGAACAAATCAGAGACAGCACCGATGACCAAGGTAATGTAGAGCCCACAATAGTCCATTGTTGGCTGCAGATGAGGTAATAACGAAGACTGAGTTTAACTAGAGCCAATAGGTATTAATATTGGACTCTCTGCAGACATATAAAATTAATGAACGGTGCACTCAACATTGGCAGCAAACAGTAGGCATTAGAAGCATGAGGAACACAAAGTTGATGCACTGTTGTCAATTAGCGTCAACAGGCACTGTTCAATCACCCAGCCCCATTCCTGCATCCATTTTAAAGTGTTAAGGTGTGACGACATCAAACACAGCCCCAGGCTGTGTTAGCCAGAATTATGAACCATTTGGCATTTAAATATTTGTTGTATACCACGTTCTGTGTCAAAGATCATTGCAATTCATCTCATGCTACAACAGCTATAATTCTTTTCTCATTAATATACCTGAATAATGTATATAATGCAGTTCTGTGATTCCATTCAGCTTGTGACCAAATCACATCATAAAAATTATTAGGTTTGCGAAAAAAAATCTGCGGTTCAATTGCCGTAAAATTGAAAACCAATGCAGCCTTTGGATCGTTCAGTAGGATTCAGTTTCGTTCTAAATTACGCTCTGAATTTATGAATTCATCTCAATGCTTACTACCGAGATAAATGAGTTTTTTTTGTTCTAACTTTCTTCCCAGTGAACATTAGTCTATGAAATAAAATTGTGCTTTTTTAGTAATCTCATCTGAGAAGGGTCAAGGGGTCAAAAATGTTGGGAAGGCCCTTTCTTAGAGGGAAGGGCTTTCTTAATGGTCGTACTGTTGACTGGATGCTTACTGCCTAAGCTATGATTTTTGGAAGAATCAAAGCTGAAAATAGTCAATTCTCTATTAAATTCATTTTTTTACACTAGGGCATTCAGTGAATCCTCTCTTTACTGATGGAAACAACCTGGTACCAAGGAGCTGGGGCTGGATGCCCTAGACTAGTCCCACTTTTATTCAGTGCTTGCAGTATGATTTGGTGCAGACTAGTTCTGCCCTTCCTGTAACTCCATGCTTTAAGTGAGGAGGTCACATTGAAATACCTTAACTGACACTCTATAGCTCCAGGCTACTTTCTTTTTCTTGTTCTCAAAGAACCATGCAGAAATTACTAAAATCTAATTATTTTGCTGTTAATCAACTGCAGGTTGATTCCTGGAGCGTTCTTATCAGCATTAAACCACTTGGGGCGGAAAACATTATTCAATAGGCATTTAAGGATTTCTCACAAAAAGTTCTAAAAAAAATTGATTCTCTGAATTTTTATGCTAAAATATTATTGGAAATCAATACAAGCTGTGAAATAATTCTATATCAGTGTCCATCTGAAATGGCTATCGTTGGTAGATGGGTAAATTGTGATAAAATTGCATCGACTTGCTAAAAACACATATTTAATCCGAATAATTTTCAAGATCAGATTGTATAAGGTTCTGCCCGAAAACGCGGAAATAAATGTGCAAAATCATCTTTGATTTGCTTTCCTCAAGCAAAAATCTTGTAAAGTTTGATGTTTCTAAAATTAGTGAAGTTTTGAAAATTATTTAACTCGTTAAACAAATAAAAGCAATTTAGTTCAGAATTTGTTTCAACAATTGAAAAAAATTGTGAAAATTCTTTCAACAGAGATTTTGTCAATTTTGACAAACAACACTTTAACTTTTTCTATTTTCTCCCTGAAATCATGTTAGAGTTCCCCAGACACTATTCATTCTGTAATGGCTTATCCTATGCTCTAAGCATGTGAGCCGTGAATATTAATTTGATTTTTTTGTAAGTTTACTGCTGTGTTATAACCTACACGTAACGATACAGTCAAAGATATGAATTTTCTTTTGGTAGTCAAGGAATATTGGTTTGGATCCTGACAAGATACCTAAGTTGGAAAAGGGTACAGAGAAGGTTTACAGGGAGGATGTTGCCAGGACTCGAGGACCAGAGCTATAGGGAGAGGTAGAGCAGGCTAGGACTTTATTCCTTGGAGCGCAGGCGGATGAGGTGTGATGTTATGGAGGTGTACAAAATCATGAGGGAATTAGAAAGGGCAAGTGCACAGTCTTTTATTCAGAATAGGGGAATCAAGAACCAGAAGACATAGGTTTGTGAGGGGGGAAAGATTTAATTGGAACCTGAGGGGCAACTTTTTTGCACAAAGAGTGGTGGGGTAAGGAATGAACTGCCAGAGGAGGTAGTTGAGGCAGATACAATCACAATGTTTAAAAGACAATTGGACACGTACATGGATAGGATAGGTTTAGAAAGATGTGGGCTAAATGCAGGCAGGTGGGACTAGTGTAGATGCGTCATGTTGGTCAGCGTGGGCAAGTTGGGCCGAAGGCCTGTTGCCACACTGTATGACTCTATGACTACATGACATGTCCTGCACTGTTCCCCACATTTTTGGCCATTTCAGTGACACAGAGAACAAATATATCGCACAGGTGCCCTGTTGCTGTCACACTACAGGATAATCAAAGAGTGTATTACTGATCCATTCTTCAAAGTTTGAGAATATCTTATTGATCCATTGAGCCAATATTCGGACAATAAAACATCGGGGCAACAAGCTGGGAGTTTGCAGCAATAATACTGACATTATTCCCTGAAATTGATACCAATATCTGCATTAAATCAATGATAATCCAAAGAAGATTCCAATTGATTTAGTCCTTCTCCTCATGCTGTGCTGTTTTCAGCTTTCAACAGAATTAAAGAAAATCAGTTTAATTGATGCAAACTTATGTAAGAGACTTGCTTTAAAATACAATCCATGGTTGCATGTCCAATTGATTTTGCTATCGTTTACTAAACTCTTCACCCTTATAAACTGATTGTTAGTTTAAGTTTAGTTTAGAAATACAACGTGGAAACAGGCCCTCTGACCCATCGAGTCCGCGCTGACCAATGATCACCCGCGCACTAGCTCGATCCTGGGACAATTTACCCAAGCCAATTAGCCAACAAACATTCATGTCTTCGGAATGTGGGAGGAAACCAGAGCACCCAGAGAAGACCCACGCGGTTTCAGGGAGAACGTACAAACTCCGTATGGACAGCATCCGTGGTCAGGATCAAACCAGGGTCACTGGCGCTGTAAGGCAGCAACTCTACCGCTGTGCCACTGTGCTGCCAATACATTTTATGAATGTTGATTGAAAACCTTCACATAAATGTTACAGAATATAATTGAGTTTAAAATAAGAAGCCAAATAACCACTATTCATTTATAGGAGCATGGAGGTTATTATTGAAATACATACAATACCACACCATGTCAAACGACACCATGTATTGCATATATTTCTGGTCTACATATTACAGGAAATATGCTATTGGATCGATGTTGGCATGGAGGAAATTGAAAAAAAAAATTGCTAGGGCTGGAAAAAGTTAGCTATGTGGAAGATTGAATAAGCTAAGTTGCTTGATTTGGAAGAGAGGTGGCTGGGAGAAGACTTAATTAAGGTGTATAAAATTGGACAGGCTAAATTGGTAGGTTAAATAATGACATATTTCTCTTAGCTGCAGGATAAAAATCTGATCTTTAAATAATTGGTTATATGATTAGAATAAGGTAATTAAAACTTCTACACCATGACATTGCTCGGGTTGTATACACACTGCCCAAGGGGGAAGCAGAGGCAGAAACACATTTAAACAGATCTTGGGTGTATATGTAAGGAGTTCTGACCTATGTGATGAAGATGAGATTAAGTTGGAGAGCTCTTTATGCAGTTCGGAATGGCAGATGCTGGTTCACACCGAAGATAGACACAAAATGCTGCAATAACTCAGCAGGTCAAGCAGTATCTCTGCAGAAAAGGAATAGGTGACATTTCAGGTTGGGACCCCCCTTCAGACTGAGTCTCAAGAAATCTTCAGTCTGAAGACAGGTCTCGACCTGAAACGCCGCCTATTTCTTGTCTCCAGAGATGCTGCCTGACCTGCTGAGTTACTCGAGCTTTTTGTGTCTATTTTGGATAGGTCTTCATTGATGCAAGCTGTTATCATGGGCTGAATGTCCTCCATATATGTTGTACCTTTTTTATGCCTATGGTATTTTATCATACCATAATCACTTGGGTATTAACCTTAAGTAGTACACAGTAAAATGTTTAATAGGCTAATTAAAAACTGTTTTTTCTCTTATTTGTGAATGTTTTAATATGTAATTGCCAATTCATCTTGTTCAATGGCATCACAACTGTTGGAGATCTGTTAAAATGATTGCCGCGAACATCAGAAACTGGGGAAATCCATGCCTCAAATGTTGCTAGATCTTTGTGGACAAAGTCAACAGAGTTGTTGCTTTGCTGTTCTGCTGAAGGATCAGACTGTCCCAGTGCGGGGTCTGCAAAAGGCTAGCATACAGCTACAGCAAGTTTAGTTTAGTTTAGTTTTAGTATAGAGATACAGAAAACAGGAAACAGGCCCTTCGGCCCACCGAGCCGGCACCAATCAGCGATCCCTGGACAAGTAAATAGGAAAGCTAAGGGAATATGATTGTTTATTTCCAGGGGGAATTAAATACTAATGTATGAAGATTATGTCGATTGTATAGAACCATGGTTGGCACAGTGACACAGTGGCGGAGTTGCTGCCTTACAGTGCCAGAGACCCGGGTTCGATCCTGAATAAGGGTGCTGTTTGTACAGAGATTGTATGTTCTCCGTGTGACCGCGTGGGCTTTCTCCAGATTGTCCGGTTTCCTCCCACATTACAAAGACGTGCAGATTTATAGGTTAATTGGCTTCGGTAAAACTGTAAATTGTCCCTAGTGTGTAGGATAGTGCTAGTGTACGGGGTGATCGCTAACCGGTGCGGATTCGGTGGGCCAAAGGGCCTGTTTCCGCGCTGTATCTCTAAAGTCTAAAGTATAGTCTTAATGATGAGTCCAGGTCTAAATTATTGCGTGCAGGATTGGTCTCCTTCAAAAATTAAGTGTGTTAATGCTTTGAATTAAATTTAGAGAAGGTTCATGCAGTCACTCAGTTAGGGCAGAATTGAAGCAGATTTATTTTTCTCTCCAAGACACATGAGCCTTTGAAACTCTTATCCACAGAGAATGAAGGGAGGAGTATCAAAATATGTTTAAAGGCAGATATTGGAGATATTTTGTAAACAAGGATATGAGAAGTTACTGTGAGTGGACAGGAATTGTAGAATGTAGAATTGAGACCACAATCAAGTCAGTCATGATATTAAATGGCAGGGCAGGCTTTAAGGCCGAATGGCCTACTCTTGATTATAATTCCAATGCTGGAAAGTCATGTTCAGTTTGGTTTATTGTCACATGTACCGAGATACAGTGAAAGGCTTTTGTTGCGTGCTATCCAGTCAGCAGAAAGACAATATATGATTACAAGCGAGCCATTTACAGTGTATAGATAGATACATGATAAGAGTTTAACGTTTAGTGCAAGGTAAAGCCAGCAAAGTCCGGTCAAGGACAGTCCGAGGGTCACCAATGAGGTAGACAGTAGTTCAGTACTACTCCTGATTGTGAAGTTTGGGCCATGGAAGTTGAAGGGTGCAAATCAGCACGAGGGAATTTAATTCCTCTTCAGGAATAAAATCTTGACTTGGGTATGGAATTCCTACTGGAAAAATCACCTTTCATTGACCGCTATTTTAGGTATCTGAAATCTAAATGTGACACTTAAATGCCCCTGTGAGTATGAAAGTTTCCAATTTTATCTGCTTAATCCTCTGCAAACTATATGTGGTTAATCCTGTATCAAAACTGTGCCTGGGGGGTGAACTGTAAAATTGAGAGGCTCAATCAATTTTGTGTGTAAACGTATGATATTATGCAACGTATCTTTTTGTATTTTTGTCATCTGAATGATCTGAGTTTAGCATGTTGACTGAGCAATATTTGAAGTAACTGGATCTGGAGTTAGTCGAAAGGCAATTGTAATTCTTTTCTCTTTTTGCCTTCCTTCAAATTAGGTACCAGACAAATGATTACAATTGAAAGCGTTGACTTACAATGTGTAATTTAAATGCTCAGGAGACAAAATTGGTCATTTAGACTGGAGGACTGGAAGTAATAAACACACAAATGAAGGTTGCTTTGAGGAATTATGAGAACTTATTTTCCTTGCATATTTTTCTTGCCGATCTTCTCTTTTCTAAAACTGCCAAAGAACAATTAGCACTTAATAAATTACATTAATGGACATTTAAGGTCATACTCTGATATTTTCTGAGGAACAGGAAACTTTAAAATATTTAATCCTTTGCCTGGCATTCCTCCAAACATATTAAGGTTTTGCCTGCGGGTGGGTTTATACAATTGAAAGAATACCACGACGCCTTAAGTTATAGAAATATTAAGTAGAGTGTGTATCAAGTTCCTCTTGAAAAAAAGTAGCTTTGTCCCCTCATAACGAAAAAAACATTGCCAATTAAAATGATTTTTGTGAGGATTTCACCTTTTCACTGTTACTTGATCTCAAAATTAGTCCAGAGATGTAAATTATCTTTGACAAGAAATTGCTCTTCAGTGGAGTATCCTATATCTGCTTATAAACTAGGGCCAAATTTATTTTTGATTGTTGCGTTATACATTTGAGGAAGATGCTATTGCGCGAATTTAAAAGTAAAAAACTATGCATTATAACGGAACATAAAATCAGCAGAGTGAAATTTGCAGGAACTGGCAATACCTTATTTTCCTTTTGTGTTGAGTATATCTGAAAGAAAGAGTATTTGTACAAAAAAAGTTAAATTATTCATACTGTATATGAACATTCTAATGTTAGCAAATTACGTGACAGAAATTGTCCTTGAATGCAATTCAAATATATCATCCAGCAATCGTTATGAATTTTTTTTCTGGAAAATAAATGAAGTGGCGCTTCTGTCTTGGCATTGAACAGCTGACGATGCGGAAGGGTCAGAGTTGAGTTGGGAGTTTAGTTTAGTTTAGGGATACAGCGCGGAAACAGACCCTTCGGCCCACCGTGTCCATGCTGACCCATTCACACTAGTTCCCTGTTATCCCAGAGAATTTAAGGAGGTTAAGGATTATGCTGTGGAGAAGTCAAGTGGACATAGAAACATAGAAACATAGAAAATAGGTGCAGGAGTAGGCCATTCGGCCCTTCGAGCCTGCACCGCCACTCAATATGATCATGGCTAATCATCCAGCTCAGTAACCTGTACTTGCCTTCTCTCCATACCCCCTGATCCCTTTAGCCACAAGGGCCACATCTAACTCCCTCTTAAATATAGCCAATGAACTGGCCTCAACTACCTTCTGTGGCAGAGAATTCCACAGACTCACCACTCTCTGTGTGAAGAAATGTTTTCTCATTTCGGTCCTAAAAGACTTCCCCCTTATCCTTAAGCTGTGACCCCTGGTTCTGGACAATCTTCCCGCATCTAGCCTCTCCAACCCCTTAAGAATTTTATATGGACAGGATTGCTGGAGCGATGTGCTTGTTCTTGTCCTTCCCTTGTGCTTGTGTCCACTGCTTGCTTTTGCATTCTTGCACAGTCATTGGGGAAACCTGTCTCACTCAATAGTAACCACTTTCATTTTTCTGGATACTCCACAAAATATGAGGAAATTCATTGTTGAACAATTTTTCGTGTTCTATTGATGCCCGTTTTGGACTGGGCTGATTTCCCCCAACTTCTCTCTGTAGAACCGAGGCAAGGTTCTACCTGCTGCTCTGAGCCCACATAGTCATGGCCCATTTCATAGAAACATAGAAACTTAGAAAATAGGTGTAGGAGGAGGCCATTTGGCCCTTCGAGCCAGCACCACCTTTCATTGTGATCATGGCTGATCATCCACAATCAGTAACATGTGCCTGCCTTCTCCCCACACCCCTTGATTCCACTAGTCCCTAGAGCTCTATCTAACTCTCTTTTAAATTCATCCAGTGTATTGGCCCACATTGCCTTCTGTGGCAGAGAATTCCACAAATTTACAACACTCTGGGTAAAAATGTATTTTCTCACCTCAGTTTTAAATAGCCTCCCCTTTATTCTTAGACTGTGGCCCCTGGTTCTGGACTCCCCCAACATTGGGAACATTTTTCCTGTATCTAGCTTGTCCAGTCCTTTTATATTTTTATATGTTTCTATAAGATCCCCTCTCATCCTTCTAAATTCCAGTGAATTTCATGGCCATGGCCCATTGCGAGGGAAACAAGCCTCTGCCCGACTCTCAATCTGAAGAAGGGTCTTGACCCGAAACGTCATCTATTCCTTTTTTCCAGGCATTCTGCCAGACCAGCTGAGTTACTCCAGCTTTTTGTGTTTATCTTCTATGAATGATCTATCTTTCCCTCTCAATCCCATTCGTCTGCCTTCTCCCCATACGAATAACCCTTACAATCAAATGTGCTCATAGATCTTGCTCAGGCTAAGTTTATATTCAGCGTAAACCAGCATCTTAAAAAAAAAAGGAAAAGGAAGCTATTTGAAAGCTTAAGGATAAGGGGGAAGTATTTTAGGACCAAGATGAGAAAACATTTCTTCACACAGAGAGTGGTGAGTCTGTGGAATTCTCTGCCACAGAAGGTAGTTGAGGCCAGTTCATTGGCTATATTTAAGAGGGAGTTAGATGTGGCCCTTGTGGCTAAAGGGATCAGGAGGTATGGAGAGAAGGCAGGTACAGATTACTGAGCTGGATGATCAGCCATGATCATAGAAAATAGGTGCAGGAGTAGGCCATTCGGCCCTTCGAGCCTGCACCGCCATTCAATATGATCATGGCTGATCATTCAGCTCAGTAGCCTGTACCTGCCTTCTCTCCATACCCCCTGATCCCTTTAGCAAAAAGGGCCACATCTAACTCCCTCTTAAATATAGCCAATGAACTGGCCTCAACTACCTTCTGTGGCAGAGAATTCCACAGACTCACCACTCTCTGTGTGAAGAAATGTTTTCTCATCATGGTTGGCAGGGAAAGAGAACCTTGGTGTTAGCAGAGAGGCAGCATTAATCTTTGTCGGCTGATTTGAGGTAAGAGAATTGAGGTCAATTAGGACCAGTGCGTTTGTATTATTCTGGCCCAGAAATTAATTATAGCGGATTGATTAGAATGGGGGTCAAGGGGTATGGGGAGAAGGCAGGAAAATGGGATTAGGAGGCAGCAATCAGCCATGATTGAATGGCGGAGTAGACTCGATGGGCCGAATGGCCTAATTCTACTCCTGTAACATGTGTACTTGTGAACATAGGTGATGTTTTGGGTAGGGCCCTTCTTCAGACATCTGCCGTCCTAACCCGAAACATCACCTATCCATGTTCTCCAGAGATGCTACCTGATGTACTGAAGGATACCAGCGCTTTGTGTCGATCTTTTAAATATCATGCAGGTATTCTTCACTGCGTGAGTGGCGAGGTAAATTAGCAGCACTTGGCAGAACAAGAAATGTATTTTGATGGTCTGATCCTGCAAAAATCTGGGCCTTATAAAATGTAGAACAGTAGAGTTTAGAGTTTGGAGAGACAACAGGGAAACCAGGCCCTTTGGCCCACCATGTCCGTGCTGACCATTGTTCCACACTATTTCTACGTTGTCCCACTTTCCCATCATTCTCTACACATTCGAGTCAACTCCTATAACTTGTGAACTTGTGAGAAAGAAGGAAATTCAGATTACACAAAAGGACACAAATTTCTGGAGTAGCTCAACATGTCAGGCAGCACCTCTGGAGAACATGGATAGTTGATGTTTCGGGTCGGGACCCTTCTTCAAAAACAAATTTGTAATTCTTCCACTTCTTGCTGCACCAGGAACTCATTATGTTTTAGATCAACAGAAATTATTCCACTCCTCAGAGGTTTATTCCTCAGAGGCTTGCAGTGCTAAAAGTGAAGAAATTATGCCACAGAAATGGTTGTCTTACAGTTTGTTTCATTTATTAATCACCACGTTGTGTTCTTTTCTCTTCCTTTGACTTGAAAATTAAATATAGGATTGAAAATATACTTCTGCATGACTGCATTTAGAGAAACAGTGCGGAAAGAGGTCCTTTGGCCCACCAAGTCCGCAACTACCAACGATCCCCACACATTAACACTATCCTACAAACCCTGGGGACAATTTACATTTATACCAAGCCAATTAAACTACAAACCTGTACGTCTTTGGAGTGTGGAAGGAAACCAAAAACCTCGGAGAAAACCCTCCCAGCTCACAGGGCGAAATTAGAAACTCCATACAGACAGCACCCACAGTCAGGATCAAACCTGGGTCTCTGGTGCTATAAGGCAGCAACTCTACCGCTGCGCCACCATGCCGCATGATGTATTCCATTGTTCAATTCACAAAGAATTCCCAATGAGGTTGCACCATTCCATATTTGGGATCGCAATCCACTGGATCGTGACCAGTAGAAAGTGCACTGAAAAGTGCACCATTCGAGCTATATTTTAACAAAATGCACAAAATTGCATTAAAATGAGTCTTGGTATATTGGTAATGGTTTCATTTTTGCATCTCTTTCCAGGTTATGGGACTCTTGCCTAATCCTGGTGGTGTTCCACATCAACCACAAACTGACTATGCCCTGTCACCACTAACGGGAGGCTTGGAGCCATCGACTTCTGTTTCTGCCAGCTGCAGTCAGAGGCTGGACCCGATGAAGCCTCTGGACAGCTTGCCCACCACCCAGTCCTATTGCCCATCAACCTACAGCTCCTCAGGTTATAGCATGGATCCAGTAGCAGGATACCAGTATGGACAATATGGGCAAAGTAAGTGCCATGTAAACCTAAGCAATACATTCAGCTATAAAAATACATACCCGCCCCATCCTTCATCGATCTGCATCAAGATGTGTGACTCGGTATACAAACTTTGATTATGAATGAACTCAATGCGACTTTATTAGTCTTGTGAAAATAAATAATTACAAAACATATTGCTCCTCTAGTTTGGTTTGGCACTTAGTGCGACATCCCAGCCAAATACACAGGCGGAGCATTCAAAACGTAATAAAAAGATAAACGTACATTTGTTCAACATTTATTTGACTCAGAGGAACCATGTTGAGGAGAGGGTCTTTCATTTAACTTAAAGACTTTGCAGGATTAATGTTATATTTCATTTGAGCAACAAAAGAAGGAGTGACATGTTTTATACTGTGCAGTTCTGGTATCTGAAAATTCAATGTCTTGCCCTGTATTTGGACAGCAGCCTACACATTGGATGTCTGCAATCAGCAACCTTTCACCCTTCAAGTTCAATTAGACTGCCAAAAGTCTGTTACCATGAAAATATTTAATCTCATGGCTGTAAACATCTGTCTTTAAAGCAAGTAGCCAGATAATACGTTATTTCTTATATTAGCTGGGCTGTAGATTTAATTAATTAATGAAGAACACTAACTGTTTAGTTATCTATAGGCTGTCCTATTATAGTTTTATTACAGATTTCTTTTGAACAAATATTTGCATGGAGCTATACTAACTAAAGCTTTGGCAAAATCTCCCTTATAATCCTTTATAGGTGACACAGTATCTGTCTTTAGTTGGCATGCAATACAAAAGTTCAATCCGTTACTTATAAAATGTGAATTTTCGCTGCATTGAAGTTTTTAGAATTGCATCATAATTTACTTCAGAAACACCAGTTTTATGCAACGTTATTATAGGAATTGAAATCTTTCCCCCACCTCCTACACCTTTTAACACACTGGTTAACAGCATTCAGTGATATTCTGTGTATGATATATGAACAGTTGTTAAATGATTTTAAATAGACAAATCCATCAAAAAAGAATGCATGAAGGATGTAACATGAACATATTATTCTATGTACACAGTGGAATGTCAAACTTTCTTATTGCACACTGTATTATTTTTGTACTTCTGAAGGCTTAAAGATGCTGCAATTGAAATATTAATGTTAATTAGTAAATCTTTCCTCTTAAGGCCGCCTTCCTCCACAAATATCAAGCTAAACAAATCTGTGGTTGCAATTAGTGTTACTTGTTAATAAAAAAACTAGAGAGATAGTACAAATGGAATGAAACTTAATTTTGGCAAGATGAGCTTTTGTCAAAAGAGATCACTGGAAATTGAGTTAGATCACACAGGTAATGGGTACAAAATATCCCGAAAAAAACATTGCAACGCACTTAAAAACTTCAGCCGATTCCTAACAAAATGATTTTGTTGAAGGGCTGAGTTAAGGCACTCTATATGTAATTATCTTCAGTGCTGTCAGCAGCATCTTGATATGATTAATTGCCAGGACCTAATATATGCTTGCCATTTATGTGGAACCTAAGGCCAAGGTCTGTCAAGAAATAAAGCAGCCACTGGAATGTCACTATTAAAAACACATGTTCTGAGAAAGGCCAAATCAGGCATCATCTTGGACAATATTCCTGGATCCGCGTGGTTCTGTCAAACTTGTCCTAATATAAACAAAGTAACCCTCGTAGTTTTGGCAGGTCATGATTAGCCCTGACAACAGTGTACCTGCCTTTGACGTGGCCCCTTGCAACGATGTTGTCACAAGAAGCATTCCTAAGTTTCTTTTACTTCCATTACAGGTGCCTTTCATTATCTGCCGCCAGATATAGCATGAGGGGAAAAAGTCCATAAAAGTTGAAACAACCCTTGTTCTGGATCCACAAACATAATGGGACCATGGTACCCACAACAGTTGGATCTGTTCCCCAGAAACAGACCAACTCTTGTCTTTCTCTGATAATAGTTTTCATTTGTGATCATAGGATGAGCCCCATGTTCTGAGTTTCAGTTTAAATAGTACTTCTGTTGCCTGAGATTCGCCTACGCTGTTTAAAGATGAAGATCAAGAAAATTCCCATTCATCCCCAATATTCACCCGTAATTGAAGAAATACAGCAAGCATTCAGTAAATGTCACAGACTATGATATTCCTCAGGCATTAATTACCTATGTATAACTTGATCAGGAGTACAGTGAAAAAACTGATGCGGAAGGCTTCCTATTACTAACAATTTAAGTAAGTCTTCAAATGGTCCGATCTCACAAACGGAAACAATTACACTTTAAAACGTCTTATCCATTAAAATATGACTTACAGACAGAGTATTTTGTGAGTGTTTTATAGTACTTTACCGGGCTTTCAGATCTCGGCTAATGCCCTGCGTGACAGCTATTTGTTGCATTGCTCCCTGTTTACAAGTCACCAAAGCATCAAATGATATCCATTTAGTCACCATCGACTCAACGATTCCTGTTAAATTTTGACATCCAGTGTGTCTTGCGCCCAAATTAACATTGAGGAGAGGCTTCGATGATCACCAAAGGGTTTTTTTTTCTCATGTCAAGAGACTTAACAATTACAGCTGTGGTACTTGAAGGAGAAATCAATGATTTGAACTACATCGTCAATCTTTAAAATGTAAATGCTGATCACGAGAAACACTTGTTTCTATTCTGATAATGGATGAGTTAAAATAACCCAAGCAAAAGGCCACGTGAGAGGGGAGAAGGATGTCTCTTATTCAGAAATAAATGGAGCGGTTTAAAGTTCTATAATTAGATACAATATCAACGTGCATTCAATGCAAAACAAAATAAAAGCAACAAACTAACTCCAGCTTTAGTGATGAAACTGCAATGTGCAATATTATGCACTTCTACATCTGCCACAGTATTTCTTGAAAGTAATGTACTGTATTCTATATTTTCTTGATATTCCTGTAATTTAATTGGTTGGTTATATAAGATGTTTACTGACAGGTGTTTTGGTCATTGTTAACAATATTCAAGATCGAAACAATATACATTCCATCGATATTGTACATAAAATTCTCCACATAAAAATCTGATGTGTAGAAAAAAGTGTGTAAGTTTATATCACCGACTGAAAAACCATATCTTATTTTAGTAAGACTAGAGGTAAGGTATGTAAAGGTAGCAGGAATTTCAGAAGTCGTGTATGAACGGATTATTACTGCTATCCTGCTAAATGTTCTCAAGCTTAGTGGCATTTTTGGATATTGTCAAACGTCCACAGGTATGGTTTCAGAGTCACACATTAAGTTTGATAGCTGGATGTTTATATACGTGTAGGCGTTTGTGGAAACATTTCCCCATGACTTTGTCCATGAACTTAATTATGATCATGATATCGTCCTGTTACGTTGCTGCATTGCAACATAGACTTTTCTAGAGAGGTTATTATTTATTCCTATATATTCAACTATTTTAGAAATTAGCATGTATCTCATGATGTGTACATTTTTGCTTAGAATGTAGAAACAAATTGGATAATTACTGCCATTATGTACGATGATTAGATGATGTGACCTCTTCTGACACATTCTGGTTTTATAGGGCGCTGACGCTGAATGGAACTGAATGGTTTGTAGCGTCTGCCATCCATTCTTCTGTTTGTCATTTGACTGCAAAATACAGCCTTGATGTAAAGATTCTCTTTCCTGTACAAACACAGTGAATATTTACTATTTATAATAAAAAATAAACAGCTAAGGAAATCAATCGTTTGAATACGAGTCCCATTTATCACATATGCCGGACAATTATCAACTTGCCTACCTGAACCTCAGAAAGCAACTGGGTATGAAATGGCTGCACTTCCACGTCACGATCTTCACTCATGTAGTGGCTGGTAATGTTCATTACTAATTCTTCTAAGTAATTGAAATATGGCAATTAAATTCAACTAGACCAAGTGGACCTGTTGGTCCCAAACCTCTTCTGCATTGGTGTAGCACCCTCTCCTACCCTCCCCCCTCCCCCTCCCCCTCCCCACCCATCACCCCCACATATATTGCATATATCTGGAGCTCCAGCCTACAGGAGTCATGATTACCTTTAAAAACCCACCAACATTGGACACTAATCTGGATAGACTTAGAAGAGTACTAGACCAAGTGGACCTGTTGGGCCCAAACTTCTCCTGCATTGGTGCAACACCCTCTCCTCCCCCCCTCCCCTCTAGGGGGGAGGGGAAGGGGGGGAGGAGAGTGTGTTGCACCAATGCAGGAGAAGTTTGGGCCCAACGGGTCCACTTGGTCTAGTACCCTTTTAAGTCTATCCTGGTTAGTGTCCAATGTTGGTGTTTTTTTAAGGTGATCATGACTCCTGTAGGCTGGAGCTCCAGACATATGCAATATATGTGCAGGAGAGACCGATGAAGATGAAGGAAGGAGAATGGGCAATCTCTCAGAGTACTTAATTTTTGTAGATGGCACATCAGCACATCCATTCAGGTTGCTCACCTTATGGGCAGGTGACCTAGATCAAAGATCACAGACCATGCAACTGTCAAACAATTAAAACTTTAAACAGCATTCTCAATATTACAGATACTTTAAAACATTCAGAGCCATTTATAAAAATACTTTAAAAAACAATACAAAAAATAAAAACAATCTAAGTTTATCCATCTTTTCCTTATCACTAATGCATTCCATTGCAGGCAACATCCTAGTGAACCTCTTCTGTACCCTCTCCAAAGCCTCCACATCCTTTGTATAGAATGGTAACCAGAACTGCACACAATACTCCAAATGTGGTCTCACCATAGTTTTATATAGCTGCAATATGACTCAATTCCCTGACCAATGAAGGCAGACATAAAGCAAGTGCACAAGGCTTATTTTAAGAGGGGTCTGTCAGCACAGCACAGTGGCACAGCTAATAGAGCCATTACCTTAGAGAGCCATAGATCTTGATTTGACCGAATATAGTTTGCGTGTGTTCCCCGTGATTGCATACATTTCCTCGGTGTCTTCCGGTTTCCTTGCACATCCCAAAAACCTGTGGGGTGGTAGGTTAATTGGCCATTGTAAATTGTCTCCAATATGTAGGCGAGCGGCAGAGTGCTCATGAAAATGTGGTGAGACTAAAACATAGGGCTTGATTCGTGATCAGTGTGAACGGACGGTTGATGGTTGGCATTAACTCGATGGGCCGAAGGGCCTGTTTCAGTGCTGTATGTCTCTCCATAACTCTCTAAAATGGTTCTCAACCTCATCCTGAAGGGAAAAGCACAAAGGTAACATGGGTATATTCAACAATGTCATACAAACAGGTTACAATTTATTGTCTAGGAAATACGCCAAATATTTACTTCCTCCAGAAGGGAAAAAAAGATCTAAATAACTCGCCCTTCTTAACAAATGATATAAAGAACAAAGGTAATAGCCTTGATATAAATGACATCTATGCTTTAGGCAGGCTGATACGGCTAGAAACAAATTTTCTGGGGCAGATGTTGTTTATCCCAATATTGAAGGAGATGAAGCACAAACATTAATAATGGTTAAGACCAAGTGGACCCGTTGGGCCCAAACCTCTCCTGCATTGGTGCAGCACCCTGTCCTACCCCCTCCCCTCTCTCCTCAACCCCCCTCCCTCCCTCCTCACCTCCCCCTCCCCCCCTTTTAAACTTTAAAATGTGAATAAC
Organism: Rhinoraja longicauda; assembly: GCF_053455715.1. Classification (NCBI taxonomy): domain Eukaryota; kingdom Metazoa; phylum Chordata; class Chondrichthyes; order Rajiformes; family Arhynchobatidae; genus Rhinoraja; species Rhinoraja longicauda. Next base: position 40,629,181 of record NC_135965.1, on the reverse strand, counting down.
TTTAAAAATATAACACCGATTTCGATAAAACTACTTGCATTATCACTAAAGTGACAATGGTGAGTAAGGTGGGCCTAAAATTGTTGCGCTATCGTGTACCGTTTTGGCTGAAGTTCAGTCACAAACAAGATAACAAACGAGAGCTTTAGTATATAGATGAGGGAGTCACTGACCACTGGGATGTACTAAATAGGAAACAGGTTCATGTGGTGTTGATATTCAACTTTGGATTAGTTTATATCTCTCGTTTCCCTTATCCCTAACCAGTCTGAAGATGGGTCTCGACCTGAAACGTTACCCATTCCTTCTTTCCAGAGAAGCTGCTTGTCCCACTGAGTTACTCCAGCTTTTTGTGTCTGTCTTTGGTATAGTTTAGTTTAGAGCTACAGAACAAATTCAAGCCATTTGGCCCGCCGAGTTTCAGTGATCTCCACATTCTAACACTATCCTACACACGTTAGGGACAATTTACAATGATACCAAGCCAATTAGCCTACAAACCTGAACGTCTTTGGAGTGTGGGAGGAAACCGGAGATCCCGGAGAAAACCCACAAGGGTCACGGGGAGGTAGACACAAAATGCTGGATTAACTCAGCGGGACAGGCAGCATCTCTGGAGAAAAGGAATGGGTGACGTTTCGGGTTGAGGCCCTTCTTCAGGTTCACGGGGATAACGTACAAACTCTGTACAGACAGCACCCGTAGTGAGAATCGAACCTGGATCTCTGGCGCTGAAAGGCAGCAACTCTACCGCTGTGCCACCATCCCGCTCATTAAACTGGAATAACAAATCAAGAAAAACAACAACAATCCTGTAAATTTAGAAGGATGAGAGGGGATCTTATCGAAAAATATAAGATTATTAAGGGGTTGGACACGTTAGAGGCAGGAAACATGTTCCCAATGTTGGGGGAATCAAGAACAAGGGGCCACAGTTTAAGAATAAGGGGTAGGCCATTTAGAACTGAGATGAGGAAAAACTTTTTCAGTCAGAGAGTTGTGAATCTGTGGAATTCTCTGCCTCAGAAGGCAGTGGAGGCCAATTCTCTGAATGCATTCAAGAGAGAGCTAGATAGAGCTCTTAAGGATAGCGGAGTCAGGGGGTATGGGGAGAAGGCAGGAACGGGGTACTGATTGAGAATGATCAGCCAAGATCGTGCTGGCTCGAAGGGCCGAATGGCCTCCTCCTGCACCTATTGTCTATTGTCTTTCTTCAATTTCACAGGAAGTATTTGAACTGATTCTCAGCTGTAGATTTTGGGGAGTATCTACACAACAATAGGCTGGTGAGCATCTCCCCTGACGATCAGAGGGGATTGATCTTGTGAGCAATCTCTTTGATATGTGAAGACATGACAACTCGGGTTGCCTAGAAAATCTAACACCTTCATTTATCTATATTTCCAATTGATTAAACTCAAAATGAAAGTTTAATTAAATTCAACATTTCATTTGTTTTTGAGATGCAGCATGGGAACAGACCATCAGCCCACTGTGTTCATGCCGACCATCGGTCATCTGTTCACATTAGTTCTATGTCATCCCATTTTCATATCGTACACACGAGGGGCAATTTACTGATGCCAATTAACCAACAAACCAGACATCTTTGGGATGTGGGAGGAAACCGGAGCACCCGGTGGAAACCCATGGAAACCACAGGGGGAACGTACAAACTCCACACAGAGAACACCCGAGGTCAAGAGCGAACCCGGGTCTCTGGTGCTGTGAGGCAGCAACTTTACCACTGTGCCACTGAAGACAGATAATAAATTGGATGAAAGTTGAAGTGCAAAAAGGACACGTGGAGACTCCTGAAAATGAGGGGTAGGTGTAAGTGCTGCAGAGCTCACTATCCCCTTCCTTATACACTCAAAAGCTAAAAGATGTAGCTGAACTTAATGGTGATGCTGCACTTCACAGGAATGATCAGTATAGCTGAAGAAACCTATAAAAAGAATTGAACTAAATTTGTACGTGGCAGGAAAAGTTGCCAAGAAAATAGATTTTAGATTTTTAGATGCCCAGAAAATAGATTTTAGATTTTTAGATTTAGAGATACAGTGCAGAAACAGGCCCATCGGCCCACCGGGTCCGCGCCGCCCAGCGATCCCCGCACACTAACACTATCCTACACCCACTAGGGATAATTTTTACATTTGCCCAGCCAATTAACCTACATACCTGTACGTCGTTGGAGTGTGGGAGGAAACCGAAGATCTCGGAGAAAACCCACGCAGGTCACGGGGAAAACGTACAAACTCCGTACAGACGGCGCCCATAGTCAGGATCAAACCTGAGTCTCCGGCACTGCATTCGCTGTAAGGCAGCAATTCTACCGCTGCGCCACCGTGCTGCAGATGAACTGTATAGTCCATATATGGTACTGAAATGGCTTCAAATGAATTAGTCTCATTGCTCAATTTGAAATTAATATGGAAAACCACTTAATAAAATCATTTGAGCTAAAGGCAAAAACTAAAAGCTTGAGGAATTAATGAATTTGCAAACAAACAGAGCTGTTCATGTAACATAGAAACATAGAAAATAGGTGGAGGAGGAGGCCATTTGGCCCTTCGAGCCAGCACCGCCATTCATTGTGATCATGGCTGATCATCCACAATCAGTAACCGGTGCCTGCCTTCTCCCCATATCCCTTGATTCCACTAGCCCCTAGAGCTCTATCTAACTCTCTTTTAAATTCATCCAGTGATTTGGCTTCCACTGCCCTCTGTGGCAGAGAATTCCACAAATTCACAACTCTCTGGGTGAAAAAGTTTCTTCTCACCTGAGCTTCACATGGCCTCCCCTTTTTCTTAGACTGTATCCCCTGGTTCTGGACTCCCCCAACATTGGGAACATTTTTCCTGCATCTAGCTTATCCAGTCCTTTTTAAATTTTATACGTCTCTATAAGATCCCCTCTCATCCTTCTAAACTCCAGTGAATACAGAATACACAATCTTTTGTATTGTGCAAAATTGCACAGCACTGTCAGGAAGGGAATGCTGGTGAAAAGAGTTGCGGGTAGAACAAAGCATGGCAAGTGATAGGTGGATACAGGCGAGGGAGGTTTGGTTGGCAGATGGGAGGAGTAAGTGGCAAAGGTTAGAGGTGCAAAGGAGACAAAAGGGTGTCAGATAAGGGGAAAAGAGGGGAAGTGAAATGTAAAGCCAGTGGGAGGGATGCAGGTGGAAGTGGACAGGGGAGATAAGGGACTCAGGGATGGGCTATGAGTGGGAAAAAGAGGAGAAAAGAGCAATGTGCCTGAGCAGGATAGTGGGAGAAATGCATGTGCACTAGGGTGCGGAGGTTGACAGGAAAGAGCGAGGGAGAGGTGGTGCAGGTTGTTACTTTAAATAGGAGAATGCAATGCTCATATCGTTGGGATATAAGCTACCAAAGCAGAGAATGTGGTGCTGTTCCCATAGTTTGTGTGTAGCCTCACTACATTTCATAAGTTATAGGAGCAGAATTAGGCTATTTGGCCCATCAAGTCTACTCCGCCATTCAATCATGGTTTCTAATTTATCTATCTATCTGACCCTCTCAACTCCATTCACCTGCCGTTCACCCCATAACCCCCGACACCCATACAATCAGTATGGCAATCGAGGAGGCCAATGACAGGAAGTTGTTGCATTGTGTTGAGTTCTGGTCACTGAAAAACAAAGGAGGCACTCCTGAATTAAAGGCGGTGCAGTGGAAGGCCGCATAACTAACTGTGTAAGTGATCTGTGGGAAAATGGGACTATCTTAGATGGGGTGTCTTGGCAGGCATGGAAGAGTTGGGCCGAAGGGGCTGTTTCTGTGCTGTATAACATATGAGGAAAGATGAAAAAAACATGGGCCCTTCAACCTTGAAAGGAAGTTTCCAGGAGATGATCTTGTAGAATTATTTAAGGCAGTAAGTTCACGGAAAATCTGTGGAATTCATTGCCACCGAAGGTTGTGAAGGCCAAGTGAATGGATATTTTTAATTCGGAGATTGACAGATTTTTGATTAGTAAGGGTGTCAGCGGTTATGAGGCGAAGGCAGGAGAATGAGGTTGAGAGGGAAAGATAGATCAGCCATGATTGAATGGTGGAGTAGACCTGATGGGCCGAATGGCCTAATTCTGCTGCTAGAACTTATGAATTTATGAAAAGGAAAATCCATTTAATTCACATTATCCATAAGATACACGCTCAAACTAGAAGAATTAAGGTCCCGTATTTTTGTTTTTTGTTTAACGAATACTTTGCAGTTGTGCTCAGATCACACTTTTTTTTGTTTTATGAATAAATTATATCTTGCATCCTTTCCATTTGGCAGTACAACTGGAACTGTCCTGAGTTCATCTTAGTCCTGCCAATACTCTAGTATGTTCCCTTCCTTTGGGAATAACTCAGATCTTTTGCATTAATACTTTAAAAGACAAACTAAATTCCTGTAATCTCGCATCCACTGTGAAATATTTCAATAATATAGTCATTAAGTGAGTTTCATAATTTAATAATTGAAGGAGAACTGGTGTCGTAACACCCAAGTCATCAACCAACGTATTTTATTGTCAATTTGAAGTTATAAAAGACTATTTATCTGGAGAGCTAAGTTGGATCTTTGTTACCAATGAGAGTCAGAACTCTTCGGTGTTCTTTTATTTCTAATAGAATATTCTATGTCGCAATACAAAACAGATTTGGTGGTCTTCCAAACTTGAAAAAGATTGAAACTTTTGACCCCATTTGGTCACCATAGCAACAGAGGAATTCTTCCAAGCATATTGGAAGATTTAAATCTCACTTTATACTTCAGATTGCTCGCCCAGTCAACCTGCGTTGATATCACCCCGCAGAGCCAGACAAGCCAGCAGGAAGAGAAATGGCCGCAGCCAAGATGCCCAACTGTAGACGAGGCACTCGGCTGAGCACAGATAAGGTGGGTTGGTGAGGAAGATGATGGGATTTTAGAGCAAGAAGAGCAGGATTTTCCTCAGTTGTTCCATGTTTTGTACCACCTTGTTCTGCAACTGGTCTTAGAGTCGTAGAGCTATACAATATAAAAATAGATCCTTCGGCCCACCTTCTCCATGCTGACCAAGTTGCCATATTGGGCTAGTCCCATCTGCTTGCATTTGGCCCATAGCCAGTTCAACCGCTCCTATCTACATGTCTGTCCATATGCCTATAAAAGTCATAATGGTAGGTTAATTGACTTCTGTAAATTGATCTTAGTGTGTTGGATAGAATAGTGGACGGGGTGATTGCTGGTTGGCGCGGACTCGATGGGCCGAAGGGCCTGTTTCCACGCTGTATCTCTAAAACTAAACAAAACAAGGCTCCCTAAACTTGCCAGCTTTGCCCTTCACCCTGACAGTAACATGCTGCCCCTATACTCTCGCTATATCACTTTTGAAACCCTACATTTACCAGCCGTTCATTACCTTAAAACAGACTCTCCTATCGACCTCTACAAGTTCCTGCCTAATTGACTTTGTCCCAATTTAAGACCTTGACCCTTGGGCGTCCTCTATAACTACTTTAAAGCTAATTGAATTATAATCACTGGTCCCAAGTTGCTCCCCCACTGACACCTCAGTGAGATGAGAAACTCTTCATAGCTTCAGGTGTATCAGATCTGAGAAGATAAGAGCACATTAGCGTTAGGAGAATGGCGCTGCAGTGGTTTCATGACATGACGAGCAATCCAGAGACCTGAACTAATAATTCTGAGAAAAACATTCAAATCCCACCACTGCAAAAATGAAATTTAACATTCAATTAATTAAATAATGTGGACCATTAACTACAATTGTATCAAAGTGTAATAAATTGCCTGCAAATGTGCCCCCATACCTGGTCGGATCCACAATAACGTGATGAACTTTTCACTGTCACCCGAAATAGCCAAACAAGTCATTCAGTTGCATCAAAACTCTAAATATGGAGAGTCTGTATGAATGAAACCAAATGGATCGATCATCATCAGACCTGGCAGTCTATGATATGAGTAAGCCCTCCTCATGAACAATTAGAGAGGGTATCTAACTTGGACAAGATGTCCCCTAGCCTAGCTGCACAATAATCTCACACTGTAGTGGCAAGGAACACAAGGAATCGATGTCCTCCAGGTTACTGGCTGACCTGCTGAGCCACTCCAGCACGTTGTGTTCCACACAAGATTCCAGCTGGAATCGTGCGGAGAACACAAAGTGCTGGAGCAGGTCAGCAGGCCAGTCAACATCCCTGGAGGACATCGATAGGTGGTGTTTGGGATCGGGACCCTTCTTCAGACCTCACTTTTGTCCTTGCATTGTCCTATTCACTGAATAATATCTGACAGACAACAGGCCAGATTCCTCCGCAGTCTGTGAGTATATTCTGTCCCTTCAGCAGACCGACCCACCGCACGTAGTCCTTCATTCTGATCCCATGCCATCAGGGACGGGATGCAATGCAATCAGGGATGGGAAAGCAGTGACGGGATTGGTCAAAGTCAGCATGGATTTATGAAGGGCTTAAATCTTCATATGATTCATGAAGATTCATGATTGACTAATCTTTTGGAATTTTTTGAGGATGTAACAAGTAGAACAAGTAACAAGGGAGAGTCAGTGGATGTGGTGTATCTGGATTTTCAAAAAGCCTTTGACAAGGTCCCACACAAGAGATTAGTGTGCAACGTTAGAGCACATGATATTGGGGGTAGAGTATTAACATGGATAGACAACTGGTTGGCAGACAGGAAGCAAAGAGTAGGAATTAACCAGTCCTTTTCAGAATGGCAGGCATTGGTTGGTTGAGGGGCCGCAAGGCTCGGTGTTGGGACCCCAGTTGTTTACAATATATATTAACGATTAAAATTATAGGAAGGATGTCGACAAAATGGAGAGGGTACAGAGGAGATTTACTAGAATGTTGCCTGGGTTTCAGCATTTAGGCTACAGAGAGAGGTTGAACAGGTTGGGTCTTTATTCTTTGGAGCGTAGAAGGTTGAGGGGGGACTTGATAGAGGTTTTTAAAATTTTGAGAGGGACGGACAGAGTTGACGTGGGTAGGCTTTTCCCTTTGAGAGTGGGGAAGATTCCAACAAGGGGACATAGCTTCAGAATTGAGGGACAAAGGTTTAGGGGTAACATGAGGGGGAACTTCTTTACTCAGAGGGTTGTGGCTGTATGGAATGGGCTTCCGGCGGAAGTGGTGGAGGCTGGCTCGATTTTATTATTTAAGAGTAAATTGGATAGGTATATGGATAAGAGGGGATTAGAGGGTTATGGTCTGAGTGCAGGTAGATGAGACTAGGTCAGGGCGAATGGTCGGCGTGGACTGGTAGGGCCGGACAGGCCTGTTTCCATGCTGTAGTTGTTATATGTTGTTATATGTTAAACAAGGGAATTAAATGTAACATCTCTAAATTTGTGGATGACACAAAGCTGGATGGTAGTGTGAGCTGCGACGAGGATGCCATGAGGCTGCAGGGTGACTTGGATAGGTTGGGTGAGTAGGCAGAAGCATGGCAGATGCAGTATAATGTGGATAAATGTGAGGTTATCCACTGGTGGCAAGAACAGGAAGGCAGATTATTATCTGATTGGTGTCAGATTAGGAGAAGGGGAGGTGCAACAAGACCTGGGTGTGCTGATACATCAGTTACTGAAAGTAAGCATGCAGTGAAGAAAGCTAATGTCATGTTGGCCTTCATTGCGAGAGGATTTGAGTTTAGGAGCAAGGAGGTCCTTGTGCAGTTGTACAGGGCCCTGGTGAGACCACACCTGGAGTATTGTGTGCAATTGTGGCCTCCTAATTTGTGGAAGGACATTATTGCTATCGAGGGAGTGCAGCATAGGTTCACCAGGTTAATTCCCAGGATTGGGGGACTGATGTATGATGAAAGAATGGGTTGACTGGTCATGTATTCGCTGGAATTTGGAAGGATGAGAGGGAATCTTATAGAAACATAAAATTCTGAGAGGATTGTACAGAGTAGATGCAGGAAAAATGTTCCTGATATTGGGGGAGTCCAGAACCAGGGGTCACAGTTTAAGAAGAAAGGGTAGGCCATTTAGGACTGAAATGAGGAAAAACCCTTTCACCCAGAGAATTGTGAAACTGTGGAATTCTCTGCCACAGAAGGCAGTGGAGGCCAATTCACTGGATGTTTTCAAGAGAGAGTTAGATTTAGTTCTTTGGGCTAAGGGAATAAAAGGATATGGGGAAAAAGCCGGGTACTGATTTTGGATGATCAGCCATGATCAGATTGAATGGCGGTGGTGGCTCGAAGGGCCGAATGGCCTACTCCCGCACCTATTTTCTATGTTTCTATGTTTCTAGGTCCAACATGTTTCTAGGTCCAACATGAGTGAGAAAACCTCTTCCTGAATGTTACCCCCACCCATCCTATTCCTTCCTCTGCTCTTCCATGTGGACCAATATTTGATGAAACATTGAAAGTATCAAGGGAACTAAATGTATTCTGCTTGATGGAACCGATGTATCCATTATCAAGACCAATATTTTTTTTGGTGGACAAAAGGGTGTCGATATGCACCTCCATTGGAAATTAAGCTACAGTTATCATCAGTGTTTTCCATCAATATACCTCCCATATCTGTTTTGAATTATGTGACCACTTAAATTCTAATTTAAACCAACAACTAAAAACTATAAAATAAGCACATGTAAACATTTATAGATATTATTAAAATTATATACATTTAAAAAAATTACCAAATTAAGTTTCTATGATAGAAGATTGCAAATGTTGTCCAAGTTGTTGTCAAAAGCAATCTCCTGATGTTGTTCCCTGCTGTTGGTGTCTATGGTGGATGGTTGTCCAATAAGCTGCTTAAGCTGTTTAATGGCCTGACCACCAAATTTAATTATAAGATTACAAGGCTATAACACACAGCAACAGATTTAGACCATTTGGCCCGTTGAGTCTGCTCTGCCATTCGATCAGGGCTGATCTATTTTTCCCCTCTCAATCCCATTTTCCTGCCTTCCCCCCGTAATAGACAATAGACAATAGGTGCAGGAATAGGCCTTTCGGCCCTTCGAGCCAGCACCACCATTCAATGTGATCATGGCTGATCATTCACAGTCAGCATCCTGTTCCTGCCTTCTCCCCATACCCCCTGACTCGGCTATCTTTAAGAGCTCAATCTAGCGCACTCTTGAAAGCAACCAGAGAATTGGCCTCCACTGCCTTCTGAGGCAGAGAATTCCACAGATTTACAACTCTCTGACTGAAAAAGTATTTCCTCGTCTCCGTTCTAAATGGCCTACCCCTTATTCTTAAACTGTGGCCCCTGGTTCTAGACTCCCCCAACATTGGGAACATGTTTCCTAAGGGTAATCTTTGATGCCCTTACTAATCAAGGAACTGCCAATCTTCGCCTTAAGAAAACTCAAAGACGTGGCCTCCAATAGACAATAGACAATAGACAATAGACAATAGGTGCAGGAGTAGGCCATTCAGCCCTTCGAGCCAGCACCGCCATTCAATGCGATCATGGCTGATCACTCTCAATCAGTACTGTCTGTGGCAATGAATTCCACAGAGTCACCACCCACTGGCTAAAGAAATTCCTCCTCATCTCAATTCTAAAGGTACATCCTTCTTTTCTGTACTGATTAACCAGTTTGTTTTTTAAACTTTAGTAATTTTTAAGTAATAAAACAGATATTTAAAAATTGGAGAGCATAAAACTGTGGAATTCTCTGCCTCAGAAGACAATGGAGGCCAATTCTCTGAATGCATTCAAGAGAGAGCTCGATAGAGCTCTTAAGGATAGCGGAGTCAGGGGGTGTGGGGAGAAGGCAGGAATGGGGTACTGATTGAGAATGATCAGCCATGATCACATTGAATGGTGTTGCTGGCTCGAAGGGCCGAATGGCCTACACCTGCTCCTATTGTCTATTGTCTATAAAAATTAAAATGATAAAAATGGGAAAATCTAGTTATAAAGTTTTTAAAGGTGCCTGTATGTCACAGTGCTGCGTACCAACACAAAAAAGCACAGATGAAGACTAAATTGGTAGCAGCACCACAGTTTAAGCTGGCTGGATGCTAAAGGATCTGCTGCTGGCATGGAGCTGCAGCAGACAGTTCGTAAATCAACATGAGCAATTAGTCAAGAGTCAAGTATCAAAAGTGTTTTATTGTCATATGTCCCAGAAAGAACTGTAAACAATATAATAAACGAGAAAAAAAAATCAGTATGTATATATTTACACACACATGCAGATATGCACATACAAAACAAACAATAATAGTGCAAAAGCACAAAACAAATGCCCCCAAGTCTATGTAGTTCAGAGTTTATTTGGAGGTTGTAGTATTTAATAGCCTGATGGCTGTAGACAATAGACAATAGGTGTAGGAGGAGGCCATTCGGCCCTTCGAGCCAGCACCGCCATCAATGTGATCATGGCTGATCATTCTCAATCAGTGCCCCGTTGCTGCCTTCTCCCCATACCCCCTGACTCCGCTATCCTTAAGAGCTCTATCTAGCTCTCTCTTTAATGCATTCAGAGAATTGGCCTCCACTGCCTTCTGAGGCAGAGAATTCCACAGATTCACAACTCTCTGACTGAAAAAGTTTTTCCTCATCTCAGTTCTAAATGGCCTACCCCTTATTCTTAAACTGTGGCCCCTTGTTCTGGACTCCCCCAACATCTAACGTGTCCAACCCCTTAATAATCTTATACGTTTCGATAAGGGAAGAAGATGTTCCTGAACTTGGACATTACAGTTTTCAGGCTCCTGTACCTTCTTGGAAAACCTACTTGGCTTCATGCTTACCTCTGCCAAATGCATCAGACCTTAACAGCACTGGTAGGAATGCCTTGTCGAAGAGGTCCTGCCTCCATCCTAAGGACATCCTCCATTGTGTTGTACTGCAGTATAGGTGGCACGGTGGTGCAGCAGTAGAGTTGCTACCTTACAGCATCAGAGACCCGGGTTCAATCCTGAATCCAGGTGCAGTTCGTATGGAGTTTGTACATTCTCCCTGTTACCGTGTGGGTTTTCTCTGGGTGCTACGGTTTACTCCCACGTTCCAAAGCCATGCAGGATTGTAGGTTAATTGGTTTTGGTAAAATTGTAAATTGCCCCGGGTGTGTAGGATAGTGCTAGAGTACAGGGCGATTGCTGGTCGGCACAGACTTGATGGGCCGAAGGGTCTGTTTCGGCACTGTATTTCTAAAGTCTAATGTAAATTGGCTGAGATAAGACAAGAGTGAATAGTCTTCCTCATTTGAATCTACTGCGATTAGAATAGATTCTCATCATTAGGATGTACCTATCACACCATCAAGATGCTGTTCATTGACTTTAGTTCAGCATTCAACACAATAGTCCCCAGCAGACTGGTTGAGAAGCTGCTGGAACTGGGGCTTAGCACCCCTCTGTGTGCCTGGGTCCTGGACTTTCTCACTGCCAGGCCCCAAGTGGTTAGGATGGGGGAACACACATCTAGCTCCCTCACCCTGAACATAGGATCCCCCCAGGGCTGCGTCCTTAGCCCCCTACTGTACTCCCTGTACACACATGACTGTAGGGCCAGGTTCAGCTCAAACTCCATCATCAAGTTTGCTGATGACACTGTGGTGGTGGGCCGGATCTCCAACAACGATGAGAAGGCCTACCGGGAGGAGGTGGCTGATCTGGCACTCTGGTGTCAGGACAATAGCCTCCTCTTGAATGTCACTATAACAAAGGAGCTGATTGTGGACTTCAGAAGGGCTAAACATCCAAGGACGTACACGCCACTGGAGATAAATGGGTCTATTGTGGATAGGGTGAGCAGTTTCAAATACTTGGGAGTCCGCATCGCAGAGGATCTGACGTGGACAACGCACATTGCCGCACTGGTGGGTAAGGCTAAGCAGCGCCTTTACCACCTTAGACAACTGAGGAAATTCAGAGTGTCGCTGAGGATCCTTCATTGCTTCTACTCTGGGGCTGTAGAGAGCATCCTGTCCGGCAACATTACAGTCTGGTTTGGGAACAGCTCTGCCCAGGACAGGATGGCCCTGCAGAGAGTAGTGCGTTCGGCAGAACGCACCATGGGAACTACACTCGTCCCCCTGCAGGACCTATACATCAGGAGGTGCAGATCCAGAGCAAGCAAGATCATGAGGGACCCCTGCCACCCCAGTAACGGACTGTTCCAGATGCTACGATCAGGCAAACGCCTCCGCTGTCATGCTGTGAAAACGGAGAGGATGAGACGGAGCTTCTTCCCACAGGCCATCAGGACTGTCAACTTTGATAACCCCAGAGACTAAATTTTTGTCGACACTTTTTGTGCTATGTTTAGTAACTTATTAACTTTATTTATATGCTGTAACTGTAATTCTTTTTGTGCACAACCCGCAGGCATTGCCACTTTCATTTCACTGCACATCGAGTATGTGTATGTGACAAATAAATTTGACTTGACTTGACTTGACTTGATACCACCGGTATGAAGAAAGGCACTCTATACCTTTTTAATACCATCAAAGTTATTGTATCAACACCAAAATGCCAACTTCCACATAAAATCAGGATAACTAAACACAAAATGCTGCTTGAACTAAGTAGGCCAGGTAGAATCTGTAGAGGGAATGGACAGGGTCGTTTCTGGTTGGGACCCTTCTTTAGATTCTTCCCCTCTACCGACCCGAAACATTACTTTTTTTTAGAGATAAAGCACAGAAACAGGCACATCAGCCCACAGAGTTCACACTGACCAGCGATCCCTGCACAATAGACAATAGACAATAGGTGCAGGAGGAGGCCATTCGGCCCTTCGAGCCAGCACCGCCATTCAATGTGATCATGGCTGATCATTCTCAATCACTACCCCGTTCCTGCCTTCTCCCCATACCCCCTGACTCCGCTATCCTTAAGAGCTCTATCCAGCTCTCTCGTGAATGCATTCAGAGAATTGGCCTCCACTGCCTTCTGAGGCAGAGAATTCCACAGATTCACAACTCTCTGACTGAAAAAGTTTTTCCTCTTCTCAGTTCTAAATGGCCTACCCCTTATTCTTAAACTGTGGCCCCTTGTTCTAGAACACAGTAACACAACCCGACAAACACCAGGGACAATTTTTACATTTTTACCAATCCAATTAACCTACAAACTTGTACATCTTTGGAGTGTGGGAGGAAACTGAAGATTTCGGAGAAACCCACACAGGGAGAACATACAAACTCATTATTATCTTTGCATTCAAGGATCTCGTAAGTATTTCAAAGTTTATGATTACATTATTTGCCCAAGAGATACAGTGGAAAAATATGACAAGGATGTTGCCAGGACTCGAGGGCCTGAGCTATAGGGATAGGTTAGGCAGGCCCAGAGTCTACTCGGAGCACAGGAGGTTGAGGGGTGATCTTATAGGTGTGTACAAAATGATGAGAGGAATAGTTCGGACAAATGCACAGAGTCTCTTGCCCAGAGTAGGGGATTTAAGAGCCGGAGGACATGGGTTTAAGGTGAGGGGGGAGCAATTTAATGGGAACCTGAAGGGTAACTTTTTTTATACAAAGGATGGTGGGAGTATTGAACGAGCTGCCAGAAGTGGTACCTTAGGCAGGTACTATTGCAATGTTTAAGAAACATTTAGACTAGTACTTGGATAGGATAGGACTCTATAACTCTATGGTTGGTGCGGGCAAGTTGGGCTGAAGGCCTGGTTGCACGCTGTATGACTCTATGATTCTATATAGAAATGACTTCACTTATTACCAAACAATTTACTCCTTTATTGAGGTACTTGGACCAAAAATATCCTTCAGAAATCAGTGGATGGTGGTGCATCTTCAGTTTTAGATAACCTCCTGCAGCTGTTTCTGCACAGGTTTCACCAGTTCCATGTGAAGACCTCAGGAATGCCTTCCCACGACTCCTTTAGCTTCTGTTTCAGCTTAGCTAAGTTTGTTGCCTTTTTTTATATATATCTTAGACAATGATTTAATTGGAAACAGGCTTACTATTTGGTACAGGGCTTAGGAACCATCAACCAATTGTAAAAATAGATTCATGCACTAAATGCCTTTAAGGAGCTTCATATATGGTTTGAATAACCGTTTTACCTCAGAGAATAATCCCGAGTGGCAAGGGCATGAAGATTTTTCCTTCGACTTTTTTCTTTACGATTTTTTTGTTGTTTTAAAATAGTTTTTTTTGTTAATAATGATGATGGGAGTGAAACCAAATTCTAGTGGTAGATTTGATTCTGGAAGGACTTACTGAATTAATGGACAAGCAATGATTTATATTAAATACGGCATTTACATTGTCAGTTTTTGAACCTGGTGGACAGTCAGAATCAGCTCCACCTGTAAGGTTGTTTCATCTTTGACTAGGTCACTCCAGAAAATGTGGTTGGGGGGAGGGTAACGGTGAGCGCAGCTCAGCTGTCAGCTAAATGAAGACTTCTGTTGTAAAATAGCTATGCGCGCAGTCCAAACTTTCCAGTGTTATATGGCTGAGATCACTACATAACAATTTACTTTTACCATTCAAGGTACAATATACGCTTTGTTGAGGAAGGAGCAATACATTTCCTGGGGCTTTATTTTGGTTGTTACATCAGCAGTGTCTAGATACCCATTGACAACGTTTAGTTTCAAGTTACAACATGGAAACAGGCCCTTCGGCCCACCGAGTCCACGTTGACCAGCGATCACCTATATACTAGTTCTATCCTACACACAGAAGTCAATTAACCTACAAACCTGATGTCTTTGGAGAGTGGGAGGAAACTACAATACAATACAATATCTCTTTATTGTCATTGTACAGGGGTACAACGAGATTGGGAACTTGGAGAAAACCTACGTGGTCACAGGGAGAACATAGACAGCCCTCGCAATCAGGATTGAACGTGGGTCTCTGGCTCCGCAAGGCAGTAACTCTACCACTGTATAGCTGTGCAGTTTTTTGAAAACTGTGCAAGCTTTTAGATTAAAGTTGGCATAGTTACAGAATAGTGAAAGTGATGAAAGGTGATGGTTTGTGAATGTACCTGAGTTTGTGTCTGCCACAGCATGCAGGTAGCCTACTTTGATTTGAATCTATACAACAATACAATACAATACAATATATCTTTATTGTCATTGTACAATAACTGTAAGATACTACATGGCACAAGTTACTGCTCTACTTTAATGTACTTAAAGTTTGGCTTTGAACTTAACTGGAAACTTTGCTTGTCCACGTTCTCCAGAGATGCTGTCTGACCGGCTGAGTTACTCCAGCATTTTGTGCCTTTCTTTGGATTGCATTCACGTGCTGACAATCGTTTCAGTATTTACAGAGCATTTTGCTTGATCTATTTTCCAGAGGCTTTTTTTCTGGTTATCATATCATATCATATCATATATCTACAGCCGGAAACAGGCCTTTTCGGCCCTCCAAGTCCGTGCCGCCCAGTGATCCCCGTACATTAACACTATCCTACACCCACTAGGGACAATTTTTACATTTACCCAGCCAATTAACCTACATACCTGTACGTCTTTGGAGTGTGGGAGGAAACCGAAGATCTCGGAGAAAACCCACGCAGGTCACGGGGAGAACGTACAAACTCCTTACAGTGCAGCACCCGTAGTCAGGATCGAACCTGTGTCTCCGGCGCTGCATTCGCTGTAAAGCAGCAACTCTACCGCTGCGCTACCGTGCTCTGGAGAATAGATCAAGTCAAGTAAAATAAGCTCAGTAACGGTTTAGTGTGGGCATTGTCATAATTTGTGAACATATACCCCGAAATGTATATTTTGAAATATCTTTTGTTTGCATAGCCGCACATATATGTGCTGGCTCGAAGGGCCGAATGGCCTCCTCCTGCACCTATTGTCTATTGTCTATTGTCTATATTTGAGGAATATAATATTGTGCTTTTGCAATGAATTGTACGTATCTCAGCGCAAGATTCAGAAAGAGTGGTGATGATTGACATTGCTTGGTCTGATTGGTAGCCTGCAGGTCAATATTTTGTCAAATATGTAGTGGCTAAATCTGAGTTTTGGAAGTTCTGTAAATGGTTCAATTTCCATGCTGATTAGTTAGGATAAGTATGCCCAAAAGCTCAGTTAAATGTGCCTCCAGAACAATTGTCAATGCAATGCTACGCTGAATTAGTTCAATCACATTTTTACTTTTAATTTTATTCAGTGAATGGGTGTGACTTTTGGACAGGACCAGAAAATAAACAATAACTATTCCCACCCCCTTTCTCTCCCAATAGTTAAATGTTCGCAGAGAAAAGCAGGATATTATTTTTACGATTTAGTTCAGTTCAGTTTAGTTTATTGTCACGTGTACCAAGGTGCAGTGCAAGAAATAAATGATTCCAAATGATGTAACTGCAACTGAACCAAAGTGACACAGTTGAGAAATGGCAAAATGAAGCAAATTAAATGTGACATCAGAAAAGTTCTGCTCCCATGCAGTTTAGTTTAGAGATACAGTGCGTAATCAGGCCTTTCGGCCCACCGTATCTGCACCGACCAGCGATCCCCGCATACTAACACAAGCCTACACACACTAAGGGCGATTTACACTTCTACCAAGTATACAAACCCAAGCCAATTAACCTACAAACCTGTACATCTTTGGAGTGTGGGAGGAAACCGGAGATCTCAGAGAAAACCCACGCAGGTCACGGGGAGAACGTACAAACAAAGTATAGACAGCACCTGTAGTCGGTATCGAACCCAGGTCTCTGGCACTTCAAGCGCTTTAAGGCAGCAACTCTACTGCTGCCACACTGTGCCGCCTCTATCTACTTCTGTTTTATTTTCTGGTTCATTTGTGCCCTTGGATTTTGGAGTAGCAGATTGAACCAATGTAGAACCCTAGATAGGCACAAAATGCTGGAGTAACTCAGCAGGACAGGCAGCATCATCTCTGGAGAGAAGGAATGGGTATCGTTTCGGCTCGAGACCCTTCTTCAGACTTCAGACAATGTAGAACCCTGCTACTTGTGGTCAGAATTAAGTCCTCTAAATTGACATAAGTTGTTGCTCAGCTACAATTTTAACTTTCCAGTGTAAACTTGCATTCACAATTCAGCTTGTATTCCTCTTGGGATGTTAGCTGCCTCTTATTCGGTGATCAACCTGGTTCGTTTTCTTCAATCGATGATAATCCCCCACCTTTCAATTAAATGTAAACCAGTCAGGATCTCTCATAGATAACTCCTGCCTCCTCCCTTTCAGTGCCTGCTGCAGTAGCCTGGGGCTAGCCCAACGCAGATTACTGTAAGTAAAAAAATTCTACTGAATCAATCCCAAATAAATTAATCCAGTCTCTGAAATGTTATCAGCAATATAATTCACAGCACAGAGCTTTAGGGCCTGGAACTTCAGAATGTGAGGAAATTCATCTTCTGTTTTCACATTTCCAGCACTTCAAAGTTGCCATGTACAGCACTGCCCTGGGGTATTTTAGAACTAATTTGGGATAAGAGTTCATCTTAAAAAAAACTAAATAGAAAGCATACCCAATATTATTATGTTATTATGCAGCAAGCAAAATATTGTCTCACAAAAATGCAGCCCAGCAACCGAAAGACAGATCATTCAGATCAATCACTTCTTCAAAGAATGAAATATATATATATATATTTAAAAAAACATTCTGTGACAATGAAATAGGTGCTTTCAGCGGTGTTCTCTAAAGCAGCTATTTAGCAGCAGGTTAACAAATGTAGTTAATATATTGGCGATGCATTGTTATCGGCTATATTCATAAATTGGTGAAATTACTGAGAGATTCGATCACTGTTTGAATGCAACACATATTTAAAGAAACAATTGAGTGACATTGTCAAGGGTCAA
This sequence comes from Rhinoraja longicauda, assembly GCF_053455715.1. Taxonomy (NCBI): domain Eukaryota; kingdom Metazoa; phylum Chordata; class Chondrichthyes; order Rajiformes; family Arhynchobatidae; genus Rhinoraja; species Rhinoraja longicauda. The sequence continues at coordinate 40,611,362 of NC_135965.1, read as the reverse complement.
GAGTGTTTTATTGTGATATGTCTTGAAATGGAACAATAAAATTCTTAGATAGATAAGCGGCACGGTGGCTGCCTTACAGCTCTTGCAGCGCCGGAGACCCAGGTTCGATCCCAACTACGAGTGCTGCCTGTATGGAGTTTGCACGTTCTCCCTGTGACCTGTGTGAGTTTTCTCCGAGATCTTTGGTTTCCTCCCACAATCCAAAGATGTACTGGTTTGTAGGTTTATTGGCTTGGTAAATGTAAACAAAAAGTTGTTGCTAGTGTCTGTAGGATAGTGTTAATGTGCGGGGATCACTGGTCGGCGCGGACCCGGCGGGCTGAAGAGCCTGTTTCCGCACTGTATGTCTAAACTAAACTAAACTAAACTAAACTAAACTAAACTAAACACAAAAAGCTGGAGTAACACAGCGGGTCAGACAGCATCTCCGGTGAAAAGGAATAGGTGACATTTCGGGTCGAGACCCTTCTTCAGATTGAGAGTCAGGGGAAAGGGAAACGAGAGATATAGACGGTGATGTTGAGCGATATAGAACAAATGAATGAAGGATACGCAAAAAAGTAACAATGATAAAGGAAACAGGCTATTGTTAGCTGTGTGCTAGATGAGAATGAGTACAGACAATGAAATGGAACATAGAAACATAGAAAATAGGTGCAGGAGTAGGCCATTTGGCCCTTCGAGCCTGCACCGCTATTCAATATGATCATGGCTGATCATCCAACTCAGTATCCCGTACCTGCCTTCTCTCCATACCCCCTGATCCCTTTAGCCACAAGGGCCACATCTAACTCCCTCTTAAATATAGCCAATGAACTGGCCTCAACTACCTTCTGTGGCAGAGAATTCCACAGATTCACCACTCTCTGTGTGAAAAAAGACTTTCTCATCTCGGTCCTAAAAGACTTCCCCCTTATCCTTAAACTGTGACCCCTTGTTCTGGACTTCCCCAACATCGGGAACAATCTTCCTGCATCTAGCCTGTCCAACCCCTTAAGAATTTTGTAAGTTTCTATGAGATCCCCCCTCAATCTTCTAAATTCCAGCGAGTACAAGCCGAGTCTATCCAGTCTTTCTTCATATGAAAGTCCTGCCATCCCAGGAATCAATCTGGTGAACCTTCTCTGTCCTCCCTCTATGGCAAGACGTCTTTGAAGCTAGTACGACTTGGGTGGGGGAGGGTTGGAGAGAGAGGGGATGCAAGGGTTACTTGAAGTTAGGGAAACCAATATTCTTACTCGAATTGTGTTCTGTTCACAAAACAAAAATTGATGTTGTCACTGAAGATATGAACAATATTTTTATCAAAAACACGGGGGATAATTTTGAACCTTTCTAATGGATGGTAACCTGGCAGAGTAGATCGAAAATAATAATTGAAAATACTGGAAAATTCTTTATTACGGTTTTTCAGCATCTGCAGATTTTTGAATTTCATATACAGATCATTTGCTCCTGGTAGAATTGATTTTAATAAGATAAAAATCTGTTAGATTTTATACTGGGAGATATCGTCTGTCTGTTCGTTATCTGTACTGCCTTAGTATAATAAAATGACTAAATTTTGAACAAGGTACAGGAACAAATTTCATGTTGTCAGCATGCTGTTCTATTAAATGGGGCAAAACGAAATGGAAATTACAAATGAGACATAAAGAAAGTAATTATAATATGAACAATATTTCTGGCTGCAAATCATCATGGCTATAGAATTAACCTCATAAATTGGCCACTGGACTTTCTCAGGGCAAATAATGGGTAGAACAAAGGTACTCCAATAACACTGGACGATTTTAGAGATCTATCCCCTAGATTAGGGGAATCTACAACTCGAGGGCATAGGATTAAGGTTAGAGAGGAAAGATTTAAAAGGGACCCGAGAGTCATCTTTTTCACACAGAGGGTGATGCGTGAACGGAAAGAACTGCCAGAGGGATTGGTTGAGGTAGGTAAAATTATGACATTTAAAAGACACTTTGACAGGTACTTGGTGAGGAAGAGTTTGGGGGAATGTGGGCTAGACACAGGCAAGTGGGACTAGCTCAGTTGGCATGGGCGAGTTGGGCTCAAGAGCTTGTTTCCGTGCTCTGTAGCACCATGACTCTATAATTCCACATGGACTGGACAAAGCAAATTGGCGAGAATGAGTTCACAAAGGCACGGTAGCGCAGCGGTAGAGTTGCTGCTTTACAGCGAATGCAGCGCCGGAGGCTCAGGTTCGATCCTGACTACGGGTGCTGCACTGTAAGGAGTTTGTACGTTCTCCCCGTGACCTGCGTGGGTTTTCTCCGAGATCTTCGGTTTCCTCCCACACTCCAAAGACGTACAGGTATGTAGGTTAATTGGCTGGGTAAATGTAAAAATTGTCCCTAGTGGGTGTAGGATAGTGTTAATGTACGGGGATCACTGGGCGGCACGGACTTGGAGGGCCGAAAAGGCCTGTTTCCGGCTGTATATATATGATATGATATGATATGATAAGGTCGGGAGTGACCATAGGTGTTATGACCACTTTTCCATAGCCTGCTGGAAATAGGCATGAAGAATGATTGTGGTTCAAAGACGAGCCTGCATCTTGGGGAAAGGTAAAGTGAATATCTTCTTTGAGAGAAAAATTTGAAAGGAAATTAAAGTTAGTCAAACAAAGCATTGGGAGTAGCTGAATTAACCTTATCAAATACGTGGCCATCCACAGTGCAGCAGTAGAGTTGCTGCTTTACTACGCCAGGGACCCGGGTTCAGTTTGGACTAAGGGTGCCGTCTGTATGGAGTTTGTATGCTCTCCCTGTGACCATGTGGGTTTTCTCCGGGTGTTCCGGTTCCCTGCCACACTCCAAAGACCTGCATGTTTGTAGGTTAATTGGCTTCTGTATGTTGTCTCTTGGGTGTAGGGTAGAATTAGTGATAGTCGGAGCCAACTCGGTGGGCCGAAGGGCCTGTTTCCGTGCTGTAGCACTAAACTAAACTAAACAAAACTCTGGTCCAGATTTTACTAGCATACACCCACAACCTGCGATCAACACCAGTGGCCACCCCGCACCCTAACTTTACCTGGTCTACTTAACTTGCTGGCCTGTGGCATAGTTGACCTCAGCAATGAAGCCCAGTACTGCAGCTGGGATTTACACAATGAAATAGAAATGCCTCAACTCCAATACTCTGAAAGCCTTGAGAACCAGCAAAACCTGCTCTCAGATTTGTTACCCGTCAAAACCATGTAGATTTGAAAACATTTGTGCAAGTCTTTGACCTTTAAAGCTTTTTAAATCTTACAAAAGTAAGACATTTTTCAAAAATAAAGAAAGTAACTCGACATTTCTAAATCAATAAAAACATTAAATAGTATATGAAGAAACAAGGAACTGTAGATGCCGGCTTACGAAAATGGACTCTAAGTTCTGGAGTAACTCAGTGGGTCAGGCAGCATTTCTGGAGAAGAAGGATAGGTGTCATTTCATGTCGGGATCTTTCTTCAGTAATTGTGGCGGAGGGGGGGATGGGGAGGAGGGGGGAGAAAGCTGGAAGAGAGGAGGAACAGGACAAAACATGGCAGGTAATAGACGAGGGGGGGGGGGGGTTCAGGCAGATAGTGGACAAAACCCAGAGATGAAAAGCTGAAAGTGTGAGACAACAGAAATCTAGAGGGCCTGAGCACTTGCAACACAAAAACGTCACCACACAGTTTCAACAGGAAGACTAATAGAAGATTGGCATTTATTTCAGGTATTATAGATGTAAATGCAGGGTAGTTTTAGTACAATTTGCAGGCGCTAGTGAGAAGGCATCTGGAGAACTGCATGCAGTTTTGATCTCCATATTTAAGCAAGGATATGCTTGCATTAGAGGCAATGCAGAAAAGGGTCAATAAATGATTTTCTGGGATGAAGCAGTTGATGTTTAAAGAAAGGTTGAGCATATTGGGCCACCTCTCTTTGTAGTGAAGGAGCATGATCTCATTGAAGCATATCAGATTCTGAGGGGGATTGGTAGGATGGATACAGGGATGTGTGGGAAGGAACTGCAGATGCTGGTTTAAACCGAAGATATACACTGGAGGAACTCAGCAGGACAGGCAGCATCTCTTGAGAGAAGGAATGGGTGGCGTTTCGGGTCGAGACCCTTCTTCAGACTGGGGGTCAGGGGAAAGGGAAATGAGCGATATAGACGGAGATGCAGAGAGATGTAGAATAAATGAATGAAATATGCAAAAAAGCAACAATGTTAAAAGAAACAGGCCATTGTTAGCTGGGATGGTGGTTTCCACAGTGAGGCAGGTTCAGAGTAAGTGGTTGCCGTTTCAAAAGGAGAAGATAAACTATTTCCCTCAGAGGGTCCTGACTCTTTGGAATTCTTTGTCGCAGAGGGATGTGGAGATCGTCATTGAATGTATTCAAGGCAAAGAATGCCAGAGATTCAACGTACGAGGGAGCCAAGGCGTACGGGGAGAAAGAACGGATGCAATGTTGAAGCCAAGAATGGATCTGCCGTGATCTTATTGAATGGTGCAGTGAGCTTGAGGATCAACTGACCTTTCGCTTTTCTTATGTATTTACGCAAAGTTGTTTTACATCTCTTGCAGGCGTCTCCCCATGAGATTCAAGCTGTTCTAACCTAGAGCTTGATTTTCAAGTGATCAGTAATTATAGTACTGTTTGTAAAATCATGGCTGGAGGTGGAAACCAAATCCATACTTAGGAACAGCCTCTTCCCCTCTGTTATCAGACTATTGAACAGTCCTCCCATCATTCAGGGTGCAGTCACAATCTTCCAACCTACCTCATTGGACATTTTTTTCTGGAACTGTAACGCTACCATGCTGCAAACTATATTCTACATTCTGGTATTTTTATCCTTGCACTACCTGTTGTATTTGCGTATGGCTCAATTGTACACATGTATTGCATGACCTAAATTAATTGGATAGCACATAAACTAAAGCTTTTCACTGCATCTCGGTACGCTAAAAATAATAAACCAATACTTGATAATTGAAAACACAAAGTTGTACAAAGTTATGTGTCAAATTAGTTACATCTCATAATCCGGATCACAGTTGGTATTAAGATAATAATAAATAATGTTGAAGTGTACAACATTATCCTCGAATATATGTATAAGGCTAAAAATTGTGAACAAGTATCATCAGTGAATAATGGGAAGAAAGATGATTGTGGTGGATAAATATATTCAAGCTGAACTGTTCTACTTTGTTACAGTCAGGGGGATGTTGCCAGGACTTGAGAGCCTGAGCTACAGGGGGAGGTTGAGCAGGCTAGGACTTTATTCCTTGGAGTGCAGGAGGATGAGTGGTGATTGTATAAAGGTGTATAAGATCATGAGAGTAATAGATAAGGTAAATGCACAGAGTCTTTGACCCAGAGCAGGGGAATCAAGAACCAGATGACATTGGTTTAAAGTGAGGGGGGAAAGATTTAAAAGGAACTTGAGGGGAAGCTTTTGTTTTACACAAAGGGTGGTAGGTATATGTAACGAGCTGCCGGATGAGGTAGTTAAGGCAGGTACTATCACAATGTTTAAAAATACATTGGGATAGGTACATTGATAGGATACCTTTAGAGGGATGTGGGTCAAACACAGGCAGGTGAGAGAGCGTAGATGGGACATGTGTAGGAAGGAACTGCAGATGCTGGTTTAAACCGAAGATAGACACAAAATGCTGGAGTAATTCAGCAGGACAGGCAGCATCTCTGGAGAGATTTCGGGTCAAGACCCTTCTTCAGATGGGGCATGTTGGTCAGTGTGGGAAAGTTGGGCCGAAGGGCCTGTTTCCACGTTGTATGATCTATGACTATTATACTGAGCAATTGAAACATTTACGCTTTAAAATACATAATCAGACATGATTCTGAAGTTCTAATTCTGCAACATATACTGCACAAAATCTTGAATCACAGTTATTTATTCTTCTGTAGGCAGAACCTGAGTATATTGGTATCATGTTGCCAACTCCTGCCACCAAGTGGTCAGGTGTTACACTGCTAGAATTATTGAATAATCATTCAAAAACTCATGTAATTAGTAACGATATCTGCCAATAGTTCTATTAGAAAGGTCAGCAAATATAATAAGTGTGTTTCATTTCATGCATTCATACGGAGTTGTTGATTAATCCCTTTCTTATGATAAATGTAGTGTCCAAAAGTATTCCAGAACTGGGAATTCTGTTGTTTGTCTTTGCCTTGTTCTAACATGGGCATTGGATTAGATTCCTCGTTTTTTTAAAGATGATTGTTTCTGTAGAATTACTGACAATTTGAAATTATTTGTTTTTAGGCACGACCATCTTTGCAGTTGAGAGGAGGTGCCAGAGCAGTTTAAAAGTTTGTGTGCAGATAAGGACTTGTTTTCAGGCCTGACGGCCTTAGCAACAAGGCGAGCGTAGCCAGGCTCCAACAGAGTGGCCATTTTGAGAGGGGCTGTGTTGAGGGTGAAGTGCTGTTGGAAGGTCAAAGGGCAGGCTTGAAGAGGGTGAGCGGAAATAAAGAAAGGACAGGTAATGCTGTTTGATATTTAGACACAAAGTGCTGGAGTAACTTAGAGGTACAGGCGTCCCTGGAGAACATAGATAGGTGACATTTTGGGTCGGGACCCATCTTCAGACTGACCTGACCCAATACATTGGTATAAGAAAATAACTGCAGATGCTGGTACAAATCGAAGGTATTTATTCACAAAATACTGGAGTAACTCAGCAGGTCAGGCAGCATCTCGGGAGAGAAGGAATGGGTGACGTTTCAGGTCGAAACCCTTCTTCAGACTGACCCAATACATTTATCCCTATCCCTGATCTTCAGGAATGCTGCCTGACCCGCTGAGTTACACCAGCATTTTGTGTCTTTCCTGAGTAAACCAGCATCAGCAGTTCCTTGTTTCAATGTGTTCCATGTTTACTTCTCATTAAGTCTACAAGATTTATTTTTCAGTATGCACTAGGGGGTTTAATGTGCTCCTCCTGTCAGATGTGGGAAATCAGGAAGCAGTCTAGTGTATTTGACAATATGTCTGCAGGAAGAGTGTTGAGCTGCAGATCCTTGCTCCGATCAGCTGGAGCTCCATTGATTTTAGAGATACTACGTGGAAACAGGCCCTTCGGCCCACCGAGTCCACGCCGACCAGCGATCACCTCGTACACTAACGCCATCCTACACACGGGACAATTTACAATTTTACTGAAGCCAATTAACCTGCAAACCTGTACGTCTTTGGTGTGGGGGAGGAAACCAAAGCACCCGGAGTAAACCCTTGCGGCCACAGGAAGAATGTACAAACTCCGTACAGAAAGCACCCGTAGTCAGGGGACTCTATAATCAGGGATATATACAGGCATTTCCCTTGCCATGAGCGGGACTCCAGGTATTGCTTCACTGATGCCAGGTGACTGGTGTTTAAGTATGAGGGCAATTTGGTACAGTGATCAGAGTTTTAAGATAGTTGTGAATAAGGATAAGTTTGGAGCTTGCAGAAAGTATTAAATTGGGGAGGCACATAATAGAACATGATCAGGCAGGAGCTAGGGAGAATAAATTGTGAACAATTGTAATTTGGTAAGTTCACATCAAACATGTGGGAGATATGATAATGATGTTTAATATGCAAGGCATGGAGGAATATGGATCACGTGCAGGCAGAAGAGACAAGGCATTATGTTTGGCATAGATATTGGGGGCCAAATGGGCAGTTTCTGCATTGTTCGATTCTATGATCCACGTGCTATTTTCATTTGTTTTTCGCTGATTTCTAATGCAAATCTTGACATCTCTCTGTGTGAAATCACGTTGCCGTTTGCTGCAAAGCTCAATTTTCTGAAGTTCCCTTTGCCTGTACATGGCTATCACTTTGGATGCATTCTCTTGCAGTGAATTTAACTTTACAGAACACCACCAAAGTACTGTGGTATCAGTAAGTTAAATTATTATGTTTTTTTTACCTTGACAACAATTTTCTGTCACCATTAAATAAGAAAGAGAAAAAATGCTTTCAAACATTGATTGAAACAGAAAATGTAGCGGTGATTTTATGTCATAGGATGCATCACTCAGCAGAAAATAAACACCAAGGGTATTGAATGGATTGCGTAGGGAATCCAATCTGTTTGGAAATAATATGACTCATCTGGTTAGTTTGGAAGGGAACATTTAATTTGCAAGTCGTTCCCTTCCAAACATTTTCTGCCACATTGCGGTTTGCAATCTGATGCTTGTTCTGCACTCATTAAATCTCTTTAAGACATCAACACGTGTTCGAGTTGATGAGTTTACCACTCATTAGTATGTTAGGCAGCTACTTAATCTATAGCTATGAGCTCAGGTAATGAATGTCACCTTCTCGACATGAATAGAAGACCTGGGAGATGTCCAGGCACAAAAAACTGATTTTGTGAAATTAAGCAGTGCTTGAATGGTGCTATTAATATTTAGAATATCAGACAACAGAGGAAGCTACACCTCATTTTGTGAGGAAAATGTGTACTTTAGTTGCTTTTCTTCTTAGTTTAGTCTAGAGATACTGCGCGGTAAAAGGCCCTTTGGCCCATCGTGTCTGCACCAACCAGTGATCCCCGCATACTAATACTATCCTACGCACACACGGGACAATTTTCAATTGTACCAAGCCAACTAACCTACAATCCTGTGTGTCTTTGAAGTGTGGGAGGAAACTGGAGCTCCTGGAGAAAACCCACACAGTCACGGGGAGAACGTACACACTCCGTACAGACAGCACCCGTAGTCAGGATCGAACACGGGGCCGAAGGATCGAAGGACCAAATGGCTTCCTCCTGCACCTATTTTCTATGTTTCTATGTAAATAAGATGGCGTCCCTTCACTTTTGAGGCATTGTGAATCGTTGGAAATCTGTATTCACATCACTGTGGAGTCATTAGATACATTCAAGAAGCTCTTTAGATTGAAGGGAGTGAGAAGTTATGAGGATCAGATAGTGAAATGGAGTTGTAGGTAAAAATTTGATCAACCGTGGCTTTAACGTGAGAGGGGAAATATTTAATCGAAACATGACGGTCAACTTTCTTACACAGAGGATAGTGAGTACATGGAATGAGCTGCTTGAGGAAGTAGTTGGGGAAGGTACAATAACAACATGTAAAAGACATTTGGACAAGTACATGGATAGAAAAGGTTTTGAAGGACATGGGCCAAATGTGAGGAAATGGGACCAGCTTATAAGGGGCATCTTGGTCGGCATGGATGAGTTAGGCCAAAGGGCCTGTTTCTGTGCTATATGATTCTATGACTGGGTGGCATGGTGGCGCAGCAGTAGAGTGGCTGCCTTACAGCGAATGCAGTGCCGGAGACCCGGGTTAAAACTGACTATGGGTGCTGTCTGTACGGAGTTTGTACGTTCTCCCATGATCAGCGTGGGGTTTTCCTCCCACACTCCAAAGACATACAGGTTTGTAGGTAAATTGGCTTGGTAAATGTAAAAATTGTCCCGAGTGGGTGTAGGATAGTTTTTAATGTGCTGGGATCGCCGGTCGGCCCGGACCCGGTGGGCCGAAGGGCCTGTTTCTGCGCTGTATCTCTAAACTAAACTAAACTAAACTAGACTGCTCTATGATATCATTGAATGATAAAGCAAGTTCAAGGGACCAAATGCCATGTTCTGGTCCCATTTCCTGCAAACTTCAGTTCAGATACTGCTGTGGTTGTGTAGTACTGAATTACTTTAAAGTAACGTGTAGGAGGGAATTGAAGATAGACACAAAAAGCTGGAGTAACTCAGCAGGACAGGCAGCATCTCTGGAGAGAAAGAATGGGTAACGTCACCTATTCCTTCTCTCCAGAGATGCTGCCTGTCCCGCTGAGTTACTCCAGCTTTTTGTGTCTATCTTACTTTAAAGTACCAATGTACTAGTATTTTTAAGGGTTAGTGTCCCTGAAAGAGGCTGTGCAATTGTCAGAATCGCAGAGTAAAATGCCTCTCTTCACCTTTTCTCTAAAATTAGTTATCCCTGCTAACCCTATTTGACCAATACCCCTAACCCTGAAGCTAGACACAAAGTAACTCGAAGACACGAAGCTGGAGTAACTCAATGGGTCAGGCAGCATCTCTGGAGAAAAAGAATGGGTGATGTTTCGGGTCAGAAGTCTTCTTCAGACAAAGAGTCAGAAGAAGGTTTCGGACCCGAAAGGTCACCCATCATTTGTAGCCAGAGATGCTGCCTGATCCGCTGAGTTACTCCAGCACTTGGTGTCTATCTTCGGTATAAACTAGCATCTGCAGTACCTTCCTACCCCTAATCCTTAGGTGCAGTATAAAAGCCTTCATGACCTTGTAAAAGTGGTAAGATCCCAGCACAGGAGGTATTTATTAGCTTGTACTCTTGGCACATTAGTTGGATTATTGGTCAATTAAACCAGTCACCAAGTTATTTCACAGACATTAAAACCTAACCGAACTGTTGGCTTGGGCTGAAATGATCATTTCATGAAAATAATATAAACAGGGCTGGGAACATAGAATAAGAAAATAACTGCAGATGCAGGTACAAATCGATTTATTCACAAAATGCTGGAGTAACTCAGCAGGTCAGGCAGCATCTCGGGAGAGAAGGAATGGGTGACGTTTCGGGTTGAGACCAGTCTGAAGAAGGGTCTCGACCCGAAACGTCACCCATTCCTTCTCTCCCGAGATGCTGCCTGACCTGCTGAGTTACTCCAGCATTTTGTGAATAAATCGACTGGGAACATAGAATACAGGATCAGACCCTTTAGCTCACCATGTCTGCATTGACCATGATGCCAATCTAAACTAATCCCATACGCCTGGCCATTGTATCTCCCTCTTCCTTGCCTGTTCATGTGTCTGTCTAAATGTCTCTTAAATGTCTAGTTTAGTTTAGTTTAGAGATACATAATGTGGAAATAGGCCCATCGGCCCACTGAGTCCGCACTGACCAGCGATCCTTGCACATTAACGCTATTTACACACACACACTAGGTACAATTTACATTTAAACCAAGCCAATTAACCTACAAACCTGTACGTCTTTGGACTGTGGGAGGAAACCGGAGATCCCGGAGAAAAACCACGCGGTCACGGGGAGAATGTACAAATTTCGCACAGACAGCACCCATAGTCAGGATTTTGTAAATGTAATTAATTTATTGGCCAAGTATGTAAAAACATACAAGGAATTTGATCTGCCATACAGTCATACCAAAAAAGGCAACAAGGCACACAACTACATAAAAATTAACATAAACATCATCCACAGTGCACTGTGATGGAAGGCAATAATGTATTATCTTCTTCCCTCCTTTTCTCCCGTGGTCGGGGCAGTCGAACCATCTGCATTCAGGGCGATCGAAGCTCCCGCAGCCGGCGATCGAAGCTCCCTAATCGGGGCGATCAAAGCCTCCGCGATCGGGGCGGTCGAAGCTCCTGCGGTTGGAGCTCCTGAACATGGTCCCTAACCAAAGGACCGCGAGCTCCACGACTTTAAGTCCGCAGGCTCCCGCGGGTGCAGCTCCCGAAGTCAATCACTGACAAAGGGATCGCAAGCTCCACGACGTTAAGTCCGCAGGCTCCCGCGGTTGGGGCTCCCGAAGTCGATCCCTAACCGAGGGACCGCGACCTCCACGATGTCAAGTCCGCAGGCTCCCGCGGTTGGAGCTCCCGAAGTCGATCCCCAGCAAGAGGCCATCAGCTCCTCGATGTTAGGACGCAACGTGGATGGGGATACGATATGGAAAAAGTCGCATCTCCGTCGAGGAAAGAGATTTTTTTTAAATCCCCCACCCTCCCACATAATACAAAACAAAAGATACACTAAAACATACATTTAACAACAGACTAAAAACAACGAAAGTAGAAAAGGACGAAACAAACTGTTGGCGAGGCTGCCATCATATGGCGCAACCCGATGCTTGATGAAACCGAGAATCAAGGACATGTTGTTTTATTTCGTCATTTTTTTCAGATCGCAGATATTTGTGTTCCTCCATCCCTCACCCCTCCCCCAACATCCATAATCCAGGATTCAGAGATCGAGAGCTTTGTATCATGGTGTCAGATCAACAACCTAGCTCCTAACGTCAACAAGATCAAAATATCGGTTGTTGACAGGGGTGATACATGGGCAGGGGTGGGAGTAGGAGATGCTGCTGTACAGAACCCTGCCCTCATCAGTGGAGCTGCCGTCGAGATGGTTAACGGCTTCAGCTTTCTTGCCATCCATATCACCAGCAACCTAACCTCGTACCTTCACACTTTTGCGGTGATCAAGAAAGTGCATCAGGTAGATGAGAAGACATTGACCACTAGACTTAAGAACATCTTCTTCCCCACAGCCATCCAACTCCTGAACCAAGCACTACTTTCACAAAGCCTTCCCAAACATTCTGGCACATACTCTTAAGCTTAACTCTGCCCCATGTGTTTATTCCATTCTTGCACTTTGATTATTTATTTTGTACTACTCCAGAATGCACTACATTCACTGCACCATCCTGCTGTTTTGTGCTTGTCATTGTATTTAGTACCATGCTAAGTGGCGGCACGGTGGCGCAGCGGTAGAGTTGCTGCCTTACAGCTGCCTTACAGGGGCTTGGGGTTCGATCTCGACTAAGGGTGCTGTCAGTGCGGAGTTTGTACGTTCTCCCTAAGACCATGTGGGTTTTCCCTAAGTGCTCCGGTTTCATCCCACACTCCAAAGATGTACAGATTTGTAGGTTAATTGCCTTTGGCAAAAATTGTTAAATTGTCCCTAGTGTATGGGGTTCGCTGGTCAGCGCGGACTCAGTGTACCGATAAAATAGAAACATAGGCATAGAAACATTGTAAAAAAGGTGCAGGAGGAGGCCATTCGGCCTTTTGAGCCAGCACCGCCATTCACTGTGATCATGGCTGATCATCCACAATCAATAACCCATGCCTGCCTTCTCCCCATACCCCTCGATTCCACTAGCCCCAAGAGCTCTATCTAACTCTCTCTTAAATCCATCCAGTGATTTGGCCTCCACTGCGAAGGGCCTGTTTCCATGCTGTATATCTAAACTAAACTAAACTTATTGTATTCATTGTTTACTCAATGAGCTTCAAAGAAACCAGGAATTTCATTGGCACCCTGGTGTGTCTGACAACAGTCTAATCTGAATCTGAATCCATTGCCATTCTAGCCGACTGCAAAGAACACCTTAAAATATTCTAATAGAATTGTTTTTTTGAATGACATAAAAATTTGCTGTATTTATATCAGTGCTAAAGAGGACAAATGTACCAAATTTATAAGAATGGACAGCCAACAACTTTATTTTAAAAATTCCTATTCAAACCTATTCAAGCCAGCACCCTAACATTTTTCTAAAAATATTCACATGTTTTTTTGTGTAGAAACAAGGAACGGCAGATGGTGGTTCACAAAAGAAGACACAAAAGTGCTGGAGTAACTCAGCGGGTTAGGCAGCATCTCTGGAGATAAGGAATATGTGTTGTTTCAGGTTTGAAGAAGGTTCTGCCCCTAAACGTCACCTATCCATGTTCTCCAGAGATGCTGCATGACCTGCTGATCTCGCATTTGGTGCCTTCACATGGTTTCTATGTTGGCGAAAGTGGTCAAGCTCTTCTGACAGTCAGCTGTGGGATTATCTTATAAACTCGGGTCACACATATCGATGCATTTAATAGATCAGAGGAGAAAATATATTTCATATGACAATTTCCGTAGCTTAATTAACAGACGTTACGGAAAAGTAGCAGTGCAAAATGGGAAGTTCAGTTCAACCTAAATATGGAAATAATCCATATAAGGGCAGCACGGTGACGCAGTGGTAGAGTTGCTGCCTTACAGCACTTGCAGCGCCGGAGACCCGGGTTCGATCCCGACTACGGGTACTGTCTGTATGGAGTTTGTACGTGCTCCCCGTGACCTGCGTGGGTTTTCTCCGAGATCTTCGGTTTCCTCCCACACTCCAAAGACGTACAGGTTTGTAGGTTAACTGGCTTGGTGTGTGTAAATTGTCCCTATTGTATGTAGGATAGTGTTAATGTGCGGGGATCGCTGGTCGGTGCGGACTCAGTGGGCTGAAGGGCCTGTTTCCGCGCTGTATCTCTAAAACTAAAACTAAATCCTATTAGCCAGAAGCTTCTCAACTGTGTTCTTTGCAATTTTGAATTGCTGAACTTCATGTCATGAATCATTTAACATATTTTGAAAAATATTGACACATATTTCAAAATATGTTAACCAATTCATGACATGAGGTATAAGAAAATAACTGCAGATGCTGGTACAAATTGAAGGTATTTATTCACAAAATGCTGGAGTAACTCAGCAGGTCAGGCATCATCTCGGGAGAGAAGGAATGGGTGACGTTTCGGGTCGACCCGAAACGTCACCCATTCCTTCTCTCCCGAGATGATGCCTGACCTGCTGAGTTACTCCAGCAATTTGTGAATAAATTCATGACATGAAGTTAACTTGGTTTCACTTTCCACGGATACTGCCTGACCAGATGAATATTTGCAGCATTTTATGTTTTTAATAACTACATTGTCATTTTGCAAATAATTTGAAACTAACACTCTTTGGATAGTTAAATGGTTAAAGATGAAGTTCAAAATCTATATCCCCCCCCCCAAATAATAATTCATTTTTTATCTGCAAGAATTAGGGATCTCCTCACGTATTTTATTTTAGTTCTGTACGGAAGTTAAACTGAAAATATTATTTAAAGAGAAACAGCCTAAATTTTATCAGTTAATAACCAGATCTTTTTTCCAGATATCATTTGAGAAACGAGCAGTATTGCTAAAAGTACAATGCTACTTTCTTTTATTCCAAGTTTGTGCTCAGTTTCATCGCTGAAGTCGTTGTTGGATTAGAATAAATTTCTCACGTTATTTTTTTCCTAATTTGCTTTCATGTGTTTTACTGCTGAGTGCTAATGACAAATACAGGCACACTATAGTTATTTGGCTATAACACAACATTTGCACGTGTAGCAGTCATCAGTAGATCGGCTCAGAGGTCACGCTTAAAGAAACAGCATTAAGCTTGCAAAATATTACTTTATTTTAAAGAGAAGGCTACTTCAAAGTGGCTTTGTGTTTTCTCCCTAATGCCACAATGGCTAGATCACCAAAGCAGCTGTTCCTGTCATTTAGTCAAGTAATCTCAACGCAGAGAGATAATGTTTCACTCTTTTGGTAGAACAACAATTTACATTGGCGCAACGTACCCTGTAAAACATAATACTGAGTGAGTGACTCTGACCACTTTACCTTGATCATGCAAGTGGACACATCTGAAGGAAATGCATATTGAGGAAAACTTAACCTCTGCCCCTTGCTTCTTTGACACAGTCTTTCATTTCACTTGCCACTGGCAATCAAAGAATTGAGCTATAGAATACAGAACTGGGCAAAATCGGACCGTATTCACCCCAAGGTTCACATTCTAGTCACATATGAAAGGACATTAATGTGCAATGCCAGCAGCTTCCAGCTATCATGTTACAAAGAGTGGGTAGAAAAGAAAACTTGCAGCAATATTTTCATTGAATGTAGGTTTAGCACACTAAACATGGATGAATGTTACAGTTCAGAATTAACCTTGGGGGTAATTCTCTGATATAAAGTCAAAAGTGAAAATATGCCCATAATGTATCAGGAACTAATGTTTAACAAAAATCTATTTTATTAAGTGCTCTAAAATGAATCATGGGGTAAGACCTGTCTGAAAACTAAGAGAAGGAACAGCTAACAAATGACAGGCTGTAGGTGCTATTAAAGGAAGCTCTTACAAATATTATCTTTGACTACTGGCAGTGATGAAGACCTATCAGTCCAATACGTCAGTGCCAGTTTTTTTGTTATCTTCTCGAATATTCTTCTCTAGCTTCCTTCTTAACCCCTTTGAGCAACTATCTAATTATTTGGTCTAAAGAATTTCTGAAATCTGCTTGATCAGTTTGGTGATGGAGAATTTCAGTTTAGTTCAGAGATTCAACATGGAAACAAGCCCATTGGCCTGCCGAGCCCACGCCAACCATCGATCACCTGTTCACACTAGGTCTGAAGAAGGATCTCGACCCAAAACGTCACCCATTCCCTCTCTCCTAGATGCTGCCTGACCTGCTGAGTTACTCCAGCATTTTGTGATACCTGTTCACACTAGGTCTATGTTATTTCACTTTCTCACCCACTCCCTATAAACTAGGGGCAATTTTACAGAGGCCAATTAGCTGCCCTACTGTGTCACTAGTAACCTTCTTTAGTGTAAAAACATTTTCTAACATATTTAGTTCTAATTATGGTCATCCCTTTTTTTTGCCACCTCAGTTCCAAACTTATCAACTTAAATGTAAACACATTTCTATGTGTTTGAAATTCAGTCTGGAAGAAAATTCCACATTATTAAATGCCAAGGTAAAATTATATTTATTGTTTGCAAACCTAGCATAAGGTATATTAGCAAAATCGCAATGTAATATTCACCTACCATTGATAATCAATCCAACAGTTCTCTCATTCACTCTCAAAGTGTCAGCACATTAGGCCTAGGCACATCGACCATAGAACGGTACAGAATAGAAACAGGTCCTTCAGGCCTCAATATCTGTGCCAAACATGACCTCAAGGTAAACAAATCATCTCTGCCTGCACATGATCCATATTCTTCTATTCCTAGCAACCATATGCCTACCTAAAAGCATCTTAAAAGTCACTATTGTATCTGCCTCCACCATATTCCATGGCAGTGTGTTCCAGGCACCAACCACCCTCTGTGTAAAAGAACCTGCTCCACACATCTCCTTTAAACTCTGCCCATCTCACCACAAAGTTCTGCCCTTTAGCCTTTGACATTTCCACCCTGGGGAAAAAAGGCTCTGACTGTCTATCCTATCTATGCCTCTCATAATTTTATATACTTCTATCAGGTGTCCCCTCAGGTTTGTAGGTTAGTTGGCTTCTGTAAATCGTCCCTAATGTGCAGTGGGTCCCTGCAGCAATTAGACTATTAAACACTACAACCTCCAAATCAATACCCCCAAACCTTTGTACAAGGTTTTGTCTTTGTACACTATTATCGTTTGTTTGTTTTTATGTATATGTATATATATGGGTGTGTGTGCTTATATATGCCTGTTTATGCGTGTGTTACACACACATACTGAACTTTTGTTTCTCATTTCTTATCTTTTCAAGAGAGAGTTAGATTTAGCTCTTAGGGCTAAGGGAATCAAGGGATATGGGGAAAAAGCTGGAACGGGATACTGAATTTGAATGATCAGCCATGATCATATTGAATGGCGATGCTGGCTCGAAAGGCCGAATGGCTTACTCCTGCACCTATTTTCTATGTTTCTCTTATATTGTGTACAGAGTTCCATGTTTACATATTCTGTTGTGCTGCTGCAAGTAAGAATTTCAATACTCTATCTGGAACATATGATGATAAAACACTCTTGTCTCTTGACTTGGCTAGAATTAGTCTATGGTGATTGCTGTTGGGTGCGGACTCAGTAGGACGAAGGGTTTGTTTCCATGGTGTATCACTAAACTAAACTAATCTAAATATTACCTACAGCTCACACTGTAGAGACTAGTTGGTTAACAAAACATAGTTTGACTATTTAACTAATTTAAATGATTGTTTCTATAGTGATTGGTAATTACATGTTCCGATGCATTGTATGTCTGTCTGATTTAATCGACCTTTTTGGATATCATTACATTGAGCAATTAAAGGCAACCCACTAAAGTTGAGGCCACAATACGATGGTACAGGACATAAGCTTATTGTGTTAATATCAATAGAGGCAGAGTCCACAATCACAGCAAAGCGGAGGTTAGCTGGTTCCCTTGAGGAGGCAGGGTCAAAGGCCAAAACACTTGAAGCTGCTCTCCCACACCTCCTTCAACCCACCACAAATCAACAGCAGCAGCAACCTGCGAGGTTAGCACTTTGACACGTTTTCAGGCATCGTTGAGGGTTTTGCACCGATGCTAAAATATGGAACTGCTGCTTCCATCAATGTTTCGCAAAGATAGGTGGAAAAGTACACGCTCCCACACAGAGTGCATTATCTAAAATATGTTGCGTTTATCATTAGGCTTCTGCAGTGAAGTGAAGGGGCAGCATTCCTTACCAAATCTAGAATCCACTTATCTCTGCCCCGTGACCACGTGCCTGCTTCGGGAGCGCACAGAACCTTTCGCAGTGGCCCCAACATGAACACAACTGCTTTACTTTCGCTCCTCAGTTCATGTATTGGGAGGATTTTAAAGGAATCTTTGGACAAAAATAATGGATCGAAGCAGAATGCAATTGCCTCCATGGGAAGTCAGCAGAAGTCTGACGTAAATTCCTACTTTTTTGTCCTCTTTGTGATGTTCTTCTACTCATCCCTGGCACTAGTCGTGTTTCTCGGACACCTGCGATCAAAGAGAAAGAAATCCCAGACAGATCCTTACCAGGAATTTATTAATGGAAAAGAAAACAAAATTGGATCTCTTTACAAAAGTGGATCTGCATTTAAGTTTGACTTTGAGGAAGAAAGTATTTTATAAAGATCTACAAAATGTGAAGAAAGACATTTTCCATTTGTTACCCCACGCTACATAACTAAGGCAATTTAGGTGGAAATGATGATGAACAAGCAAATTTATTTTACAATTGCAAAAGATTACAGAGGAACTGAAAGAACAGAATGAACATAGAGTAAAACCAATACTTGGCACACGATGTTGAAGAAATCAGTGCTTCAGAAAGAAATGGAATAAAAATAAGTATTTGATTAATGAAGATTGTATATTTGCCACTTTTTAGTTTCTTATACCATGTAGTACTATTGAATAACTATTTCATCCACTTGCATCTTTTCAGAAAATCATCACTACTGTGTTTGAAATTAGTTTAATCTTTAACATGTTGAAATGTATGATTTATTCATGGTTATGATGTTAGTTTTCAAAGTTCAAACATGCTGTTACTTCATTGTTAATTCGTTTAGATGTGGAACCTCCGATCCAACTGTTATATGGAAGAATTATAAGATCTATTAGCTTTGTAAAGTATCGTGTCATGCACAAAGCTTTTGTTTTCAGTAAGCTGTAACTTGAATGCACGATGCATTGAAAAAGTAACCTATCAATTTTATTCTTGAAAAGTAAACTTGTGGGAGTCACCACAATGCATTGAAAGATTGTGAAGGAGTATTATTTTCTATCAAAACTATTCCATGAATGGTGGAGCAATCATAAGAGATTTTTTTTCTCCCTATTTCTTTGTTTATTTAGTCCCCTCCCACAACTTTTCCACATCCCACTCGACTTGGAGGTTTTGGTCAGGGGATCAGTATTCAGATTCAGATTAGTTTATTGTCATATGCACCAGATCACTATTAATTCCTTGATCACATGAAGCTCATCAAATACGTACAGTTGTGATACAATATATACAACAATATATACGAGTGTAAAACAGTCGTGCAGGGTTGTAGTGCAAAATACAAGTAGTGCAGAAGAATATTAAAGTAGTGTGGAAAGTTTTGTTAACTGCAAAACCTCCTGCTTTAACTGTGACATATTTTAGGTGTCAAGGAAGCTTCTCTGGAGGAGTGGGTTGGACAACACATAGAGTCGCCAGTTTTAGGCACCATTTTCCAAACAGCATGAATTGTGGTCACACTTCCCAAGGTTACTTGAGAAAATCTTCAGCTGTGTTCAGCCATCATGTTTTCTGTATCGAGAAACAAAGAACTGCAGATGCTTTTAATACACAAGGGACACAAAATGCTGGAATAACTCATTGGGTCAGGCAGCAACCCTGGGAGGACATGGATAGTTGAAGATTCGGGTCGGGACCCTTCTTCAGACTGATTGTGGGTGTGGGTGGGAGTGAGAGGAGGGTGAGTGGGGTTTGGTCGGCAGATGGTTGGAACAATGGCCAGAGATAAGAAAGGAAGGAAGGTGTGAGACAGGATTGAAGAGTTGCAGAAGAGAGACACAAAAAGCTGGAGTAACTCAGCGGGTCAGGCAGTATCTCTGGAGAAAAGGAATATGTGATGTTTTTTCCGGTCGAGACCCTTCTTCAGGCTGTGTCAGACAATTTAATTTCAATTTCATTTTAACAATTAAGGGCGGCACAGTGATGCAGCGGTAGAGTTGCTGCCTTACAGCGCCAGAGATCCGGGTTAAATCATAACTACAGGTTCTGTCTGCATGGAGTTTATATGTTTTCCCTGTGACTGCGTGGGTTTTCTTTGTGCACTCCAAGGTACTCCTTTCCTCCCACACTCCAAAGACATACAGGCTCGAAGGATAATTGGCTTCGGTAAATTATAAATTGCACCTAGTATGTAGGATAGTGTTAGGATACGGGGTGACTGCTGGTCCGCACGGACTTGGTGGGCCGAAGGGCCTGTTACGAAGCTGTACCTCGTAAGTCTAAAGTCTGATTAAAATACTTAATCAAAATAGGGCATGAAATCGCAATGTTGTTTGGTGCTCCTGATGCCCTTTGGTGCTATGATGGCGTCCAATGCATTGTGTGAACACTTCCACTGTGATTCCTGACATACACCAGAATGTTAAAGGTGTTGCCAGTAGCTAATGCCCACTGGACGAATGCATAGCAGATTGATGATGATGTGAATCATTGTGCAACATTTACCTGACATTGGAATTCACATTTTAGAAATTAACGTTTTTAGCATCAAAGATGAATGTAGGTTAAGTATCAGGAAAGGAGCTCGAACAACTCAGTAAGTTATACTTTGGGAACAGCTCCACCCAAGTGCGCAAGAAATTGCGGAGAGTTGCGGTCTTAGCCCAGACCTTCGTACAAACCAACCTCCCTTCCATTGACGTCATCTACACTTCATGTTGCCTTGGCAGGGCCATCGGCATGATCAAGGACCAGTCTCACCCCGGTCAATCTCTTTCCCATCAGGCAAGAGGTACAGAAGTTTGAAAACGCATCCCTCCAGATTCAGGAACAGTTTCTTCTCAGCTGTTAGCAGGAATGGCCCTCTCATCAGCTAGATTGCGGCCCTCACCTCCCATCTGCCTAATTGGAGACTTTTGAACTATCTTTAATCGGATTTCAATGTTATATCTTACATTAAACATTGTATCCTTTATCCTTTAGCTATGCGCTGTGGGGGCTCAATTGTAATCATGCATAGTCTTTTCTATGACTGGATAGCACGTAAGCAAAAGCTTTTCACTGTATCTCAGTACAAAAGACAATAATAAATTAAACTAAACCAAACTAAACTAAACTAAACCAAACCAAATTAAACCAAACTAAACTAAACCAAAATAAACTAAACTAATCTAAGTTTGGTGACACAAGAGAATGCAGATGCTGGATCTGTTTCTCCTACAAGTTTGGTGGTTTCATTTGTTGTTTCAAGTTGCAAAAGTCTATGTTCAGGGACAAACTGACTGAGTTGCTGACTTTGTGACATTTGCATAAGCAGACGGTTGCTGGGAAAGGGAGGACTCGTAGGTATTCATTACCCTTGGAATGCAGCATGAATGGGACAACGGGAAGGGAGCACAAAGAACGAGGAACGCTGCTAACAGTGGGAGGAGGCGGTAAAGGAGACCTCTCAGCAGGGGGCATTTCTGCCCAGGATGCTTAGGGATTAATTATCCCACCTGAGCCTCAGAGGAGAACAATGTGTGAGATGGCTGAGCTTCAATAAATACGCCCTCATCAAAAACCAACCTCTGCAATACACTGACAGTCACAAATGCTATCCCGAGGCTGGGCAAGGACTGATGAACGTGAGCACAACCATGCAATTTTCCAGCCCCACAGCTAAAGACACTACTTCTTCCTCTTCGCCAGTCCCTCAGGATCAAGGATGATGTACGTAGGTTTTGAGACTAATTTATGAACCGCACAATCTTTCACAGGTGGAGAAGGAGTTGGCTGAAAAGTTGGGCATATGGGTAGCTTGTTGGGTGATACATTCCTCCTGCCACTTCTGCACGGCTCCTGCCTTCTCCTGATGTACGGCCTTGCGTTTCCCAATTCCATCCATGAAGCAACTTCGGCAGGTGTTGCGGTCATAGGCCAGAAGTTCACAGAGGTCAGTGGAGATGCTGCACTTCTTCAAGGGATTTGAGCACATCCTAGACCACCTCTCTGTCCACCTGGTAATCTCCACCCAGCTAATGAGAGACCAAATAAATGAATCAACCAATAACTGGCTGGCATCCTGACAATGATCACAGTCTATAATACCACATCCATTTAAAAAAATCACTGTGACAAAGGATAATATAACTAGAATCAAGAGTAGGATTTTGTCATTACATGGCATACCTTAAGCCTTTTCATCAATTTGTCAAGATTGACACTGATATTTAATCTCTGTGCTACTTTTCTGCATTATTCCCCATATTAATTCCTTGGTTTTGAAAGATCTCTTGATCTTTGTTTTGGCAATGAATGTAGACTTCCCGAAAGCTCTCTCAATATGCCAAGATGTTGCCATAGACACCTGTTGCCTTCATAATTAGGCTGCCACACTGTTGTTGAATTTGTTTGCTACCTTACTCTTGTACACTGTTACCTCCGAAGATAGACACAAAGTGCTGGAGTCACTAAACGGGTCAGGCAGCATGTCTGGAGAAGGAATAGGTGAAGTTTCGGGTCAAAACCGTACTATGAGGAAAAACCTTTTCAGTCAGAGAGTTGTGAATCTGTGGATTCTCTGCCTCAGAAGGCAGTGGAGGCCAATTCTCTGAATGCATTCAAGAGCGAGCTGGATAGAGCTCTTAAGGATAGCGGAGTCAGGGGGTATGGGGAGAAGGCAGGAACGGGGTACTGATTGAGAATGATCAGCCATGATCATATTGAATGGTGGTGCTGGCTCGAGGGGCCGAATGGCCTCCTCCTGCACCTATTGTCTATTGTCTATTGTCAGTCTGAGCAAGGGTTTTGACCCAAAACATCATTTATTCCTTTTCTCCAGAGATGCTGCCTGAACCGCTGAGTGACTCCAGTATTTTGTGTCTAATTTTCGGTGTAAAGCAGCATCTGCAGTTCCTTCCCACACACTGTTGTCTCCGTAGTCGTTATTCCCTGCCCCGGCATGTGTTGACTTGTACCCAGCCATTCACCTCAGTGACGTATTATCTTGGATTTTGGAGAGGTCTACCATGACAATGGATGATGACCTTGATAAGAGTGTGCACGCTGGCAAGTGCCAAGGAAAGCTGTACCATACATTGCAAGAGCCTGACCTATATACCCCAAACCAAAATGCTGCGAGAAATATTTTTGGTATAAGTTGGATTTTTAAGGGTAATGTATACACCCCAGACTCAGTAACAGCTTCTTCCTTTCTGTTATCAGTCTTCTGAACGCTCCTTCCATTAGCTAGGTACTATCCAATTCATCTCAGCCCATGGCGGGCATTAGACTTTGTCTATGGAACTCTTGCGTTCCAATACCGAGAACTATATTCTGCACTCTGTACCTTTCCCTTTGCTCTATCTATTGCACTTGAGTTTGATGTGATTGGGGCGGGGGGGGGGGGGGGAGGGGGGATCAGTCTACCCCATGACAGAAGGGGGAGGAGTTGTACAGTTTGATAGCCACAGGGAAAAGGGATCTCCTATGGCATTCTGTACTGCATTTTGGTGGAACCAGTCTGTTGCTGAAGGTGCTCCCCAGGTTGACTAGTGTGTCATGGAGGGGGTGAGCTGCATTGTCCAAGATGCTCCGCAGTCTGAGGAGCATCCTCCCCTCCAAGACCACCTCCCATGAATCCAACTCCGCCCCCAGGACGGAGCCAGCCTTCCTGATGAGCTTGTTAATCCTGTTGGCGTTCGCGGCCTTCGCCCTGCTGCCCCAGCACATAACAGCGAAGAGGATGGCACTGGCTACCACCGATTGGTAGAACATCTGCAGTATCTTGCTGCAGACATTAAAGGAGCAGAGCCTTCTATGTATAGTGCTCTGTAATACTATGTATAGTATTATCTGAGAAGGAGAGTGGTAAGTACGTTATCCTACCTGCCCTTACATCATGTACAACTTCCTTCATCTGGTATAAGATATATTTCTTTGTGACTTCCTTCTATTTCCTCGTGATTTCTTTGTGATTTCTCCACCTGTCTCCCTGCTCCACCATTTTGAAGAGGCAGCCAAGAAGGCGCAACAATGCCTCCACATCCTTGGGAGACTGAAGATATTTGGCATGCCTACAGTGACTCTAACAAACATCCACTGATGCACCATAGAAAGCATCCTGTCATTTTGCATCACAGGTCAGATTGGGAACAGCTCTTCCCAAGACCACAAGAAATTACAGAGAGTTGCATATTCGCCCCAGTCGATCATGCAGACCATTTATTCTTCATGTTGCCTCAGAAAAACAGCCAACGTAATCAAAGACTTGTCCCACCCCGTTCAATCCTTCTTCTCCCTGCTCCCGCTGGTCATATGGTACAGAAGCTTGAAACCACACACCACCAGACTGAAGAAAAGTGTGTTCCTTTATGTTATCTGTCTTCTGAATGGTCCTTCCATAAGCTGGGGTACTATCCAATCCATCTCTGCCCAATGCACATATTAAACTTTGCACTGCGTTACAATGCTGAGAACTATATTCTGCATTTTGTATTGCTTGTTATTTGCTCCATTCATTGTACTTGAGTTTGATGTGATTGTATAGTTTTATCTGATCTGTTTGGATAGCATGCAAAACATGTAACTCGATACATGTGACAATAATAAACCTAAATCTAAATCTTTTGACTTCAATTAAAGGAATTTTAGAGCATTTTTCAACTGCATTTGTAACACAACTGACTTGGAATGAATTTCTAAGCATTAGAATTAAATGTGATACAGAACTGACAAGAGTACAGTGTTCTCTTCTCTTTGCATGTGGCTGGAGCTATTTTTGTAAACTGAGTCATGGTCCATATAAGCCACGTGTAACTTCTTCAATGATAGTGTTTACTTCAGTTATCACTTCCCAATTTACATTAAAGACAGAATATGATGAATCTCATTTTTCTATCTGGGACATATGACAATAAAACACTCTTTTTATTCACAAAATGCTGGAGTAACTCAGCAGGTCAGGCAGCATTTCGGGTCGAGACCCTTCTTCAGACTGATGTCAGGGGGGCGGGACAAAGAAAGCATATAGGTGGAGACAGGAAGATAGAGGGAGATCTGGGAAGGGGAGGGGAAGCAAGGGACAGAGGAACTATCTAAAGTTGGAGAAGTCGATGTTCATACCGCTGGGCTGCAAACTGCCCAGGCGAAATATGAGGTGCTGTTCCTCCAATTTCCGGTGGGCCTCACTATGGCACTGGAGGAGGCCCATGACAGAAAGGTCAGACTGGGAATGGGAGGGGGAGTTGAAGTGCTCGGCCACCGGGAGATCAGTTTGGTTAATGCGGACCAAGCGCAGGTGTTCAGCGAAGTGATCGCCGAGCCTGCGCTTGGTTTCGCCGATGTAAATAAGTTGACATCTAGAGCAGTGGATGCAATAGATGAGGTTGGAGGAGGTGCAGGTGAACCGTTGTCTCACCTGGAAAGACTGTTTGGGTCCTTGGATGGAGTTGAGGGGGGAGGTAAAGGGACAGGTGTTGCATCTCATGCGGTTGCAGGGTAAAGTGCCCGGGGTTGGGGTGGTTTGGGTAGGAAGGGACGAGTGGAACAGGGAGTTACGGAGGGAACGGTCTCTGCGGAACGCAGAGAGGGGAGGGGATGGGAAGATATGGCCAGTGGTGGGGTCCCGTTGTAGGTGACGGAAATGTTGGTGGATGATATGTTGGATCCGCTGGCTGGTGGGGTGGAAGGTGAGAACGAGGGGGATCCTGTCCTTGTTGCGAGTGGGGGGATGGGGAGCAAGAGCGGAGCTGCGGGATGTAGAAGAGACCTAGTGAGAGCCTCATCTATAATGGAGGAGGGGAAGCCCCGTTTCCTGAAGAACGAGGACATCTCGGAAGCCCTAGTGTGAAACCCATCATCCCGGACGCAGATGCAGCGTAGACGGAGGAATTGGGAGTAGGGGATAGACTTTTTGCAGGGGACCGGGTGGGAAGAAGTGTAGTCCAGATAGCTGTGCGAGTCAGTGGGTTTATAGTAAATGTCCGTCACTAGTCTGTCTCCTGTGATGGAGATGGTGAGGTCCAGAAACGGGATCGATTTGTACCAGCATCTGCAGTTATTTTCTTATAATAAAACACTCTTGACTTTCTCTCTTTGACTCTATCTTGATGGTCTGATCCAATTCACAAGAAGAGAATAGTTTGATTTGCCATTTCAACATTAACAGGTAATATTGTTTGAAAATGCATGGAATTGTAGCATCTACTTCAATGAATATCACTCAAGTGGAATAACATGACCAATATCCTTAAACTGTCAAACAAATGCTAAAAATAGACTTCATGTTCAACAACTGAGAAATTTTTAATGCAAAGATGGACAAAAAGCGCTAGAGTAACTCAGCATGTCAGGCTGCATCTCTGGAGAAAATGGATAGGTGACGTTTCGGGTCAGGACCCTTCTTCAGACCATTTTCTCCAGAGTTGCTGCCTGACCCGCTGAGTTACTCCAGCACTTTGTGTCTACCTTTGGTATAAAGCAGCATCTGGAGTTTCTTATTATTATTTTCTTTTCAAGATTACTTCATTCAGGGAAAACATATATAATACCTACCACCAACAGAGGGCACACTTACTTGGCAAACAGCAGGTGCCAAGCATTTCTGCAGCATATGCAAACATTTATGTAATATTTTCAAACCAGATTCCCAACATAGGTGTTCATAACATCAACTATTTAGATAATAATCAGGGGGATCTTAGTCAAAGGGGCAACACGTTGGTGTGTAGCGGTAGAGTTGCTGCCTTACAGCGCCAGAGACCCATGTTCAATCTTGACTATGGGTGCTTGTCTGTGCAGAGTTTGTACGTTCTCCCCGTGAACTGCGTGGGTTTTCTCCGGGATCTCCGGTTTCCTCCCACACTCGAAAGCCATACAGGTTTGTAGTTTAATTGGCTTGGTATAATTGTAAATCGGCCCCAGTGTGTGTAGGATAGCGTTAGTGTGCTGGGATCGCTGGTCGGCGCGGACTCGGTGGGCCGAAGGGCCTGTTTCCACACTGTATCTCTAAAGTAAACTGAACTAAATACTTTTTTTAAGAAGTGATGATGTAGGACAAGCGATGTTAGGGAGAGGGAGAATTCCAGGGGCATTCTGCCTGGGCACCTGAAAGCTCACTTGCCAATGATGGGACACGAGAGGGAGAGGATGGAGAATGGAGAATTTCTTGGTAAGGAATATTGGGAGGGATTTGTCTTGGGAGGGATATTGTAGGGTTCATATAATTTTCTCAGAGCTTCTTGCAATCTAGAAGGCGGCCATTTGTTCATAAGTTCATAAGTTATAGGAGCAGAATTAGGCTTTTCGTCCCATCGGGTCTTCTCCGCCATTCAATCATGGCTGATCTATCTGTCCCCCTCAACCCCATTCTTCTGCCTTCTCCCCAAATTAGGCATCAAATGTAAGGTGCAACCACATTCCTCCATTTATATTCTTGTAAGCTTTTCACTCATGCAAGCTCAGTAATTTTCCTACCAGCCACCCACACGCTAGCCAACAAAGGTCTCACAATTGGCATCCCTTTGGGATGAGGGAAGGAACTGCAGTTTTGGTTTTTTAGTTTAGAGATACAGCACGGAAACAGGCCCTTCAACCACCAAGTCCGCAATGACCAGGGATCCCCGCACACGAACACTACCCGACACACGCTTGGGACAATTTTACATTTACACCAAGGCCTATTAACCTACAAACCTGTATGTGTTTGGAGTGTGGGAGGAAACAGAAGATCTCGGAGAAAACCCATGGAGATCACAGGGTGAACGTACAAACTCTATACAGACAGGCAACCGTAGTCAGGATCGAACCCGGGTCTCTGGCGTTGTAAGGCAGTAGCTCTACCGCTACGCCACCGTGCCGCCCTAAATCAAGGGAAACACAAGTTCACAGGGAGAGCCTGCGAACTCCATACAGACAGCACTGTGAGTAGATGCTCTTCCTACAGCACTTTGAGTGTTTCCAACATTTTCGCTTCTTATTTTCAGATTTCTAGCATCTGCATTTTTCCTCTTATTTCCAGAGGAAGATCAAAACTCTTTTACCATTTCTGAACATGATTCTGGCAACGTGTGACCAGGTACGTTCTTGTTAGTAGAACAATTCAGTTGTCATGGGAGCCTGTTGGCCTTGTAACAACACAACCAAACTATTCTCCTGACAGGACACAAAGAACTGTAGATGCTGGTTTACAAAGAAAAGACAACAAGTGGTGGGATTAACTCAGCTGGTCAGGCAGCATCTCTGGAGAACATAGATAGGTGACGTTAGGGGTTGGAACCGTCTTCAGATGAATTCTCCTGAGAATTAAATAACCACTAGGTCAAGTGGACCCGTTGGGCCCAAACCTTCCCTCCCTCTCCCCCTTCCCCTCTCTCTTTCCCCTCCCCCCCTTCCCCTCCCCCCCCTTCCCCTCCCCCTTCCCCTCCCCCTACTCCATCCCCCTCAACCCCCCCTTATCCTCCCCCCTCCCTCCCTCTCCCCTCCCTCCACTCCCCTCCCCCCCTCCCTCCCTCCCTCCCCTCCCTCCCTTAGAGATAGATTTAAACTTTAAAATGTGAATAACTTAAAAAATATAACACCGATTTCAATGAAGCTTCTTCCATTAGCACCAACAGGACGACGGTGAGTAAGATGGGCTGAAAATTGTCGCGCTGTTGTGTACCGTTTTGGCTGTAGTTCAGGAACAAACAAACAAACAAACGAGAGTTTTAGTATAAAGATGACAGTGGACCATCAATGCTTGCATTCTTCAAAACCTTCAGGGATTTCCTTGAGATCGTGAAAACTCTCAATCCTACACCCAAGGTTTCATAAACAATCTACTTTACCTTTGTGTATTAACTTGGCAGACTCAATGGCTAGATTTCCCAGCCTGAAAGAAGGCATATCGACAGAGGTTTGTGTTGCCACCTTGCTACCCCCCCCCCTCCCACTCCACCTCCACCCCACATTCCCTCTTCCTGACTCCTGGACTCTCCAGGGATTTGGCCGGAATGGCGTGGGAACATCAGGTGGCACAAACCATTCATTCTGTTTCTCTTTACACAGTTGCTGCCTGTCCTGGTGTCTCTTTTCAAGACGTTCATCAGAGAAACGTGGGTAAAGTCCAACGGAAGCAACAGTGGCCGGCGGCCAATGTGCCTCAATAGTAGTTGCTGGAACTAGCTAGAGGAAGTCCTACCAGGGCGATCACAGGAGGGAAAAATAATAAGTCGAAAACCTTGTGTTATAGATGTGAAATCTTCCTCCTCTTCTTCTTAAGCCCTTTGCTCCTCCAGGAAGCATAGGCCATTGGCAAATGTCCTCCACGTAAATGTGGAATAAAAGCAGAAAATGCTGGAAACACTCAACGGGTCAGGCAGCATTTGCAGAAGGAGAAATAGAGTTAACATTACAGGTCAATTACTTTCCTTAAGAAGTGGATGGGAAAGGACTGGAGAAATATTTAGTGTTTGACAGTCAGGTCCACACTGAAGTCAAGAAGTATGAACGGGGATGGAGAGGTATCCCGTTTATAAGAGCATTATTTTTTGTACTTTGCAGAATTGCTACAATAAATGACTTTATTTTATTTTAAACATCTGGGCATTAAGCAGTTGCAGCTGTTCCGCTGGTGCTGGTGGAGCTATTTTGGGAACAGACCAGCTATTTAGATGGATTTTGCTGAATGCAGTTTAGGTACATCAGATTAAAAGTTGGCAGCTTATTACAGCGAACACGCTGTTTTAAAATGGCCTCACAGCAGCTACATGACACATCAGTGATCGGACTAATACTCCAGTTTCACACAATAGAGATGTTTGGACAAACCACAGGGCTAGATGTGAAGGTAAGGGCACAGGGGCCTGAAATCCAGCTGTTCCAATGGAATTGGCACTGATGTCTTATGCAGTTTGTCAAGGCCCATCACATCTACCAGTTACGTGAAGCTAACACAAAACACACAAAAGTACAAATTTCAAAAGACATTTGGACAGATATGTATCGGAAGGAAATCTCCTCACAGTATGTCTACTTTGAAGAAGTTCTCCTCCTCTCTCCAACAAGAGTTCTGCAGCATCCTCTCTTCAACTCTCCGGCTTTTTTTCATATCTTTCATTCGTTGTTCTATATCTCTCTACATCATCGTCTATATCTCTCCTTTCCCTTTCCCGTGACTCTCAGTCTGAAGAAGGGTCTCGACCCAAAACGTCACCCATTCCTTCTCTCCAGAGATGCTGCCTGTCCCTTTGAGTTAATCCAGCATTTTGTGTCTAACTGCAGATGCTGGTTTACACCGAATGTAGACACAAAATGCTGTGAAGTCACTCAGCGGGACAGGCAGCAACCCTGGCGAGAAGGAATGGGTGATATTTTGGGTTGAGACCCTTCTTCAGACAGATAAATAGATAGGAAGGGTGACACTGGTTCCCAACCATTGCATGTGCCACTGAACTAAACCATGAAGGATTAAAACTGATCCTTGGGGGAAGGAGGTCCAAAAAATGTATTTTGAATTTTATTTCTATTTAATTTTGTTTTCATTTATTTAATTTGATTTTTATTAAAGCTTTATTTTTGTGATTAATAAGCTGTAAAGTCAAAATAAAATGTTGGCGGCACAGTGGCACAGCGATAGAGTTGCTGCATTACCACGCTTGCAGCGCCAGAGACTCAGGTTCGATCCCGACTACGGGTGCTGTCTGTACAGAGTTTATACGTTCTCCCCATGACCACGTAGGATTTCTCCGAGATCTTCGGTTTCCTCCCATGCTCCAAAGACGTGCAGGTTTGTAGGTTAATTGGCTTGGTATAAATGTAAACTGTCCCTTGTGTGTGTAGGATAGTGTTAGTGTGCGGGGATCGCTGGTCGGTGCAGACTCGGTGGGTAGAAAGGCCTGTTTCCGTGCTGTATCTCTAAACTAAACTAAAATGTTTGCACAACTGGAATCATTTTGACAGAATTATCAATTAATTTATCATGCATAAAATATGGGCCATAATTCCGAATGTTTGATAGATTTTCGACCATGGATGAAATAAATACTGTTTTTTGAGGGATGTGGGCCAAATACGGGCAAATGTCACTGGCCCAGAATGCCAACATGGCTGGCATTGTTATGCAGGGTCAAAGGGCTTGTCTCCTTGCTGTTTAGCCCTTTGACTCTATGACTGCTATTTACATGATTACAGTATATACAGTGAAAAGCATAATTCTATTCACTAATTTATATTGCCAGCCATTTACATTGACAAAGCTGTGAAAGTCTTTCCTGCACATTGATATCCAAAATGTATCCATTATACTTTCTAGTTTAAAAAAAAATGTTTTTTTAAGGTTTATTAGACTTTATTATGCAGAAAAATAAGCCACAGTCGAATACTGGTAATCTCAAAGTCATTAGCCGCTGTGTTGGCCAATCTCTTCATTTCTTGAAGTGAGACCAAGACTGGGAACGGATTGAAACGGGATTTGGAAATGCCCCAGGTAAAATATCAAACACTCAAAGCAATTGTGAGTGGAAAGTCCAGGAGACAAATCTGTATAACCATCTCCATGTAGGACAATCCCCTGTAGGTATAGCTGAATACTGCCAAATGCATAAAGGCGGAGTACAAAGCTTAGACATATGCATTGCGAAGAACAATGCAGCAAATAAAGACCTCGTATTAAGAAAACGGTATAGACAACAGCCAGAATCAATTCAGTTATCTACAAACAGTGACAGGATGTTTAACGGCAATGAAATTCTCTGCATGACGTGCAAAAAGGTAGTCAAAGATTGTAGCTCAAGAAGGTAATTGAAACTATAAATGTCTGTTAGTTTTTAGAGACACAGCGTGGAAACAGGCCCTTTGGCCCACCGAGTCCGTGTCGACGAGCGATCCTTGAACACGAGCGCTATCCTACACACTACACAGGGACATTTTACAATTTCACCGAAGCCAATTAACCTACCAATGTCTTTGAGTGTGGGAGGAAACCGGAGCACCCGGTGAAAACCCACATGGTCACAAGGAGAGCGTACAAACTCCATACAGGCAGCACTCGTCGTCAGGATCCAACCCGGCTCTCAAGCGCTGTAAGGCCGCAATAATGAAATAATATTAATACAAATTTATGTACGATAAAAATTGAATGGCACGGTGGCGCAGCAGCAGAGTTGCTGCCTAACAGCGCTTGCAGCGCCGGCGACCCGGGTTCGATCTCGACTACGGGTGCTGTCTGTACGGAGTTTGTACGTTCTCCCCATGACCGCGTGAGTTTTCTCCAAGATCTTCGGTTTCCTCCCACACTCTAAAGACAGAGAAACATGAAACATAGAAAATAGGTGCAGGAGGAGGCCGTTTGGCCCTTCGAGCCAGCACCACCATTCATTGTGATCATGGCTGATCATCCACAATCAGTAACTCGTGCCTGCCTTCTCCCCATACCCCTTGATTCCGCTTGCCCCAAGAGCTCTATCTAACTCTCTTTTAGATTCATCCTGTGAATTGTCCTCCACTGCCTTCCATGGCAGAGAATTCCACAAATTCACAACTCTCTGGGTGTACAGGTTTGTAGGTTAATTGGCTTGGTATAAGTCTAAATTGTCCCCAGTGTGTGTGGGATAGTGTTAATGTGCAAGGATTGCTGGTTGTTGCGGACTTGGTGGCCCGATGGCCATGTTTCCACGCTATATCTATAAACTAAACTAAACCAAACTAAAAATGTATTTGCTAGATTTTGCACTAACATTTTCAAATTTAGTTCTGCAGCAATGTCTTGGAAATAAATACTTCTAAATGACAGATTTCTAGATTTGAAACATAATGCTGTGGGATTGAGCAGGGTGTGGAAGAAAATTTTGTTCTTGTATCCTGTCCAATTTTACACCTCATTCATGTTCATGGGTGGGTCAGCTAAAATGCCAAGTACATATAACGTCTCCTTATGTTAAGAAAATTCAAATGTTAACAAAATTAGTATCACCCAGATGTGTCGAGTTAAACAAAACTATAATACATACTCACTTTACTGAAATTGGAGTGGAGAATTATTTGCCGTTGCCAGTTACAAAATCATTGGCTTGTGTAGTTAATTCCATGGATAATTATGCCAGGGTAGTTTGTTCTGGGATCAACTTGCCAACAGACTGTTCAAGCCCATGCTTCTGTTATGGTAAGAGGTTGCTGCTTTACAGCGAATGCAGTGCCGGAGACTCAGGTTCGATCCTGACTACGGGTGCTGCACTGTAAGGAGTTTGTACGTTCTCCCCGTGACCTGCGTGGGTTTTCTCCGAGATCTTCGGTTTCCTCCCACACTCCAAAGACGTACAGGTATGTAGGTTAATTGGCTGGGTAAATATAAAAATTGTCCCTAGTGGGTGTAGGATAGTGTTAATGTACGGGGATCGCTGGGCGGCACGGACTTGGAGGGCCGAAAAGGCCTGTTTCCGGCTGTATATATATGATGATGATGATGATGATGATGATCACACAGTTAGGGGAAAGTGATTATAATATGGTAACGCCTTTTGTTCTAGTCATGTCTGAAGGCTCGCTGGTCGGAGTAAACGGGAGGGAGCGGAGACTGGCGCTAGGTGTGGGCTGGTTGGAGGGTGAACTGGGGTAATGCCTCCAGCGCTTTCAAGGTCGGCTGCAGGAGGCACCCCCGAGACACAAAGATGGCACAAAGATGGCCGGGTGGCGAGAGGAGAGGGACCTGGGTTCACGGGAAACTGCTCCAGTACATCGAGCGCGTGGGCCGACCGGACTTTGGACTTCGATTAATGGCACCAAAAATGGCGGCACCCGCAATGTAATGTATGCAAAGAGAATTTCACCGTGCAGTTGCATGTGTGAGAAATAAAGCACTGTTGAACTATTAACAGACAAACTTACAGAAGAAACTACAGCATTGAAATGAAATTATCATATCATATACATACAGCCGGAAACAGGCCTTTTTGGCCCTCCAAGTCCGTGCCGCCCAGTGATCCCCGTACATTAACACTATCCTACACCCACTAGGGACAATTTTTACATTTACCCAGCCAATTAACCTACATACCTGTACGTCTTTGGAGTGTGGGAGGAAACCGAAGATCTCGGAGTAAACCCACGCAGGTCACGGGGAGAACGTACAAACTCCTTACAGTGCAGCACCCGTAGTCAGGATCGAACCTGAGTCTCCGGCGCTGCATTCGCTGTAAAGCAGCAACTCTACCGCTGCGCTACCGTGCAATTGTTACATAAATATGAGGATACATTGAACTTTCCCGTTAAATTTTCATCTCAGCCAATTAATATAAAAATATAAAGTGGGTGAGAAAGAAATATAAAGGGATAGGACAAAATAATAGTGCAGTGCAAATAAGACTGGCAAAGATGCCAAGGATTTTAGGGGAATTGTGCATCAGCAAACATGGTCATGAGAAAAAAAAGATAAAAATGTCCAAATTAAAAACTCTTTATCTTAAAGCACAAAGGATTCATATCATTAAGTGGTGCAAAAGAGGTAGATGAATCAATCTACTTGCTTTTACTGAGATGTGTATAGGGTGGCCAAGACCGAGTGAGGTAAATGGTTGTTCATGTTCGTAGGTACTTATACTTTGGGGAGACAGGCAGAAATAAAATGGGGTGAGGGGGAAGGAGTGTGCGCCAGTGAGAGGTCAATAGTGAATAGTCAATAGTCAATAGTCAATAGTCAATTTATTTGTCACATACACATAAATGTGCAGTGAAATGAAAGATAAGTCAATGGACAATAGACAATAGACAATAGATGCAGGAGTAGGCCATTCGGCCCTTCGAGCCAGCACCGCCATTCAATGTGATCATGGCTGATCACTCTCAATCAGTACCCCGTTCCTGCCTTCTCCCCATACCCCCTGACTCCACTACCCTTAAGAGCTCTATCCAGCTCTCTCTTGAATGCATTCAGAGAATTGGCCTCCACTGCCTTCTGAGGCAGAGAATTCCACAGATTCACAACTCTCTGACTGAAAAAGTTTTTCCTCATCTCAGTTCTAAATGGCCTACCCCTTATTCTTAAACTGTGGCCCCTGGTTCTGGACTCCCCCAACGTTGGGAACATGTTTCCTGCCTCTAACGTGTCCAACCCCTTAATAATCTTATACGTTTCGATAAGATCCCCTCTCATCCTTCTAAATTCCAGTGTATACAAGCCTAGTCCCTCCAGTCTTTCAACATATGACAATCCAGCCATTCCGGGATTAACCTAGTAAACCTACGCTGCACGCCCTCAATAGCAAGAATATCCTTCCTCAAATTTGGAGACCAAAACTGCACACAGTACTCCAGGTGCGGTCTCAATGATCCCAGGAATGAGTGGGTTAACATATGATGAATGTTTGACGGCACTGGGCCTCTACTCGCTGGAGTTTAGAAGGATGAGGGGACACCTCATATAAACTTACTGAAGAGTGAAAGGCCTGGATAGAGTGGATGTGGAGGGGTTGTTTCCACAAGTGGGAGAGTCTAAGACCAGAGGTCATAGCCTCAGAATTAAAGGATGTTCCTTTAGGATCTTCCTTGAGGAAGGTGATGAGGAATTTCCTTAGTCAGAGAGTGGCGAATCTGTGGAATTCATTGCCACAGAAGGCAGTGGAGGTCAAATCGACGGATATGTTTAAGGCGGGGATAGATAGATTCTTGATTAGTACTAATTCTTGATGAGTACGGGTGCCTGGGGTTATGGGGAGAAGGCAGGGGAATGGGGTTAGGAGGGAGAGATGGACCAGCCATGATTGAATGGTGGAGTAGACTTGATGGACTGAATGGCCTAATTCTGCTCCTATCACTTAGTGGCATGGCATCTGTTGTAGGAAAAGTAGTGCCATCCATATCAGGAATATGGTGATAGCCCACCTCAGAAATGACAATGTGATATAGAAGGGCATAACATGGTATTGTGAAAGGCAGGCTGTTTCCTCATACTTTTAACAGATGATCTATCCCGATGGTAAAATAAAGAGTTAGGATATCTGAATTTTCAAGAGGCTGCTCATAAGATCAGGCAAGAATTGTTGTTGCATAATAAAGTGTCCTCAAGAATTGGGTGCAATGTGTTAGGATGGATAGAGAATTAGTGAAAGGATAGAAATCAGGAGTGTAGCACTGAGTGGATCATTTTCAGGCTGCAATAAGCGATGCGCAAAATGGATCGATATTGTCCTCCTGATTATATTTGAGTCTATATTCATGATTTAGAAAAAAACAAAACAATGTGTATAATATCATGCGAAGAATAGAGGTGTACAAAATCATGAGAGGATTAAATTGGGTAACTGCACACAGTCTCTTGCCCAGAATAGGGGAATTGAGAACCAGGGGACAATAGACAATAGACAATAGGTGCAGGAGTAGGCCATTCGGCCCTTTGAGCCAGCACCGCCATTCAATGTGAGCATCGCTGATCATTCACAATCAGTACCCTGTTCCTGCCCTCTCCCCATACCCCCTGACTCCGCTATCATTAAGAGCTCTCTCTTGAAAGCATCCAGAGAATTGGCCTCCACTGCCTTCTAAGGCAGAGAATTCCACAGAGGTTTAAGGTGAGGGGGAGGGGGAAGATTTAGTGGGAACTTGAGGGGTATGGATGTATGGACCGAGTTGCCGGAGGAGGTAGTTGAGGCAGGTACTATCATGTAAGAAGGAATTGCAAATGCTGGTTTAAACCGAAGATAGATATAAAAAGCTGGAGTAACGCAATGGGTCAGGCAGCATCTCTGGAGAGAAGGAATGGGTGACGTTTCGTGTCGAGACCCTTCTTCAGACTATCTTAATGTTTAAGAAACATTTAGACAGTTACGTGGATAGGACAGGTTTAGAGGGATATGGGGCAAACACAGGCAGATGGGATGAGTGTAGTTGGTCGGTGTGGGCATGTTGGGCCGAGGGGCCTGTTTCAACATTGCATGTCTCGAAGACTCGATATCCGAATTAGTTGGTGAAGTGTGCTGTGAAGAGGATAGAGGATGTGAAGAGATTACAAAGGAACCATAAGATTGGCAGCACGTCATCATTTGTAGGAACAATTGGATAATTTATACAAAAAGA
This sequence comes from Rhinoraja longicauda, assembly GCF_053455715.1. Lineage (NCBI taxonomy): Eukaryota > Metazoa > Chordata > Chondrichthyes > Rajiformes > Arhynchobatidae > Rhinoraja > Rhinoraja longicauda. The sequence goes on along the minus strand of NC_135965.1, from coordinate 40,574,184 downwards.
ACATGGTGAAACACCACTTCAAAGTCACAATATAATAATTTATTCACAAAATGCTGGAGTAACTCAGCAGGTCAGGCAGCATCTCGGGAGAGATGGAATGGGTGACGTTTCGGGTCGAGACCCTTCTTCAGACCCTCTGAAGAAGGGTCTCGACCCGAAACGTCACCCATTCCTTCTCTCCCGAGATGCTGCCTGACCTGCTGAGTTACTCCAGCATTTTGTGAATAAATCGATTTGTACCAGCATCTGCAGTTATTTTCTTATCTCACAATATAATAAGGCAGGGCTAGTTAAGCAAATGGGCAAGAAGGTGACGGATGGAATATAAATATGAATGTAAAATCTGAGGCTGTGCACTTTGGTAGGGAGTATCATGTTTTTTTTTTCCACGGACTGATTAGCATGCAACAGAAGCTTTTCACTGTACCACGTGACAATAAACTAAACTCAAACTCAATAAGAAAACACAATATCTTTAAAATAGTGAGAAGCTCGTGAATATTTGTGTGTGTCGTGTAGAAAGCAGAGCGCGTTAGTTTATGAAATGCACAAACTTAGCATGCAAGCTGATTGTTGGTGTTCATTGCAAATTTCGGAATACAAAAGAGAAAAGCAACTGCACATAGCTTTAGTGAGTCTGTACGTGTTTGGTTTCTGCAGCAAGGTAAGATATGCTTAATCAGGAGCAACACAAATGTAAATTAATGAGCTTGTATTTAAAAGTATAGTATTATCTGATCTGACTGGATAGCACGAAACAGTGAACCGTTTTGTTTTGCATGCTCTCCAATCAGATCAGATAATACTATACATAAATACAATGAAGTCAAACTCAGGTACAGTAGGTAGAGCAGAGGGGAAGATATGGATGGCATTCTGGTGTGTTGGCCTGAAGTAAGGAGAAATTTGTTTACGGAGGGTGCAAGCCTTTGGAATTATCTACCCCAGAGCACGACACTGAACATATTCAAAACTAAGATCAATAGATTTTTAGACACCCAGATAATCAAGCAATATTGGAAGCAGGCAAGAATATGGATTTAGTGTTAGGACCACCCTTAATCTTATTGAAGCCTATTCCTGCTTTTACTTGCTATTTCAGATTTTACAAAGATCACATCTCGAACAAGGCGGCACACTGGCGCAGCGGTAGAGTTGCTGCCTTACAGCGCCAGAGTACGGGTGCCGTCTGTACGGAGTTTGTACGTTCTCCTCGTGACCTGCGTGGGTTTTCTCCGAGATCTTCGGTTTCCTCCCACACTCTAAAAAAGTACAGGTTTGTAGGTTAATTGGCTGGGTATAAAGTTAAATCATCCCTTGTGTGTGTAGGATAGTGTTAACGTGCGGGGATCGCTGGTCGGTGCGGACTCGGTGGGCCATAGGGTCTGTTTCTACGGTGTATCTCTAAACTAAGCTAAATATCTCGTGGAATTCACCTTCACAAATTTTGCAAACCAAAATAAGCTCCGATGCACAATTTTTCAATCTATTCATGGAATGTGGGCATTACTGCAGGGTCTGTATTTGGTAACCATCCCTAATTGCCCATGAGAAAATGTTGGTGTGCTGCCTCTCAAACCACAGTGTGCTATTGTAAACCTACGATTGAAAACAAAGGAATGGCTTCGGCTTGTGACCAGGCCTGTAGGCTTACAATTTTAACTTCTGATTTTTAAAAAAAATCTAAGAAAAGACAGAAAATTACAGTTTCTGATGTAATTTAACTGCACATTTGCTCTAAATTTCTTCAAGTGGCCTCTTGACCATCCAGTACTTATTTTAAAACCCTTGTTTGCACTAAAGCTCAATTCACACATGTTAAAGATTTGTGCCTGATTCACTGCAAAATTGCTGTCCCAAGCACTGCAGCCTTGCTGTGATTATTAAGTTTCAAATAAACGGTCCAACTTCCTATTGTTGAATTAAAGCTTGTTGCAAAGCAATGTGATTTGAATCAAGAAGAGAAAAGAAAAGTCAAAGTGCTGTGTGACTGAATTAGTTGCAGATCAGCTTGGTTTGGGATAAATATAATCAGATGCAACAGGGTGAAAGGTTTAGCAACATTTTAAAATTTTACTTTTGAGGTTTTCCTTCCTTCTAGGCATATGCTGGGAGAAAAGTGGGAATTCCAAACAGACCTTTTCTATGCATCTAAGGGAGTGTATCGAATACATGCGTGAATGCAATGGAAGCAAATAGTCCTGACCGATTTCTGACTTTAAAAGTTGGTCGTAAGTTGCATATCAATTTGCATATCAATGCCATTTTCTAATTTCACTTGAAAGCATTCAGCAGTTGTGTTCCTGTGTTGTCTCTGTAAAACAGCATACCTCATGCAGTGATTTTCAATTCTTGCAACTACTTCATCCCCTGAGACTATTATCTACTTGAGAAATACCTTTGTTGCTGTGGTAATCTCACCCCTCCATAAAATCATGTAACAAAATAATCGTGGTTATTTTCATGAGACCACGAGTTCGGACTTCCTCTGCAATATTTCTGTTTGCACAGTCAGCGGAAAGACAATACATGGTTACAACTGAGCCATCCACAGTGTATGAACAGAGTGGGGCGATTGTAATGCATGATTGCAGATCCTCCTGGGATCAGAAGGTCAATATGTGGCCTCTCAAGTACTTATTTTTTTTATTCATAAATGTAACTTATAATTGGTGCAGTCCAAGATACTACAAAGAGAGAAATGACCATTTAATGTGATACCAATGATAGTTGAGGTATTCCCTCTCTCCTAGATGCTGCCTGACCTGCTGAGTTACTCCAGCATTTTGTGATACCTTCCATTCGTACCAGCATCTGCAGTTATTTTCCTACACTCAATGATAGTTGAGTGTTAGCCAGACACTGACAGATTTCCGTTGAAACAAAGAAATGCAGATGCTGGTTAAGACACACAATGACACCAAGTGCTGGAGTAACTCAGCAGGTCAGGCAGCATCTCTGGAGAACATGGATAGGGAATGTTTCGAGTTGGGATCCTTCAGACTGGTAGGTGATGTTTCAGGTCGAGATCTTTTGACTGGTAGGTGTTCTTTTGGAGTGAGAGCCCTTCTTTAGACAGTTTTGTGATAATTCGGGTCAAGGCTCTTCAGGTGACGTTTTGGATAGAGATTTCTTCTGCTCTATTTTAACATAGTGTCATGGCCATTTCACCACTTTCGACAAGTTAGAGCAATATTCTCCCAATATTCTCCTGTAGCATGGATTATGAATATAAGAGCCCTGAAGATATATTGTGTGAAAAGTGTAAAAAATTACACAATGGCTTGCAGTCTCAGGCAATCCCAAAGCATAAAATAATAATGAAATGCCTTGGAAGTGTTATTACTGTTGCAATGTAGGATAGATAGCAGATGGACATAATGTGATATGGATCATATATATTGTCTAAGAAGGCAGCGGAGGCCAATTCATTGGATGTATTCAAGAGAGAGTTAGATATAGATCTTGTGGCTAATGGAATCAAGGGATATGGGGAGAAAGCAGGAACGGTGTACTGATTTTGGATGATCAGCCCTGATCATATTGAATGGTGGTGCTGGCTTGAAGGACCGAATGGCCTACTCCTACACCTATGTTTCTGTGTCTTCGTTAATTTAGTTGTACAATAAATATTTTTTCATAGGGATACAACTAACTGCAGATGCTGGTTTACAAAAAAGTCACAAAATGCAGGGTTCAAGTAGAATAGCACATCCTTAGCATTGCAGTGAAGCCTTAAGACTTAGGAGTGGGAATGGTAACCATACACCTTCGATCCAAAATGAAGAGAGTGAACAATTGGAGTCATGTTCAACATTCTGTGAACTTCCTTCAACCTTGAACTTCCTTCAACCTTGAACTTCCACAAGCAAACCAATCGTCACTCATTATTATGTTTTTTATTCAGCAAACCGACCGACTATGTTGATTAAATTCAGCATTAAATCCACAATGCAGAGGAACTCAAAATGTTTTTGCATTACTTACTGTCATATCCAATGTCCAAGCCAATTGAATAGAATATTTCACAATACTTTAACTGCATTGACAGACTTGTGGAATAAGATGGCACTAAAACATTCTTTATTCACCGCACAAAACAAACAATGTGTGTACAAAGAATGTTTTGAGAAAGTGATGGAAATGAGATTCAGATGGTCAGGGTAATATCGGCATGCCCATTGAGAAGACAGATGAGGGAAGTAAGTTCTGGTGTGAAGCACAATAGACAATAGACAATAGACAATAGACAATAGACAATAGACAATAGACAATAGGTGCAGGAGTAGGCCATTCAGCCCTTCGAGCCAGCACCGCCATTCAATGCGATCATGGCTGATCACTCTCAATCAGTACCCCGTTCCTGCCTTCTCCCCATACCCCCTCACTCCGCTATCCTTAAGAGCTCTATCCAGCTCTCTCTTGAAAGCATCCAACGAACTGGCCTCCACTGCCTTCTGAGGCAGAGAATTCCACACCTTCACCACTCTCTGACTGAAAAAGTTCTTCCTCATCTCCGTTCTAAATGGCCTACCCCTTATTCTTAAACTGTGGCCCCTTGTTCTGGACTCCCCCAACATTGGGAACATGTTTCCTGCCTCTAATGTGTCCAATCCCCTAATTATCTTATATGTTTCAATAAGATCCCCCCTCATCCTTCTAAATTCCAGTGTATACAAGCCTAATTGCTCCAGCCTTTCAACATACGACAGTCCCGCCATTCCGGGAATTAACCTAGTGAACCTACGCTGCACGCCACAAGATAGCAAATGTACGACGAATGACGTCAGTAGCGTCCTCCAAAACCCCATTGAAGAAGGCTATCTGATTACTTTTTATTGTGCGACCAGTGTGGATTCTGCTTTTTCCTCGTCTCTACGGATCTCATGTTAATCAGAGCTAAGTCAAACTTAATTTCCTCCAAGAGTGGAAATGTAAGGTGGCACAGTGGCGCAGCGGCAGAGCTGCTAACCTACAGCGCCAGACACCCGGGTTCCATCCTCCCTACAAGTGCTGTCTGTCCAGAGTTTGTATGTTTTAGTGGGTTTTCTCCAGGTGCTCCAGTTTCCTCCCACACTCCAAAGACATACAGGTTAGTAGGTTAATTGGCTTTGGTAAAATTGTAAATCATCCCTAGTGTGTAGGATAGTATTAGTGTACAGGGTGATCGCTGGTCGGCATGGACTTGGTGGGCCAAAGGGCCTGCTTCCGTGTTGTATCTCTAAAGACTAAAGTCTAAAAGTCTAAAGTTAAATATTTAATTTAAATGTCCTAACAAAGTTATATCTTTGGGTTCATTCCATAGAGGAAATATTGGGTTACCTCCTGAAACAAGGATGAACGGTCCAGACCTGAAACGTCACTTATTAATTTCCTCCACACATGTTGAGTTGCTCCAGCACTTTGTACTTTGAAGAAAATTTATCATGTCGGATTAATGTAACCCCACTGGTTCCAATCCTTTTGCCCTTGTATGATAGTCATATGCATCCAATGACAGTCATGCTGTTGTGTGTAGGAAGGAACTGCAGATGCTGGTTTAAACCGAAGATAGACACAAATTGTTGGAGTAACTCAGCGGGACAGGCAGCATCTCAGAAGAGAAAGAATGGGCGACGTTTTGGGTCGAGACCCTTCTTCGACCTGAAACTACACCCGTTCCTTCTCTCCTGAGATGCTGCCCAACCCACTGATTTATTCCGGCATTTTGAGTCTATCTACAAATATGCTGTTCTTGGCTTTTTGCCTCAGCCTGTGATCCACTTTTCCGAAAGATTAGCACCAAGTTGTGACCAATTCCTTCATGCACACAGAGACCCAAACATAATACAACAATTGATAGTTGGCGCCTCAGTTTGCATTGCATTACATTGCATTGCAAGAAAATAAAAGAGCAATGTCCTGACATTCAGTTCATCAGATCTTTGTTGTTAGCCATGCAGTCTCTTCTGAAGTAGCACTTTTCTTTGTACTCTTTCTGATCCTCCATTATTAATACTATTAAGTCAAGTCAAGTCAAGTTTATTTGTCGCATACACATACACAATGTGCAGTGAAATGAAAGTGGCAATGCCTGCGGATTGTGCACAAAAAAGAATTACAGTTACAGCATATAAATAAAGTTAATAAAGTTAATATAGAGAAGACAAAATTTAGTCCCTGGAGTTATTAAAGTTAACAGTCCTGATAGCCTGTGGGAAGAAACTCCGTCTCATCCTCTCCGTTTTCACAGCGTGACAGCGGAGGCGCTTGCCTGACCGTAGTATCTGGAACAGTCCGTTGCTGGGGTGGCAGGGGTCCCTCATAATCTTGCTTGCTCTCGATCTACACCTCCAGATGTATAGGTCCTGCAAGGGGGCGAGTGTAGTTTCCATGGTGCGTTCTGCCGATCGCACTACTCTCTGCAGGGCCATCCTGTCCTGGGCAGAGCTGTTCCTGTCCTGGGCAGAGCTTAACAACACAATCTCCACGATTACCAGGATACGCCATTCACATGGAGTAATTGTGATATTTTGATTTCAGCTACTACCGATTTCATTGTATGCAAACGTTTGATCTGAAGAAATGACGAAGGAGACCATAAATTGCAGCAGATCTCATGCTTATAATTTCAAAAGCCATCCTCATGGTTCCTTACCAGATGTAACAGTTAGTTCTCAGATGTTCTTGTGGACTCCCATCTCTGCAAATCCTTTTGGGTGCTCGCGTTAATTATTAGAAACTGCGATATGCAGAGTTTGCAGCGGAGGCAGAACCGCGGGGCTGGAGAGCAAAGATCTGCCCGGTAGAAGTTGGATGTCGGGGCTTCGTGGCAACATCAACTGTAAGACCGATGAAGGACCTATGGATCAGCGGACAAGCTCTATGCCAGGACATCAAGGAAACTTCAGGGGTGGCAGAGCAGAGTAGCCAGTGGCTCTGGCTGAAGAGGAAAGATCCCATCTGGTCTCCCAAATAAGCCAGCTAGGCAGATGCGTTCTGGAACGCCAGAACGCACCGCTGAGCTTACTGGAGACGTCGTGGGCCCAGTCAGCGAAACGTTGATGAAAGTAGGAGCCCACTTGATAACCCCAATGATGTGGCTGACCAGCCTTTCTCAACATCGGAGGAGCGTAGGTGAGTGCATAAGCCTCCCATCACCACCGGGAGCAAGTTAAGAGTTGGCTCTTTGTATTTTAACATCACGTCCCATGTATTTGAAAACATTAATACTGTTTTATGGTCAATAAACAAGCTACCCACTTTTGAGTTCCAGGTTTATTTTCTATCCTAGGTCTACCATCAAAAGTCAACGTCTCCTTATCATTGGAGAAGAAAACCAGTTGGTTACAAAGAACAGCAATTTGGTAACTCAAGAATGCACCAATTTGCACAGGAAACATACGGCCACATTGCTTTGTTATTCTGCATAACATGTTTGCACCAGAAAATACAATGAATTATTTCTTAATCTATTGTGAAAAACAGTTGCTGAGTTCTTCTGTGAAGGAGGCCAGAAATTCAGGCAGGTCCCACTTAAGAAGAAAATTGTCTTTGGCTAGGTTTTGTGGCATGGTTCCAGTGAAAAGATTGTCCAAGCAAAATGAATTTAAAGTAGTGAGCACAGTATATTTTTCTTTGTGGTTACGAGCCCAGAAAATAAATTATTTTTCTTTGAATAAGACTCAATGCATCTGTTACTCTGCATGTCACTTGCCATATGCAAAATAAAATGGTTTAATATATCCCATCTGAAATTCGCTCATCCACTGATGTATCAGAGAAGTGGTAGCGAGGAATGTCTTGGGGAAAGATTGCTATCTGCAGAAGTAAGAAATTTGGAAACAGCCTGTATTTTGGCCATCTATGTTTTGTGTGGCATCTCGGGAGAGAAGGAATGGGTGACGTTTCGGGTCGAGATGCTTCTTCAGACTGAAGAAGCGTCTCGACCCGAAACGTCACCCATTCCTTCTCTCCCGAGATGCTGCCTGACCTGCTGAGTTACTCCAGCATTTTGTGAATAAATCGATTTGTACCAGCATCTGCAGTTATTTTCTTATACTATCTATGTTTTGTGCACAGCCTTCCTTAAGATGTATCCTTTTAAGGTGTAGAGAATTAGAGTTGTAGAGTCATGCATCATTGAAGCAGGCCCTTCAGCCCAACCTGCCCATGATGTTCAACTTTTATTACCCCCATGATTTAATACACCTCTAAAAGATCACCCCTCAGTATCATGTGCTTCATGGAATAAAGTCTTAGCTTGCCCAAACTTTCCCCATAGCTCAGGCCCTCAAATGATCAAAAATATATTTGAAGCCTTCATACCCTGTTTCTTACATGAATTCTGGAAACTAGACCTGTTGTTTGGCTGTGTATTAGAATAGGCAGTAACTGATGGTCACTCAATTCTTACTTTGACCTTAATATTAAGATTCCAATGCAGCCCTGCTTTTATATGCAATAGGGACATGAGAAGGGCCTTGTCGGCATAGGTTTCAGATCACCTGGGATACTACTAGTATGTCCTTCAGATTCTGCTGTCAAAATGTTATGGCAGCAGTTAGTTTTGTGCTTAAAATATGGGGGGTTGTTGTTGCAATAACGCCTGGGAGCATACATTAGATGGAGCTGATTTGTTTTATAACATGCCTCCTTAAATCTTTACCTCAGCTGCCACTATGTTTGGAAAGGATGAATAGATTATTAGCTCTGCATTAAAAATGAATGAATCCTTCTGCTTGCTCTGAAGTAGAGGAATCGCAGGAGGAGTAAATTATTACCTGACCAAGGTGTGCGGAGATCTTGAGTTCAGAACAAAATGCTGAAGGAACTTAGCGGGTCAGGCAGCGTCTGTGGAGGGAATTGACAGTCGACATTTCGGGCCAGTATCCTCCTTCGGTCTGAAGCTGAACAATTGCTGCCTGACCTGCTGAGTTCCTCCAGCACTTTGTTTTTTTTTGCTCAAGATTCCAGCTTCTGCAAATCCTTGCGTGTGCAGACATATCCCTGCCTGTGTTATATAAGAAATATCTACGAACTCTACCTCCGCTACGTACACTGGCCCCATCCCCGAACTCTACCTCCGCTACGTACACTGGCCCCATCTCCGAACTCTACCTCTGCTCCGCCTAGCAGAGCTGTTTCTTACCCTCAACAACTTCTCCTTTGACTCCTCCCACTTCCTCCAAACCAGAGGCGTAGCTATGGGCACTCGCATGGGCCCTAGCTAAGCCTGCCTCTTTGTCGGGTACGTCGAACAATCCCTGCTCCAGACGTACACTGGCCCCATCCCCGAACTCTACCTCCGCTCCTTCCCCTCCTCCTTCCCAGATCTCCCTCTATCTTCCTGTCTCCACCTATATCCTTCCTTTGTCCCGCCCCCCTGACATCAGTCCGAAGAAGGGTCTCGACCCGAAACGTCACCCATTCCTTCTCTCTTGAGATGCTGCCTGACCGGCTGAGTTACTCCAGCATTTTGTGAATAAATCGATTTGCACCAGCATCTGCGGTTATTTTCGTATATTATATAAGAAACAGTTCTAAGGGGAGTATCCTTATTCGACATCAGCTGCAGTCACAACTGATGACAGGCAGAAAATATTTCTGCTGCATTAGTTAGACTGGTTTTAATGAATTACATATTTAGTTAAATGCTTTAAAGGGCTAAGCCACAACAGTCATCTGCTCCATGAAAACCCTTGCCCTGGCTCCCGCTTACAGTGCCCTCCATAATGTCTGGGACAAAGACCCTTTATTTAATTATTTGCCTCTGTGCTCCACAATTTGAGATTTGTAATAGAAAAAAATCACATGTAGATAAAGTGCACATTGTCAGATTTTTTAAAAAGGCCATTTTTATACATTTTGGTTTCACCATGTAGAAATTACAGCAGTGTTGAAACACAGACCCCCATTTCAGGGCACCATAATGTTTGGACACAGCAATGTCACGTAAATGAAAGTAGTCATGTTTAGTATTTTGTTGCATATCCTTTGCATGCAATGACTGCTTGAAGTCTGCGATTCATGGACATCACCAGTTGCTGGGTGTCTTCTCTGGTGATGCTCTGCCAGGCCTGTATTGCAGCCATCTTTAGCTTATGCTTGTTTTGGGGGGTAGTCCCCTTCAGTTTTCTCTTCAACATATAAAAGGCATGCTCAATTGGGTTCAGATTGAGTGATTGACTTGGCCACTCAAGTATTTACCATTTTTTAGCTTTGAAAAACTCTGTTGTTGCTTTAGCAGTAGGTTTGGGATCATTGTCTTGCTGTAGAATGCACTGCGGGCCAATGAGTTTTGAGCCATTTGTTTGAACTTGATCAGATAGGATGTGTCTATACACTTCGGAATTCATTATGTTACTACCATCAGCAGTTGTATCACCAATGAAGATAAGTGAGCCATTACCTTCAGCAGCCATACAAGCCCAGGCCATAACACCCCCATCACCATGTTTCACAGATGAGGTGGTATGAATGAAGGAATGAATGAAGGAATGAATGAATAAGTTTATTGGCCAAGTATGCATATACAAGGAATGCGCCATGGTGCTCCGCTCACAAATGACAACACAAACATACAGTTAACAATTAAGAATAAAGCATAAACACATCAAAACAATAAGGATACACCATTACGGTCTAAACATGTGGGTGAAAATAAACCAGAGCAAAAAAGAGACTACAGACTTTGGATATTGAGTAGAACTATCACCCGTGGAAAAAAGCTGTTTTTATGTCTGGCTGTGGCTGCTTTGACAGTCTGGAGTCGCCTTCCAGAGGGAAGTGCTTCGAAGAGTTTGTGGCCAGGGTGAGAGGTATCAGAGATGATCTTGCCCGCTCGCTTCCTGGCCCTTGCAGTGTACAGTTCGTCAATGGGGGGAAGGTTGCAGCCAACAACCTTCTCAGCTGTGGGAACGATCCGTTGCAGCCTCCGGATGTCGTGCTTGGTGGCTGAGCCAAACCAGACCATGATGGCGAAGGTGAGGACGGACTCAATTATAGCAGTATAGAATTGGATCATCATTGCCTGTGACAGATTGTGTTTCTTCAGTTGCCAAAGTACATCCTCTGTTGGGCCTTTTTGACTGTGGAGTCGATGGTGGCCCCCCATTTAAGGTCCCTGGAGATGATGGTTCCAAGGAATTTAAATGACTCCACAGATGTGACTATGGTGAGTGGGTTGATGGTGAGTGGGTTGAGGGGAGGGGGATCTCTTTGAAAGTCTACAATAATGATTTGGATCTTGGGTAGTTCCTTCTCTCCTCCATACTTTGCTCCTGCCATCACTCTGATATAAGTTCATCTTCGTCTCATCTGCCCACAAGACCTTTCTCCAGAACTGTGGTTGCTCTTTTAAGTACTTCTTGGCAAACTTTAACATGGCCATCCTATATTTGCGGCTAACCAGTGGTTTGCATCTTGCAGTGTAGCCTCTGTATTTCTGTTCATGAAGTCTTCTGCGGACAGTGGTGATTGACAAATCCACACCTGACACCTGAAGAGTGTTTCTGATCTGTCGGACAGGTGTTCGGGAATTTTTCTTTATTATGGAGAGAATTCTTCTGACATCAGCTGTGGAGGTCTTCCTTGGCCTGCCAGTCCCTTTGCGATTAGTAAGCTCACCAGTGCTCTCTTTCTTCTTAATGATGTTCCAAACAGTTGATTTTAGTGAGCCTAAAGTTTGGCTGATGTCTCTAACAGTTTTATTCTTGTTTCTCAGTCTCATAATGACTTATTTGACCTTCATTGCACAACTTTGGTCCTCATATTGATAAACAGCAATAAAAGTTTCCAAAGGTGATGGAAAGACTGGAAGAAAGATTAGGTGCTGAGAGCTCTCTTATACCTGCATTAAGGAAGCAATTATTACGCACCTGAACAATTACAAACATCTGTGAAGCCATGTGTCCCAAACATTATGGCGCCCTGAAATGGGGGGGGGGGGGGCAATGTATAAATACTGCTGCAATTTCTACATGGTGAAACCAAAATGTATAAAAATGGCCTTTATTAAAATGTGACAATGTGCACTTTAGCCACATGTGATTTTTTTTAATTACAAATCTCAAATTGTGGAGTACAGAGGCAAATAAATAAATGATGGGTCTTTGTCCCAAACATTATGGAGGGCACTGTATATAGCCAATGCATTCAGTATCAATGATCTCAGAAAGTTCAACGTAGTTCACAATGAAAGCAACGTCAGGACACTATGCCAAAGCTCTTAACTTACAATCTGTGTGCAAGAACAGAATGTGATTTCCACTTCCCAAACTAGTATAAGAAAATAACTGCAGATGCTGGTACAAATCGAAGGTATTTATTCACAAAATGCTGGAGTAACTCAGCAGGTCAGGCAGCATTTCAGGAGAGAAGGAATGGGTGACGTTTCGGGTCGAGACCCTTCTTCAGACTGATGTCAGGGGGGCGGGACAAAGGAAGGATATAGGTGGAGACAGGAAGACAGAGGGAGATCTGGGAAGGAGGAGGGGAAGAGAGGGACAGAAGAACTATCTAAAGTTGGAGAAGTCGATGCTCATACCACTGGGCTGCAAGCTGCCCAGGCGAAATATGAGGCGCTGTTCCTCCAATTTCCGGTGGGCCTCACTATGGCACTGGAGGAGGCCCATGACAGAAAGGTCAGACTGGGAATGGGAGGGGGAGTTGAAATCAAATCTTGAAAAGCATTAAAAAGTGTTAGGTCCAAACATGAGAACTTGACTGACAATGATTTTCCAAGGAGGGGAATTTTTAAACGATCACACTGCGGCTCACATCAAGGTAATTGTTAATATATAGGCATCCTCATATGACCCCAATCTTTATGTTCAAAGTTCCATTGCTAGCCATCATGAAATATTAGTTGTCATGATTTGCTTTTCCGATTGACTTCAAACAGCAACTTTTAACCTTTAGGCAAATGCAATTTATTGTGGATGAATGTTGAAAGGTTGAGCATGTTTTGGTGGAGGTGTATAAAATAAGTCAGGTTAAGCTGCTCCCATTAGTACATGTTTCGCAACCGAGAGAATAAGATTTAAAACAGAGAGCAATTATGATCTGGAATTCACTTCACAAGAGTGGAGGAAACAGACAATCAGTACATTCAGAAGGGAATTGGAAAGGTTCTTGAGAAAGAATAATTTGTTGGGCTATTGAAAAATGTGATTGATCGGACAGGTCTATGAAGAGCTACACACAGGGATAGACGAAAAATGTTGGATGAACTCAGCGGGACAGGCAGCATCTCTGGATAGAAGGAACGGGTGACGATTTGGGTCGAGACCCTTCTTCGGACTGAGAGTTAGGGGAGAGGGAGACACAGAGGTATGGAAGGGTAAGGTGTGAAAACAAGACATCAAAGGGGACGAAAATGAACAAAAATGTAGAATAGATCTACAGTCATTGAATAGAACGAAGAGCCGATGGGATGAAGGGTCTATCTAATCTTTGCTGCCGCAGTTCCAATTTTAATTTAATTTAGTTTAGAGATACAGTGTGGAAAGAGGCTCTTTGGCCCACCGAGTCCGCGCACTCAGTCACCTGTACACTAGTTCTATCCTATGCACTTGGGACACTTTACAGAGGCCAATTAACCTACAAACCCATACATCTTTGGAATGTGGGAGGAAATCGGAGCACCCGGAGGAAACCCTTGCAGCCACAGGGAGAACATACAAGCCCCGTACAGACAGCACCGCTAGTCAGAATCGAACCCCAGTCACTGTTACAGAAAGGCAGCAACTCTACCGCTGCACCACTGCGCTGCCCAATATTACGTCTTGGGGACATAATGGGCTTGACTGGTAATGCACAGCACTAGGGACACAAAAAGGGTGCCTTTCAAAAAATTATCCTGGTTCTCACTGCAGGAGACTCACTTCTTCACTCACCTCTTTGGCATCGAAATGGCCTCCTTCATTATGCTGAAAACCCTCATCTAATGAAGACACAACAGGTGACAAGTGGGCGGCACGGTGGCATTATGGTAGAGCTGTTGCCTTACAGCGCCAGATACCTGTATTTGATCCTGACTATGGGTGCTTGTCTGTAAGGTGTTTGTACGTTCGCCCCGTGACCTGTGTGGGTTTTCTCCGAGATCTTTAGTTTCCTCCCACACTACAAAGACACAGGGCTTGTAGGTAGATTGGCTTGGTATAAATGTAAAATTGTCTCTAGTGTGTGTGTAGGGTTGGGTTAATGTGTGGGGGTGGCTGGTTGTTGCGGACTCGGTGGGCCGAAGGGCCTGTTTCCACACTGCATCTCTAAACTACACTAAAAAACTAAACGTGCCAAAGACATCACCTTGTACTCCCAAGGCACTTTGAATGCTCGAAACCATCCCAAAGCACATTACAGGAGTGTTCGAGTTAAAGACTTAATGTGGAGACACGAAAGCAAGTACTAAGGCAGGCGACAAGGAGCTTTGGTGAAAAGGTGGATTTTTAAAGGTGGAGGGGCAATTTAGGAAGCAAATTACACAGGTTAGAAGATTGGCAGCTGCTGGCAAGACTGCTGGGGGTGAAGAGATTAAATGCAGTGATGATCAAGGAGCTAGAAGTGGGGAGGAAGCTATTTCGAAAGGTTTAAGTGCTGTAGGAGATGGTGGATAAATGAGGGACAAGATCGTGTGAGGATTAGGAATAACTGATGAGCCTTTTATAAACCTAAAACGCGGCTGCTAATGCAGATAGATCATCGGCTAGTGATGGGTGAACGGGAAATTGTGCCATTCAGGACAAGGGCAGTGGTAAGTTTTTTTTTGTTGTTGCATGCTATTGACCTTGGGTTTGTGGTGTGCAGGACCGGGAGGCAAGTCAGGCAAACGCTGACCTCCACGGGCAGAGGTTACCCAAACCTTGGCTGCCTCCTGACCCGACAAAAGTACAATTTGAAGAGCCGCTTCTGTTTCTGATCCAGCGAGCGCTGACGGAATGGAACGCTCACACTAGACACATGAAGTAGCTTCAGGGCAGAGTGTGTTCCCCTAATAGTGAGTGATCGATTAGCATAAATTCGTGAGGCTCCTGGTGGAATCAGGGGGCGCCTCAGCCACTTGTCTTTGCAATAGCCTCGGGGTGGAAAAAAGAGAAGTAAATAGCCCACTTTTGATTTTAACTCCTGTACACCAGGTGGATGGAATTAAAGTCTCCCCACCAGTCCCACCCTCCTCCCACCAACACAACAACCTGACTTAAACAAGCGCGCCACCTATTGCTCGCTGTACAGTGGACACTTCCACTTTCAATCGGGCAACGTGGCATGTCACACAGACAGAGATTATCGAAATAGCAGCTCCTGAATATCTGTGTAGAGAAACAATTTTGCAGGAAAATTTTCCAGGAAAAAATCTCACTGGGATTTACTGCAAAGAGTCATTTTGTTTTCAAACCTGGAGGCAACATGTACCTAATAAACACCATAGTAGAATCAAGGAACTGCACATGCTGGTGTGCAAAGAAATGACACAAAGTGCCGGAGTAATTCCACGAGCCCACAAGACACAGGAGCAGAATTAGGCCATTCGGCCCATTAGCTCATTCGGCCCATTCGATCATGGACGATCTATTTTTCCCTCTCAACCCCATTCTCCTGCCTTCTCCCCACAACCTTTGCTGTACTTACTAACCAAGAATCTATCAATCTCCTCCTTAAAATAATCAATGCCTTGGCCTCCACCGCCATCTGTGGCAATGAATTCCACAGATTCTCCACTCTGGCTAAAGAAATTCCTCCTCATCTCCATTGTCCTTTCATTCTGAGGCTGTGCCCTCTGGTTCTAGACTCTCCCCTTACTGGAAACATCCTTTCCACAACCACTCTAGGCATTGAATTATCCGGTAGGTTTCAATGGGAACCCACTCATCTTTCTAAACTCTAGCAAGCCCAATGCTTTCAAACGCTTCTCATACGTTAACCCAATCATCCCCGGGATCATTCTCATAAACCTCCTCTGGACTCTCTCCAAAACCAACACATCCTTCCACAGATATCTGTCCCCAAAATTGTTCTCAGATTCCAAATGTGGCCTCACCAGTACCTGTTAGAGTCTCAGCTTTTATATTCTAGTCCCTTCAAAATGAATTCTAGCATTGCATTTGCCTTACCACTGACTCAACCTGCAAATTAACCCTTTGGGAATCCTGCATCAGCACTTCCAAATCCCTTTGCACCTCCAATTTCTGAATCCTTTCCCCATTTAGAAAGTAGTCTCTTGGAGGCCAAGTCAGTGAATATTTTTAAGTCAGAGATAGACAAGTTCCTGATTAGAATGGGTGTCAAGGGTTATGGGGAGAAGGCAGGAAAATGGGATTAGGAGGCAGTGATCAGCCATGATTGAATGGTATAGACTCAATGGGCCGAATGGCCTAATTCTACTCCTATAACTTGTGAACATAGATAGGTGACGTTTTGGGTAGGACCCTTCTTCAGACATCTGCCGTCCTAACCCGAAACATCACCTATCCATGTTCTCCAGAGATGCTGCCTGATCTACTGAGTTACACCAGCACTTTGTGTCGATCTTTTGTTCCTAATAAATATCATGCAGGTAACCTTTGCTGCCCGAGTGGTGAGGTAAATTGGCAGCACTTGGCAGAACAACAAATGTATTTTGATGGTCTGATCCTGCAAAAATCTGGGCCTTATAAAATGTAGAACAGTAGAGTTTTGAGTTTGGAGAGACAGCATGAAAACAGGCCCTTTGGCCCACTGAGTCCATGTTGTCCCACTGAGTTTATGTTGTCCCACACTATTTCTATGTGGTCCCACTTTCCCCATCATTCTCTACACATTAGAGTCAACTTGACATAGGCCAGTTGACCTACAAACCTGCACATCTTTGGGGTCTGGAAGGAAATTGGTGGAACCTGAAGAAACCCACGCGGTCACAAGGAGAACATGCAAACTCCACACCAAAGGCACCCGAGCTCAGGAGTGAACCTGGGTCTCTGGCGCTGTGTTGCAGCAGCTCTACCAGCTGTGCAACTGTGCCACCCACAGCACAGGAACTGGTCCTATAACCTTTAATGTGTGTGCCAAACAATCAGCGTACTTAAACTAAGCCATTCTGTCCGTACCTGCTCCGTATCGCTCCATTCCCTGCATATACATATCTAAAAGTCTCTTAAATGTCACTATTGTATCTGCTTCCACTGCCATACATTGCACCATGTTTCAGGTCCACACCACTGTGTAGAAACCTTGCCCTGCACATCGATATACTAAAACTCTCGTTTGTTTATTTGTTTGTTTGATTGTTTGTTTGTTCCTGAACTACAGCCAAAACGGTACATGATAGCATGACAATTTTAGGCCCACCTTCCTCACTGTCATCCCTTTGGTGCTAATGGAAGAGGTTTCATTGAAATCGGTGTTATATTTTTAGTTATTCACATTTTAAAGTTTAAATCTATCTCCTAGGGAGGGAGGGGGGAGGGAGGGAGGGGGGGGTGGATGGAGGGAGGGAGGGAGGGAGGGAGGGAGGGGGGGGGGAGGGAGGGAGGGGGGAGGGAGGATAAGGGGGGTTGAAGGGGATGGAGTGGGGGGAGGGAAGGGGGAATGGAAGGGGAGGGGGAGGAGGAGGGGAGGGGGAAGCATGGGGAGGGGTGGGGGGGAGAGCGGAGGGAGGGGACAGGTTAGCATGCAACAAAACCTTTTCACTGTTCCTTGGTACATGTAACAATAAACTAAACTAATAAAAAAAGATGCAAAGTGCTGGAGTAATTCAGCAAGTCAGGTGGCATCTCTGGAGAACATGGATATGTGACGCTTTGGGTCAGGATCCATCTTCAGACTATAAAGAAGGGTCCTGACTCGAAACAGCAGTTATCTATGTTCTCCAGAAAAGCTGCCTGGCCCATTAATTTACTTCAGCACTTTGTGTCTTTTTTGAATGAAAATCAATGTTTGTTCAGACTTTATTCATGTAATGAACTACATGTATGTGAATATAAAGAGAAATCTCTCTACAACAGTATCTTAGTACAACCCATGATGTGGAAACATGAGTTAATTATCACCCTATTATAAAGCATTCAATATATAAAAAACATGCAACTTTATCACAGTGTGGACTGTAATACCGATCATATATTGCAATGCATTTAAATCAAATTGCAATGCTGAGAATTACATATTGGCAAGAACCTCGATTGAAATCTGAAGATGTGTTCTTTCATCAAAACATTCTCAGAGCCTCTATCTATATACTAAAACTCTCGTTTGTTTGTTTGTTGTTCCTGAACTACTGCCAAAAGGGTACAAGATAGCGTGGCAATTTTAGGCCCACCTTACTCACCGTCTTCCCTTTGGTCCTAATGGAAGAAGTTTCATTGAAATCTGTGTTATTCACATTTTAAAGTTTAAAGTTTAAATTTTTCTCCTAGGGAGGGAGGGGGAAGGAGGGAGGGAGGGAGGAGGGGGAGGGGAGGGGAGGAAGGGGGGGGGAGGAAGGATGGAGGGAAGGAGGGAGGGAGGGAGGGGGAAGGGAAGGGAAGGGGAGACAATAGACAATAGGTGCAGGAGGAGGCCATTCAGCTCTTCGAGCCAGCACCACCATTCAATGTGATCATGGCTGATCATTCTTAATCAGTACCCCGTTCCTGCCTTCTCCCCATACCACCTGACCCCGCTATCCTTAAGAGCTCTATTTAGCTATCTCTTGAGGGGAGGGGGAGAGGAGGAGTAGTGGGGGTGGATGGAGGGGGGAGGAGCGGGAAGGGAGGATAGGGGGAGGGGGAGGGGTGGAGGGGGGAGAGGGGAGGGGGGGAGGGGGGAGAGGGGTGGGGGGAGAGGGGTAGGGGGGGAGGAGAGGGTGCTGCACCAATGTAGGAGAGGTTTGGGCCCAATGGGTCCACTTGATCTAGTAATTACATAAATATAAAAGAGAAACGAGTTCTGTATGGAGAGCCAAATGGCAAATGGCCTTGTGGGATCTTTCAATCTAGCTCAAACAACTGGTTCATTGAGAACCCATCTGAAGCGATCTCATGAGAAACTGGCAGCTCTCACGAAATACAAGAGGAATGTTCCTCACTCAAAATTGCAGGCATTTTTAAAAATCATGCAAAATATCAAACATACTGCAAGATGGCATGGCGGTTGCTGGTAAATGTGCAATAGCAGAAGGTGCTAATTACATCTGCATGAAAGCAATGTTTTGCTTTAGTTTAGAAATGCAGCACAGAAACTGGACCGTCGGCCCACTGAGTCTGCGCCAACCAGTGATCCCCATGCACTAATACACACTAGAGACAATTTAGTCGCTATTCTTTAATAGCAATTCTTGCTATTGAGGGCGTGCAGTGTAGGTTTACTAGGTTAATTCCCGGAATGGCGGGACTGTCATATGTTGAAAGACTGGAGCGACTAGGCTTGTATACACTGGAATTTAGAAGGATGAGAGGAGATCTTATCGAAACTTATAAGATTATTTAGGGGTTGGACACGTTAGAGGCAGGAAACATGTTCCCAATGTTGGGGGAGTCCAAAACAAGGGGCCACAGTTTAAGAATAAGGGGTAGGCCATTTAGAACTGAGATGAGGAAAAAAAAATTCAGTCAGAGAATTGTGAATCTGTGGAATTCTCTGCCTCAGAAGGCAGTGGAGGCCAATTCTCTGAATGCATTCTAGAGAGAGCTAGATAGAGCTCTTAAGGATAGCGGAGTCAGGGGGTATGGGGAGAAGGCAGGAACGGGGTACTGATTGAGAATGATCAGCCATGATCACATTGAATGGCGGTGCTGGCTCGAAGGGCCAAATGGCCTCCTGCTGCACCTATTGTCTATTGACAATTTTACCAAGCCAAACAGCCTACAAACCTGCACGGTCGTTGCGGGAGTAAACTGGAGCACCCGGAGAAAACCCACGCAGGTCCCGGGGGGAACGTACAATCTCCATAGAGACAGCACCCATAGTCAGGATTGAACCCGGGTCTCTGGTGCTGTAAGGCAGCAACCCTACTGCTGTACCACCATGCCTGCCATCAAAACAGCTCAAGGTAGACCTGCCATTCAAAATCCTTCCTTTGCAAACTCGTCAACAGAAGTAAAAAGCAGATCAATTGCAGAACATTATTCAGAGCTCTTAGATCATGTGTGGTCTGTGCAATGCACTTGTGGACACTGCCCATGACGAACTTGCCCACAAGCCTACAGTGATTGAAATGGAGAAAAGCATCAATAGGTTTGCTTGCTGTAAACAACCAGGTGCCGACTGCAAACCCGACTAAGTCTAATTGGGACAAATCTTTCCTCCTCCCCCACTTTCGTGAATTAAAATGCTCATGTTAAAGACTAGAAAGAGTACTAGATGACATGAAGAATTCAAACATAAAAACCCCTTCACTAAACCAGAAGTGCTATAAGTGATCGGACTCAGGAACAGCGTCTTCCCCTCTGTTATCAGGCATCGGAAGGTGGTTCCATAAGCTAGGGTACCGTCCGATTCACCTCTACCTCATAATGGAGATTGGACTTTGTCTCTGGAACTCTCATGCATTACGTTCTACACTCTGCATCTTTACATTTGCTTTACCTATTGTACTTGAGTTTGGCTTGATTGTATTTGAGTATGGTATTATCTGACTAGAGGTGCTTTCAGTACAGAGTTTGTGTGCTCTCCCCGTGACCAGGTGGGTTTCCCCGATTTTATGCCACACTCCAAAGACGTACAGGTTTGTAGGTTAATTGGCTTCGGTAAAGATTGTAAATTGTCCCTAGTGCATGTAGTATGGTGCTAGTGTACGGGGATCGCTGGACGGCGCGGACTTGGTGGGCTGAAGGGTCTGTATCTGCATGGTATCTCTAAACGAAAGTAAACTGACTTGATTGGATAGCATGCAAAATAAGACTTTTCACTGTGCCTTGGTGCATGTGACAACAATAATAATAAACCTAAACCTAAACGCAGTTAGTTGCAACGGATGACTGCTCAGGCTGCAGACCCTTGCTGGCAGAGACTCATTGTGGCTTCAGAACCAGCAGGCCATTATCCTTTATAATTATATTATTGAGGCAGCTACAAGAAAAGGAAATCTCATAATGTAGCACCAGTTGATCTCACCAAGGCCTTTGCTCTGTCCAGCAGAAATGTTTCACCTCAAAGTTTTAAACAGATTTGCTGTCAGCTAAAGGTATTCAGGCTCCTCAAAGTCTTCCATGTTGGTAGCCATGGAATGGTACAAAGGTCACATGAGGAAGAATGTGAAACCAAGACTGGTGGCCCAGATCCCGCTAACTATTGGATGTTATTGTTCTTCCACACAGGTTTCACGCTGCAAGACTATGACCGTATGACAGAGGGTGCCACACGATGGCAGCCTCGCCAACGGTCTGTCTCTGTCTCTGTTGTTAAATGTATGTTTTAGTGCAGGAGTGTCAAACTACTGGCCCGCGAAGGGGAGAAAAAAAAAGTATATTCACGACCATTTATTATGTATCTGTACGGCAGCCACTCTCTCTCTCTCGCCACTCTCTCTCTCTCGCCACTCTCTCTCTCTCGCCACTCTCTCTCTCTCTCGCCTCTCTCTCTCTCGCTGCTCTCTCTCTCGCTCGTTGCTCTCTCTCTCGCTCGTTGCTCTCTCTGCCACCACTGTCTGTGCCGTCTGCAGCACCAGCAGCTTGTTGTGTGTACTTAGAAAACAATAGGCGGCAGTTAACCACCCGTTGTGCATAAGCACCTATCACCCTGCACTGAAGACCTCTAGGGCCCCACTTACGTCGCCCAGACACAGTATAAACACACAGAGTACTCGGGTAAGTAACACCTGTAGCAAGGCTGAGACTGCTTGCTGCTGTGGTTCAAAATGCTTTCCAAGTGGCTGTGGTAAAAGAGTACAATATCAAACGACACTATGAGACGTCACACGGAGAAAAATATGACAAGTACGCATGACGACGCAGAACGCAGAAGGTAAACAAGCTTGAAGCAGCTCTGAAAAAACAGCAATCAGCGTTCACCGAAAGTTGAGAGACTCAAGATGGAGCTGTCAAGGCCAGCTATATTATTGCCAACAAACTAGCTGCTTCGTCGAAGCCATACTCAGAGGGGGAATTCATCAAAGCATGCATGCTGTCGGCAGCTGAGCTGGTGTGCCCTGAGAAGAGACAGGCTTTTGGTAATATCAGCTTGTCAAGAAATACTGTGGCAGAGAGAATCGGGGACCTTGCAGGAGATTTGAACAGTCAACTAAAAGACAAAGTGAAGTCATTTATTGCCTTCTCTATTGCAAATGGTGAGAGCACCAACATGACTGATGTAGCTCAATTGGGAATATTTATTCGTGGTGTTGATGCATCTTTGACCGTCACCGAGGAGTTTGTGGAGATGGTGCCCATGACAAACACAACGGCGAACAACGTTTACACCAGCCTGGTCAAGGCCTTGGTCAGACTGGGGGTTGACTGGAGTCACACTGTCACCATGGCAACAGATGGCACACCATCCATGGTCGGGAAAAAGGCGAAACTCAGAGAGAAAGTTCAGACAGAGAATCCAGAGCAGGAATTCTGGAATTTTCATTGTATTGTGCACTAAGAGGCATTATGTAGCAGGAGCCTGAAAATAGACAATGTCATGGATGTGGTAATCAAAACGGTTAATTTTATTAGAGCCAAGGGACTCAACCATCAACAATTTAACACTCTTTTGTCCGAAAGTAATATTGGACACGGCCTACCCTACCACACTGAAGTCCGCTGGTTGATCAGAGGGGTAGTGCTCAAAGGTTTTTTTCAATTACGTGCGGAAATTGGACTATTCGTGAACGAGAAAGGGAAGCTAGTGGCAGAGTTGGATGGCCCAGACTGGCTTCATCATCTTGCATTTATGGTGGATATGACAGAGCACTTAAATGTGCTTAATGTTAGCATGCAAGGCCGCAACAAACTTGTTATGGAATACTACGACAGCATTTGTGCCTTTCAAATTAAATTAGGGAGATGCAACTATCCCGGAGCAACCCAGCTCATCTCCCCTCTTTGCAGTCTGTGTGTGTCGCTCATGGGAACAATGACAACATGGACAGGTACAAGGACAAAATATCACGGCCGAAAAGTGAGTTTCAGAATCGTTTCCAAGTCTTCACTCAGCTCGGGAAGGAATTCGCACCGTTTTATCTGAATGGTGTCAAGTTAGGAAACAACGAGATCTGGGTGTCCTAGTGCACCAGTCACTGAAAGGAAGCATGCAGGTACAGCAGGCAGTGAAGAAAGTCAATGGAACGTTGGCCTTCCTAACAAGAGGGCGTGCAGCGTAGGTTTACTAGGTTAATTCCTGGAATGGCGGGACTGTCATATGTTGAAAGACTGAAGCGACTAGGCTTGTATACACTGGAATTTAGAAGGATGAGAGGGGATCTTATCTAAACATATAAGATTATTAAGGGGTTCGACACGTTAGAGGCAGGAAACATGTTCCCAATGTTGGGGGAGTCCAGAACCTGGGGCCACAGTTTAAGGATAAGGGGTTGGCCATTTTGAACGGAGATGAGGAAAAACTTTTTCAGTCAGAGAGTTGTAAATCTGTGGAATTCAGTGCCTCAGAAGGCAGTGGGGACCAATTCTCTGAATGCATTCAAGAGAGAGCTTGATAGAGCTCGTAAGGATAGCGGAGTCAGGGGGTATGGGGAGAAGGCAGGAACGGGTACTGATTGAGAATGATCAGCCATGATCACATTGAATGGTGATGCTGGCTCGATAGGCTGAATGGCCTCCTCCTGCACCTATTGTCTATTAAATCCAAACTGCGCTCACAGCTGAAACACAGACATCGAAATGACATTATGAAAATCACAACTGCCCAGAAACTGGTCCCTGATGTTGACAGGCTGGTTAAAGCAAAGAGATGTCAGGTGTCTGGAAGCAGCAAGTGAACAATGAGTGATGCTGTTCGATGCACTGCGACATGTAAGTTAAATGCATTATGAAATATTGAGTTTCATAATGTTGTGATTCATTCATTTCCTGACTATTCTATTATTGTAAATGTGATCACTTCAATAAAAATTAGAGGCTAACTGTGTTCATTGTCTGAGTTTGATTGCTGGAAGCAGGCTAATAAAAATTAGGTGCAGTTGTGTGGGCTACATTTACAATTTGTTTCGTTTGGTCTACATTTGTGTCTGCTAATGTTCGATTTCAATTGGTTTATTAATGGAAAGGGTGTCGCTCCCAAAACAATCTTAGCCAAAATAGCATTGTTTTTTCTCTCTCTCATCATAACTTTCTTGTAGCTTACGACTGTAAGTTAATACCAATCATAAAAGTAATGCTTGCTAGGCAATCTTCTTCATAAGAAACAAAATTCGTAAAGTGAAACACTTTGTAGTTATAGCAGAGACTGAGACACATGAGAGCAGGTTGAAAAAACGAAGGCAACGAAAGCTGTTCGCACGTGTACTATTGATCTGGCCCGCATTAAGTCACCTTTTGCCCATTCCGGCCCGTGACCTAAAATGAGTTTGACATCCCTGTTTTAGTGCATCTTTAGTTTTGCATTATGTGGGGGTTGGGGATGGGGGAAACTTTTTTTAATCTCTTTCCTTGACGGAGATGCGACTTTTCCGTATCGTATCTCCGTCCGCACTGCAGCCTAACATCGAGGAGCTGGCGGCCTCGCTGGGGATCGACGTCGGGAGCTCCAACCGCGGGAGCCTGCGGACTTAACATTGTGGAGCTCGCAATCCCTTTGTCAGGGATCGGCTTCGGGAACTCCAACCGCGGGAGCTTGCGGACTTAACATCGTGGAGTTCGCGGTCCCTTGGTCAGGGATCGACTTTGGGAGCTCCAAGCCGCAGGAGCTTCGACTGCCCCGATCACGGGAGCTTCGATCGCCGGCTGCGGGAGCTTCGATCGCCCCGACTGCGGATGGTTCGACTGCCCTGACCGCGGGAGAAAAGAAGGTAATACGTCTTTTTCATCATCGCCTTACATCATGCGCCTTCCATCATCGTGCGCTGCGGTGGATGTTTATGTTAATTTTTATGTAGTTGTTTGTCTTGTTGATTTTTGGTATGACTATGGTAGATCAAATTCCTTGTATGTTTTTACATACTTGGCCAATAAATTAATTACAATACAAAATACAATTACAATCCAGTGAGAACCTTTAGGTGGAGCTGCACAAATGCAGAAGTCGCAAACTTTCTCACAGCTGATCAGTGCTGTTCAGGTTTGTAGGTTAATTGGTTTTGTATAAATGTAAGATTGTTCCTAATGTGTGTAGGATAGTGTTAGTGCGCGGGGATCACTGGTCGGTGCGGACTCTGTGGACTGAAGGGCCTGTTTCCACACTGTACCTCTAAACTAAACTAAAGGCTCATGACCTGAAACCTAATTCAATTCTCTCCACAGGTGCTGCCTGACCCACTGAGTTCCTCCAGCACTTTGTGTTTATCTCAAGATTCCAGCATCCGAAATTTCTTGACTCTCCAGCTCAATTGGCTTGTCTACTGACAAGCTTTCATCATGACCCCGCAGTTCTTCTTTAGGCCAATGGTCAGACTGAAATCATCGGAGCCACGAGGAAAATAATCTGCGAGACTCTGTCATCCTCTATCAACATGGAAGACTTTGAGGAGCTTGAATATCTTTAGCTGACAGGAAATCTGTTTGAAAATTTGAAGTAACATTTTTTTGCTGGACCGGCCAACATGTCCCATTTACACTGTGGAATTCTCTGCCTCAGAAGGCAGTGGAGGCCAATTCTCTGAATGCATTCAAGAGAGAGCTAGATAGAGCTCTTAAGGATAGCGGAGTCAGGGGGTATGGGGAGAAGGCAGGAACGGGGTATTAATTGAGAATGATTAGCCATGATCACATTGAATGGCGGTGCTGGCTCGAAGGGCCGAATGGCCTCCTCCTGCACCTATTGTCTATTGTCTATAGTCCTACCTGCCTATGTTTGGCCCACATCCCTCCAAGCCTGTCCTATCCATAATAGTGGTAAGTGATGGAAGTCACACCAGGAATCATCAATATTTTAAGAAATGACGGCCTTACGGCAGTTAAAAGAACTGGTAGTGGAGAAAATAAAATGAGTAAATAGTGAAAATGAGGATGGTAAGAGTAATATTGCAAGAGCATATTGCAACGGCAGCGGCCGACACCAATACAGATAATTTTCCTGCTTCTCTACGCCATCTGTGAAACAGTGAAAATACTGACCTATAATAGGTCTGCCAGAAACAAATTACTAGATGACTGGTTCGAATCCGCATCAGAAATAAAAAGGATCACTGTTCATCAGTTCAGATGTTTGATGATTGAGCCCGTGGGTGAAGTGCTTAAAGTGGCTCCACAAGGGTTGAGGAAGCATTTAGGTTGCGTAGCGAAACAGCAGTGCTCTTTGCATTAAAACATATCTTGACCTTTCCAGTAACTCATGTCTTTGATGCTTGCTCACAGAATTTGCCGAGAGGCTAAAAGTCATACGCGTAGAGTCTGAGTGGCACTTTAGTAAACAGACTAGACAACATTTAGTTTTATATTTCTCTATTTCTCTACATGTTGCATAAATGTAATTTCAAGTTGAAGTCAGGGAAAATTGCTCTTTATTTCATCCATAAGGATAATCTTCATAACCCCGTCAAGGAACAAACTTGTTCCTGTGCTCTTATCGTACATTTAAACACAGTTCAGCAAGAAGCTTCTGAATGTAATTTTGAGGGTTAGACAAAGTGAACGGTTTACTTTGATCATAATAGTCTTTCCAAAGGCAAGTTTTGTTTAACATTACCATTAAATATATACCTTTCCTCAAAAACCTTGTGGTCTAAAAATTCAAATGTACCGGAGACATGTTTTTAAGTGCTGCATAATTAAATTGATGTGTAAAATTGAAGTATTAAGAGCAAAAGGCACTTTCTAATGCCCAACATGACACAACATGGAATATTGAATTGTGTGCTTCTGCGCATGAGGCAACCATGTACAAACCATGCTTCACACAGAGGATGGTGGGTATATGGAACGAGCTGCCAGAGGAGGTAGTCGAGGCTGGTACAATAACAATATCCAAAGGACACTTGGACAGGAACATGGATTCGAAAGGTTTAGAAGGAACGGGCCAAACACAGGCAGGTGCGACTAGCGGAGATGGGGAATTTTGGTCGGCATGGGCAAGTTGGGCTGAAGGGCCTGTTTCCATCCTGTATGAGTCTATGACTCTAAGGCCTTTGGCCAATGCAGTATTGTCCTGAGGTTCTCGATATACATTTTACACAGTTATTACAACATCCATATTCAGTACAACATCCATATCCATATTCAGTATTTGATACCGAGAGAGCAAGTGTAGTGCGTGGAATTCTGGTCAATGGATCGCTTTGATCCTTGCTTCCCTATCCCCACGATGAATGATGAAAGCATTGGAAATTCACAATCCCTCCTCCAAAATCCCGGTGGCTCCCTGTTGGAGCTCTGACTTTTTTTTTCCCACAGATAGTTTTGTACTTTGTTTACAACTGCAGAAACTATGCGTGGATCATTGTACACAACTCAAGGCCTGAGAAACAGGACATTTATGCACAAATTATCTTGCCCACTGGGCATGATTTGGTATTGGTCCCCTACAATCTTGGATGAAACCGCCTCTGGCCTCCTGTGCAGTGCCAATTCAAGAGGCATTTGTGTGCTTGATGCAATATCTAGCCCTCTGTCATAAACTAATGGTCTATAATAATACCGTTGCTTGTACCATATAACCATATAACTATATAACAACTACAGCACGGAAACAGGCCCGTTCGGCCCTACCAGTCCACGCCGACCACTCTCTCTGACCTAGTCTCATCTACCTGCTCTCAGACCATAACCCTCTAATCCCCTCTTATCCATATACCTATCCAATTTACTCATAAATAATAAAATCGAGCCTGCCTCCACCACTTCCACCGGAAGCCCATTCCATACAGCCACCACCCTCTGAGTAAAGAAGTTACCTCTCATGTTACCCCTAAACTTTTGTCCCTCAATTCTGAAGCTATGTCCCCTTGTTGGAATCTTCCCCACTCTCAAAGGGAAAAGCCTACCCACGTCAACTCTGTCCGTCCCTCTCAAAATTTTAAAAACCTCTATCAAGTCCCCCCTCAACCTTCTACGCTCCAAAGAATAAAGACCCAACCTGTTCAACCTCTCTCTGTAGCTTAAGTGCTGAAACCCAGGCAACATTCTAGTAAATCTCCTCTGTACCCTCTCCATTTTGTCGACATCCTTCCTATAATTTGGCGACCAGAACTGCACACCATACTCCAGATTCGGCCTCACCAATGCCCTGTACAATTTTAACATTACATCCCAACTTCTATATTCGATGCTCTGATTTATAAAGGCAAGCATACCAAACGCCTTCTTCACCACCCTATCCACATGAGATTCCACCTTCAGGGAACAATGCACAGTTATTCCCAGATCCCTCTGTTCCACTGCATTCCTCAATTCCCTACCATTTACCCTGTACGTCCTATTTTGATTTGTCCTACCAAAATGCAGCACCTCACACTTATCAGCATTAAACTCCATCTGCCATCTTTCAGCCCACCCTTCCAAAAGGCCCAAATCTCTCTGTAGACTTTGAAACTCTACTTCATTATTAACTACACCACCTATCTTAGTATCATCTGCTTATTTACTAATCCAATTTGCCACACCATCATCCAGATCATTCATGTAAATGACAAACAACAGTGGACCCAACACAGATCCTTGGGGTACTCCACTAGACACTGGCCTCCAACCTGACATACAATTGTCAACCATTACCCTCGGGTATCTCCCATTCAGCCATTGTTGAATCCATCTTGCAACCTCACTATTAATACCCAACGATTTAACCTTCTTAATCAACCTTCCATGTGGAACCTTGTCAAATGCCTTACTGAAGTCCATATAGACAACATCCACAGCCTTGCCCTTATCAATTTCCCTGGTAACCTCTTCAAAAAATTCAAGAAGATTAGTCAAACATGACCTTCCAGGCACAAATCCATGTTGACTGTTTCTAATCAGGCCTTGTTTATCCAAATAATTATATATATTGTCCCTAAGTATCTTTTCCATTAATTTTCCCACCACAGACGTCAAACTAACAGGTCTATAATTGCTAGGTTTACTTTTAGAACCTTTTTTAAACAAAGGCACAACATGCGCAATGCACCAATCTTCCGGCACCATCCCCGTTTCTAATGACGTTTGAAATATTTCTGTCATAGCCCCTGCTATTTCTGCACTAACTTCCCTCAATGTCCTAGGGAATATCCTATCAGGACCTGGAGACTTATCCACTTTTATATTTTTCAAAAGTGTCCGTACCTCCTCTTCTTTAATCCTCATAATTTCCATCACTACTCTACTTGTTTCGCTTACCTCACATAATTCAATATCCTTCTCCTCGGTGAATACCGAAGAAAAGAAATTGTTTAATATCTCCCCCATTTCTTCCGGCTCAGCACATAGCTGTCCACTCTGACTCTCTAATGGACCAATTTTATCCCTCGCTATCCTTTTGCTATTGACATATATCTGTAGAACCCCTTGGGGTTTACTTTTACATTACTTGCCAAAGCAGCCTCATATCTTTTTTTCGCTTTTCTAATTTCCTTCTTAAGATTCCTTTTACATTCTTTATATTCCTCAAGAACCTCATTTACTCCCTGCCGCTTATATTTATTGTATATCTCCCTCTTTTTCCGAACCAAGTGTCCAATTTCCCTGGAAAACCAAGGCTCTTTCAAATTATTATTCTTTCCTTTCCACCGAACAGGGACATAAAGACTCTGTACTCTCAAAATTTCACCTTTAAATATCCTCCATTTCTCTATTATATCCTTTTCATAAAACAAAAAGTCCCATTTCACTCCTTTTAAATCCTTTCTCATCTCCTCAAAATTAGCCTTTCTCCAATCCAAAATCTCAACCCTTGGTCCAGATTTGACCTTCTCCATAATTATATTGAAACTAATGGCATTGTGATCACTGGACCCAAAGTGCTCCTCAACACATACCTCCGTCACCTGACCCGTCTCATTTCCCAACAGGAGGTCCAACACTGCCCCTTCTCTGGTAGGTACCTCTACGTATTGCTGCAAAAAACTATCCCGCACACATTTTACAAACTCCAAACCATCCAGTCCTTTAACAGAATGTGATTCCCAGTCTATGAACGGAAAATTGAAATCACCCACAATCACTATTCTGTGCTTACTACTAATATCTGCTATCTCCTTACATATTTGCTCTTCCAGTTCTCGTTCCCTATTTGGCGGTCTATAATACACCCCTATAAGTGTTGCTAAACCTTTCTCATTTCTGAGTTCCACCCAAACAGCCTCCCTAATCGAGCCTTCTAGTCTGTCCTGCCAAAGCACTGCTGTGATATCCTCCCTGACAAGCAATGCAACACCCCCACCTCTTGCCCCTCCGATTCTATCACATCTGAAACAATGAAATCCTGGAATATTTAATTGCCAATCGCAACCCTCCTGCAACCATGTTTCACTGATCGCCACAACATCATACTTCCAGATGTCAATCCAGGCTCTAAGCTCATCCACCTTTCTTACAATGCTCCTAGCATTAAAATATACACATTTAAGGGACCCATCATTTCTTATTCTCAGTTTATTTCTTTTCACTTCTTTCTCTCCTACATATTGGGTCTGAGTGTTTCCCTTTTCTGCCTCCTGCCTCACACACTGCCTATTAGCTATCTGTGTTTGAGTCCCTCCCCTCAACCGTACTAGTTTACGGTACAATGAGACAGCTTTTTGATATTTGACCAGGACAACATTAAAGAAAATTCAGATCAACAAAGTAAAACAGTAACATCTGCAGAAGTGAATGTCAAAAGTTACCATAAGGAAAATGTGCAGCAAGTGAGCACATTTGATATGGTCAAAACATATGCTTTGTATCAAGTTTTTTGCAAGAAAATTTTGAAAATGGGTTCCTTATATTCTCAATAGAAAACAGCCTGTTTATAGTATCTATTTGTGCAGACGATCTGATTTCAGGAAATACACTTCAGATATTTAATTAATTGTTATATCCTGATTATATGTAGCAAATAGAGGATTTTTTCCTCTTATTTATCAATTAAAGCACCTGTTACTATCATTAGACGTGTTACTACACAGAGTACATCATCAGATACCACATCACAAAATTAGCAACAGGCTATGAAACAGATCGCAGCTTTTAAATATCACGTCAAAAATATATGAACCCAAACTAGTTTAAGGAAAATTCAATATTTAAACAGTCGAAAAGCTTCTTCAGTCAACCAGCTTTTCACCAATCTCAACATTTTCGCATTCACTATTCTAAACCTTGACTAGGGCGTCAGGGTGGAGCAGTGGTGGACTTGCTAACTTACCGCGCCAGAGACCCGGGTTCGATCCAGACTACGGGTGCAGTCTGTACGGTGATGTACGTTCTCCCCGTGACCGTGTGGGTTTTCTCAGGTGCTCCGGTTTCTTCCACTAACTCCAAAGACGTGCAGGTTTGTAGGTTAATTGGCTTCTGTAAATTGTCCCTAGTGTGTAGGATAGAACTGGTTTACAGGTGATGACTGGTCAGCGCGGACTCGGTGGGCCGAAGGGCCTGTTTCCATGCTGTATCTCTGAACTAAATTAAGTATTATTTTTTCGAATTTTCACCATTACATCATGAACATTATTTCAAAAAACTGCGCGAAGCTACGTTCTGTATATGCTTTTCACAATTTTTGTCCTGACTATTCATATTAAAATTCAATACAACTCTCAAGCTCATCCACTTAATTCTTTGCAAGTTACCTTGAAAGGTGTCATTATATTTACCAGTAGCTCGCCGTTCAGTGCTATAAATACATTTTGTGTTAGTCAGCTCTCAACAACCTCGAGCCCATGATATATATGCATAATGAAAACATTACAGAAGTTTGAATATAGATTTAAATCATCTCTTGATCTGGATGATGTAAATCAATTGTAAAATCCATAAATCAGATGCAGACGTTTAAAATGCTGCCCAGTCGCCATTCATCCCATGACCAAACCATCAGTCAAACTTTCAAATGACAGGCATAATTTATGCCTGAAGCACCTGAAGATTATATAAATAGGTTTAACCCTATTAGTTATGGACAGGTCATGGGTGCAAATCCTGACACTCACATGAAATTCACCCTGAAGCCCGAATTTCCTGATTAGACTGAAGGGAATTGACACCTGTCAGAGTTAATGAGCATTGTTCCCTCCTCTCGGGTCTGGGGCCTAGATTATTATTTTTAATTTTGTTGTTGGTCAACTTCATGTGTGAGAATGATCTGGTTGGGGATCTTGCTAGTTTTCAGGGAAGGAAACAACATGATGCAGGATTTAAGGACTCGCTCGTGCTTTAAAGAGTCTGCTGTTATTGCTCATTTCAGAATCTGTGCCAGGACTGCAGAAGGACAACAAAAAAAACCAGAGGGGCCCTCGGGTTCTCTGAATGAGTAGTGGAGATACTAAAGTGAAACCGGCATGAAGGTTATCGCTTAGTGCCAGATATTGGAGCAACACAAAGAGTTCACTCACTCACAAAGGGTGGTGGGTGTATGGAACGAGCTGACAGAGGAGGTAGCCGACACAGGTACTATTGCAATGTTTAAGAAACAATTGGACAGCACACGGATAGGACAGGTTTAGAGGGTCATAAGGTCATGTGAGAGGAGCAGAATTAGGCCATTCAGCCCATCAAGTCTACTCCGCCATTCAATCATGGCTGATCTATCTCTCCCTCCTAACCCCAGTCTCCTGCCTTCTGCCCATAACCCCTGACACTTGTACTGATCAAGAATTTATCTATCTCTGCACTTAAAGAGGGATATGGGCCAAACGCAGGCAGGTGGGGCTAGTGTAGATGGGACATGCTGATCGATGTGGGCAAGTTGGGCCAAAGTTGTTTCCACACTCTATGACTCTATGATTCCATGAGAATCATAGAGTCAGAGAGAGAATGAGACTTTACAGCAGTCTTGACCAATTAGGTGATTTTGCCAGCTTGAAAGAGTAACAGAAACTACCTACATTTTGCAAGAAAGCACTTTCATAACATCTTCCTCAAAGTTTATTAAAGGGCTTTAATTATTTACAATCTGTGCTACTGACACTTCCAATCCTTCACCTGGAAGTATTTCCTCAGGCATATATTAACTGTATTCATTCCCACAAGAGCTATGAATGGAATGCAATTACTTTGTGGATGAACCTGTCAACATTTACATCTGGGTTCCTTGATGCCAAGTTTTGCTACACGTTACAGAAACAAAAAAAACTTCTAATTTTCTAAAATTCTTTTACACTCAACAATGTTAAGTCATTGCTCCATCAAAGTCTTATCATTGACTTGGAAGAACAGAAGATAGGAAAAGCCTACAGAAATGGACAAATCAGAGGGATGACTAACATACCAAAAAGCAGTATTCATGCAAGATTATAGACCTTGAAATGTCAACTGGATTTCTCTCTCTGATGCTGCCTTACCCGCTGAGCATTTACTGCATTTATTTTTTTGGGGGTGGGGAGGGAGGTGTGGGGAAGGGATTTTTTTGTGTTATTTGTCACTAGTGACTTCTCTTATACATTGTCCTATGGTTTATTAACTAACATTGAATCATTTCATGAGTAGCACTCTTTCCACTTAGTTATAAATAAATGTGCTTTACCGGAAATCTGCACAAATGTTAAAATTTCCTAAAATTTCTGTGCAGTACTGTGCACTATTAAAAATGTTTAAAAAAAACAAAACATGATGTTAAACGCGGGCAGAAATTATCCTCTCCAACTGAAAAAAAATCTCATGTTCAAAGAGGAGCAGAATTCTCTTCATTATCCTCATCCCTGGGATGGCGGGACTGTCGTATGAGGAAAGATTGAAAAGACTAGGCTTGTATTCACTGGAGTTTAGAAGGATGAGACGGGATCTTATAGAAACATATAAAATTATAAAAGGACTGGACAAGCTAGATGCAGGAAAAATGTTCCCAATGTTTGGCGAGTCCAGAACCAGGGGCCACAGTCTTGGAATAAAGGGGAAGCCATTTAAAACTGAGGTGAGAAAAAACTTTTTCACCCAGAGAGTTGTGAATTTGTGGAATTCTCTGCCACAGAGGGCAGTGGAAGCCAAATCACTGGATGGATTTAAGAGAGAGTTAGATAGAGCTCCAGGGGCTAGTGGAATCAAGGGATATGGGGAGAAGGCAGGCACGGGGTATTGATTGGGGACGATCAGCCATGATCACAATGAATGGCGGTGATGGCTCAAAGGGCCGAATGGCCTCCTCCTGCACCTATTTTCTATGTTTCTATGTTTCTAAACGCTTACTCATTAGTGTTCAACAAAATAAATGATCTGATCATTTACACTCCTTGTTGTACAGCTTTCCTATGCACAAATTGACTGCTGGATTTCCAACATTATACGAGTGAAAAGATCACTTCAAAAAGTTATCTCATTGGTTGTAAAGAGTTATGGGACATCTTGAGTTTAGTTTAGAGATACACATGGAAACATGCCCTTCTGCCCACCGAGTCCACACTGACCATTGATCACCCGTTCACACACTAGTTCCACCTTGTCACACTTTCCCATCCACCCTCTACACACTAGGGGGCAATTTGCAGAAGCCAATCAACCTACAAAACTGCATGTCTTTGGAACGTGGGAGGAAACCCGAGCACTCAGAGGAAACCAATGTGGTCACAGGGAGAACTTGCAAACTCCACACAGACAGCACTCAAAGTCAGGATCAAACCCGTGTCTCTGGCAGTGTGAGGCAGCGGCTCTACCAGTCCTGCACTATGCTGCTGGAGGTTGTGAATGACAATAGACAATAGACAATAGGTATAAGAGTAGGCCATTCGGCCCTTCGAGCCAGCACCACCATTCAATGTGATCATGGCTGATCATTCTCAATCAGTACCCCATTCCTGCCTTCTCCCCATACCTAATAACCTTGGAAAAGTATACAAATTCATAAGATCGTAAGCAATAGGAGTAGATTTAGGCCACTCGGCTCATCAAGTCTACTCCGCTATTCAATCATGGCTGATCTATCTCTCCCTCCTATCCTCATTCTCCTGCCTTCTCCCCATAACCTCTGACACCCGTACTAATCAAGAATCTATCTATCTCTGCATTAAATATATCCACTGACTTTGCCTCCACAGCCTTTTGTGGCAAAAAGTTCCACAGATTCACCACCCTCTGACTAAAGAAATTCCTCCTCATCTCCTTCCTAAAAGAATATCCTTTAATTCTGAGGCTATGACCTCTAGTCCTAGACTCTCTCACTAGTGGAACCATTCCAAGACATCTGTTCCTGCCAGGAATTTGGATAGCCTGTCACTCACCTGGTCTCTTCCTAACAACATATTGCACATAATTTTCCATGAAATTGAGAGAAATCCATCTGAACCCAGATTCATTTATCCATTCAGAGGGATACCAATGCCACTTTATTCACTGGAACATCTAATTGCTTCTTGATTTCAATTAATCTTACCACTCACTGGTGCGCCCAATGCAAAATAGAGCTGATTCGAAAGCCTGAGACTTAATTTTCCAATTAGGCCTCATTACTGTTCTAATAGAGGCCCATTTACTCACACACACAACAAAAAAAATCAATGGCTAAAAAATTTAGCCCTGCTAGATCTGCAATCTTCAACTAAATATTAAGAGCTGGAACTGCGATGTATGACCTTCTTCACTTCAACACTAATTTGTGATGAGAAAAAGAGAAGCTTAAGAATTGGAGTTTTAAAGGGGAACTGCATTCTCATTTTGGTTTTCAGAACATAGAAAAGTACTGCAGAAGAACAACCCTTCAGTCCACAATGCCTGTGCTGAACATAATAATAATAATAATAATAATGCATTACATTTATATAGCGCTTTTCAAACACTCAAAAACGCTTTACAGGGATTTCTAGAACATAGAGAAGTGAATAAATAGATAAATAAGTAAACGAACAGAGAAAGGAGACAGAAGGTGAGGTGATCTTCAGTGGTTGAAGGCAGTGCTGAAGAGGTGAGACTTCAGTGATGTTTTGAATGTGGTGAGTGAGGAGGAGTCTCTGACGGTTTGGGGTAGTGAGTTCCATAGGGTGGGAGCAGCGATGGAGAAAGCCCTGTCCCCCCAGGATCTGAGTTTGGTCCGGATGGGGGAGGACAGGAGATTGGCAGCAGCAGAGTGGAGGGTGCAGGTGGGAGTGTGCCTGTGGAGGAGGTCAGTCAGGTAGGATGGGGCCAGGTTATGGAGGGCTTTGTAGGTCATGAGGAGGATTTTGTATTGGATTCTCTGGGGGATGGGGAGCCAGTGGAGTTTGTAAAGGACGGGGGTGATATGGTCACGGATCGGGGAGTGGGTGAGTAGACGGGCAACGGAGTTTTGAATGTATTGAAGTTTACTGATGATTTTTGAGGGTGAGCCATAGAGGAGGCTGTTGCAGTAGTCCAGACGGGAGGTGATGAAGGCGTGGATGAGGGTTTCTGCAGCTGTGAAGGAGAGGGATGGACGGAGACGGGCAATGTTTTTGAGGTGGAAGAAGGCTGTCTTTGTGATGTGTTTGATGTGTTTGTCGAAGGAGAGGGTTTGATCAAAGATGATTCCAAGATGCCAAATTAAACTAGTCTCATCTGTCTACACATGATCTACATTCTTCCATTCCTTGCATATCCAAGTGCCAATCGACAGTAAAAGCCTCTTCAACACTGGAGTGCTTACAAGTTTAGCATTATATATTTTTTCATTATTTCTTAAAAACCTAATTTTTGTTTGCCATTATTGTAGAAGAATTTGACGGTGGGGATGGTGTGGGGGTGAAAATCCTATTTTAGTTCTTTTTAGGATAGTTGATGTTTAATGTGCTTCAAGTAGGTTTAGGTTTTGGTGGCTGTGTTCTGCAGCTGCGGCTCACCGGCAGTCTCTCTGTCTTTTTTTTGTTTTGTCTATTGTCATCGTTTAAATGTACGTTTTGATCTATTTTTAACTGTTTATGTGGGGGGTGGTGGGGGGTGGTGGGGGGGGTGGGGGAAACCTTTTTTTCCAATCTCTCCTCAACGGAGATGCGACCTTTATCGTGTCGTATTTCCGTTCGCGCTACGGCCTAACACCGTGGAATCAGCGGCCTCCAGCTGGGATCGACCTTGAAGACTCCGGTCGCAGGGCCTGGACTTACCATCTCGGAGGCTTCGGCCGTGGGCCCTGCAGACCGCAACATCTGGAGTTCGCAGGTCCCTGGCTGGCGACCGGCTTTCGGGAGCTCCAGCCATGGCAGCTTCGATCGCCCCGGAGCGCGAGGTTTGATCGACCCGCTCGCAGGTCCTTCATCGCCCTACGCGGCCTGGCTGCGGCACTTTCCATCGCCCGGTGGGGGCTCAGGACCTTCATCGGCCTGCTCGGCTCGGCCCTGGGGCTTTCCATCGCCCGGTGGGGGCTTCCAAAGTCGGGAGCCTCGATCGCCTCGTGGCACCACGGGAGAAGAATGAGGAGGAGATAAGACTTTTCTTTGCCTTCCATCACAGTGAGGGTGTGCCTGGAGCAATCACTGTGATGGCTGTTTGTGTTAAAATTGTAATTGTGTGTCTTGTGTTCCTTATTGTCTACTGCCGGACCCTGACGTGAGAGGACGCTGGCGCTATTTGCTCGCCGCTTCTCCGTCAGGATAGTTCGTCTGTTTGTTTTTATGTCATGACTGTTTCTGTAAAGTGTCTTTGAGCACTTGGAAAAGCGCTATATAAAATAAATGTTTAGTATTATTATTATTATTATTGTCGATTCAATGATACTGTATTGTCACATGTACCAAGGTGCAATGAAATTCTTTGCTTTTGCATACAATCCGGTAAAATCACACAGAAAACCTCACCTAGGCAGTACACCAAGAGTCGCCACGTTTCTGGTGCCGACAAAGTTTCAAAAGTTCTTGGTACATTCTCATCTTTCTCGGAGCGGTAAACCAGGGCTGCTGCCGCTTGTGGCCATATGTGGCCCCTCTGCCGGGTCTGTTGTTGTCCTTGGTCCCCCCCACCACCGCTGGGTCCCTCTTTGCTCTCGGCGGCCCCTCTGCCAGCTTGCCCCCCCACCTTTCCGAGGTACAGTGAAAAGCCTTGTTTAGCATCAAATCGGATAATACCGTGCACAGGTACAATGAAGCCACACTGGAGGACAATAAGTCGAGCGAAGAAAAAATGATAGGTCACAAGGTCATAAGGAATAGGAGTAGAATTAGGCCATTCGGCCCATCATGTCTAGCCCGGCATTCAATCGTGGCTGATCTATCTCTCCCTCCTCGCCCCCATTCTCCTGGCTTCTCCCCATAGTGCTGAATATTTGGGATATTACAAGATGAAAAGAGATGAGTGAGCCATTTTATGAGCCAAGTTGCAGTAGATTGGGTGTGATGCTGGCAGTACATGGCCTCAGAGTAGATTCTCTCTCAAAGGACAAGGAAACCCGCACTTTCTTTGGCCAAATCACATTTCCAACAATACCTGGCTTGAGCCTCTTGTCTCGTGAGTGCACAAAACAATGGTGGCACAGCGGTAGAGTTGATGCCTTACAGTGCTTGCAGCAACTCTACCGGGTTCGATCCCGACCTCGGGTGCTGGGGGTTAGCAGGTTCTCTCCGTGACCGCGTGGGTTTTCTCCGAGATCTTCGGTTTCCTCCCACACTCCAAAGACGTACAGGTTTGTAAGTTAATTGGCTGGGTAAATGTAGAAAATTGTCCCTGGGGTGTGTACGTCCGTGTTAATATGCAGGGAACGCTGGCCGGCGTGGACAAGGGGCCTGTTTCCGCGCTGTATTTCAAAACTAAACTAAACTAAACTAAAAAGCATTGCAGGATTGTGGACCTGTGTTTGCAACCCCTCACATGGAGGACATAATTTCACTGTGGAAATCTTTTTGTTTTCCCGCAAATGACTACCTGGAACGGCTGGCACTTTGTCTGTGGAGGCCCTATAACTCCCCACGGGAAGAAAGAGTAAAATCATTGATCTGATCACCCAGTGCCTCTGGCATGCACCACAGAGAATTCAGAATTAGTGAATCTTCAAACACTTGAATGGAAGATTATTATCTAGAAAGTTCCTGGTGGTTGTGGGCCTTCGGTGAAAACCTATTGTCTGCTCCATGCTCAAACTAGTATATCACATTTCAGAAATTTGCACTAAGCAGAACAAGAACAGCAGCTATATTCTTAAATCAGCGGTATTATAAAAGACAGATTTATGTACACGGCATGCCCGATAGAATAGGAACCGTAAAATTTTAAGCTTAGTTGCATTTTATAGGGCACAATGGATAAAACGGAATTTTACACCAATAAACTTTGAATTGCCTGTAGCTTTATAGAATCAGCTCTTTGCTCTTTCACTTCTCTTCTTTCTTGAAGGGATTTATTCCTTGCCAGAGTGCGGTTCTGGGCGCGATCTGGGTCGCTCCCTAAACAAGGGCTGTTCATGGGATTATCTTGACATTTAATGTCACCATGTTATCTGATGATCGATCAGCCATGATTGAATGGCTGGGTAAACCCGATGGGCCAAATGGCCTAATCCTGCTCCTACAACTTATGATGGAGATATAGCACGATAAACTATAATTCCAAGATGGCGCCCAACCCAGACGTCTATTTGCGTGCTAACCACAGAAGCAGATCTACACTCACATGGCGGGACTGTCGTATGTTGAAAGGCTGGAGCGATTGGGCTTGTATACACTGGAATTTAGAAGGATGAGGGGGGATCTTATTGAAACATATAAGATAATTAGGGGATTGGACACATTAGAGGCAGGAAACATGTTCCCAATGTTGGGGGAGTCCAGAACAAGGGGCCACAGTTTAAGAATAAGGGGTAGGCCATTTAGAACGGAGATGAGGAAGAACTTTTTCAGTCAGAGAGTGGTGAAGG
This sequence comes from Rhinoraja longicauda, assembly GCF_053455715.1. Classification (NCBI taxonomy): domain Eukaryota; kingdom Metazoa; phylum Chordata; class Chondrichthyes; order Rajiformes; family Arhynchobatidae; genus Rhinoraja; species Rhinoraja longicauda. The sequence continues at coordinate 40,534,260 of NC_135965.1, read as the reverse complement.
TGTGGAATTCTCTGCCTCAGAAGGCAGTGGAGGCCAGTTCGTTGGATGCTTTCAAGAGAGAGCTGGATAGAGCTCTTAAGGATAGCAGAGTGAGGGGGTATGGGGAGAAGGCAGGAACGGGGTACTGATTGAGAGTGATCAGCCATGATCGCATTGAATGGCGGTGCTGGCTCGAAGGGCTGAATGGCCTACTCCTGCACCTATTGTCTATTGTCTATTGTCTATTGTCTATTACAATCGCTCCACACTCTTAAATCTCTACTCCTACAGCACCATTTCTGGCTTTATTTTGCACTAACTGTTATTCCCGCACATCATGTCTCCGTACACTGTGAATGACACGATCGTAAACATGTATTGTCTTTCTGCTGACTGGTGAGCACACAACAAAAGCTTGTCACTGTATCTCAGTACACGTGATAATAAACTAAACTGAACTGATGGCATTTAGAAGCTAGGGTTCAATCAGAATACCAAATCTGCAATCCCTCCCAAACGATCTCCCGCAATTGAGATGCATCTACTGTCAGCCGGCTGTGTGTTCCAAACATCGTGAATGATTACTCAAACAGCTGAAAATGAAATATCTTGCATTTGGGTAAGAGTGCACATCATATGGGGTGGAAGATCACTTCTAAAACAATGTCAAGGTGGTACAATTCAAACTATGAGCTGTGTGATATAAACTTACAACAAAACTACACTGCAGCCAGCTGAGGAGCACAAAGAGTCAAGAGAGTAATGCGGTGGATTTCATTGCTGTAGACCATGAAGATGATGCACCTCTACCTGGGAGTACTAATATCCAGATGGGAATGTAGAACAGATGGGAGTGATCATGGCAGGACCAGGAAAGTTGCCACACCATCAACCACACAACTCCAAGCTGAATGTGCAACTATCATTCACTGTACGGGGAAACCAGAAATGCAGGAAGATCATTGAAAGCATCCAAAAATGAAAGGTGTTCAACGATCACAGATGTGCAAAAACACATTGAAAAGCACATGTGAAAAATTAATTCTCCAATTGTGGTAACTTACAACAATCCCCCCCTCCCCTCCCCTTTCTACCACAAACTCCCTGAGCCCCACCTGGACTCACGCCTATTTCTCCCCATCCCACCTCCCACATTCCTTCCTCTGGCTTCACAATTTGCAACTCTGCAATCCTTTTGTCTCACACCTTCTTGTTTTAATCTCAATGGTCAATGGGTTCTTTATTGTCACGTGCACCAGTTACAATGAAATACATTTTCTCTATACAGATCAGCAAGTCTATCCCCTTACATACGCACGATCACCCCTGGTTAGTACAGTATGCACAGAACACAGGCTTGGATAGAGTGGTTGTGGAGAGGATGTTTCCACTAGTGGGAGAGTCTGGGGCTGGAGGTCATAGCCTCAGAATTAAAGGATGTTCTTTTAGGAAGGAGATGAGGAGGAATTTCTTTAGTCAGAGGGTGGTGAATCTGTGGAATTCTTTGCCACAGAAGGCTGTGGTGGCAAAGTCAGTGGATATATTTAAGGCAGAGACAGATAGATTCTTGATTAGTACGGGTGTCAGAGGTTATGGGGGAAGGTAGGAGAATGGGGTTAGGAGGGAGAGATAGATCAGCCATGATTGAATAGTGGAGTAGGCTTGATGGGCCGAATGGCCTAATTCTACTCCTATCACTTACGATCTTATGAACAGGCCACTGTCCATATGCAAGAGGTGCCATTTTGGTGCCATTTTACAGTCCCAGCTACAGCTGGCCACAAAGTCTTTTACAGCCGTCACCCTTTTCCCTAACTATCTGCCTATCAAAACCCTCCCTCGCCCGCTTACAGATGCAAACTCCGTACAGACAGCACCCGTAGTCAGGATCGAACCTGGATCTCTGGTGTTGTAAGGCAGCAACTCTACCTCTGCACCATCTTGCCGCCTGAAGTTTTCAGTAACATCAAAACTCTTATGTTCATCTAATACGATCCTTATTAGTTATCAAACATGGGCCACATTTATTTTATTCCTCAAGAGAATTTATACTGATGGAGAATTCTGAATTATATCTTAAAATATTCACTATTGCTTATCTCTCATCATATTTCTTAATTTAATTGCATAATCTACCATTAGCTGTGTAATTGGCTTCATTTAAATTAAGAACCTAGTTTAGGGCTCAACCATATTATTCCCAAAGTCAAAACGTTTTCATCAAATTATAATCACTCTTTCTCGAAGAATCCTTTGCATTAACTTCACTGGTTATTCTTGTTTCATTAACCAATGCTGAATCTAGAAAAAAAAACTTGCCTCCTTACGAGCTCTTTGTATTAATCTGGAAAATAGTCTGACTTTCCAAGCACTAATCCAGATTCCAACATTTCTATTGCCATGGTTACTGTTTGGCTAACACAACACTCAATGTGAATCAAATCTATGGCAATTCTGAGTTGTCTTTCTTTAACTATGTTCCTACAAATTCTTCATTGGAAACAATTATACTTTAAAATGTAGTTATAAATCATTAAAATAAATTATTAGCTATTCAGCTATTAACAATCCTTTTCAACTGTAAGAAAATCTGTCAGCTGCAGAACTGTTGAACATAGAGCATCGGACAGTGCAGTGCAGGAACAGGCTCATCGGCCCATAATATCCATGCCAAACATGATGGCAAGTTAAACTAATCCCCTCTGCTTGCATATGATCCATATCCTTCCATTCCCTGCATATCAAAAATGTGCTTGTTCAACTTTTCATCCAAAGCTATTGTCTATTAGAAAATAAATTGCTGCACATTTTATGTTCGCCTTCACAGAAAAGAAACAAACTTTGTTTTGTTGAACTCTGAGTATTAAAACCAGATCAAAATCAACAATCATTTCATATGTTCAATGTAAAATGGATGTAATAGATTTAACTTTGGGCTGCCGTTCAAATTGTGGAAAATTGAAAGAAAACAGTTTCCGTTTTTTACAAACATTGAATGTGAACAAATGGAAACAATTTTCTTCCAGAAATGGGGGAGTTATGGCTTACTTTCTTTTCTGATTTCTTGATAAATAGGGTCATGGAGTCATACAGCACTAAAACAGGCCCATTGTTCATGGATCCACGAAGCCCAATCTAAGCTGGTCATAGAATTGTACAGCATGGAAACAGGTCCTTCAACCCAACTTACCCATGTCAGCCTTGATGCCCATCCTATACAAGTCCCACCTGCCAACATTTGCCCTTTATCTTTCTAAACCATCCCTATCAATGTACCTGTCCAGTTTATTAAGGAAAGCTCTAAATTGGTACGAAAAGTTTCATCTATCCACAAAACTTGTGCTTGAGCTCTGCTTCATGAGTCATTTATTCCTACAGAGTTTTGCTGAGCAATAAGTGTGATGTCCGATTTCTGAGGCTTTCAACCAGTGCAGCATTTAGGGGACTGTTGTTCAGCACACTTTGACTATTCCATCCAAACCTCTTCCTGATGGTTTTCCTGTAACTTCTTAATTGCTTCAAAAGCAGACAACCTATTGAAAAATCTACCACAGGAATAGGGCGGCATGGTGGCGCAGTGGTAGAGCTGCTTTCTTACAACACTAGAGACCCGGGTTTGATCCTGACTATGGGTGCTGTCTGTACGGAGTTTGTACTTTTTCCCCGTGACCGCGTGGGTTTTCTCCGGTTTTCTCACACATTCCAAAGACGACAGGTCTGTAGGTTAATTGGTGTTGGTAATAAGATTGTAAATTGTCCCTGGTGTGGAGGATAGTGTTAGTGTGTGGGGTGATCGCGGGTCGGCGCGGACTCGGTGGGTTGAAGGGCTTGTTTCCACGCTGTATGTCTAAAGTCTAAAGGAATTGATTACCAGGTGGACAGAAAAAGAAATGTTAAGAACTTCTCAATGCTCCCTTGAAGAACCACTAAATCCACACTGGATCAGAGAAATCCTTGCCCATGACCTACTAAAGTAGAAAAGGAGCATTTGTGTTGCGTTTGTGAAACCCTCAAGTCCTTGCATCTGAAGCATACAGAAGTGGTATATGAGAAACAGTGGAATAGATGCACCACTTTCCCAAACAAAAACACCGGTCTCTCTATCAATCTCCTCTTAATCCACCTTAATGCCAAAGTCTGCTACTCCCATTCATACTCATCAGTCAACCCAGTACCTGTGGAAACGGAATGGAAGTAAAGTCATCCTTCATCTCATGGGACAGATTAAGAAGAATGCACGCGCTCTAAATGGTGCCTATAATGGTCTTTACAGAGAACTATGTTGTGCTGCTGCAAGTAAGGATATCCTGGTTCCATTTCAGGACATACGACAATAAAGCACTCTGGACTCTTTTGTGTTCTTATGGGGAAGAAGATTATCCAGATATAATAATAAATACCATATTGTTCCTTTACTTAAATCACGTGAGTATAACGTTTAAAAAAATATATTAGAGCAAATTGATAGAGAGACCGGTGCAGATGATCAGCCATGATCACAATCAATGGTGGTGCTGGCTCGAAGGGCCAAAAGGCTCCCTTTTCTATGAAACCTCTTTTCTATGTTTCTCTGTTTTGCAAACAATGTTTTGGACCAGGCTCCAACAGTCACCATGACCAGGTAGCTTTTCCTCGTTCGGTAGCTAGTCGACGATCATTTTTTTCTGATTTCCCTTTGTTACCTGAGCAGAAATATTCAGAACAAAGCTTAAACCTGAAAATTAGTGGCATTAGAAAAAACACAGATGTAACCATTCCCCACCACCAGATACATTATTATCACAATTGCCAAATCATTATAGCTTTAAGCTGTTATATAATCATTTCTGGAACACATGAACAAAGGGATTCAACAGTGATGAATGAAGGAATTTAAATACTGACTATAACTTTTGGAATATAGCCTTTATTGTTTCAAAATCTATCTTGTTTATTTAAAGTTGTACTTTCCTGCACATGGTTTATTTTTCATTTTGTAAACTGTTCACCTTATTGTGTTCTTATGGGGAAGAAGATTATCCAGATATTATAATAAATACCATATTGTTGCTTTACTTATATCACGTGAGGATAACTTTAAAACAAAAATATTAGTTCAAATTGCTTTGTTGAGTATGGGTTCATGGTGAACTTTTTAATCTGAGTTGATTCTAAGTTGATGGTCTGGTAATTCTATTGAACATTACAACATGTTGGTGCATGAAAAAGAAGTTGGTTGTTAAATATGACTGAGCTTTTAATGTAATGAAGGTATTTATTTCACAAAATGCTGGAGTAACTCAGCAGGTCAGGCAGCATCTCAGGAGAGAAGGAACGGGTGACGTTTCGGGTCGAGACCCTTCTTCAGACTGAATGTAATACATTAATACATGTAATACATTACTTTAATGTAATGATATTATATCTCTAAATTAGTTTAGAGATACAGCATGGAAACAGGCCCTTAGGTCCACAGAGTCCTTGCCGAAGAGCGATCCCCATACAATAACACTACCCTGCGCACCAGGGGACGATTTTCATCAAAACCAATTAACCTACAAACCTGCACTTCTTTGGAGTGTGGGAGGAAACCGGAGCTCCCGGGGAAAACCCACGCAGGTCACGGGGAGAATGTACGAACTCCGTCCGTATAGACAGCACCCGTAGTCAGGATCAAACCCGGGTCTCTGGTTTGCTGAGCGCTTTTGGGGTAAATAAAATTGTGTTTAGAAGTTTATCAATGCAGGTGAGGTTTGCAGCCAACAGGTCCATGGGTCGTCTAGTGTATAATAACATCAAGAATTGTGATGTCAAATGGAGCACAATGCCTTCCCTTTTGTTATCAGACTTCTGAACGTTCCTTCCATAAGCTAGGATACAGTCTACCTAACTTATTGCGGGCGTTAGATGTTTTCTCGGGACCACTCATGCCGTGATGGCGAGAATCATATTCTGCACTCTGGTATCTTTCTCTTTGCTCTACCTATTGTACTTGATTGTATCATGTATCATATTTTGCGATCACTTGGATAGCACATGAGTAAAAGTGGGATGGCACAGTGGTGCAGCGGTAGAGTTGGTGCCTGACAGCGTCAGAGACCCGGGTTCGATCCTGACTACTGGTGCTGTCTGCACGGAGTTTGTACGTTCACCATGTGACCGTGTTTGGGTTTTCTCCGCTTGCTCCGGTTTCCTCCCACATTCCAAAGATGTACAGGTTTGTGGGTTAATTGGCTTTGGTAAAAATTGTAGATTGTCGCTAGTGTGTAGGATAATGTTGGTGTACAGGATGATTACTGGTTGATGTGGACCCGATGGGCTGAAGGGCCTGTTTCCGTGCTGTATCTCTAAAAGTCTAAAAAGAAGTGTTTCACTGTACCTCAGTACATGTGGCAACAATAATAAACCTAAACCTAATGATGTTTTGATGTCAAAATGGGGACTGTATAATTTAATTCATGTTCAAAACTACATCATACAGAAAAGGTACATGAAGACTATGAAGTTTGTACTCTGATACACATTGTAACTGCAGGATTGATTTTATTTCAAGAGTTTAACATTATCTGGGATGTTAGTGTGAAGTCCAAGATGTCAATCTCCAATATTTTTATGTTTGCAGAGTGGTAACATTGATTTCAACAACAAGAAGTGTTGACCCACGCCAAACAATAAATCCATTGATTTAAAGTATGAGTGGTGACTAACATGGTTGGTAATGGGTTTAGAAGGAGCTGCTGAGGACAGCGGTGTTAGGTTGTTTAGAGTTAATACTGGCTGAACTATAGTGCACAAGGGAATTGATCTGTCGGCATCAGCTTACTGGTGATGATTGAGAGTATGGGCAGGGAGTTCTATTTGAAAGGGCAGGGTCGACCCCTCGGTGTGATGAAAAGATTAAATGAAGAAGCATGGAAAGAGAGGTGATGAAAAGTGATGAGCACAAGGGAAAAGCGCAAGTGAGGGAAAGTAGAAGCTAGGAACAGAAAATGATAGAAACCTCTTTGAAAGCCAGTGTTCAGGGTGATCACTGGTTGGCCCGGACTCGGTGGGCCAAAGGGCCTGTTTCCACACTGTACTTTACTGGTTTTAAAAACCACAACCAAATAAACATCAAACACAGCACATTAAGAAAAGGGGGTGGAAATGGATATAAAGTGGAGGGGTGTGATTACTCACGGTAAAATGGACAAGAAAAAATCTTTTGGTACCATTTTTATTTATGAAGCTATTATAGTGTCATAGAATCACGCAGCATGGAAGCAGGCTCTTCGGCCCAACTTGCCCGCACCGACCAACATATCATATCATATCATATATATACAGCCGGAAACAGGCCTTTTCGGCCCACCAAGTCCGTGCCGCCCAGTGATCCCCGCACATTAACACTATCCTACACCCACTAGGGACAATTTTTTACATTTACCCAGCCAATTAACCTACATACCTGTACGTCTTTGGAGTGTGGGAGGAAACCGAAGATCTCAGAGAAAACCCACGCAGGTCACGGGGAGAACGTACAAACTCCTTACAGTGCAGCACCCATAGTCAGGATCGAACCTGAGTCGACGGCGCTGCATTCGCTGTAAAGCAGTAACTCTACCGCTGCGCTACCGTGCCGCTCTGTCCTATCTACACTGGCTTCACCTGCCTGCGTTTGGCCCATATCCTACTAAACCTATCCATGTACCTAACTAAATGTTTCTTAGACGTTGTGACAATATTCCCACAATGAGTTATGAAAAACAAATTATTTCCTCGGTTCATGGTGTCTTACTATGCATGTATATCTTAAATTGATCTCATTGCAAGAAATTTGTATTTTACAATCTTCTATGTTTTAATTCATTTTAAAACCCATTTTAATTCATCTTACTAGGCATTTCCAACACGACCAGCATGTATTAAGCATCTCAAATTGGTTTTGAGAACGTGGTGGGTGTATGGAACGAGCTGCCAGAGGAGGTAGTTGTGCCAGGTACAATATTAATAATCAAACATACAATATCAACATTGGACAGGCACATGGACAGCAAGTGTTTGGATGGATATGGGCCAAACATCGGCAAATTGGGCATATTGGTCAGCATAGATGCGGCATATTGGTCAGCCGAGATGGGGCATATTGGTCAGCATAGATGAGTTGAGCCGAAGGGCCTGTTTCTGTGCTTTGTGACTCTACGACTCAAAGCTGTGGTGATCTACTTTCTTGAAATACTGCAAGTCTTCTATGAAGGCATTTGTAATCACGTATAGTCTTTCTGCAGACTGGATAGCACGCAACAAAAAGCTTTATGTACACCTGACAATAGACTAAACTAACTAACTGTGCAAGAAGGAACCAGCTAACTGGATGAGGAGTTGCAGGGTTTAGAGATTGTGATGACGATGGAAAGATGACAGGTTTCCCAGTCAGTTTGGTGAGAGACATGGTGGTGGTCCCAGGGATCTGCTGCCTTTGAACTTCGAGGTTAGGAGGTGATGACAGAGGAGCCTGAGGGAGTAACTGCAGCTCACTTTGCAGGTGATACCCATTGCAGCTTTGAAACACAGGATGGTGGAGAGAATGAATGCTTTGTGAGGCTGACAGGGTACCAGTCAAGTAGGCTGCTTTGGCCTGGATGGTTTTGAGCTTCTTGAATGTTGTTGAAGCTGACCTCCCAAGTGGAGGGTATTCCACTATGCTCTAGACTGGTGCCTTACAAAAGGTGTAAGGATCCAGGGGGGTGGGGGTTAGGAGCTGGGCGACTTGCCACCGCATACAAGGGCGGCACGGTGGTGCAGCGGTAGAGTTGCTGCCTTACAGCGAATGCAGCGCCGGAGACTCAGGTTCGATCCTGACTACGGGCGCCGTCTGTACGGAGTTTGTACGTTCTCCCCGTGACCTGCCTGGGTTTTCTCCGAGAGCTTCGGTTTCCTCCCACACTCCAAAGACGTACAGGTATGTAGGTTGATTGACTGGGTAAATGTAAAAATTGTCCCTAGTGTGTGTAGGATAGTGTTAATGTGCGGGGATCGCTGGGTGGCGCGGACTCGGTGGGCCGAAGGGCCTGTTTCTGCGCTGTATCTCTAAATCTAAATCTAAAATCTAAATCTAAATCTAAAAATACTTTGTACTCTGTACCTGACCTGTTCTTCTAGCCACAGTTTTCGGTAACATTTGTGGTCAATCATGACCCTCAACATATTGAGCGGGGCACTTGAAGATGGGAACACTATTGGATGTCAAGTCAGGCAGCATCTCTGGAGGACATGGATAAGTAATGTTTCGGGCCGAGATATTGGATGTAACTGGCCTTAAATGTTCTGGAGTTGACATTGGCTCCTTTGCCAACTGTGCACTCAAATGTTTCTGAGTAATTTTATCTACAGGAACAGATTTGTAGCCTCACATTGAGGGATCAGGAAGGACGAATGAAGAGCGCCAGAGACCTGGGTTCGATCCTGACTATGGGTGCTGTCTGCACGGCATTTGTACATTCTCCCCATGATCTGCTCCCCACGATGTAGGCTTTCTCCAGGATCTCCCATTTCCTCCCACACTCCAAAGGTGTACACGTTTGTGGGTTAATTGGCTTGGTATTATTGTAAATTGTCTCTAGTGTGTGTAAGACAGTGCTAGTATGCGGGAATCACTGGTCGGTGCAGACTTGGTGGGCCGAAGGGCCTGTTTCCATGCTGTATCTCTGAAGTAAACTCTAAACTAAACTAAAGAGAAACACGATGATTTAAAACAATAATGTCATGAAGGCAGCTCACATCCATAACAGGAGGTTAACATGTCAGATGTTCTTGTATCAGTTGGACATGAACCCACGAACCAAAACTGCCCTCACCATTTCAAATCCGATTGTGATAATTGACTTAAAATCAATGACTTCAAAACAAAACTGGCTTCATTACATAATGCGAATTGTATTTAATCTGATACATAATGAAACACATTTTTGCCTCTGGATAACTTTACTTTTATTGTCGATTATTTAATAATGTGTCATTTACAGCAGATTACAATGGCTTAAACTGAAAGATATTTTTGTCACCGGATTTTTAAAATAAAATTCATGTAATTGGTTCTCTACCATCTGATATAATCGGCAAATATAAAAGTTTCAGGAATAGTGTTGTAGATTGCATTTACATAGCTGCTGATGTCCAGCAGTTAATTTATTTTTTATATTGTCTATTTGCTATTTTCCCTGTCTAACTTATTTATTGGAGTTGGAGAGATATTGCTCCTAGTTTGGAGCTACAGTGGCACAGCTGGTAGAGCTGCTGCCTCACAGCACCAATGCTCAGGTTCGATCCGGACTTTGGATGACGTCTGCGTGGAGTTTGCACATTCTCCATTGAGTCATAGAGTGAAACAGTCCCTTCGGCCCAACTTGCCCACACCGGCCATCATGCCCCAGCTACACTAGTCCCACCTGCCCGCGTTTGGTCCACAACCCTCTAAACCAGTCCTGGAAATTGCCCCTGGTGTGTGGGAAGTGGGATAACACAGAATTAATATGAACAGGTGATCATACAGGCCCAAACTTTCCATGCTGTATTTTACAATCAAAAACCATAATTTTATAATCTGTCAAACAATTACATGTATTTTCTTGCAGAGAACAAAAATAATTTTTCAGTGCAGTTACATTTTAGTGCACAAGGAATCATAGTTGTGTAAGGCCATTTCGTCCCTCAAGCCTGCTATGCCATGCACTAAGACCATGTTTCGTCTTTCAGAGTGCCACTGTCCTGCACTAACCTTATATACTTAATTATCTTAACGTCTAAAAAAATATTGTCCCTTTAGAGTGATCCAGCGTGGAAACAGGCCCTTCAGCCCAACTTGCACACACCAGCCAACATGTTCCAGTTACTTTAGTCCCACCTGCCCGCGTTTGGCCCATATCCCTCCAAACCTGTCTTATCCATGTATCTGTCTAACTGTTTCTTAAACGTTGGGATAGTCCCTACCTCCTCTGGCAGCTTGTTCAATATATATGCTCTATCTTGAGCATATTCAGTAATTGAGCCTCTAGAGCTATTTTCTAACATCCAACGCCCTCTGAATGCGGAAACCTCGTCTCATCTCTGTCCTGAAAGTCCAATCCAATTGAGACTGTTAGCTTTAACTCTAAACATCTCAAACAGAGGAATCATTAACTCCTCATCTGCCCTATCAAGCCCCATAAAGATCTTATATGTTTTAAAGAGATCATTTCTCATCCTTCCCCTGAAGAGATTACAGGTCCAGTCTATTTATACGCCAAACTTGACATTCTGTGAATCAATCTGGTGATTTTTTTTGCATTCCTTTAAGCATAAGTATGGGTGAACCCCCATCTTACGTTTCTTCAGGTAACAGACGTTTGCTCTTATAGAATAAGAAAATAACTGCAGATGCTGGTACAAATCGAAGGTATTTATTCACAAAATGGTGGAGTAACTCAGCAGGTCAGGCAGCATCTCAGGAGAGAAGGAATGGGTGACGTTTCGGCTCGAGACCCTTCTTCAGTCTGAAGAAGGGTCTCGACCCGAAACGTCACCATTCCTTCTCTCCTGAGATGCTGCCTGACCTGCTGAGTTACTCCAGCATTTTGTGAAATAAATACCTTCGATTTGCTCTTTTAGAGTTCACAAACCTCTGCTCAAAAATGTGAAATATCATATCATATCATATATATACAGCCGGAAACAGGCCTTTTCGACCCACCAAGTCCGTGCCGCCCAGTGATCCCCGTACATTAACACTATCCTACACCCACTAGGGACAATTTTTACATTTACCCAGCCAATTAACCTACATACCTGTACGTCTTTGAAATACGTAATAAAATTCACCATTAAGTGCAAAAAAGTAAATAACTTTTTTCTATCCTACACACTAAGAACAATTTTACAGAAGTCTTTAACATAAACCCGCACGTCTTTGGAATGTGGGAGGAAATCGAAGCATCCGGGGAAAACCCACACGGTCACCGGGAGAGCGTGCAAACACCGTACAGACAGCACCCGTAGTCAGGATCGAACCGAGGTCTCTGGCGCTGCAAAACAACAACTCTACCGCTGCGCCACCGTGCCGCACTTGCCCTTTGCTTAGCACATCTAATTCCACCAAAGGCTCTTTACATCCTCGTCACAACCCATAGATACTGTCACATGGCTTCATATCATCAGCAAACCTGGTTATTTTTATAGGCTGGAACTGGATGTCAAGTATCCCGACAGGCTTTGGGACGATGCTACCAGCTAGAGACAGACAGAGCGAAACGCTGGGAACAGGAGAACAAAGAAACACTGTGAAAATGATCACGTGATGGACATCTGGTGAGAACAGAGCTGCAAGTAACTTAATGGCTAGGCAGTACATGGCCTTGAGATGATAAGGTGGCTGGGAACGGCCATTTTGCAAAGGAACTGTATGATGAGAATGAAAATATGAACAGGCAACGTAATTAAGAACTCCCCAGCCTGATAAGGAATGAAGAAGCGTTTTGTTTATTCAGCACTTGGATGAGTGACAACTCGAGATGATTGACTTTAGAATTGTGAGAGCCTTGGGTGAGAACAAAGACTTCCTTTAGGAGTATAAGAAAATAACTGCAGATGCTGGTACAAATCGATTTATTCACAAAATGCTGGAGTAACTCAGCAGGTCAGGCAGCATCTCGGGAGAGAAGGAATGGGTGACGTTTCGGGTCGAGACCCTTCTTCAGACTGATGTCGGGGGTGGGACAAAGGAAGGATATAGGTGGAGACAGGAAGATAGAGGGAGATCTGGGAAGGAGGAGGGGAAGGGAGGGACAGAGGAGCTATCTGAAGTTGGAGAAGTCAACGTTCATACCACCGGGCCGCAAACTGCCCAGGCGAAATATGAGGTGCTGCTCCTCCAATTTCCGGCGGGCCTCACTATGGCACTGGAGGAGGCCCATGACAGAGAGGTCAGACTGGGAATGGGAGGGGGAGTTGAAGTGCTGGGCCACCGGGAGATCAGTGGCGTTAATGCGGACCTTTAGGAGATTGAAGAAAAATTAGTATAAAAGAAGGGCGGGCCGAGACATCGGCAGCGACAACCTGGGAACAACCATCGCAAGGAGGAGGGTCCCTGAGTTCGAAGCTCAGAGAAGACGACCCCCTACCACCAGAGAGAATCAGGCCAATTCATTCATAAGGGTAATATCTGACTCCAAGTCACGAGTTTTGTGATTTAGTTTAAGAAGTGATAAGTTGAAATAGTAAAGTAAATGAGAAGTTATTAGAAGTCAATTGTTTGCATGCATGTTAGACAATAGACAATAGACAATAGGTGCAGGAGGAGGCCATTCAGCCCTTCGAGTCAGCACCGCCATTCAATGTGATCATGGCTGATGTTTAAGTGATCATGTGATCATGGCTGATGTTTAAGTTACTCGAGTGTTAATAAAGATTAAGTTGTACTAAACCTTGGTTTAGAGTCTTTTGTTCGACACGTCAGTTGATACCCTATAGAGGTAATGGGGTCAACATTTTACACTTGATCCCCTCTTCCAAATTACTGACACAGAGTGGAAACACCAAGGTCCCCACACAGATCTCTAGGGCACCCTTCTGGTCACAGCCTTTCAACCCAATAAGCGTCCATTTGTTCATTCTCTTTTTTTTTGTCTATTAGTCAATCCTCAATCCATGTCATATTTTATGCCCAATATTGTGAAATATTTTTTACTATAGTCTCTTCTGCAGTACCCTGCTGAAGGCCAAGACTACCTTCTCAATTGGTTTACCCTCATTGATTGTTTAGATGCAACCTTAAAATAATCTACCAAATTTTACAAATGTGGTTATTCCATGTAGACTCTGCTCAATCCTACTACAATTAAACACTATTAATCTGCACCCACACGGCTCATGTGGTGGTGGACTATTGGATATTACTTCACTTAATACACCAACACATTTATAGTGTAAACAAAAAAAGCTGGAGTAACCCAGCGGGTCGGGCAGCATCTCCGGAGAAAAGGAATAGGCGACGTTTCGGGTCAAGACCCTTCCTCAGACCAAGAGTCGAGGGAGTGGAAACCAAGAGATATGAAAAGGTACATAGAGGCTGTTGATCTTAGATGTCACATGGTGGTTTGGTATAAGGCATTTTCCAGTGAACTAGGAGAGTTAACGGGAGTATACTGACCCCTAAAGCTCCAGCGAGTTTAAAGGAAGTGCAGGAAATGGAATCAAGTGAACGATGTGCTGAACATTTGAATTTCTGAACAATAGGATTGTTTCAGATTTTTACTATATATTCCAAGTGCCTGTTTGCCACTTCCTTAGTAACAAATTGCAGCTTTTTACCTGCAGCTGAAAAGCTCATTTCTCGGCCATTCAAAATGTAACAAAAGCACTAAAGTCAAATACCAATTTTCATTGCTACTACTAAACAGTGTGCATGTGTTAAAAAGGTTTGGTAAGTCATTGCTAAAAAAGCACAAGGGGTTGCTGTCCACTCCTCCCTTCTAATGTCATAAGGTCAAGTCAAAGATTCCCCCAGGGTCATATAAGTATAAGAAAATAACTGCAGATGCTGGTACAAATCGAAGGTATTTATTCACAAAATGCTGGAGTAACTCAGCAGGTCAGGCAGCATCTCGGGAGAGAAGGAATGGGTGACGTTTTGGGTCGAGACCCTTCTTCAGACTGATGTCGGGGGGCGGGACAAAGGAACGATATAGGTGGAGACAGGAAGATAGAGGGAGATCTGGGAAGGAAGAGGGGAAGAGAGGGACAGAAGAACTATCTAAAGTTGGAGAAGTCGATGTTCATACCACTGGGCTGCAAGCTGCCCAGGGTCATGTGATTTGATCCTATTGAAATACCTATGTTCATGTTCTCTTGTGACAGGGCCTTCAGAAAGAAATTTTAGGCCATATTTTAGATCAATAGACGGTCATCAACCTGAAACATTAACTGTGTTTCCTTCTGCATGGAAGCTGTTTGACCTGTTGAGTGTTTCCTGCTTTAGTTTCGTTTAGTTTGGAGATAAAGCAAGGAACAGGCCCTTTGGCCCACCGAGTCCGCACCGACCAGCGATCTCCGCACACTAAAACTTTCTTACACACACTAGGGACAATTTACAAGTTTACCAAAGTCAATGAATCTACAAACCTGCATGTCTTTAGAGTGTGGGAGGAAACTGGAGCACCCGGAGAAAATCCACGCGGGTCACGGGCAGAACGTACAAACTCCGTACAGAAGGCACCCACAGTCAGGATCGAACCCGGGTCTCTGGCGCGGTAGGGCAGCAACTCTACCGCTCTACTGTTGCTCCACTATGCCGCACTGTGCTGTTTTGATTTAATCTCTTCTTTTTTTAAAATTTATATTTTTATTAAGAAATATGACACATGAAAATGAAAAACAATGTCAGTTCAATGATGAGAATCACAGTCAAAGGATAGAGACAAAAATGGCAATACTACAATCAAAGTACTGTGTATCTCAATAGATTGAAATAAAAACTAGTCATACTTTCTGTTTTGACAATTTCGAGATGTCCTTAAATTGAGATTAAAATATGTCTCACAACAATAGTTTGTGGGCAAAAAAAAAGTCCTCATTCTCTACCCCATTTAGCATTTTAAACACTATCGTAAAACTGTCATTTGGCTAGTTTCTTTTCAAGGATGAAGAAGTCTAATTTCAAATCATATAGATTTTGGACTTTAGCAATACTAGCGCAGAAACAGGCCCTTTTGCCCACCGAGTCCGTGCCGACCAGCGATCACACCGTACGTTAACATACGCACTGGAGACAATTTTTACAACTTACCGAAACCAATAAACCTACAAACCTCTACACCTTTGGAATGTGGGAGGAAACCGGAGCACCGGTAGAAAACCTACATGGTCACAGGGAGAACGTATAAACTACATATGGACAACACCCGTAGTCAGGATCGAACCCGTGAGGCAGCAACTCCATCGCTGCGCCACCGTGCCACCTAAAACTCACCCTCGTTCTTTCTTCTACATTCCATTCAAGCCCAGGAAGGCAAACCGACTGGACAATGGACCCCATTGAAGGAGGCCCAAGGTGCTTGACAGTTTTGCCACAACATACAGGCATTGAACTTCAGCACATTCGCTGTGCCTGTTGGCAGCAGCCGCAGTCAGGATCGAACCCGGGTCTCTGGCACTGTAAGGCAGTAGTTCTACCACTTCACCACTGTGCCTCCCCTTTTTTTAGTTGCTCTGCTACTTATGAAACCCTGATGATAGCCAATTAAAATTTAACAATAGACTTTGTTGTAATATTTACATCTTCAGAATGTTTTTTGTTAAACAGAATCAAATCTGTGAAAAGCAGTTTGCCTCAATAGCAAGAAATGTGTCTTAATTTACAGCAAATAGATTGTTACAGCTTGAGAAAGATTTTACTCCACACTTAAAAACTACCAATAAAACTAAAATAGGGAACAGATGAAATTGTTTTCCTTTGCACAATAAAAGCTTTATGGCTTAAGATTGTAAGTGATGCTATTCCAATAAAAAATGTTTCTGAAATTCTCTTTTGCATAACAACTGGTGACTATCACATGTTATTTAACATAATTTATATTTTAAGAAACATCACAAACTAATGCATTATTTATTGCCCCGTGCATTTTCTGGATTCCATTGATACACTTGCAAAACAGATAAAAGATGCTTATGGACAGGTCTGGTCCTTAAAGACACATTGAATACCACCGTTCACACTAGCCCAAACATCAGAAGGAAACAAAAAGAATAAACAGGGAGATATTTTTCAGATTGTAAATCCTCATCATTCTGAAATTGGTCCAGCTAACTTCAAGGGGTTTATAGCATCATAAATATTCAGTGAAAATGCTGTTGATGGCACTTCTACCAAACCCACACACTTCCCACAAGTTCCATCTGCTAATCCTAACGCTACACAAGACATGCCAAGATTCACTGAGAGTGTACGCCTTGCTTTTTTTTGTTGCAAAATATACATTGCCTTCAACCATTTTATCAAGCATCAAAACAAAGCTTTGGTTTCAAAATGAATCCTGCTACTTCTTATTGACAAAGATCAGGCACATGAGGAATAGTTTGGGTAGGTGCACAGAGTCTTTTGCCCAGAGCAGGTGAATCGAGGACCGGAGGACATAGGTTTAAGGTGAAGGGGAAAAGATTTAATAGGAATCTGAGGGGTAACTTTTTCACACAAAGGGTGGTGGATGTGTGGAACAAGCTGCCAGAGGAGGTAGTTGAGGCAGGGACTATCCTAGCGTTTAAGAAGCAGTTAGATAGGTACATGGATAAGACAGGTTTGGAGGGATGTGGGCCAAAGGTGGGCAGGTGGGACTAGTGTAACTGGGACATGTTGGCCGATGTGGGCAAGTTGGGCCGAAGGGCCTGTTTCCACATTGCATCATTCTATGACTCTATGACATAAGATGAGCCCGCTGCCTTTTAGTGCTGCTGCTACTGTGTGCAGCCAATGAACTGAATGGGTGGCATGAAGATATCAACTGTAACAGCTTTCAGCAAGAATTTATTGTGCTGTGGATGTCGGAGTTAATCGCATACTAAGTATACTTTCACTTTTTAAATTATCCACTTTAACATCTAAATGCCCATAAGTTGTGTTAGCCATACCAAAATCCCCAGAATAGGGTATAAGATTTATACTGGTGACCAGGTCAACCAATACAGAGTGGCAATAAAGAGTGCAACAATGATCATAGATTACTCAAGGTAATAAAGTAAATTGACTGCTTTGTCTATAAATATTGTTGAAATTCCCATTTCATTCATAGTTCAGTTTAGTTTAGTGTGGGCATACAGCATGAATGGAAACAGGCCCTTCGGCCCATTGAGTCCACGCCGACCAACGACCACCCTTGCACAATTTCTATCCGAGGGGCAATTTACAGAAGCCAACTAACCTACAAACCTGCACGTCTTTGGAGTGCGGGATGAAACCGGAGCACCCAGAGGAAACCCATGCGGTCACGGGAAGAACGTACAAACTCCTTACAGACAGCACCCATAGGTCAAGATCGAAGCCAGGCGTCTGGTGCTGGAACTCTACTGCTAAAGTTGGTGCATTTACATTGTACACCTTAACAGCAGTGAGGAGATACCATGCTATCCACAGTTGAGAAATCACATAAGAAGTATATGCTTATTGCTACAAGGTGGATGCATGCGGCAGTTATTGTTTAGGCAGCGATATCCCATAAACAGCAATGAGATGAACGACAAGCAAGTCTATATTTTGGTAAAGGGAACAGAAGGAACTGCAGATGCCGATTTTGAGAGTGTTGTTTGTGAGTCTAGGCAACAGATGAACATGCCCTGCACCGAGACAGACAACAGCTGGGAAAGTGCTGGTGAATATTTATCAGGAAGTTTGGGGCTCCCAAGTTCCCTGACAAGTAATACAAGAAACAGAACTGCCAGGATTTCTTAGGAACATTTTCAGATCAACAGAGCGATTCAGCTTGGACACCCACCTGAGTCATTCCAAGCAGGAATGGGAGATTTAGCTGTTGAATTATTTGGGTTTATTTGGCCTTGTAGTTGCCCCACAGCACAGCAAATATTTTGGAAACTTTACGTATACATTCCTTGCACACAAAACATTAACTGTCTGTGTGCTTTTATTTAAAGCACACATTTCAAATTATATCCTGCTGCTGATTATTTCAGTTTTTTGATCATTTCTTTTAAACTCAACCCCATTGCATCTACTAAGCCGGCATCCAGCAACTGTTGTTTATTAGATTAACTACTGGCACTCTATTAAAGTACAGCAACTTTGGATGCCAAAATACTTTACGTTATTTTGTCTATGCATTTTGAAATTATATTTTCAATATCCTCAAGGTTAGCTTACCTTGTGGCTTCATTTATAATATAAGATTTATATAATATAATAAGTGAAAATGGTACAATTATGGAGGGCTTTTACAAAACCAGCTTTTGGTATGGTCAGACAGAATCTGTGGATAGGTTTCACTTGTTCTTACGAACAAAGATTTCTTTAGTGTGTCAGATGCAGAAAGATGGCAGAAGCTTGATGGATCATAAGAACATTATATTTAGTTTAGTTTAGAGATACAGTACAGAAACAGGGCCTTCGGCCCACTGAGTCCACGCCGACCAGCGATCCCCACACATTACCACTATCCTACATGCACTAGGGACAATTTACATTCATACCAAGCCAATTAACCTACAAACCTGTACATCTTTGGAATGTGGGAGGAAACTGAAGATCTCAGAGAGAAAACCCATGCGGTCATGGGGAGAACGTACAAACTCCATACGGACAGCACCCGTAGTCAGGATCAAACCCGGATCTCTGGCTGTAAGGCAGCAGCTCTACCACTGCGCCACTGTGCCACCCCTTGTTAGTAAGCAATGTTCCTGCTCCACCGTTCAAGATGATAATGGCTAATGTAATCTTTTTTCTCAGTATTATTTTCTTTCTTGATCCCCATTAGAGCAACAAAAAACATGTGTGTACTAATAGAAATAACAGTACCTTAACTATTGCCCCCATCATGACATAAAGAGATAGGATGTAAAATTCTGATTGGGTAGACAATCAGACCTTTTCCCCCATTGTGGAAATATTCAACACGAGAGGGCATAGCCATCGGGTGAGAGGGGGAAGGTTTAATGGCGATGTGAGGGGCAAGTTTTTTATTACACAGAGAGCGGTGGGGGCCGGGAACGCACTGCCAGGGGTGGTGGTAGTGGCATTTAAGAGGCCTTTGGATAGATACATGGAGGTGCAGGGATTAGAGAGATATGGATCATGTAGAGTTAGATGAGATCAGGTTAACTTGGCATCATACATGGCACAAACATTATGGGCTGAAGGGCCTGTTCCTATCCTGTACTGTTATATGTTATATGTTATATGTTATGTGTTATGTGTTATGTGTTGTGTGTTATGTGTTATGTGTTATGTGTTATGTGTTATGTGTTATGTGTTGTGTGTTGTGTGTTATGTGTTATGTGTTATGTGTTATGTGTTGTGTGTTGTGTGCTGTGTGTTGTGTGTTGTGTGTTGTGTGTTGTGTGTTATGTGTTATGTGTTATGTGTTATATGTTATATGTTATATGTTGTCTGCCCTCTGCCCTCTGCCCTCTGCCCTCTGCCCTCTGCCCTCTGCCCTCTGCCCTCTGCCCTCTGCCCTCTGCCCTCTGCCCTCTGCCCTCTGCCCTCTGCCCTCTGTCCTCTGTCCTCTGTCCTCTGTCCTCTGAAATATTTTTCTAAATACCCATGGGGACATTTCATGGAATTTCTCTTTTGGCAACAAAACATTGCTGCTCATGTTTAGTGTGGAGATACAGCATGGAAACAGGCCCTTCGGCACACTGAGTCCACGCTAAGCCTACACAATTTCTATCCGAGGGGCAATTTACAGAAACCAACTAACCTACAAACCTGCACGTCTTTGGGGCGTGGGAGGAAACCGGAGCACCCGGAGGAAATCCCACGCGGTCACGGGAAGAATGTGCAAACTCCTTACAGACAGCACCCAAAGGCAAGATCGAAGCCGGGTCTCTGGCGCTGTAAGGCAGCAACTCCACTGCTAAAGTTGTACACTTTAACAGCATCAGGAGATACTATGTTATCCACAGTTGAGAAATCACATTGCTTTAGCCACAAAACAATGCTACTCAGGTTTTGAAAACAGATAAACCTGCAACTGAAACAATACGAACCAAGACGGAATGGTTTTTACCAATAGAGAGAGTTTACGGTCTTTGGGAGGAGATTTTTTCTGAGCTGCAATTACCTGTCATTCCCAGGTAATATAGTACATGCTATTAAAGACAATTACCGGTGAGCATTAAGCATTTGATGTTCATTATCACCATCATTTCTACGGATGTATGAAGATATGATTAATGGAGATGTTGCTGCTTTATAAATTTCAAGTATTTAGTCTTAGTCCATTAATTTTTTGAGGACAAAGTACTTTTCCTCCTCCATCTGTTACAGTGATTTTCAATTAGTATTCTATGATCCACATACAAAATTGGCTGAAGTGTGGATTTTTTCCTAACTGCGGATGTCAATGCACTCAATTTAACATGGAATCATTGAGTCATTGAGTAATCTGGCAGGAAAACAGGCCCTGGGGTCTATGCCAACCATTCTGAAGAAGGGTCCTAGCCTGAATCGTCATCTATCCATATTCTCCAGAGATGCTGCCTGACCCGCTGATACAAATACACCTCACGGACCATCTGATGTTTGATGGATATAATTCAGCCCTCACCCAAAGCAATATTACTTTGTAGTTTTCATCATAATAATCAATAGAAATCTTACAGATTAAGATACTAAAGTAAGGAGGGATGAAAACCTAAGATATTTATGAACTAGAACTCCTGTAAGATGGCCTGGAAATATAAGGCAGGATCCAATGAACGCCTGCCTCTAGCAGTTGTAGCTGTAATTTGTACCGCATAGAATCATCGACAAGCACCACCAGCTCATGTGTGGGAAGCAACTGCAGATGCTGGTTAAAACTGAAGAGAGACACAAAAAGCTGGAGTAACTCAACTGGACAAGCAGCCTCTCTGGAGAGAAGGAATGGGTGACGTTTCAGAGCGCGATCCTTCTTCGGACTTCTTTCTTCCCACCAACTCATGCCTACGTTCAATAGGTTGATCCTGTGGCATCTTCCATGCAGTGCTGGCCACATTGGTACAAGGGGGAGAGAGATCACCCAGCTATCTCTCATGTGTTAGCTGAACCATGTTAACTGTGTGTGGGGTGGCACAGTGCCGTGGCGGTAGAGTTGCTGCCATACAGTGTCAGAGACCCAGCTTAGATCCTGACTATGGGCGCTGTCTGTACGGAGTTTGTATGCTCTCCCCTTGACTGCGTGGGTTTTTCCCAGATGCTCCAGTTTCCTCCCACACTCCAAGGATGTACAGGTTTGTAGTTTAATTGGCTTTGGTAAAAATTGTACATTGACCTTAGTATGTAGGGTGATGCTAGTATACAGGAATTGCTGGTCGGCACGGACTCAGTGGGCTGAAGGGCCTGTTTCTGCGCTGCATCTCTAAACTAAACTAATTAAAAATCCCAACATTAGTGGTGTTATTTTTCAAGTGCTTTGAGGTGTGCACTGTAAATCTTGAAAGCAAATAAGTGAGCTGGGAGCACCATTGGAAACTTTGAGCTTTGTGCTGGGTCTTATATTTTGAAACCTTTTAGTGAGAGAGATAAAATCCAAATTGCAGACAAAGTGAAGATAGGCACAAAATGTTGGAGTAATTCAGTGGGTCAGGCAGCATCTCTGGAGAAAAAGGATAGGTGAGGTTTTGGGTCAGGACACTTCTTTAGACTGTT
Source organism: Rhinoraja longicauda (assembly GCF_053455715.1). Classification (NCBI taxonomy): domain Eukaryota; kingdom Metazoa; phylum Chordata; class Chondrichthyes; order Rajiformes; family Arhynchobatidae; genus Rhinoraja; species Rhinoraja longicauda. The sequence goes on along the minus strand of NC_135965.1, from coordinate 40,511,939 downwards.
CCTCATCTCCTTCAATACATCAGAGGGGCCTTTGGTTAAGTGAGGAAAAGAGTGTAAGATCAAAACACAGTTCAAACCTCAAGGTCTACTGGCGACAGTAATCCTTGCCCTCTGGAAGCATAGAGGAGAGGCAGCCCAGTAATTGACTCACTGAACAGTGAAAACACTGGGAAAATCATATTGTCCCAGGAGTGGCCAACAGTGGGTGATCCTAGGATGACACAAAAAAGCAGGAGTAACTTAATGGGACAGGCAGCGTCTCTGGAGAGAAGGAATGGGTGATGTTTCAGGTCGAGAACCTTCTTCAGACCTCAGCGGGAGAGATAGATCAGCCTTGATTAAATGGCGAAGTAGACTTGATGGGCCGAATGGCCTAATTCTACTCCTATTCCTTATGACCTTATGACATGGTACAAGTTCCTCAGTGGGGAATGATGACATCTTGCAAAATGTAAAAATCATTATTATTATGCTTTTCACTGCAAATAAGTCCATCTTCAATTGCATGAACATTATGCAGCGAATGTGTAGTTGATTTTCTTTGTCTCCCTTGCTCTATCATTTTTCCAGAAAAGCAATCACAAGCAAACCAAATATTCCATGAACAGCCAATATTTTTGCAGCACATTTTGCAACCAAATAATTGTGACTATTTGTGTTTTCAAACGACTTCATTTGTATCTCACACCATACTCAGTACACTGCATTGCATAACATAGAATATGTTATTTTGGCACACATTAATCATTGTGCAATGTTGTAACATAGTTGTGTTTATTTCACTGCTGTGCTGCAAAATTCATATAAGTTAATATCCCTTTTCAATGTAAATATACTGCAACAAATATCAAGCATGATATCAATACCAAACATATCTTAATGCTGGAATCTTTTTGCCTACTAGACTCCTTCAAAGCATTGTTGAGATAAAGGCCATTCTATGTATACTCCAGGTTTTGATACACCACAAAATTGTTATCTTGACATTGCCTTGAGTTAAAAGTTCATCGACAGACAGTTTTACCTAATTCCCCTTCTCCTTCATTATGTAGCTCCATTTGAAGTTATTTCAATTAATACAAAATCATTCCATCTCTTAACTGCCCCTTCATATTACATTGTATTTCCATTACCTCATGGAAGCAGGCCATTTGGCCCATTGGATCTATACCAGCTCTCAGAACAATCCTATTAATCACCATTTATTTTCCTGTAACCTATTCTCTCCTTCATAACTCAGTAACTCCCTCTAGATTCTCTTAACACCCAACCAGATCAGAGGCAATTTACAGAAGCCGATTAATCTGCCAACCAGCAAGTCTTTGGGATGTGAAAGAGAGCTGGTACACCTGGATGAAAACTGTGCAGTCACAGAGAGTGTGTGGACGACACCCAGAATGAGGACTGCACCCAGGATTGCACCCAGATTGCTGGAGTGATCAGGCAGCAGCTCTCCTTTGAGATGGTCCAGCAGCTCGTTCAGTTCTTCATAAGTTTGTAAATACCGGGAGCAGAATTAGGCCACGCGGCCCATCAAGTCCACTCCGCCACTCCATCATGGCTGATCTTTCTTTCCCTCTCACCCCCATTCTCCTGCCTTTGCCCCATAATCCCTGACACCCGCACTAATCACGAATCTGTCAATCTCCACCTTGAAAATATACATTGACGCCCTCTACAGCCGACTGTGGCAATGAATTCCACAGATTCACCACCCTCTGACTACAGAAATTCCTTCGCTTCTCCTTTCTAAAGGTATAAAGGTACATCCTTCTATTCTGAGGCTATGCCCTCTGGTCCTAGACTCCCCCACTAGTGGAAACATCCTCTCCACATTCACTCTCTGCAGGCCTTTCACTATTCAGTAAGTTTCAATGAGGACAACCCCCCCCCCCCCCCTCCATCACTCTAAACCCCAGCGAGTACAGGCCTTATCAAGTTCTGTCAACTTGTCAGTCAAAACTAAATGAGAATAAGGCTGGTCAGACCATCTACCATCACCTTGGTCCCTGAATCAGAAATGGTAAAGGAACATCCAGTCCAGTTGATCCTGTGAAATACTCCCAAGGACCATATGGGTACCTCTGCCCAAAGTCGTGGCCTTGAAAACTTACCAGGATTTACAATGGTTCTGACTGTTGAAAGCATCAAGGACAATGCGAGCTATTGACAGGTACAGAAATGCATTTTTTAAAATGCAGTGGTCCGTCACTTTAATGTTATCACTGCTTCAGTTCGCAGTGAAGAAAGATAGCAGCACAGGGTTGGGAGGCTTGCAGATCTAGAAATGAAATGCCAACTTGTTAAGTTTCAACATGCCAAGCTGACTAAATGGAAAAAGCAGCGAACAAATGTCAAAGATAAGTGATGCCATATGCAATAGATCAAATCACAGCTCTGCAGTCCTGTGACGTCCAACATTGAATGATGGTGAAAAAAAATTAAATGGCCAATGGATAGAAGAATCTGCAAAAGCAGACCGAGCTTCAATGATGTTGGGCCCAGCACACGTGCCAAAACCAAGGAACAAGCATCTGGAAACATGTTCAACCTGCGTTGAGTGGATTTATTTCATGTGTTGATATTTTGTCCTTTAGCTTCTCTGGCAAACTTTCCTTTGGTCAACCGAGTCCACGCGGACCAACACTCAGCCGTACGCCAGTTCTATTCCACACACTCACTAGAAACAATTTGCAGAAGTCAATTAACCTAGAAACCTGCACTTCTTCGGAGTGTGGGAAGAAACCAGAGCACTGGAGGAAATCCACACAGTCACAGGAAGAACATACAAAATGCGCAAGGTCGAGACAGACCTGAGCCTTTGATGCTGTAAGGCAGCAACTCTAACGCTGCGCCACTGCACCAACATGAACAGAACATTTAGTTATTGCATTGTGTGTTCATAAAATATGCCATGTCAAGAACTTTGGTAGTGATATACTTGCACTGGGTAGTAGTTGGGTTGGGTAATAATGCCGAAGATAGACACAAAACACTGGAGTAACTCAGCGGGACAGGCAGCGTCTGTGGAGAGAAGGAATGGGTGACGTTTCAGGTCGAGGCCCTTCTTCAGACTGGTTAAGGATAAGGGAAATGAGAGATATAGACGATGATGTAGACAGATAAAAAACAATGAATGAAAGATATGCAAAAAAGTAACGATGATAAAGGAAACGGGCCATTGTTTGCTGTTTGTTGGGTGAAAACGAGAAGTTGGTGCAACTTGGGTGGGGGAGGGATAGAGAGAGAGGGAATGCTGGGGCTATCTGAGGTTAGGGAAATCAATACTGATACCACTGGGCTATAAGCTGCCCAAGGTAAATATGAGATGCTGTTCCTCGCAGTACTGTGCTGTACTGTGAAGTGTTATTTTAGAATTGTTCACCAGAGGGCAGCAACATATTGAACAATCCACGCTGCTAACTTTCTCAATTCCAAAATGAAACAAGTTGATAAATTTAGATTCTCCAACTTTAGATAGTTCCTCTGTCCCTCTCTTCCCCTCCCCCTTCCCAGATCTCCCTCTATCTTCCTGTCTCCACCTATATCCTTCCTTTGTCCCGCCCCCCTGACATCGGTCTGAAGAAGGGTCTCGACCCGAAACGTCACCCATTCCTTCTCTCCTGAGATGCTGCCTGACCTGCTGAGTTACTCCAGCATTTTGTGAATATATACCTTCGATTTGTACCAGCATCTGCAGTTATTTTCTTATACGATAAATTTAGATTACTCAGCAGGATTAGTTTAGAGATACAGGCCCTTCGGCCCACCGTATACACACCGACCAGCGATCCCGCACATTAACACACACACACACACACACACACACACACACACACACACACACACACACACACACACACTTTACATTTATATCATGCCAATTAACCGACAAACCTGTACTTCTTTGGAGTGTGGGAGGAAACCAAAGATCTCGGAGAAAACCCACGTGGTCATGGGGAGAACGTACAAACTCTAGTCGAGTATAATATTCTTTGTAGCAAAGAAATTCCTTAGAAAAGGCAAGCTATTGAATTCCAACAGGTTCGATGTCAAGGTAAAAGAATCTGTGCACTAAAAGTACATTAATCAATCAGCCAGTACTTTATAATAGACCGACAAACAGAAATACAGTAGTATCGATTAGACATTGTCAGGAAAATGTTAGTCCTAATATTTCAGGTGAAATGAAACAAAATTCCAAATGTAGTAACAAGGAACTAACTGCAGGTGCTGGTATACACATCACAACACAAAATGCTGGAGTAACCATTACAGATGTGTGATTTATTTGCATCAATTTGAACTTCGTCTCTAAAAAATTCTGCAACCAAAAATGTACGATTGTTGCAAAGTTTTATGGATTTTCCAAGACTGCTTTGACTGCACTGATCAACTAATTCACTTGTTTGGTCAGGTGATGATGATAAATAAATAAAATCTGATTTTATTTATTCTCCAGCTGAGCATGAAAGGAGTCGTTTTCTGAAGCAAATTCCTTTTACAGCAAATTGTACCATTCCTCCACACAGTTTCTCTCACACTTTGCACCGCTCCCTCCCTGCTACTTTATAGCACCTCTTTGCTCCTGTTGCAGGAATCTGACACCTAAATAAAAAGTGAGAAAGACACAGTTCTCATTTTCATCCTTTGGTCCTGATAGGCGCAGACTTGGCTTTTCTGCATTCCTGAACGCCTGTGTTCAGGAATAGCTTCTTCCATACAGCCGTCAGGCTATTTAACACTACAACATAGAAACATAGAAAATAAGTGCAGGAGTAGGCCTTTCGGCCCTTCGAGCCAGCACCGCCATTCAATGTGATCATGGCTGATCATTCAAAATCAGTACCCCGTTCTTGCTTTCTCCCCACATCCCTCGATTCCGTTACCTCTAAGAGTTATATCTAACTCTCTCTTGAAAACAGCCAGTGAACTGGCCTCCACTGCCTCTGTGGCAGAGAATTCCACAGATTCACAACTCTCTGGCTGAAAAGGTTTTTCCTCATCTCAGTCCTAAATGGCCTATCACTTATTCTTAAACTGTGACCCCTGGTTCTGGACTCCCCTAACATCGGAAATATTTTTTCCTGCATCTAGCCTGTCCAATTCCTTAAGAATGTTATATGTTTCTATAATATCCCCTCTCATACCTTCTATATAATCTCCATATAAGCTCCGAACTACATAGACTTGGGGGTATTGGTTTTGTCGTTATGCACTATTATAGTTTGTAGATATATATATATATATATATATATATATATATACTGCTGCAAGTAAGGATTTTATTGTTCTGCCTGGGACATATGACAATAAAACACTCTTGAGTCTTGACTCCTTAGCTATCAATGAAGTACATAACAATTAGTGGTGTTTTTTGGCTTAAAATTGAAGAATGACATTCATCAGTTAGTGAGTGAAGACTCAGCAGATGGAATCTAATCTCGATAATGGTGATGATGATGTTTTGGGAAGTTTAATAGGGGTAAGGCATACACCATTAAGAATAGGGCCCAAGGGAGCATTATGGAATAGAGATGCCTCAGTGACCATATTCCTAAAGTGGCCAGCACTGGTAGACAGGGTGACAAACAAGACATACAGGTCATTGGTGACCATTCTTGCTTTACAAGCGGTAGAGCTATTGCCTTACAGCGCCAGAGACCCTGATTATGGGTGCTTGTCCGTACGGAGTTTGTACATTGTGACCTGCATGGGATTTCTCAGAGATCTTTGGTTTCCTCCCACACTCCAAAGACGTACTGGTTTATAGGTTAATTGGCTTGGTGTATTTGTAAAATTGTCCCCTGTGTGTTTATGTGCGGGGATCGCTGGTCGGTGCAGACTCAGTGGGCCAAAGGGCCTGTTTCCGCGCTGGGTCTCGAAACTAAACTGGACACATTGTTTTACCCAATTTCTCCCGCAATCCTCGAGTTCAACCTATTGCTTATCGTCTAGAGCACCAGTAGAGGGCAGGCTTGCGCTTTCAAACACCCTTCCACCAGTCAACATGATCTATTTTTCCATGGTTTTGCTCTAAAAATGATACCAAGAGTCTCAGCATTTGATGGCAATAAACCACAGCATAAAATAGCTTCCTGTTCCTCATCCTGTTACTTCAGAAAACCAGAACAAAGATTCACATTTTATTTACACTGACAGATCTTAATCCTGCATCCTTTCTCTCCAAATTTGGCAACTCAGCGGGTTTAAAGATCAACAAGAAAGATGTTAATATCCCAGATGAAAAAGGATACTGCTGTTCTACAACTGGAACTCTGCTACTGAGTCTGAGATGAGCATTTCTCCAATCACATCATTTTTAAATAGAGGAGCTATCAAATTGCTAAGTTGCCAGAAAGTATAACCATCACGAGGAAACAAGAAGTATCAGAAAAGAAATGTCACAATGGTTCAATGATACTTTATTGTCATAATAAATGGGGAGAAGGCAGGAACGGGGTACTGATTGAGAATGATCAGCCATGATCACATTGAATGGCGGTGCTGGCTCAAAGGGCCGAATGGCCTCCTCCTGCACCTATTGTCTATTGTCACGTGTACCTAGTTTTGTGTACAACCCGGTAAAATCATAGAAACAGACCTCACCTAAGCAGTACACAAGTGTCACCACATATTGGTGCCGACAAAGTTGTAAAAGTTCACCGAGCATTACCATCTACTGCCTCTCTCTCCCTCCCCCCCCCCCCCGTTGGGACCCCTTTGTTATGTGTGTGTGTGTGTGTGTGTGTGTGTGTGTGTGTGTGTGCGTGTGCGTGTGCGTGTGTGCCGGCCCCCATCTGCCGTCCCCCCCGCCGGGTTCAGCAAAGTGCTGGAGTAACTCAGGGGGTCAGACAGCAGCTCTGGAGATCATGGATAGGTGACATTTCAGGTCAGAACCCTTCTTCAGACTCCTGACGAAGGGTCTCGACCTGAATCGTTGCCTATCTATGTTCTCCAGAGATGCTGCCCGACCCGCTGAGGTACTTCAGCACTTTGCGTCATTTTTTGGTAAACCTGCATTGACTTGTTTCTAAGTGTCAGGAAATCCCGGGGCCCAGACCTTCAGTTTGAGCGCATTGATTTAAGTACTGAAGAAGGGTCTCGACCCAAAACGTCACCCATTCGTTCTCTCCTGAGATGCTGCCTGACCTGCTGAGTTACTCCAGCATTTTGTGAATAAATACCTTCGATTTGTACCAGCATCTGCAGTTATTTTCTTATAAGTACTAAAGGTTTATTCCTTGGGTGCAATATATGTGGAGTTTACACATTCTCTCTGTGATACCCCTGGGTGATCTATTTTCTTTCCAGATGCCGGAGATATCTTGGTTGATGGTATAATCGAGGACAGTAAATTGTACATGTGCGGCAGGATAATCTGTGTGGGGGACAGAGATGGAGAAGCGAAAGGCAAAATGGGATTAGTACAGATTGGTGCTTAACAGACTGCAAAGCTGTGATGGACTGAAGGGCCTGTTTCCTTGCGACATGACTCCATAACTCCATGAATCAGACTCAATGTACACTCGCTCAACACCGATGCCCAATTACCTCCCTCCCTCCACTGAAAGCCGACTCCCTTCTCTGGGGTTGATAGTCTGTGTACTGGCACTCACTCAAGTACCTTTCCAGCCTTGGTCACTCCATATGCCAGGCCCAAGCCTCTGCGCATTAATTTGGTCCACACCAGACCACCATTGGGGCCCCTGATGGTCAAGGCCTGAGGGGGACATCTTTCCTTCGGCGTAGCTTGATAGAATTTCTCGGCCCACATATTTAAAAACTAAGGAGTTCCTCATCTCTTGAAACAATTACATTAAGGTTTGTTTTTATTACAAAGAACCTTTGGACATTAGAGATTTAGATTTTAGACTTTAGAGATACAATGCAGAAACAGGCCCTTTGTTGCACCAAGTCCACACCGACCAGTTATCATCCCATACACTAGCACTACCCGACACACTAAGGACAATTTATAATTTTACCGAAGCCAATTAACCTTCACACCTGTATGTCTTTAGAGCGTGGAAGTAAACCAGAGAGAACCCACGCAGTCACAGGGAGAATGTGCAAACACCGTACAGACAGCACCCTTAGACAGGATCTGGCGCTGCAAGGCAGCAACTCTACCGCTGTGCCACCGTCTGCTCCTTGAGCACTTTGCAAACTAATGTTAAGGAGTTGACTCCTCTGCATTTTTACCAAGGCAAGGATTCAGTTTCCCTCAGCAGTCAGGTCAGTCTTGACTTTGGATTTATTTTACATGGTGCAGGGCCAAGAATGATTTGCACCATATCTGTGCTGACACTGACCGGGGACAGTGGGAACTTGCTGAGCCTGTGACGTAAGTGCAGCCTGCCTTTACCTTATTTCAGTGAGTGGTCAGGAAATAAAGTGGTGCCGTCAAGGCTCCTCGATGCTCTTAAAGCAAAGGGCTGGATCGTCCAACCTGTGGGGCAGGAGTTACTTAGCCATGAATTTTGGTTGGGAGGTTGCCAGATCGGCAGAGTGACTCAGAGATGACTGAACCACCAGCCTTCTGTTGCTGACAAATCCCGTTCCTTGTCATTGTCTCTAGACCATGACTACTGCAGCTCATGAATCACTAGGGAGTCCCTTTCTCCCCCCCCCCTCCCCCATTCAGCGACCCAGGTTCGGCTGAATACCTCTCTACGCATGGAATGCTGAGTTACCACAGGCCGCTCCGAGTGAAACCCATGGATGCAATGGGATCTTCGGGGTAGTCTGTGACGTTCACACGGGAGGGTTTGGAATCCAAAATGAAGCAACTCAGACTAGACCCGAAGCAACCAGACAGGAGGTTCCAGAATGGAATAGGTTCAACTTTATGCTGAGAATGTCTTGAAAATATTCCATGTATTCTATCCTTATTCAGGACTATGCAATTCAAACTTAACCAGATTTAGTTTCGTTTGGAGATACTGCGTGGAAACAGGCCCTCGGCACACCGAGTCAACGCTGACCAGCGTTCCCTGCACGCTACCACTATCCTACACACACTAGGGACGATTTACAATCTTACCAAGCCAATCAGACTACAAACCTGCACGTCTTTGGAGTGTGGGAGGAAACGGGATTTGAAATAGGTGCAGGAGGAGGCTATTTGGCCCTTCGAGCCAGCACCACCATTCAATGTGATCATGGCTGAATGTGCAAACTCCATACGGACAGCGCCCGTAGTCAGGATTGAACCCATGTCTCTGGTGCCGTAAGGCAGCAACTCAACTGTTGCACCGCTGTGCAGGTAATTATATTCCACTCATGATGCCCCTACAATATTTTACAAAAATCCAGACGAGTATCTGTACCAATGTAAACAAACACCACACGGTGGCACAGCGGTAGAGTTGCTGCCTTACTGCGCTTGCAGCGCCAGAGACCTGGGTTCGTTCCCGACTACGGATGCTGTTTATATGGGGTTTGTATATTCTGCCTGTGACTTGCAAGAGTTTTCTCCGAGTTCTTCGGTTTCCTCTCACACACCAAAGACGTACAGGTAAGTAGGTAAATTGGCTTGGTAAACGTAAAAATTGTCCCTAGTGTGTGTAGGAAAGTGTTCATGTGCGGGGATTGCTGGTCGGCGCGGACCCGGTGGGCCAAAGGACCTGTTTCCGCGCTATATCTCTAAACTAAAAAACTAAACTAAACATAGTAATTTCCTAAAAGTTAATTCCTATAAAGTCTATTGATGGTCATCTTTAAAAAGTGCTTGTTAGTTCCACATCACACCTGGGAGGTTATAATTTTTTTTTTTAAAGCACCATGTAATGGAAATAGGCAGAATTAACATCTGACGTTTGGTCTGTTGATGCTGTTAAATGAATTTTAAGTAATGTTTCACTCAGCTATTTCAACTTCAATAGACAATAGACAATAGGTGCAGGAGTAGGCCATTCGGCCCTTCGAGCCAGCACTACCATTCAATGTGATCATGGCTGATCATTCTCAATCAGTACCCCGTTCCTGCCTTCTCCCCACATCATTGCTGTGAACTGCTTCAACTGAGAACATGTAGGAAGGAACTGCAGGTGCTGGTTTTATATCGAAGATAGACACAAAATGCTGGAGTAACGGGACAGGCAGCATCTCTGGAGAGAAGGAATGGGTGACGTTTTGGGTCGACCTGAAATGTCACCCATTCCTTCCCTGCAGAGAGGTCATGTCCCATTAGTGTTCTACTGAAGAATCTTCCACAATCCATGGCTATTACGTTAATCATGAACTAAAACCTCACTTCAAGTAACTTCATCTTAAAAGCTATATAATTTGTTGCATTTTGCAATTGCAAATGCAATAATTTCCAGGGTGTCACGGTGGCGCAGCGGTAGACTTGCTGCCTTACAGCGCCAGAGACCCAGGTTCGATCTTGACTACGGGTGCTATCTGTACGGAGTTTGTACATTCTCCCCATGACTGCGTGGGTTTTCTCCGGTTTCCTCCGACACCAAAGCCGTACAGGTTTGTAGACTAATCGGCTTGGTGTAATTGTAAATTGTCGCTAGAGTAGGTAGGATAGCATTAGTGTGCGGGGATCGCTGGTCGGCGTGGACTCGGAGGGCCGAAGGTCCTGTTTCCGCACTGTATCTCTAAACTAAACTAAATATGATGTTCTTATGATCCATCAAGCTTCTGCCACTTTTCTGCATCTGACACACCGAAGAAATCTTTGTTCGTAAGAACAAGCGAAATCTATCCACAGATTCTGTCTGACCATACCAAAAGCTGGTTTTGTAAAAGCCCTCCATAATTGTACCATTTTCACTTATTATATTATATAAATATTATATTATAAATGAAGCCACACGGTAAGCTAACCTTGAGGATATTGAAAATATAATTTCAAAATGCATAGACAAAATAATGTAAAGTATACAATTTAAATGCTTAAGTAAAACCAAAAGGATTTTTATATTCTCTATGTTCTCTCTCCATCGTAGAGAGGAAAATGAATGTGAAAAGAAAGACAGATGTATATATTGCAGAGGGGGAGCATCATGGAGTCAGAGGGAAGGAAGAATCACAGAGGGGGAAGTCTGAAGAAAGGGTCTCAACCCGAAACGTCACCCATTCCTTCTCCCCAGAGATGCTGCCTGTCCCTTTGAATTACTCCAGCATTTTGTGTCTACCTGTATACATTGCAGCTGCACAATAAAAAAGTGACTACTAGCTAGACTTTGCAACTGGATTATATCACTATTTTATTTTGCTTAGTAAATTACATTGTTAAATAACCCTATATAAAATTAATCCCAAGAGAAATATTTTAGGTCCATTTAAAAACCCTGACCCGAAATGTCACCTATCCATGTTCTCCAAAATGTTCTCCGGAGATGCTGCCTGATCCTGATAAGTTACTCCAGCACTTTGTGTCTTTTCTTTGTAAGACAGCATCTACAGTTCCTATTAGTTTAAGGTCATAAGAACTAGGAGTAGAATTAGGCCATTCGGCCCATCAATGCACTGCCATTCAATCATGGCTGATCTATCTCTCCCTCCTAACCTGATTCTCCTGCCTTCTCCCCATAACTTCTAACACCTGTACTAATCAAAGTTTAGTTTAAAGATGCAGCATGGAAACAGACCCTTCAGCCCACCAAAACCATGCCGGCCATCGATCACCTGTTCACACTAGTTCTAAGTTATCCCACTTTCGCTTCCTCTTCCTGCACACCAGGGGCAATTTACTGAGGCCAATTAATTTACAAACCCATATGACTTTGGGATGTGGTAGGAGACCGGAGCACTGGGAAGAAACCCACAAGGTCGCAGGGAGAACGTGCAAACTCTACACAGCCAGCACCCAAGGTCAGGATTGAACCCCAGTCTCTGGGGCTGTGAGGCATCAGCTCCACCAGCTTTTCCACCCACACATTCCACGTGTCTACAAATAATACAAGTTTGTCATGAAATCTGCTTGTACTTCTTACCACAGACATTGATGATTATTCTACCCTCGCTGTAAGGCCTTCTGTCCAGAACAAAGTTTTGTGTATACATAATCCTACCACTGACTCTATTCCTTGCAGTGCAGAAGGATGAGCGGTGATTTTCTATAGGTGTATAAAATCATGAGAGGAATAGATCGGGTAGATAGATGCACAGGGTCTCTTGCCCAGAGTAGGTGAGTCGAGGATGACAAAGGGTGGGGAGGGGGGGGGGGGGGGGTGTATGGAACAAGCTGAGCCTGGGACTATCCCAATGTTTAAGAAACAGTTAGACAGGTAGATGGATATGACAGGTTTGGAGGGATATGGATCAAACGCAGGCAGGTGGGACTAGTGTAGCTGGGACACATTGGTCGGTGTGGGCAAGTTGGGCCAAAAGGGGCTGTTTCCACACTGTATCAGTCTATGACTCTATGAATGACTTTGCTGTTGCAACAGAACATCAGCAATGAAAGGACACTATGAAGAGTTCAGCTAATCCGAATATTCTATATGAAGATCAAAATTTTAACTTTATAAGTCCATCCAATTTATATCATTAGTTCTTTTTACTGTACTGTATTTAATCATGGCAAAGTTTGAAGCTGATTTAAAAAGTATCACATTTAAAAGTAATAGCATTGCAATATATCACCTCATTAAAACATGACATCATTCTTTTAATATATATTACTTTAATGTACTTTTACTGTTACCATAGAACAAGCAGCAACTGAAATGTTTAAACCTTATTAACGCCTGTAATTTATAGCATTGGTATGTGGAACACAGTTCTCATCAGCAAACAGCTGGGTAATGTTTGTATAAATGACACCTAATTAAGCACAGAAACATGTATACATACATGTTGCACTTGCTAACAATCTTAAAGGATTTCCTGCAGTTTGCTGAGAAGGTTAGTTTATTGCAAAGTGTTGGTAAATGACTGAAGAATCTGGTACAGGTGGCTACTGATGTGTTGACTTGATTCACAACCTTCTACGTTATGCGGCACCTGTAAAATCACTTTCCTCGATTTCTAATTATATACATTAGAACACGGGTTAGAATAGTCTCATCAATCACGAGAAGGTACATTTTACCTTCTGCACATTTTAATTATTTTTATTAAAACAGAAAAAAATCCAGTCAGGTATTATTCGAAAGAAGCTGACTAAACACATTTTGTGGTGGCACACTTTTTAAAATGAGCTGTTGTGAGACGCCATATGACAGTCCCTCCCTGCCCGTTTAGTTCAATCCACATTTAGTAATGCAAACACCACACTGTCCATGTTTCACTCACCTTACACCAAAGATAATCTCAATCTGCGTCTCATTCTCTCAACAAAAATTGATTAAATCCAATAAATACACATCTAATTTCAGGATTGTGTGCACTAGACCCCAAATAAACGCTTTTATTTTGTGCACACATCGATTTCATATGTCGTAGCTTACATAAAGCTTATTTCCATTTGAGGGTAGTTGATCAGGCATCTTATATGGTAAGCAAAGCAGAATTTAGACCAGTAAAGCACAACCTCGTAGTATTTAAGTTCATAAGTTACAGGGGCAGAATTAGCCAATATAGCCCATCAAGTCTACTCTGCCATTCATTCAATCATGGCTGATCTATCTTTCCCTCTCAACCCCATTCTCCTGCCTTTTCCCCATACCTCCTGACACTGGTTTTTATTGTTAGAACACATACAATCACCACAGTAGTTCTCTCCAGAGATGCTGCCTGTCCTGCTGAGTTACTCCAGCTTTTTTTGTCTATCTTCGGTGTTAACCTGCATCTGCAGTTCCTTCCTACACTACAGTAGTTCTGTTTAATATTTAAAAATGACTCACCTCTGGTGTAGATGGTCAAACTGCATTGAAATCCATATTATTTGCTTATCACGGGATTAAAGGTCAGTAATGTATTCCTACTAGCATTAGATAATGGATGTCTTAACATGATACAGAAATACAGCTGCAGTTTTAGCAGGATCAAAAACATGGATGCATGCTTACACATCTTAATAAGTAAGCAGTGAAAACTACAAGAAAAGAATAATGAAACATAGAAACATAGAAACATAGAAAATAGGTGCAGGAGTAGGCCATTCAGCCCTTCGAGCCTGCACCGCCATTCAATATGATCATGGCTGATCATCCAGCTCAGTAACCTGTACCTGCCTTCTCTCCATACCCCCTGATCCCTTTAGCCACAAGGGCCACATCTAACTCCCTCTTAAATATAGCCAATGAACTGGCCTCAACTACCTTCTGTGGCAGAGAATTCCACAGACTCACCACTCTCTGTGTGAAGAAATGTTTTCTCATCTCGGTCCTAAAAGACTTCCCCCTTATCCTTAAGCTGTGACCCCTAGTTCTGGACTTCCCAACATCGGGAAACAATCTTCCCGCATCTAGCCTCTCCAACCCCTTAAGAATTTTATATGTTTCTATAAGATCCCCCCTCAGTCTTCTAAATTCCAGCGAGTATAAGCCTAGTCTTTCTTCATATGAAAGTCCTGCCCATCCCAGGGATCAATCTGGTGAACCTTCTCTGTACTCCCTCTAAGGCTAGAATAACTAATGAGAAGCATAACATATTTAATAAGATTCAATTTGGGGCAAAAGAACAGGTATCAGTGATAATTGACTTACCTGAAAATTCCACAGAGTTCCTGCTAATTAAAGAGGTAAGTTAATAAGTAATTTGAAAAACGTGTCACTCCATTAGGCTGAATGGTGTGAGCACACAGTTAACAGTCCACTCTGAGTTTTTACCTTTAAATTACGTTCTGAGTTATGTTGAAAATTAAGTTATATTTAATAGACAATAGACAATAGACAATAGGTGCAGGAGTAGGCCATTCAGCCCTTCGAGCCAGCACCGCCATTCAATGCGATCATGGCTGATCACTCTCAATCAGTACCCCGTTCCTGCCTTCTCCCCATACCCCCTCACTCCGCTATCCTTAAGAGCTCTATCCAGCTCTCTCTTGAAAGCATCCAACGAACTGGCCTCCACTGCCTTCTGAGGCAGAGAATTCCACACCTTCACCACCCTCTGACTGAAAAAGTTCTTCCTCATCTCCGTTCTAAATGGCCTACCCCTTATTCTCAAACTGTGGCCCCTTGTTCTGATTTCTAAAAGGTGACCTTTTATGAAACAAAACACCAAGGAAAACTAAAATATGAAATTGCAGTATATATGGAAACATTCAAAAAATATATTGTGTAGGAAGGAAATATATTGTGCTTGCTTACACCGAAGATAATAGACACAAAATGCTGGAGTAACTCAGGTGGACAAGCAACGTCTCTGGGTAGAAGGAATGGGTGACATTTCAGGTTGAGACTCTTCTTCGAGACTGAAGAAGGGTCTCGACCCGAACGTCACCCATTCCTTCTATCCAGAGATGCTGAGTGTCCTAAAATATTATTTGTTTTTTAATGCTTTACTTTAATTACATCATTGTTTTTGTTCTTTCAAACAGATTTTTCCTTTCAGTGCAATTATTTCACATGTTTGTACCAATTTCAATTAATTCTAAATCTTACATTTTATGAGACATGATAAAACATTTTTTTTTTTACCATGGATTATTCAAATAAATTCAAAAAACCTTTCAAAAATTCCTTGAATTAAAAGATAAATAAGAACATAGGAATAAAAATATGTATTTCCAGATGGCAACTTTGGCAGTTTGTTTTGACAAATCATAATAAAAAATTACACAGAAATAAATTAATAGAAATATGCCACCATTTGTGAGAAATCATTATGTTACCATTGGCATAATGTTCAACAAAGGTATAAATTCAGTATCCCTTCCCCAGTTGTCCATCCGAAGAAAATTAAATGCCTTTTAGTTCTACTGCAACGCTGTTTTACTACACTGCGTTGAGCTTTGAGAGGGATACACACATACTTATATCAGCATCACGATAGCAATTGTATTTTCATGTTGCAGTTCACTTCAGCCAAAACAGACATTTGCGATTCTTCGGTGAGTGACAGATTTGCCCCGAGGATCAGCAAAGTAAACTCTTAATAAAACATCATGAAAGTGCTTTCGCAAACGTTTCACGCCCCCCCCCCCCACCGCAAATTGTCACAGTTCGTTGGCCTTTCGTAAGAAATTTTACATGAAATTACACCTACATTCATTACACTGATTAACTACAATATTGTTTGAGTAAATATTTGCACGAAACGTGTGCAGTTGAAGACTCTGGAGATGTGAGTCATTCCATAACCTGAAATATTTAAGCTTGTCTTTCTTTCTTTCTTTCTCTCTCTCTCTCTCTCTCTCTCTCTCTCTCTCTCTCTCTCTCTCTCTCTCTCTCTCTCTCTCTCTCTCTCTCTCTCTCTCTCTCTCTCTCTCTCTCTCTCTCTCTCTCTCTCTCTCTCTCTCTCTCTCCTCTCTCTCTCTCTCTCTCTCTCTCTCTCTCTCTCTCTCTCTCTCTCTCTCTCTCTCTCTGTCTCTGTCTCTCTCTCTGTCTCTCTGCGTAGGCTTGTGTTTGATATTATCTTGATTGCTTCCTTGGCATTTTTGATGATCCATAACTGTCTTCTCTGATTATTTCCAATATCCACCCAAGCAGGGATAAAAGGAAGAATATGCTGCCTTCGACAACTCCCCTAGAAACTCCATTAGCTCTGGAAAGCACATATGACTGCAAAGCATCCAATCAGTGCAGTGGCAGGCAGTCCACAGGGGCATCCACTGTAGCAGTGGAAAAACTAAGTTGTTGCCAGAGACAAAACCTAAGCCTTGGCTTCCTATGAATATTTGAGTATGTTACTAAAAACAGCTCAGTGTGCCCTTACCCACAGTGACAGCTGTAACTGCTAAGAAAACCAAAAGTCTATCAGGACCATTACAGAAGACCCAAACAACCAAATATTTAAGCAAACAAAGCCGCCATCTTGTGGCACATCGCCAGCCAGTCAATCCTTTGCAGTATTCAATAAAACACACGCAGAGACATTTTAATTCAATTAAACCAAGTAAAGATGTTAGATTTTTTCAGATTTTTGTTTTGGACCGGCCTTTTTCAATATTCTGCGTAGTTTGATCAGGTGGTTTGTCGGCAGAGTATAATTGCCTTTTCCCCAGATTGTAAAATATTTATATTACTGTTGCTCATCTTCACAGAAAATTGGCCCCTGTGAATCTTTTATGAATGTCTTTCAGTCAAATATATGTGACAAGGGCATGTTGGGAACTGCGAGCTTCTTGGCCAAAAGGTAAAAGAATAAAGGGGACTGTAAAACTACTGTATGTCCTGAATTAAATAATGAGCCCGAGTGATTTAAAAGAGCTTAAGTGCCAAAGATGACACACCCACTCGCATTTAAAACAAACAAATATACCAATAAGCTGAATAATTTATGCCGCAGCGTAAGGTTGCTCGGTGTTGCACTGTTTCAAATTCGAGGCTGTCAAAGGTGAGGCAGCATAATCCTTTTGTGCCACAAATAGATGCATGTACAAATGTCCAGAAGGTGAACATTACATCGGTAAATAAAGTCCCCATAAATAACATATGTTAGCGTCATTTTGAAATTTCAGATCTTTAGTCTCAGAGCCACTTGTTTGCCTCCATTAACCCACACATGTTCGATGAAGACAGGCAGGCTGATCTGATGCAGAATAAATGTCACCTGCTCGCTCGGGATTCAAATGCTGAATTATATCCAAAATGTTTTTATTACCACGACTATATTTTTCACAATGCTCGAGGGTCTGAGCTATGGGGAGAGGGTGATCAGGCTGGGACTCTATTCCTTGGAGCGCAGGAGGATGAGTGGTGATCTTGTCGAGGTGTATATGATTATCAGAGGAATGGATTGGGTAGATGTGGTCTGAAGAAGGGTCTCGACCCGAAACGTCACCCATTCCTTCTCTCCAGACCCGCTGAGTTACTCCAACATTTTGTGATACCTTCGGGTAGATGCACAGAGTCTCTTGCCCAGAGTGGGGGGAATGGAGAACCAGAGGACATAGGGTTTGGGGTGAAGGGGGAAAGGTTTGGTAGGAATCTGAGGGGTAACTTTTTCACACAAAGGGTGGTGGGTGTCTGGAACGAGCTGCCATGGGAGGTGGTTGAGTCTGGGACTAGCCCAACGCTTGGGCAATACTTGGACAAGTGCATGGATTGGACAAATTTGGAGGGATGTGGGTCAAATGCAGGCAGGTGGGACCAGTGTAGATGGGACATATGGTCGGTGTGGGCAAGTTGGACCAAAGGGGCTGTTTCCATGCTATATGACAATAAAGCAATTATTGAAAACGTCTATGATGTCACATTTTTAAAATTACCAAAAATAATCTGGATTTAAAATAATAATGGAATTGGAATTTCTATTGCATTTTTTTGTAGCAATTGTCTCTTGTTACAATTACATATGTGAGGACTAGGATTTTGTTTTCTCAATGTACTCACTGACACAGGCACGAATTGAACAAGGTAGCACCCTTAAATGAACATAGATTTCCGTATAGGTCCAGATTTTTTAATCTGTCCATTATGTCATACATGACACCAATTTATCTTGCCCATCCTTCTCTATCAATCTCTTAACTTCTATCGCACTGAATTCAACTCCGGACTGTGGAAACAGGCCCACCCAGTTCGCGCCAATCAACTTTAGATTTAGATTTTTTTAGATTTAGAGATACAGCCAGAAACAGGCCCTTCGGCCCACCAGGTCCATGCTGCCCAGCGATCCCCGTACACTGACTCTATCCTACACACAATAGGGACAATTTACAATTCTACCGAAGCCAATTAATCTACAAACCTGTACTTCTTTGGAGTGTGGGAGGAAACCGGTGAACTTGGAGAAAACCCAGGCAGGTCACAGGGAGAACGTACAATCTCTATACAGACAATACCCGTAATCAGGGTCGAATCTGGGTCACTGGCGCTGCAAGGCAGCAACTCTACCATTGCGCCACTGTGCCGCTCACTGACATCAGACTCTTAAACAGACTACTCATATGGATGAACCTCATTGGGATAAATTTCCAATCTTACAATCTACATCGGTGTGATCCTTCGACTTTTGTAATCTACACTTTCTCTGTTACTGTAACACTACATTCTGCACTCTGTTTATTTTCTATTTCTGCTACCAGATGTGGTTATGCATGACTGTGATTTACCTGGATAACGCACAAAACAAAGTTTTTCACTGTATCTTGGCATATGTGACAATAGTAAATCAATACCAATTGTTCAAGCTGTCAGAATTATTCAAATATTTTCAAAATGTAAGAAATAATGCAAAATTAAAAAATAATTGTGAACTAAAACAACTTCAAACTAATAACCAATGAATGAAAATGCATTTCCTCCCCCACTCCAAAGACGTGCAGGTTTGTAGGTTAATTGGCTTGGTATAAATGTAAATTGTCCTTAGTGTTTGTAGATAGTGTTAATGTGCTGGTCGGTGGCGACTCGGTGGGCCGCAGGACCTGTTTCCGCTCTGTATCTCTAAACTAAACTAAACTAAACTCTGTGTAAGAAGGAACTGCAGATGCTGGTTTAAACTGAAGATAGACACAATATACTCGGTAGCGCAGCGGTAGAGTTGCTGCTTTACAGCGAATGCAGCGCCGGAGACACAGGTTCGATCCTGACTACGGGTGCTGCACTGTAAGGAGTTTGTACGTTCTCCCCGTGACCTGCGTGGGTTTTCTCCGAGATCTTCGGTTTCCTCCCACACTCCAAAGACGTACAGGTATGTAGGTTAATTGGCTGGGTAAATGCAAAAATTGTCCCTAGTGGGTGTAGGATAGTGTTAATGTACGGGGATCACTGGGCGGCACGGACTTGGAGGGCCGAAAAGGCCTGTTTCCGGCTGTAGATATATGATATGATATGATACTAGAGTTACTCAGCGGGACAGGCAGCAGCTCTGGAAAGAAGGAATAGGTGACGTTTAGGTTCGATACCCTTCTTCAGACTAAACTCTCGTAGCTCGTTCCCTATACCCACCACCCTCTATGTGGAAAAGTTGCCCCTCAGGTTCATGTTAAATATTGCCCCTCTCACTTTCAACATATGTCCTCTTGTTTTTGATTCTCCTATCCTGGGTAAAAGAGTATGTACATTCACTTTATTTATTTTATACATGATGCAACTATATATTTTTTCAAATGCTTTAACTTTAAAAGATAACTTCTGCTAACACCATCAATGCACTTCGGAAAACAGAAAGACCATATCTTTCTTAACTCTTCAGGGGGCTCACTTTGAATACATTGATCAAACAAAATATGGCCTTTTGTAAACTATACTAACAGATGTTTAGCGAAACAAAAAAACATTATTTTTGAAACAAATATAAATATATTTACAAATATATATATATATATATATATATGTGTGTGTGTGTGTGTGTGTGTGTGTGTTTTATAGGAGCAGAATTAGACCATTTGGCCCATCAAGTCTACTCCGCCATTCAATAATGGCTGATCTATCTTTCCCTCTCAACCCTATTCTCCTGCCTTCTCCCCATAACCCTTGACAACCGTACTAATCAACAATCTGTGAATTTGCGTCTTAAAAATACCCAATGACCGCCTCCGCAGCCTTCTGTGGTACAGAATTCCACAGATTCACCACCCTCTGGCTAAAGAAATTCCTCCTCATCTCCTTTCGAAAGATACGTCCTCTTACTCTGAGACCGTGCCCTCTGGCCGTAGACTCGTGCACTAGTGGAAACATCCACTCTATCCAGGCCTTTCACTATTCAGTAAGTTTCAATGAGGTCCCCCTCGTCCTTCTAAACTCCAGCGAGTACAGGCCCAATGCTGTCAAACGCTCATCACATGTTAACCTAATCATTCCTGGGTTCATTCTCATAAACCTCCACTGGACTCTCTCCAATGCCAGCGTATCCCTCCGCAGATACAGGGCCCAAAACTGCTCACAATACACCAAATGCGGCCTGACCAGTGCCTTATAGAGCCTCAGCATTCCACCCCTGTTTTGACTAGTCTACAGCCATGAATTGATTTTAGCATCTTACATTTGAGTAGAGATCCTGTAAAAGAAACGGCTTGAGATATCTGAAAACATCTCTGAGTAGCCACGGTCTCAGGTTATGTCAAACACAATTCTTGTACGATTTTTCTGACAAAATGGCCTTCCTTCTTCACAATTGGACAAAGAGCACCCTATTTACCATGACCTTTCCAGTAATCTGACAGAATGTGATTGATTGTGGTTATGTGTGTCAGAAACAAACAGATGCTAATGAACTCCACAAAACAAATAAAGGTAATGTCAATTTGGAAAAGTTGCAGATGCAGGGCAGTTTTCAGTAATGAAACGTGATCACTTTTGAGTAGATGCCAGCATTACATTGTATTACAATAGCATTGCAGTAACATGATCCAGATAAATTCAGCAGACCATTTTTTTTCTGTTTGTGTGCAGTTGGCGTGTTTAGTTTTGTTTAGAGATACAGCGTGGAAACAGGCCCTTCGACCCACCGGCCACGCGCCGACCAGCGATCCCCGCGCACTAACACTATCCTACACACACTGGGGACAACTTACAATTTTACCAAAGCCAATTAACCTCCAAACCTGTACATCTTTGGAGTGTGGGAGGAAACGGGAACACCCGGAGAAAACCCACGCAGGTCATGGGGAGAAGGTACAAACTCCGTACAGACAGCACCCATGGTTAGGATGGAACTCGGGTCTCTGGCGCTGCAAGGCAACAGCTCGACCGCTGTCGAGCGAGGGGTTGGACACGTTAGAGGCAGGAAACATGTTCCCAATGTTGGGGGAGTCCAGAACAAGGTGCCACAGTTTAAGAATAAGGGGTAGGCCATTTAGAACTGAGATGAGGAAAAACTTTTTCAGTCAGAGAGTTGTGAATCTGTGGAATTCTCTGCCTCAGAAGGCAGTGGAGGCCAATTCTCTGAATGCATTCAAGAGAGAGCTGGATAGAGCTCTTAAGGATAGCGGAGTGAGGGGGTATGGGGAGAAGGCAGGAACGGGGTACTGATTGAGAATGATCAGCCATGATCACATTGAATGGCGGTGCTGGCTCGAAGGGCCGAATGGCCTACTCCTGCACCTATTGTCTATTGTCTATTGCTGCGCCACCGTGCCACTCCAACTGCTGTCTGATCTTCTCAAGCTCCAATCTCCCATAATATTCCCAATATTAAATAAATATTTTGCTGCCCAAGAATATGGATTGAGCATGTTTATGTGAGATTTCAACTGCAAGTTGGATAGTTTGATAGTTTGATAGTTTATCTCCAAACTAATTGTCTGGCTATCCAAGCTTCAGGCTTTTGTGGGAAAGAGGAAGGATAAAAGCCCTTTCAAAAGCAGCGTTGCTAGCAAACACTTTGTGAGAGCCTCGCAAATTGTTGCCACTATGAGATCTGCAAGTGATGCTAAACATAACAAGCTGGAGTGCACTTTTTACTGTTAAATAAAACTGTACTGCTTCTACAAATGTAAAACATACCGAGCCTCACAGCGTACTGTTCTTTCCGCCAGTTGTTTTGCTGTAAATGGAAGAGACATAACATAGGTTGTATTTGACTGAGCAGCTGTAGAATAAGAGCTAGGCATTCCTTTGTGCAGGGTGCACTCTGGAGATTTTGAACTAAGTTCACTTAATGCCTGCAATCTCCGTTCATTTTGTCTAGCAGCAAGCTGAAGCTGCTGCAATGTTATGCTCGTGTTAAAACTCCTTTGCCATTTGCTTTCCTGCCAAATGGTAGAACATATCGAAGATGCCTGACTCCTACTCTCAAAAAGCTGCTTGTTGTGTAATGTAATCGCGGTTAATAATGCCACCGTCTTATGAGATCAGACTGTTGCTGTTGCCAAATACATTATTTCTCTCTGAAATATGACCGGCACCTTGTCTAACTCCACTGTTCCTCAGCTGTCACTGAGAATTCCTACTCCTGTCTGAATTACATCAGTCACAAAGATCTCTGCCCATCTTGACAAACATCCTAGGAATTGTCTCCAGAAAATTTAGACATGTTAAGCAACAGATACTAGATATGTTTTAGGTTTCTCTCCCACCAGGTGTTTTCTTTTAGCATCCAGTGAAAAGCCCTCAGAATGTGCCAAGTATCCTTCTTCTTGGAATTTCCTTTTATTAATAACACCACAAATCTATTGGATTAGTCTGCCAGCAGTTAAATCTAACGAACAATATATCATTTATTTGCAGATTATTCTTCTCCTGAGTCTCATCCTCTCTCCTCCAATCCAGCAATTAGATACGATGCCTGCTGTCCTTATCCTCCAACCCACCACAGTCAATGGATCGAAGGTATTTATTCACAAAATGCTGGAGTAACTCAGCGGGTCAGGCAGCATCTCAGGAGAGAAGGAATGGGTGACGTTTCGGGTCGAGACCCTTCTTCAGACTGAAGAAGGGTCTTGACCCGAAACGTCACCCATTCCTTCTCTCCTGAGATGCTGCCTGACCCGCTGAGTTACTCCAGCATTTTGTGAATAAATACCTTCGATTTGTACCAGCACCTGCAGTTATTTTCCTACATTCAATGGATCAATACCCACAAGGTAATGCCGCCACTAGACGCATCTTCCCCTTCCCTTTCAGCTTTCTGAGGGAACTGTTCCCTCTGGGACCCACTGTCCAGTTTAGTTTAGTTTAGTTTTGAGATGCAGCATGTAAAGAGGCCCTTCGGCCCACTGTACCCACACCGACCAACAATCACCCGTTCACTAGTTCTATCCTACACACTCGGGACAATTTACAGAAGCCAATTTGCTTACAAACCTTGTAAGTTAATACAAAATTCATTAACCACATTTAACTTATAGATAAGGCCAATGCATAGAATTTTTTTCCCAGGGTAGGGGAATCAAGAACTGTAGGGCATAGGTTTAAGGTGAGAGGGGATATATTTAATAGGGACCTGAGGGGTAACTTTTTCACACAAAGAGTGGTGATATATAGCACAGACTGCCGGGGGATTTAGCTGAGGTAGGTTAGATAGCAGCATTGAAAAGGCTTTTGGACAGGTACAAGGATGAGAAACGTTTAGTGGGATATCAGCCAAATGCAGTCAGCGTTGACTCGATGGGTCGAAGGACCTGTTTTCCGCACTGTATCTTTAAATTAAACTAAACTAAAGTCTGCAAAGTAACCTTCAAATACCAAGCCTGCCGAAATGATGACCTGACAAGTTCCCATAGCAGTTTTTTTTAGTCAATGTCCAAACCACTGTGGCACTTCCACGGCAGCCAACAGGAAAATAGCCTTGGCATTTTGTATGTCTAAACGTACAGTAAAAGGGGCCTTACATCTTTACTGTCCACTCATAGCCGATTCCTTTTCGAAGCAGGGAAATAAATGACACAGGTTGTCACATGTATCATAAATTACATCCTACTGGCTTTGAAAGGCTGTAATTTTTCAATCTCATCTTTTCTGAAGTAACTAAGGAGTCGTTTACTGATGGGTTGTGTTGTAATCAGTCAAGAAAAACTCAGAAGCCAACATTTGCCTGACATTGAGACTGTTAAATTTATAAGTGGATCAATGGGAAAATGATACTGCAGCTCAGAAACTGACATTAATAAACCTGCCCTGGCAGCCGTATGCAACAAAGTAGTTTATAATGTCGGTTCCATTGGCTTTATTGGTTCATTGCAATGCTGGGGCTGAAGTCAATAAGATTTGCTTTGCAGACAAAATTTAGTCAACATAGAAAATAACCTTAGCAGCTTAATTCTGACGGACAACTGGATTATCCATCCATTTCCAGATATGGCCCCATGATATCAAGTCCCAGCAAGGATTTTTCCCATTTAAAAAAATTGTTCCTCATTCCAGGAAGTAATTCCACAAATGATTCTCTCCGCCATCTTACTGTTGCTACCTCTTCTTAAAACTCTCTTCTTATTCCCAGTAGCCACAACTCGAGTGGAAAGTGAGAGAATTCCTCAACTTCTTTTTCATGAGGACTGAGGTCGTCTGTTCAACCACCTCTGCCGAATCTCAGTCAAGAGATCAATCTATTGCCCTAACTCTTGTTGTCTTTCATTGGCTTCTGACTCCACCAAGCCCTCCAGTTCATAATTTGCATCTTTTTGTTCAAATCCTTTCCTGACTTTGCACTTTCCTACTTACATTCACCCTAAGGGGCGGCACGGTGGCGCAGTGGTAGAGTTACTGCCTTACAGCGCCAGAAGCCTGGGATTGATCTTTACGACAAGTGTTGTCTGTACGGAGTTTGGACGTTCTCTCTGTGTCTGCGTGGTTACACACGGGTGCTCCGGTTTCCTCTCACACTCCAAAGACGTGCAGGTTCATAGGTTAATTGGCTTCGGTAAAGTTTGCAAATTGTCCCTCGTGTGTAGGGTAGTGTTAGTGCACGGGAATTGCCGGTAGGTGCGGACTCGATGAGCTGAAGGGCCTCTTTCAGTGTTGAATCTCTAAACTAAACTAAATCACCCTCCATTCCTCAGACATGTCCCTTCTGTAGATACCACACTGCCTTGATGATTTTGGATACCAGAACCCTAAACCCTAAACATCAGGACCACCTTCCCCACATCTCTCAACCTCTGTACCTGGCCTTTTCACTATCGTTCATAAACAAACGTTTTTTCACCATCACCCCCCCCCACCCACCCAGGGCCGTCTTAACGCATGGGCCTGATGGGCACTTGCCCGGGGGCCCACGAGCATAAGGGCCCCATGCTGATCTGTGTATGTTAAGTGACTTGCAATGAATAAATACTACTTTAAAAATGTAGGTTCAATAAGTGCTTTTTTCGCAACATTTTCGGTCACTAAGTGCTTCTCACAGCGATCTGTAAGTGCTTTTCGCAACAATGTAGCACCCTAAGTCCATCGCTAAGTGCTTTTCGGTAAGTGCTTTTCGCCGGCACGACAGGGGGGGGGGCTGGTAGGGAAAGGGGGGTGGGGGAGAGTAACGGTAGGGGCCCCAGTACACTGCTTTGCCCGGGGGCCCATAATGCTGTCAAAACGGCCCTGCACCCACTCCCCCCACCCCCCACCTCAATTTTTCTACCTTTGGACACATTTCCTTAGTAAAGCCCTTCTATACAGGCAATTGCAGGGTGTCAGAGGTTATGGGGAGAAGGCAGGAGAATGGGGTTAAGAGAGAGAGCTGGATCAGCCGTGATTGAATGACGGAATAGACTTGTTGAGCTGAATGGCCTAATTCTACTCCTATCTTTTACGATCTTATGATTTTTTTTTAGTGAAGGGTTTTTCTTCGGTAGTATTTACGCAGCAGATCCCAAGTGGTATGTTAATTCCAGTTGAGGGAAGATGGATATTAGTTTTGACGCTGTGTATGCTTTGATGAATTAATGGCAATTAATCGGATATGAATTTTGGAACGTTTCCAGCACCAAAATGATTTTCTGCAATTTTATAAATCATGATTTTTATTTAAACAAAGATAAAGACTGTGTTGCTGCATAAAAATACCTGCCTAGAATCCATTTCTGAAATTACTTTTTCAAAATGATAGGTCAGGCTAATAAAGCTAAAATCTTAAAAGTATTGCCAAGTTGTAAACATGTTTTTCATGAATTGATCAGAACATTCTGCAACTGAAATCACAGATGGTACAGAGCAAGCCTCCCAACATAAACTGCACATTTGTCTTCACGATAATTTGGGACAATAACCAGGTTTCGCTGAGGCAAAAACACAAGGATGAAAAATGTTTTTATTCATTTTATAAGACCTCGGTAAAAAATAAATCAATAGAGTAGCATTGGTATTCTTACAAGGCAAAAGCTGTCAGATAGATTCAGAGTTATTATCTCGGTTGAACTCTATATCAAAGATCATTTTGCAAACCATAGCAGGCATGGCAGGCAGTATTGGGAGTGAAGTTAAACAAAACAAAAAAAAATTAAACAAAAAAAGATCTTGTTTCATTTTGGTTGCTCCAACAGGTTATTCAATAAGAAAGACACAAAAGTGCTGGAGGAACTCAGTAGGGTGGCATGGTGGCCCAGCGGTAGAGTTGCTGTCTTACAGCGCTTGCAGCACCGGAGACACGGGTTCGATCCCGACTGATGGTGCTGTCTGTACGGAGTTTGTACGTTCTCCCCATGACTGCGTGGGTTTTCTCCGAGATCTTCGGTTTCCTCCCACACTCCAAAGACATACAGGTATGTGGGTAAATTGGCTTGGTATAAGTGTAAATTGTCCCTAGCGTATTTAGGATAGTGTTCATGTGCGGGGATCGCTGGTCAGGTGCGGACGCGGTGGGCCGAAGGGCCTGTTTCCGCACTATATCTCTAAACTAAACTAAAAAAACTCAGCGGGTCAGGCAGCATCTGTGGGGAAAATGGGTGAAGTAGTCAGGTTAGAAACCCTTCTTCAGACTGCAAGTAGGTGAAGGAGGTGAAGAGATGGAAGCAAGAAAAGACCAGGACCAATATGTAGTGAGCAGGCCCAATATGTAAAAAGTTAATCTTATTACATAATACAGCACCAGAGACCTGGGTTTGATCCAGACCACGGGTACTGTCTGTACGGAGTTTTATATTGTCCTGGTTATTGTG
Source organism: Rhinoraja longicauda (assembly GCF_053455715.1). Taxonomy (NCBI): domain Eukaryota; kingdom Metazoa; phylum Chordata; class Chondrichthyes; order Rajiformes; family Arhynchobatidae; genus Rhinoraja; species Rhinoraja longicauda. The sequence goes on along the minus strand of NC_135965.1, from coordinate 40,484,404 downwards.
TGGATTTTCGCCAGTTTCCTCCCACATTTCAAAGACGTGCAGGTCTGTAGGATAATTGGCTTCTGCAGATTGTCCCTAGTTTGCACGATGCAAAAGTGGGATAGCAGAACCAGGTGATCGTTGGTCAGCACAGACTCAGTGGGCTGAATAGCCTATTTCCACGCTGTGTCTCTAAACTAAACTAATCTTCAATGACATAGAAGGTTGGACATTCTAATCTTCATTAGATTCGAGATGAGGAGGAATTTCTTCAGCCAGAGGAAGGTGAATCTGCGGAATTCATTGCCGCAGACAGCGATGGAGGCCAATATATTTTGTATTTTTAAAGTGGAAATTGATAGGTTCTTGATTAGTAAGGGGGTCAAAGATTACTGAGAGAAGGCAGGAGAATGGGGTTGAGAGGGAAAAATAGATCAGCCATGATCGAATGGTGGTGCAGACCCAATGGGCTGAATGGCCTAATTCTGCTCCTATCTCTTATGAACATGGATTTAGCTCAACATGTCCATGCTGGCTCCAGGGAACAATCCCATTGCTTCCATTCAGCTCCTCCTGGTTTCCCTGCACCCCATCAACTTCCCATCAATTTCTCACCCATTTACACCCTTGAATTTCGTTTTGAACCTTTTTGTCTTAATCTACAATCAGGAATAGTTTACAGTTGTCACTCCACCAGCACATATTCAAACAGCATGGAAACACCTCATTCAGGCCAACTCTTCCATGCCGACCGACCAAGATGCCCCATCTAAGCTAGAAACAAGGAACTGCAGATGCCTGTTTACACACAAGGTCAGTGGGTCAGGAGGCATGGCTGGAGAACATGGATAGGTGACGTCACCTGTACCTGCTCTTCAGAGATGCTGCCTGACCTGCTGAGTTACTCCAGCAATTTGTGTCCTCCATAAAAAGCCAGTTCCATTTGGATTATGGGAAGTAATCAAAGCACCTGAAAAAAACCCTGACGTGGTCAACTAGGGAGTGTGATTACCGTACACATCAGGGTTAAACCCTGTGAGACATTTCAATGGAGCGCAGCGGTTGAACACTGTAAGACATTTGCTTGAGGCGCAGGTTTCCTCCCAAGGAAAATTAAGAGGTGGGTGTGGGGTTACAGAGGGGGAAGAGGCCTTGGAGGTTATGTTGCTCTTGGTAGTTTTTGCAAGTGTGTTATGTGACACTGCATTACAGTGTTGTGGCAGTTATACAAGTATGTGTCGTGTGACAATTATTGCTGTGTGTTTCATGACCTCTGTGTGAACATACACAGTCATAAGAGTCACACAGCACGAAAACAGGCCCTTCAGCCCAACTTGCCCAAGCCAGCCAAGCGGCCCCATCTATACCAATTCAACCTGCACATGTTTGGCCCATATCCCTCTGAACTTTTCCTATCCATGTTCCTGTCCAAATGTATTTTTAGTGTTGTTAGAAACAACAACCCTTGTTCAAATTGACACCAAGACTTGGCAGCAAGGCTTGTTCCATCCTCTTTCACTGCTAATTTTTCCATCATGATATTCTCAACATTTCCCCAATTTCTCTTCATTTAAAAATAATGGGCTTCACCTAGTTTTGTTTAACACATACAGAGGCATCTTTGAGTGCAATAGCTTCCCCTGTCCAGGCAGAGTGGTTATATCTGCTGGATTTCTCACCGAGATATAAAATAATTTTTAATTAATTGGGAAAAAGAAATAATAATTTTTTTGCAAATTAGATTATGGAATGGCATTTCACTTTATGAAATTATAGGCGCAAATAAAATGCACATCTTTGAAATTTGCATCCTCTTTGCACACCCAGTTCTATAATCAAGTACTAAAATCATAAAAACATATTTTAATCAATATCATTACTACCTTCCCTCAACAGAAACATCAATTCTTATTGGCCTGACAGATTACTATAAAACAAAGTAGTTTAATAGTTCAATTTAACGTTTACAGCTTTGGTGTAACAATATGATGGATTGCATTAACAATATATAATTATGTTTTCCTCATAAAATATCCTGTAAGGAAGAATTGATTGGGTTCCCAGGGAAGATCAAGTTCAGCCATGAAAATTTTAATTAAAAGCTCTGATTAAATGTAAAACAACACTTAAATCATCTTTGTTGTTGTAAAGTACTTAGAGAAAATTCCTGTCAACCCTATACTTTAAATATGGCTTGTTCCGCGTTTATATTAAGTGACAGATAGGAATAAGAATGAAATCTCCACAAAGCAATACCAAATAAATTTTGTACATAAAGTTGCTTTTTTTTGTTTATTCTCTTCGGTATTTGTGATTGGGAATAAATATTCCAAACCGATGTTTGAATTATGTTTTTTCGGCTAAGACAGTGTTACAGTTCTTCAACGCGATAGAAACCTTTGCTTTGCAGATTTATAGAATCTCTGAACATTATCAGTAAATCATATGCATCGCATTTATTCAGGCTGACTGTAAATCTCGTTATACAATGTAAATCCAATGATTTCCCCAGTGTAAAAATGTGTTGATGGAAAATATATTCACCAGCAGTTGGCAATCAGTTTGGACAATTACAAGGCAGTCATGGTGGTCAGTGTTTATTCAGTGCTACAAGTTGGTATTCAGAGGATGTCACAGCTTTCTGTGTATTGAGAAACTGTGCAGATTGTGTCATTTTATGTAAACAGTTGTTGTTACTCTTGGTTAAGCTGAGGTGCAAAATGAAATTTCAGTTTCTAATCATATTCCGTCATATCAAATATTAGATTTACAAATCTGGGTATTTAGATGGGGATGTTAGATATCACCAGCGTTGCTGTATTCAATTAAGCTAAAATGTCAATTAACAAGATTAGCCGAGTTGAAACTTGCATACAATATTAATATTAATGTATTCTCTGCCATAAACAAGAAGCAGACATTTGTGATTTTGTTTGTAATAGAAAAGTATAATTGGATACTGGAGACAGGACCGAGAGAGAAAAAAAAAATCAAGTGTGTCTAGCTGGAGGCATATGAGATTATTTTTACTAATTTTTGCAGCATCAAAACAGCTAATGGATCTTTGATGCAAGTCTTTCTTTGAAGTAAAGGAATGTGACATGGATGGTAGTGCTGATCAAGTAATATAATAAATGCCCAAAGGTTCAGCCTTGCTTTGAAAAGTTATTGTTTCTTTGACTGGGATAGCAGACAATGCTCCATTAAGATCCATAACCTAATAAGAAAGCACTGGAGATAGACGCGAAAAGCTGGAATAAATCAGGGGGTCAGCCAGCATCTCCAGAGGAAAGGATGGGTGACGTTTCGGGTCGAGACCTTTCTTCAGACTGAGAGTCGGGGGAGAGGGAAACGAGAGATATGAAAAAGGAACATTGAACAAATGAATGGAAGGTATGCAAAAGGACATATCAAAGCCAGCAACGATGATCAAGGAAAGGTGGAGCCCACAGCGGTCCAGTGTTGGCTGTGGAGAACGCGATAACGAGTGATGCAAACAGTGAAATGTAGCAGGACAACAGTGAAACTAGTACGACGATGAGGGACGGAGAGAGGGGAGAGGGATGGAGCGTGAGGGGATGCAAGGCTGGCCTTGGCTGTCAGGGGTGGTAATGCTGATATAATAGTGGTGATTAAGAGGCTTCTGGATAGGCAAATGTAAATGCAGCGAATGAAGGGATGTGGATCACTTGCAGGGGGATGAGATTACGCATCTTGCCATTACGTACAGCACAGATATTGTGGGCCGAATGGCCAATTTCAGTGCTCTACTTTTCTGTGTCCTATTTTCTAACCAAAAACTCTGTGATCTATATCACTCTTCTAACCCTTAGCCCTGCTAGTTTCACCACTTTGAGGAGGGGAAGAAAGGGTCCTGACCTAACCATTTTCTCCAGAGATGTCACCTGACCCTCTGAGTTACTCCACCATTTTGTATCTATCTTTGTCTTAATTAAATGGCTGGCTTTACTTTGAGGTCCCACAAAGACGTGTTTGTTACAGTTTTATATTTCCCATATTTAATTCCCAGCACAAGGAGAGCATGAAAGCAACTTGTGTTGAACAGTGCATATTTTAATCCTCCATCCTCCTATATTATTTGAAACATTAATCTACCAGTTCATTCTGCACAAATTGTAACCTGTGCTCCATCTGCTTTTAGCGTGCTGTAGGAGGTGAGAAGTGCTACACTGAAACTATTTCTGCTACTGCCCAAGCAATGAATCAAATGTCACTCACTAAAATGTCTCCCTGAAAAATTAATTTTGCATGAAAGTGCCGATAACCTCGGGCTATGCGAAATATTGTCTGCTCTAATATTTCTTGAGTTACAGTAGTTATTTGTGTAGAATAAATTAAATTCTATAAGTTTAATAGATCTGCATGCGGCTTCCGTTTGTAATAAAAGAGCACAACACAATACAAATCAACTGAAGTTAAGTATTCTTTTCATGCCCTGAAGTTTCCTTGCAGCTATTGTGGTGAAATATGGGCATTTTTTTATTTATTGATCATTCAGCTGGGAAATGTCAGGCAACATCTGGAGAAGTAATAGTGGCCCAGCATCTCGAAGGTCAAGTTAATTGATACATCATAAACCATCTGCATGGATTTTTTTCACCATGCTTGTGAGATAAGAACATTAAAAAAGTGCAGCATGAGTGAAGACCAAAGAGCAGACCAAGTCCGTGCTCTCCAAAGTCCACAGATGTTTACCTTGATTTACTTTGAACTCTTTTTCCCCAACCTACTGTATATTACCAACTTAAACTCAGACTAATTTCTTATGGTAACATGCCCTGAACAGCTTGGTATTGCATAAGATGTCTGCTATAGGATTAACGTGGAAACCTCCAGGCTTAGGATAGCAATTCTTCAAGTTTGTTATTGGGAGATATGACAACTAATTTAACGGTTTGAATCGGAAGGAACTGCAAAAGGTGGTTCATGTCGAAGGTAGACACAAAATGCTGGAGTAACCTAGCGGGTCAGGCAGCATCTCTGGACACAAAGAATAGGTGACGTTTTGGGTTAAAACCCTTCTTCAGACTGCAAGTAGAGGTGGTGTGTGGGAGGCAATACACTGGAGGAGAGAAAAGGCTGGAATAAATCAGGGCCGGCAGCAGATGACCTCAGGAAGGGTGGAGCACATAATGGCCCATTGTTGGATGGTGAGAGGGAGTGATAATAATGTGTGTGATGTGGTCCCTCTTGGGAATGGGGGCACCAAAGGGAACTGGTTCTGCTGAAGTTATGCGTTCCATGCAGAATAATCACAGGCACGTTGTGAGTCTGATCTTAATTTCTATTGCTAATCCCATGAGTCAACATATTGCTTTTCAAAGAGCAGAACTACGGGACACAGAGGAGAGGTGGGTGAGCGATTCATCTATGACAGCGGGGGAAAACCAAGTTTATTAGAGAAAGAGAACATCTGGGATGACCTAGATCTTGGATCTTGGAAAGTGGATCTTGGGAGAAGGTGCAGTGGAGACGACTTCTCTAACTTCAAGCAACACTTACTTTCCCTCTCTCTCGTCCCTCCCCCTTCCTAGACTCCAGCCATTCTGACTGTCCCCCTGACTGTTTTATCTCTGTATGCTTCGTTGTCACTTTCTCCTAGCTAACAATGATCTATTCTACATTTTCCTTGACCTCCATCCCCGTTGATGTCTTGTTTTCACGCATGACCCTTCCTTAACTCTTTGCCTCCCTCTCCCCTGACTCTTAGTCTGAAGAAGGGTCTCGACCTGAAACGTCACCCATTCCTTCTATCCAGAGGTGCTGCCTGTCCCGCTGAGATACTCCAGCATTTTGTGTCTATCTTCGGGGGAATTGAGAGTTGGGGATAGCGTCTTTGCAAGAGGCAGTGTGGGAGGAGGTGTAGTCCAGATAACTGTGGGAGTGGATAGGTTAGTAGCAGTCGAAGGTATCACAAAATGCTGGAGTAACTCAGCTGGTCAGGCAGCATCTCTGGAGAGAAGGAATGGGTGACGTTTCGGGTCGAGACCCTTCTTCAGACTGTTAGTAGTAGTTATCAGTCGATAATCTGACCTCTCTATTGGAGTCAGAGAGATCAAGAAAGGGGAGGCAGGTGTCAGAGATAGTTCAAGTGAATTGGAGGGCAGGGTGGAAGTTGGCAGTAAAGTTAATTAGATCAATGAGTACTGCACGGGTGCAGCCATTGATGCAGTGGAGAAAGTGTTGGGGGAGGGTGCCAGTGTATGTTTGCATCGAGGACTGCTTGACATAACCAACAAAAAGTTAATGGCTGAAGATAAGACACAAAAAGCTGCAGTAACTCAGCGGGACAGGCAGCATCTCCGGAGAGGAGGAATGGGTGACATTTCAGGTCTAGTTCCTCCTTCAGACTTAATGTTAACGGTTTCTCCACTTCAATGTGTGTACATGTTTAGCTCACGGTACATTCAATTATAATTAAAGAAATCATTTGGCAATGAAAATTAACAGAACAAGCTTGGTAAAGCTATTGCTTTAGGGGGTTACGCTTCAATTGAAAAGGGGAAATAAAATTAGTTCCAGTAACAGACAGGAGTGTGAATTGCCAAACCTAAACAAATAAATGGTTTTCTGTGGCAGATAGCATACCCATCTCCTCCCATTTTCACTAGTTTTGTTTTGGCCAGAATGCCACAGCTTGGAATCTCTGTCCTTTTGATTTAAATTTGGCTTTCTGATCCTTATATCTCTCTTAATTCAGTGGTATCACAAAATTGTGGAGTAACTCAGCGAGTCAGGCAGCACCTCTGAAGAGAAGGAATGCGTGACGTTTCGGGTCGAGACCCTTCTTCAGACTGAAGAAGGATCTCGACCCGAAACGTCACCCATTCTTTCTCTCTAGAGATGCTGCCTGACCCGTTGACTTACTCCAGCATTCTGTGATACCTTCGATCTGCAGTTATTTTCCTACATCTCTTAATTCAGTCTTTTAATTTCCGTCATTCTCTTAATTTCCCTCATTTTTTGTCCATTGTATGGACTTCCACTAACGATTCTTTCATCCGATTAGCGAAGGCACTTCAGCCCCCACCAATGGCTCTGCGTATATCTTTTACATCCGTCTTTTCCAGTTTTGATGCAAAGTCATTGATTTGAGACATTAACATTACCTTTCCCCTTTTTGGGGATGTTATGTGCTTGATCCACTTGCTCTTTCAGCGTTGGATTTCCAAGATCTGCAGGCTATTGCTTTAGGGGGTTACGCTTCAATTGAAAAGGGGAAATAAAATTAGTTCCAGTAACAGACAGGAGTGTGAATTGCCAAACCTAAACAAATAAATGGTTTTCTGTGGCAGATAGCATACCCATCTGCTCCCATTTTCACTAGTTTTGTTTTGGCCAGAATGCCACAGCAGAGGACAAGAAAACTATTTCACACACTGACTGTGCCTCTTTTTTTTAAAGAAAATTTGCTGAGAACGACCTACTGGTCAACAAGGTTTATTACCTTGTTGACCAGTAGTCAACTGGTCAACAAGGTAATAAACCATGTTGGTTTATTAACAACATGGTTTATTAAGTAGTATAAGAAAATAACTGCAGATGCTGGTACAAATCGAAGGTATTTATTCACAAAATGCTGGAGTAACTCAGCAGGTCAGGCAGCATCTCAGGAGAGAAGGAATGGGTGACGTTTCGGGTCGAGACCCTTCTTCAGACGGGTTCCATAATCATTTGGTTGCACTTCCGATGACAAATCCAGGGAAGAATTTTATTATGCATTCATTGTCAAACACGAGCAGCCCATTTACAGATAATTACAACTTTCCTTTCTTCAAGTAGCAAATGGCACATTGCTCATGAAGAGGAAACTCAGGATGGTCAGGATTGCGCTTCAGGGCATTCCTTTCTGTTAAGCTTATGTCATGCTGTTTTTTTATCCTCCAGAGTAGCCCATTGAATGCCAGGGGAAGTTTCAGGGTAAATTATCACTGGTAAAAACTGACGTATGAATGGGTGCGAATTAGGCATATCTCCCTGATTACCTCACCACAGAAAACTCTAAGCACGTTCGTTTATTGGAAATAATGCTCCAGCTGACAATCTTTTTTTCAAATGTACCAGTTACACCGAATGAGTCAAACCAACATGGCACAAACAGAAGAGAGACACAAAGTCAGCACTTTGGTCAACGTGGGTTGTTTTTAAATGTGCTATACAAATAAAATTGACTTGACTTAGATTTAGATTTTTTAGATTTAGAGATACAGCGCGGAAACAGGCCCTTCGGCCCACCGAGTCCGCGCCGCCCAGCGATCCCCGCACATTAACACGCACTACACGCACTAGGGACAATTTTTACATTTTACCCAGTCAATTAAGCTACATACCTGTACGTCTTTGGAGTGTGGGAGGAAACCGAAGATCTCGGAGAAAACCCACGCAGGTCACGGGGAGAATGTACAAACTCCGTACAGACGCCGCCCGTAGTCAGGATCGAACCTGAGTCTGTGGCGCTGCATTCGCTGTAGGGCAGCAACTCTACCGTTGCGCCACCATGCCGACTTGACTTGACAAAATACTGGAGTAATTCAGCGGGTCAGGCAACATCTCTGGAGAAAAGGGAATAGGTGACGTTTCAAGTCAGAGTGAAGAAGGGTCTCGATCCGAAACTTTACCTATTCCTTTTCTGCAGAGATGCTGCCTGACCCGCTGAGTTACTCCAGCATTTTGCGTCTATCTTCGGTGTAAACCAGCCTCTGCAGTTCCTTCCGGCACATGACACAAACTGTGTAGGATCAAGTTACCTCAAAGAAGGGTCCCGACTCAAAACATCACCTGTCCATGATCTGCAGAGATGCTGCCTGACCTGCTGAGTTACTCCAGGACTTTGTGTCTTTTTAAAAAAATTCCAAAACATATTGCAATCGACAAATCACTTATTTAGAAATTTCTTCTCTGCCAAATGTTTTCTTAAACACAGCTTCCAATCAGTGGAATTCTATCCAGTTACAGGAAGTTTTAAACAGCTCTACCTCCAGATAATTACATTGGGCCTCTTCAAATTCTTTAATTATGGTACTGGCTGGAGTGTGTGTGGTGCTGGATTTATATCCTTACAGCTTTTTTGGATCAAAGGTGTAACAGTGATAGTTGGTGACAGAAGCAGATATGTTGGTGGCATTTATGAGGCTTTTAGATAGGCATGGAGCTACGCAGGGAATGGAGGGGTATGGATCACATGCAGGCAGAGGAGATTAGTTTAACCTGCCAACACGTTCGGCACAGGCATTGGGTGTCAAAGGGCCTTTTCATTTACTGTAATGTTCTACATTCGGTTGGCAATTCTCCAGTCTGGTCCCAACCCCAAACCCGTAAACATTTGAAAGAGTACACCCAACACTCAAGTTAGATAGAGCTCTTAAAGATAGCGGAGTCAAGGGATATGGGGAGAAGGCAGGAACGGGGTACTGATTGTGGATGATCAGCCGTGATCACAGTGAATGGCGGTGCTGGTGCGAAGGGCCGAATGGCCTACTCCTGCACCTATTGTCTATTGTCTAACACCTTCATAATTCTAATCCTTACTTCCCCCCAGGGACCTGCACTTGATCCATCTCCTCCCAACCCGAAACGTTTCCCATCCTTTTTCTCCAGAGATGCTGCCTGACCCGCTGAGTTACTTCAGCACTTTGTGTCTATCTCTGGATCGGTGAAGTTTTAGGTCAGGTCCCTTCTTCAGTCTTTCTAGAGATGCTACCTGACATCTTGAGTTACTCCAGTACTTGGTGTCTTTAAAAAAACCAACCCTAATCCTCATGTTTGTCATCTATTAATGGCACAAGTCAGTCACCTATAACCTTCTACCACCCAGAAGAGAATGGACAGACAATGCCATTGCAGATTCCCCTCCAAGACACACAACAGCTCAACGTTGGAAATACATTGATTGTCCTTCACCTTCAGCAACAGACTGGTCCCACCAAGATGCAGCACAAACGCCATAGGAGATCCTTTATCCCTTTGGCTCTCAAACTGTACAACTCCACCCCCTTCAGTCATGGGGTAGACTGATCCCCCCCCTCCCCAACCTCCGCAATCTTTGCACATCCCAAATCCTGGGCTTTCCACTCGTCACTTTAATTTCATGTTTCATGTATTTTGTTGTGTTTTATGACTGTTGGCAGACCAATTTCCCTCCCGGGATAAAGTTCTATCGTATCGTATCGTATCGTATCATACTCATACTCTCTGATCCAATCCTGAGTGGGCGGATGCATGGCAGATGCAGTTTAATGAGGATAAGTGTGAGGTTATCCACTTTGGTGGTAAGAATAGGAAGGCAGATTATTATCTGAATGGTGGCAAGTTAGGAAAAGGGGACGTACAACGAGATCTGGGTGTCCTAGTGCATCAGTCACTGAAAGGAAGCATGCAGGTACAGCAGGCAGTGAAGAAAGCCAATGGAATGTTAGCCTTCATAACAAGAGGAGTTGAGTATAGGATCAAATAGGTCCTTCTGCAGTTGTACAGGGCCCTAGTGAGACCGTACCTGGAGTACTGTGTGCAGTTTTGGTCTCCAAATTTGAGATATTCTTGCTATGGAGGGCGTGCAGCGTAGGTTTACTAGGTTAATTCCCGGAATGGCGGGACTGTCATATGTTGAAAGACTGGAGTGACTAGGCTTGTATACACTGGAATTTAGAAGGATGAAAGGGGATCTTATCGAAACATATAAGATTATTAAGAGGTTGGACACGTTAGAGGCAGGAAACATGTTCCCAATGTTGGGGGAGTCCAGAACCAGGGGCCACAGTTTAAGAATAAGGGGTAGGCCATTTAGAACGGAGATGAGGAAAAACTTTTTCAGTCAGAGAGTTGTAAATCTGTGGAATTCTCTGCCTCAGAAGGCAGTGGAGGCCAATTCTCTGAATGCATTCAAGAGAGAGCTAGATAGAGCTCTTAAGGATAGCGGAGACAGGGGGTATGGGGAGAAGGCAGGAACGGGGTACTGATTGAGAATGATCGGCCATGATCACATTGAATGGTGGTGCTGGCTCGAAGGGCCCAATGGCCTCCTCCTGCACCTATTGTGTATTGTCTATTGTCTATTGGAACAGCCCACGCAACAGAATTGTGGACTTAAGATAGATACAAGAAGCTGGAGTAACACAACGGCTCAGGCAGCATGTCTTGACGCGAAATGTCACCTATTCTTTATCTCCAGAAATGCTGCCTGCACTGAGTTACTCCAGCTTTTTGTGACTATTTTCCCCTTAATCCAGCATCTGCAGTTCCTTCCTACAGAATTGTGGACTTTAACTCCCAGAAGGCGTAGAATGTTTAAAATAGCTGCCTCACCACACATTCAATCACAATAATAAATGCTGGCCTTGCAAGCGATGTTCATGTCCCAAATGATAAATTTTAATTTAAAATTTTCAGCACTTTGGAAGAGAGATTCCAATCACTTACAACCTCGACAGCCTCAAGATCGGTAGGCAGATATTCTTGTGTCCTGCTCAACAAAGATATCCACAGTTTTAAAATTTAATCAGTTTAATTAGACTCCTTCAGGTGCCTGCTTTGCATGTTCATGTTGGTTCTGCTGCATTGTATGACTAATTGCATTAGGAAAGTATCAGTTGTCCATTTAATCAGGAAACGTCACCACATTCTAGTTAGAAACCTGTCCGGCCTATTGATTTGTGTGAGGATATGAGCAACATTAACAAAGGCTTACAGCTCTGATGCAGACAAGGTATTTTCAGCAGATTTTATTCATTCCAAGAGTGACTCAACTTCAGAAGTGGCTGTGGAGTGTTTGAGATGTTTGTAGGATCGAGGCATGTTAAAAAAAAAAAATCTCTCTCTATTCAGAGACTTTAAAAAATATTATTCTCTTCATCGTGCGGGTGAGATTTCACCTTTGTTTTGCTGCAAAGTAAAAGCTGAGTGCCGGTTATTGCATTGCAACATGTGTACTGCCCATGTGCCCGTCTGAAGAAGGGTCTCGACCCGAAACATCACCCATTCCTTCTCTCCTAGTCACAGGGAAAAACGATCTCTCGTGGCGTTCTGTGCTGCATCTTGGTGGAGCCAGTCTGTTGCTGAAGGTGCCCCTCCAGTTGACCACCGTGTCATCAAATGTTAATTTGTTCTACATCGATACAGCCATACAGTAGAAAATAACTCTCCCCTGTAGGTTCAGTGCCCCACTAGTGCAAGCAATAAAATATAATAAAATATAATTATATTGCCTGTCCTGCTGAGTTACTCCAGCTTTTTGTGCCTATCTTTGATTCAGTGATACTTTATTGTCACCTGTACCTAGGGACAGTGAAATTCATTGTTTTTTCCCAAATTACAGCAGACCTCACCAACACAAAGAGTTGCCACGATTCTGGCGCCGACAAAGTCACAAAAAGTTCATCGAACAGCCTTATCTTCTTGCAACAGCGAACCAGGCCTGCAGTGTCCGATGTAATGTCCACAGTTTCATTTCTCTCCCAGATATTGCTCGACCTACTCCCAAAGGGGTGCCGACTCAAAATGTCGCCTGTCCATTGTCCCCCTGGATGCTGGCTGTCCTGCTGAGTTCCTCCAGCGCTTTGTGTGTTTTGCTCACATTCCTCTAGCAGTTTGGTTTTTTGCTTACGACAATGTCTTATCCCTTCAAATCAGCAGGAAGGTGTCTGTTTCCTTTAGGTGTGGCTGCGTTTCCATTGTGGCCTGTATAGTTCCTTGTCAAGTGCCTGCAGTCCAATGTAGCAACAGCAAAGTGGTGTGCATGTTACGTGATGATCTACAGATATTACCGAACGATTGCAAAATGTGCACGGGAGAGTTGCAAACAAAATGTAAAAGCATGCTGCATGCACAATGTCATTACAACTGCAGTCTACTATCAGTTATAATCTATAATTCAATTGTTTGGTTTAGAGATACAGAATGGGAACAGGCTCTTCGGCCCATAGAGTCCACGCCGACCATCGATCACACGTTCACACTAATTCTATGCTATCCTGTTTTCTCATCCCTACACATTAGGGGCAATGTACAGAAGCTAATTGACCTGCATGTCATTGTGATGGGAAGGAAACCGGAGCACCCGGAGCAAGCCCACGCAGACACAGGGAGAATGAGCGAACTCCACACAGCCAGCATGTGAGGTCTGGATTGAACCCGGGTCTCTGGCGCTGTGAGGCAGCAGCTCTACCAGCTGCGCCATGGTGTTGCCCAGCATCGCCCATTAAAAATGAGTTACACAACTGAGTTTTGAGGCCTTTGAAACTTTGAAACGTCTTCACACCGTTACTTTCCTGATCCCTGATGTAAGAAATCAAAATTGGATATTTGGTACCCCATGTTACTGGGATGGAATCACAACCCTTTCTCATCTTCATTATACCCAGGGCTTGCCTATAATCACTGGGGTGCTGCATCCAATCTTCGCCTTGATCAACTCCATGGTATTCACTGTAGCCACTAAAAGCTGGAGTAACTCAGCTGGTCAGGCAGCGTCTCTGGTGAAAAGGAATAGGTGACGTTTTAGGTCGAGACCTTTCTTCAGACTGAGAGTCAGGGGAGGGGGAAACGAGAGATGTGAAAAGGTACATAGAACAAGTGAATGAAAGATGACCAAGGAAAGGTGGAGCCCACAATGGTCCATTGTTGGCTGTGGGGAAGGTGATAATGAGTGATTCAAGCAGTGAAACTCAGCAGGACGACAGTGAAACTAGTATGAGGACTAGGGTGGAGGAGAGACAGAGAGAGAGAGAGAGGATGCAGGGGTTACTTGATGTTAGAGAAAACAATATTCACGCCACTGGGTTGTAAGCTGCCCAGCTGTGCCAACCTCTTCTGTTGTATGTCTTCTGACAATGCAGCGAATTGTGGACGCAATGCAGTCCAGACCATCACACAAACCAACCTCCCTTCCATTGGCTCCATTTATACCTCATAGTGCCTTGGCAAGGCCAACAACATAATCAAGGATGAGGCGCACCCTGGCCACTCCCTCTTCTCCCCTCTCCCATCGGGCAAAAGGTGTAGGTGTGAAAACACATACCTCCAGATTCAGGGCCAGTTTCTTCCCAGCTGATATCAGGCAACTGAACCATCCTACCACAACTAGAGAGCATTCCTGAACTACAATCTACCTCATTGGTGACTCCTCAGACTACCTTTGATCAGACTTTACTGGCTTTACCTTGCACTAAATATAATTCCCTTATCATGTATCTATACACTGAAAATGGCTCGATTGTAATCATGTATTGTCTTCCTGCTGACTGGTTACCACGCAACAAAAGCTTTTTACTGTACCTCGGTGCACGTGACAATACACTACACTGAAACTGAACTGAACTGCTTTCCAGTTCAAATAAGCTGCTCTATAATTGTTCCCCTCCAAGATGTCTCAATCCAGCTGATAATAATTTGTTTGCTGCCGCACAGCCACATCTGGAGTTCTTCATGGAGATGTCCTTGTCATCTCTTCTTTCATCCTCACACTGCCCCTAAATGACATTGTTTTGTCGGCACAGAGCCAGGATCTCTATCATTGCCGTGATATTCAACTCTAGCTTACCACCGACTTCATGTAATAGAGTATTTACAGCTTCTGCAGAGCTACTTTATCAAAGAGCAGAAACCTTACGGAACGTTACAACTGACATTTTAATTAAGAGTATCAAACAATAACCACCAAAAAGTAAAACCAGCCAAAAGTGCGATTGGCTATCAATCACTCACTAATCCTTGTACCTTTCTGTTTCCCGGGCGTTTGAGTCAATTATTCTTATTGCAGAAGAATGCTTTGAGATTCAAAGCTGAAATTGATGTAAGCAAAGTACGGGTGTCTGATGCCCTGAGGGAAGGACTTTGTATGAGAGAGTCTGCATTGGATAAATTAAAGAAGGAACATTCAGCACAATTGCCATTCATAGCCGCCTAGGCCAGGCTTGATGCTGCATCTCCCACGCAGTAGATTCTTCCTAGCTGCCCTTTCTTCTCTAGTCCTTTCAGGTCATTCAGTCATCACTCACTTTGCAAAGTTCCAAAGTGGTGGGATCATAAAATGGGGGAACTAGAAACATAGACTTGAAGTCGTAGTTCATCTGAGCAATTTCAGCTTCTTCCCGAATCATGTTGTTTTCTTTCAGACACAACGTTTATATTACAGTAGCCTTAGTCCTGGACATCCTAAAAAATAATTAAGAAAAAAATATTTATTAAAAAAATTAAAATTATTATTTTTTAATGACTTTTTCCACAATCTTACAATTAACTTGATTTATTCTACCAAAGCAATGAATGGAAAATGTTACTTCTCGTTTAGGCTGTTTGGTAATTTTATGAGCTCGTTGGATATATTAAAACTGACTGTTGACTAAGTGATTCTAATGAACATATTGAGATGCATCGAGCAAGCATATATCCTATAATTAAAGAGAATTTGTAAGCATAATGTGAAAGACTAATAAAAATATCTAATATTCATGGCCACAGTTATAATTCAGTGCAGTCTTGTTGAAACTGTTTTTTTGCATTTAAGTCATTACCTTGATTAAATATTTTTGAATTTCAGACTCAGCAGGTTTAAAAATAAAGAGAACCATTTCCTGTATCCAAAGATCAAACTCATAATCTCCCCTCTTGCTGATGCACTAATGTCATTGTGTCTCGTGGGCATACTGTTGGCGATGTATTTTCTGGGTTGTGAGATGGATAATAAGGCAAATTGAAACAATAGGCTCCTCCATAAATTTGCCAGGAGGAGGTTGATGGAAGGGTTGGTCGAGGGCATCTCTATGCCTCCAGTACATAGAGTCATACGACGTGGAAACAGGCCTCTTGGCCCAACTTGCCCAAGCTGACCAACATTCCCCATCTACATTAGTCCCACCTGTCTGTGTATGGCTCATATCCCTCTAAACCTATCCTAACCATGTACCCGTCTAAATGTTTCTTAACCATTGTGATAGTACCTGCCTCAACTACCTCCTGTGGCAGCTTATTCCATGTACCTACCACCCTTTGTGTAAAACTCCGGTTTCTGTTAAATCTTTCCCGCCTAACCTTAAACCTATGTCCTCTGACTCTTGATTCCTTTACTCTGGGACAAAAAGACTGTGCATTTGCCTTCTCTGTTCCTCTTATGATCTTATACACCTCTATAAGACCACCCCTCATCCTCCTGTGCTCCAAGGAATAAAATCTTGGCCTGCTCAACCCCCCTCCCTATAGCTCAGGCCCTTGAGTCCTGGCAACATCCTCGTAAATCTTCTCTGTACCCTTTCCAGCTTAACGACATCTTTCCCGTAGAAGAGTGTCCAATACTAAACACAGTACTCACCTTCGTAACCTCATTGCAACCTTTGCTAATTGTTAGGGGGTGTGGAACATCATCTTCAGATTTGGCTCTCCAGAGAAATTAATCTCCATTGTTCCGTTTCTCCATGATGTAATTTGGTTTAGTTCATTAATGTCGCGTGTACCGAGGTACAGTGAAAAGCTTTTGTTTGCATGTCATCGAGTCAAAGAAAAAGCTACACATGAATACAGTCAAGCCGTCCACCGTGCACAGATAAAGAATAAAGGTTAGGCAGCATCTCGGGAGAGAAGGAATGGGTGACGTTTCGGGTCGAGACCCTTCTTCAGACCCGACCCGAAACGTCACCCATTCCTTCTCTCCTGAGATGCTGCCTGACCTGCTGAGTTACTCCAGCATTTTGTGAATAAATACCGTTGATTTGTTCCAGCATCTGCAGTTAGTTTCTTATACTAAGAATAAAGGTTACAACATTTAGTGCAAAGATATAACATTGAAGCCCGATAAAGTCCGATAAAAGAAAGTTCAAAGGCCTCCAATGAGGTAGATGGGAGGTCAGGACCGCACTCGAGCTAATGAGGGGACCGTCCAGTTGCCTGATAATCGCTGGGAAGAAACTGTACCTGAATCCAATGTTTCAAGCCTCTGTACCTCTTGCCTGATGGGAGTGGGGTTAAGAGGGACCAGACTGGTCCTTGATCCTGCTGGTGGCCTTGCTGAGGCAGCGTGAAGAGCAGATGGAGTCAGTCAATATACATGGTTTTTTAGATAGACAAATAAAGCCGGAGTAACTCAACGGGTCAGACAGCATTTCTGGAGAAAAGGAATAGGTGGCGTTTCAAGTCAACACCTTTCTTCAGAGGATCTCAACCTGAAACGTCACCTATTCCTTTTTTCCAGAGTTACTCCAGCATGTTGTGTCTATCTTCGGTTTAAACCAGCATCTGCAGTTCCTTCCTACACATGATTTCTTAACCTCACTTCAACCTTTGACAATTGTGGAACATCACCCTTAGGTTTGGCCTCCCAGAGAAACTCATCACCAATGTACAGTTTCTCAATGATGGCACGCAAGCCACTGTACGAACTAATGAATCTACAACAGCACCAATCTCAGTGAAGACCATTGTCAAACGATGCTGTGTCATTGTCTCAACACTTGTCTCAGTCTGAAGAAGGGTCTCGGCCCGAAACGTCACCTATTCCTTTTCTCCAGAGATGCTGTCTGACCCGCTGAGTTACTCCAGTTTTTTGTGTCTATCTTTGGTTTAAACCAGCATATATATTTCTCTCCGTGATATCACTTCCAATGCGAGTTAGGCAAATTTTCAGAAGAATGGAGTGCAGCTGAAGGAAGGAACAAACTAATCTACAAGTGAATACAGTAAAAAAAAAAATTAAATCACCTTCTGGATATCTGTTGAAAATCCTATCTCTTTCAATTTTTCTTCCCACTAACACACCAGAGGCTTTTAGAATCAAAACTGGCTAGTGGCCTGGACTAGCTCCTAATTTATGCCATTTTTCACCCACACATTACACATCCTTGTTGTCTAGTAGGCAACAATGTCAACACTGGACGATCCCTGGTGTGAATTGTTTGTTCATGAGTCACATTCTCACCGATGATGTTTATCACCTTTTGCTGAAACAATACAATACAATACAATACAATATATCTTTATTGTCATTGTACAGGGGTACCACGAGATTGGGAATGCGCCTCCCATACGATGCAATAATTTAATTTAACATTCCAGACTGTACTTGAAATTCATTCCAATGTTACATTTGCCATTCCATCATTACATGGAGCTTTAACTCTCAGTGTGATTACAGCAATCCAGTGGCAGGGAGTCCAGAATGTGCCGTGCCAATTCATGTCATCAGTTTAGGAGTCGTAGAGTCATACCCTTCTTTAGACCCTTGTTCTCCAGAGATGCTGCCTGACCCACTGAGTTACTCCAGCACTTTGTGTCTACCTTTGATTTTAAATCTTGTATAATAGTATGGACTATTTCATTTGGTTTAGATTTAGATTTAGAGATACAGTGCATAAACAGGCCCTTCGGCCCACCGGGTCCGCGCCGCCCAGCGATCCCCGCACATTAACACTATCCTACACACTAGGGACAATTTTTTAAACATTTACCCAGTCAATTAACCTACAAACCTGTACGTCTTTGGAGTGTGGGACGTACAGGTATGTAGGTTAATTGGCTGGGTAAATGTAAAAATTGTCCCTAGTGGGTGTAGGATAGTGTTAGTGTGCGGGGATCGCTGGGCGGCACGGACTTGGTGGGCCGAAAAGGCCTGTTTCCGGCTGTATATATATGATATGATATGATATAATAAACCGAAGATCTCGGAGAAAACCCAAGCAGGACACGGGGAGAACGTACAAAATCCGTACAGACGGCGCCCGTAGTCAGGATCGAACCTGAGTCTCCGGCGCTGCATTCGCTGTAAGGCAGCAACTCTACCGCTGCGCCACCGTACCGCCCTACAACAATCCAGTGGCAGGGAGTCCAGAATGTGCCGTGCCAATTCATGTCATCAGTTTAGGAGTCGTAGAGTCACACCCTTCTTTAGACCCTTGTTCTCCAGAGATGCTGCCTGACCCACTGAGTTACTCCAGCACTTTCAGCACTACTGAGGGTTGTGAATAGTTTCATTGTGCAATCATGAACAACCTCCACATTTCTGACCTTAACGATGAAAAGAAAGTCATTAATGACACAGTTGAAAGCAACTGAGCCTGTCCCAAAGAATTCCTGCTGTGATATAAGGGGAAGGCCATTTAAGACTGAGATGAGGAAAAACTTTTTCACCCAAAGAATTGTAAATCTGTGGAACTCTCTGCCACAGAAGGCAGTGGAGGCCAATTCACTGGATGTTTTCAAGAGAGAGTTAGATATAGCTCCGAGGGCTAACGGAATCAAGGGATATGGGGAGAAAGCAGGAACGGGGTATTGATTTTGGATGAGCTGCCATGATCATACTGAATGGCGGTGCTGGCTCGAAGGGCTGAATGGCCTACTCCTGTACCTATTTTCTATGTTTCTATGGTAATCTGGGATAGGACCAGTGACCACCATCAAACTAGCTTCCAAACAATGGACCACTTTCCCCTTGATGCCGACTGACTTCAGAAGAAAATTGGCACTGTCAAGAAGGTGCTGAATCCTCGGTTTCTATAGTAACTGAAGCAGCACTCTTTAGTTTAAATTAGAGCATTGATGTTTTAATTAATTTTTCCTAACCAAAGGGAATATTGAGTTTTCTGAGACACTGCGTTATTTGTTATCTGTTGTCATTCAATTTGATGATCGTGATCATCATAGTTCCACGCCGTCTTTCACAACAACGCGGCACGATGGCATTGCGGTAGAGTTGCTGCCTTACAGCGAATGCAGCACCGAAGACCCGGGTTCGATCCCGACCACGGGTGCTGTCTGTATGGAATTTGTACGTTCTCCCCATGACCTGAGCAAGTTTTCTCCGAGATCTTCGGTTTCCGCCCACACTCCAAAGACATACAGGTTTGTAGGTTAATTGACTTGGTATAAATGTAAATTATGATAGTGTTGATCCACGATAGTGGGAATCGCTGGTCGGCGCGGACCCAGTGGGCCGAAGGGCCTGTTTCCGCGCTGTCGCTCTAAACTAAAAAAAACTAAACTAAACTGGACATGATTAACGTGATTTTAGATTTCAAAAACCATCAGAGGAGATAAAAGATACACCACTTTGATATAGTTGGCGTCCAAATAATAAAAACACATCAGTCACCCCAATTTTACTATATCGACTCCAGTATGTAAATATTTTGTAAGTTCATAAGTGATAGCAGCAGAATTAGTCCATTCGGCCCATCAAGTCTATTCTGCTATTCAATCATCGCTGATCTATCTTTCCCTCTTAACCCCATTCTCCTGCCTTCTCCCTATAACCCCTGGCACCCGTACTAATCAAGAATCTGTCTATCTCTGCCTTAAAAATATCCATTGACTTGGCCTCCACAGCCCTCTGTGGTAATGAATTCCACATTTATACTTTGGTAGTAAAGAAAAAAAATCTTCTTGGATAGAGTCAAATTAAAAGCTATTGTCATAAAATCTGCTTTTAAAGTTTTTTAATAATGCCCCCCCCCCCAAAACATGATGTTGCTCTGGGTAAGAAACAAACAGCTGGAGGAACTCAATGAGTCAGGTACATTTGTGGAAACAAGTGGTTAGATGCCTTATGGCAGAAACAAAAAACTGCAGATGCTAGTTCATACCAAAGATAGACACAAAGTGCTGGAATAACTCAACGGGTCAGGCAGCAGCTCTGGAGAAAAAGCAGAAGTGACGTTTTGGGTTGGGACCCTTCTTCAGACCTTTTGGGTCAGGACCTTTCATCAGACTCATCAATTTGAAGAAGTGTCCTGACCCGACATGTCCATTTCCTTCGATGGATGCCTGCCTGACTTGCTGACTTCCTCCATCACTTTGGGTTTTTTTTGCTCAGAGACTGCAGAAGGAATGGGTGACATTTCGGGTCGAGACCCTTCTTCAGACTCAGAGTCTGAAGAAGGGTCACGACCTGAACAGTCACCCATTCCTTCTCTCCAGAGATGCTGCCTGTCCCACTGAATTACTCCAACATTTTGAGTCTATAACGTAGCTATGCACAACTTGCAACTTATGGATAGATCTAAGGTCAAATATAATGTCTGCATCATTCCCAGATTTTCAAGCACTTGATTCATATATAATTATCCCCCAGTTGCAGCATTTTTTAGTTGATTTCCTGCTTTTATTGGGAAGAGGATGGGGAGGTTTCCATCGTAAATTCTGTTTCCTCTGCTCTTCGAATGCTGTTTTCTGCGCCAACGCGTTTTGTTTGCACCACAATTGTTTGTTTGCTAGGAGCTCAGATATAAAACCCCACCCTTCCTCCAGCACACTGGCCAGCAGTGTTGTCAACCGCAACTCTACAGATTTAAAACATTATGCAGTGAAACAAACTAATTTAAGGGGCAGTTCCTTTGTTATGATTATGGGTCAAATGAGGAAAATAAACTTCCTCTTTCATCTACAACTATCAACAAAAAGTAAATTAAGACCTGCAGTATATTTAGACATTCGAAATCAACAAAAAATGCGCTCACATTAAATGGAACTCCTTTGATAAACATCTTTTTGAACTCGAAAGAAATGATTCGTATAAGTTGGCTGCTTTACTCTATTCCTCTAATTATTTCTTGATGTCCTTAATTATAGCCATTTGATGCACCTAAATTATAATCCAGGCATTTGCATTTCACTTCAAATAAAGTTAGAGTAAAAATGTCTTTAATTTATAGATCAGTTCATTAAAACGAGTATAGAAAACAAGAAAAATTAACAGTTATTACTTAGGACTAAATAATTTGTTTTCTCCGACCTGTTATCTCCCCGAGTCAAAGTTATTACAGAAAGAAGGCACTTATTTACAAAGTTCCGACCAATTGCCATCACATTTGATTCCAAAATGATTCTCCTGCGGCAATAAACTATATGGGGCATTAACAACCACCTTTCTTGAAAGTTAGAATGTCGACCAAAGAACATTGAACAGTACAGCACAGGAACAGGCCCTTCAGCCAGGGCCGTCTTAACGCATGGGCCTGACGGGCACTTGCCCGGGGCCCCACGAGCATAGGGGCCCCATGCTGATCTGTGTATGTTAAGTGACTTGCAATAAATAAATACTACTTTAAAAATGTAGGTTCAATAAGTGCTTTTTTCGCAACATTTTCGGTCACTAAGTGCTTCTCACAGCGATCTGTAAGTGCTTTTCGCAACAATGTAGCACCCTAAGTCCATCGCTAAGTGCTTTTCGGTAAGTGCTTTTCGCCGGCACGACAGGGGGGGGGGGGGCTGGTAGGGAAAGGGGGGTGGGGGAGAGTAACGGTAGGGGCCCCAGTACACTGCTTTGCCCGGGGGCCCATAATGCTGTAAAAACGGCCCTGCCTTCAGCCCACAATGTCTGCACCATACATGATGCCAAAAGAAACTGATCTCCTCTGCTGACAGAGGAGCATCTCTGGAGAGAAGGAATGGGTTTCGAGTCGAGACCCTTCTTCAGACTGGTTAGGGATAAGGGAAACGAGAGATATAGATGATGATGTTGAGAGATAAAGACCAATGAATAAAATATATGCAAAAAAGTAATGATAATAAAGGACACAGGCCATTGTTAGCTGTTTGTTGGGTGAAAATGAGAAGCTGGTGCGACTTGGGTGGGGGAGGGATAGAGAGAGAGGGAATGCCGGGGCTACCTGAAGTTAGAGAAATCAATATTCATACTGTGAGCTGCCCAAGCGAAATATGAGATGCTGTTCCTCCAATTTATGTTTAGCCTCACTCTGACAATGGAGGAGACCTAGGACAGAAAGGTCTGTGTGGGAATGGGAAAGAGAATTAAAGTGTTTAGCAACCGGGAGATCCTCTGTCTACATGTGATCCAGATTGCTCCATTCCCTGCCTATACACGTGTGTGTCTAAAAGCCTCTGAAATGCCCCTATTGTATTTGCGTCCACCACCACTCTGGGCACTCATCATTCTCTGTGTAAAAAAACAACTTGTCCTGCACATCTCCTTTGAACTGTTCTGCTTTGACATTAAAGTTACGCTTTCTAGTCTTTGACATTTCCACCCTGGAAAAAAAGGTTCTGACTGTTTACCATATTTATGTCCATCATACTTCTATCAGTTCTACCTCAACCTCCAACGTTCCAGAGAAAACATTTCAAGTTTGCCTAAACTCTCCTTATCATTAATAGCCTCTAAACCAGGAAGCTTCAGCGTCCTTTCCAAAGCCTCCCATTAACAGGACAAACAGAACTGTACTTAACCAAAGTCCTATAAAGCTGCACCATGACTTCCTGACTCTTACAGTCTGACTAATGAAGACAAGTATATATATTCCTTCGTTACCACTCTATCTCTGCCATTTTCAGGGAGCTATGGATTTGGACCTCAAGATCTATCCATACATTAATGCCGTTAAAGGCCTTGACATTAACTGTATTCATTCAACCTCCCACAGTGAAATTCATCACACATGCTTGGATTGAACTCCATCTGGCATTTCCCTGCCTATTTCTGCAGCTGATCTAAATCTTGCTGTGTACTTTGACAGCCGCCAAAAGCTTTTCACTGTACCTCGGTACACGTGACAAGAAACTAAACTAAACCTTTCACACTGTCAAGTCAAGTTTATTTGTCACATACACATACACGATGTGCAGTGAAATGAAAGTAGCCACAACTCCTTCAATGTTGGTGTCATCTGCAAACCTACTAACCAATCTACTGACAGCCAAGTCATTTATATATATATACATATACGCCGATCAGCCAAAACATTATGAGCTGATGAGCCAAAACATTATGACCACCTGCCTAATATGCTGTTGGTCCTCCGTGTGCAGCCCCAGACGCAGCAGGGTGTGTTGCACGGTGTATTGTGACACATTCCTCCCGTGACCACCATTAAAATTTTCTGTGACTTGTGCCACAGTAGACCTTCTGTCGGTTCGGACCAGACGAGATAGCCTTCATTGCCCTCGCGCATCGATGAGCCTTGGGAACCCAACACCCTGTCGCCGGTTTGTGGTTTGTCCCTCCTCAGACCACTGTCGGTAGGTACTCTTCACTGCTGACCTGGAGCACCTCACAGGCCTTGCCGTTTCAGAGATGCTCTGACCCAGTCGTCTGGCCATAACAATTTGGCCCTTGTCAAAGTCGCTCAGGTCTTTAATCGTGCCCATGTCTCCTGCATCCAACACATCAACTTCAAGAACTGACTGTTCATTTGCTGCCTAATATATCCCACCCCTTGACAGGTGCCATTGTAACAAGATAATCAATGTTATTCACTTTACCTGTCAGTGGTCATAATGTTTCGGCTGATCGGTGTTTGTACATCACAAACATCAGTGGTCCCAGCACAGAACCCTGTGGAACTCCATTGTGCTGTGGCCTAGTGAGCTGGAGCAACTCCAGTACATTGTGTTCATATTATTGACAAAGCCGCTGATTTTCCATTATCAGGCATGTTGCTTACAAAGTCATCCAAGGGTAATTCCCATTGGGATGTAGGAGAGGGTGGGGTGCGTTGGTTACCAGAAATGTCAAAGAGGAAATCTTTTTTCTTTGTGGACCTCAAGAAAAACCTGTATGTGTAAGAAAAACCTCATGTGCAGGGCATCTCAAAGTGCTTTATTGGCAATGCAGTACCTCCGAAGAGTGTTCACTGTGGTAAGTTAGGAAGTATGCTGGCCAATTTGTGCACCAAATTCCCACAAAACAACAGAGTGAAAATGGCCAAGTTACTGTCAATGCACTGTCATGACCAAGCTGTTTTAATCATTTGGGGCGAGGGATGTTGACAAATAGACTGGAAGGAACTGCCCAGTTCTTGTTAGTAGCAGTGGCACGGTGGCGCAGTGGTAGAGTTGCTGCCTTACAGCACCAGAGACCCGGCTTCGATCCTGACGATTGGTGCCGTCTGTACGGAGTTTGTACCATCTCCCTGTGACCTGCGTGGATTTTCTCCGGGACCTCCGGCTTCCTCCCACACTCCAAAGACATACAAGTTTGTAGGTCAATTGGCTTGGTATAAATATAAATTGTCCCCAGTGTGTGTAGGATAGTGTAAGCATGCGGGGATCGCTGGTCGGCGCAGACTCGGTGGACTGAAGGGCCTGTTTCTGCGCTGTAATCTAAACTAAACTTATCTGAGTACTGAAGATCGACACAAGAAACTGGAGTAACTCAGCGGGTCAGACAGCATCTCTGGAGAAAAGGAATAGGTGACGTTTCGGGTCGAGACCCTTCTTCAGATGATCGAAGTACTGGCTTTGTTCCACTCCCACCTATTTTCCAGCTTTCTCCCCCTTGCTACAATCACTCTGAAGAATGGTCCTGAACCAAAACCTTCCACCACACTGATCCATGGCCTCCAGAGATGCAGCCTGACACAATTTGTTTTTTAATTTTGATAAACCAGCATCTGCAGCTCCTTGTATATTGATGGAAGGGACTTTGAACTCTGATTCAAGCTAGATAGAGCTCTAGGGGCTGGTGGAATCAAAGGATATGGGGAGAAACAGGCACGTTACTGATTGTAGATGATCAGCCATGATCACCATGAATGGCTCGAAGGGCCAAATGGCCTCCTCCTGCACCTATTTTCTATGTTTCTATGTTTCTATGATGGTGCTGGACAAACAGATTGTACTGGACTTTTTGCATGTAACTCCCAATAATACCTCATCATGCTTTCATTTCACTTCTTTCAAACATTGCACAGTGGCGCAGCGGTAGAGTTGCTGCCTTACAATGCCAGAGATCCAGGTTCGATCCTGTCTGGGTTTCTCCGGGTGCTCCGGTTTCCTCCCACATTCTAAGCATGTGCAGGTTTGTAGGTTAATTGACTTCTGTAAATTGCCCCTAGTGGTGTAGGATAGAACTAGTGTAGAGGTGATCGTTGGTCGGCATAGACTCAGTGGGCCAAAGGAACTGTATCCACATTGTATTTCTAAATTCAACTAAACTAAATAGAACAAGTATTCCAGTAAATATGCTGCGGTTTAAAGGTGTGGAGATATACAAGTACTCTGGACCCAGGCTCCAGCTGAAAATCTGTCCACTGGTGTTCTGCACCCTGAATCATTGCTCTCGTTGTGCACCCAGCCTACAGTCCAGACCCTGGACACACTCTAGGTCTCCTTTCAGAATCCAAACTAATGAATAACACAGTTGCTGAACTGTCAGGACATCTGAACAATTTGGTGCCGAATTAGTGAAGTTAATATTGTACTTAAATCCAAGGATATATCGGAGTTGGTTTTAGTTTTAGCTTTAGTTTTAGAGATACAGCGCGGAAACAGGCTCCTCGGCCCACGGAGTCCTCACCGACCAGTGATCCCCGCACATTAACACTATCCTACACACACTAGGGAGAATTTACATCTATACCAAGCCAATTAACTTACAGTTACCGAGTATGTCTTTGGAGTGTGGGAGCAAACTGGAGCTCCCAGAGAAAACCCACGCAGTCATGGGGAGAACGTACAAACTCCGTACAGACAGCACCTGTTGTCAGGACTGAACCTGGATCTCTGGCACTGTAAGCGCTGGAAGCCAGTAACTCTACCGCTGGGCCACCGTGCCGCCCTAGTTATCTGACATGCGTTACCTGATTCTGCTCCACTGGTATATTGCAGGGTTTTTTTTTTTTATAAAGCTGAGAATCTATCACTGTGATCTTTAGATACAGTTACGTTTGTCTCCATGGAAACCACATCCCTTGCAAAGTCACCTGGAGCTCAGACAGATCTGCTGCACATTCAGGAGCTCAGAGTCTCAACGCGGAGAAAGAATCTTGATTTACAACAAAATCCTCAAGGGACAGAATGTCAACCGCTAAGGCAAAGCTAAAAGAAGGTGTACTTATTTTAAAAAAAAGCAAGCAGATAGATTCACATTTACATTAGAAATGGAGATTTAGGACAGAAAGAGATGGAAAGAGGGCCGTGCAGGCAAAGTGGGATGCAGCAAAAAATATGTTTGTTACTAGTTTAGTTTAGTTTAGTTTAGAGATACAGCACAGAAACAGGCCATTTGGCCCAGTGACTCTGTGCCGACCAATGGTCATCCATACACTATTTATTCACGAAATGCTGGAGTAACTCAGCAGGTCAGGCAGCATCTCGGGAGAGAAGGAATGGGTGATGTTTCTGGTCGAGACCCGAAACGTCACCCATTCCTTCTCTCCCGAGATGCTGCTTGACCTGCTGAGTTACTCCAGCATTTTGTGAATAAATCGATTTGTACCAGCATCTGCAGTTATTTTCTTATGTCACCCATACACTAGTTCTATTCCACACACGAGGGACAATTTACAGAGGCCAATTGACCTACAAACTGAAGATAGACATAAAATGCAGGAGTAAATCATTGGGTCAGCCAGCATCCCTGGAGAATTAGGAATAGGTGACATTTCCGGTCGAGACCCTTCTGCAGATGCTGCACGGCTTTGGAATGTGGGAGGAAGCCGGAGCACCTGGGGAAAACCCGCGCGGTCACAAGGAGAACGTACAAACACCGTACAGACAGCACCCGTAATCAGGATCGAAACGTATAAGATTATTAAGCGGTTGGTCGAAACGTATAAGATTATTGATTATTAAGGGGTTGGACACGTTAGAGGCAGGAAACATGTTCCCAATGTTGGAGGAGTCCAGAACAAGCGGCCACAGTTTAAGAATAAGGGGTAGGCCATTTAGAATGGAGATGAGGAAAAACCTTTTCAGTCAGAGAGTTGTGAATCTGTGGAATTCTCTGCCTCAGAAGGCAGTGGAGGCCAATTTTCCGAATGCATTCAAGAGAGAGCTAGATAGAGCTCTTAAGGATAGCAGAGTCAGGGGGTATGGGGAGAAGGCAGGAACGGGGTACTGATTGAGAATGATCAGCCATGATCACATTGAATGGCGGTGCTGGCTAAAAGGGCCGAATGGCCTCCTCCTGCACCTATTGTCTATTGTCTATTGTCAAACCCGGGTCTCAGGCGTTGTAAGTCAGCAATTCTACCGCTGTGCCATCGTGCCACCCCCAACTGCTGACAAACACGAATTAATCCAAGGTCACTCACCTCTTTCTGTGGGCGATCATCTGATTTCATGCTGCATGACTCCACTAACACTCATACTAATACTGCGAGAAAATCTAGACACAAGGTGCTCATTTACAAAAAAAAAAGATACAAAGTGCTGGAGTATATCGAAGGGTCAGGCAGCATTTCTGGAGAACATGGAAAGGTGACGTTTCTGGTCAGGACCTTTCTTCACACCAATTGTCAAACAATTCCACCCTTTTCTACACCTAGACCTCGTTGCACGTCCCCTTCTCCTAATCTGACACCATTCAGACAGTAATCTGCCTTCCTGTTCTTGCCACCAAATCAGATAACCTCACATTTATCCACATTATACTGCATCTGCCATGCTTCTGCCCACTCACCCAACCTATTCAAGTCACCCTGCAGCCTCATAGCATCCTCCTTGCAGCTCACACTGCCACCCAGCTTTGCGTCATCTGCAAACTTAGACATGTTGCATTTAATCCCCTTGTCTAATTCGTTAATATATATTGTAAACAAGTGGGATCCCAGCACCGAGTCTTGTGGCACCCCACTAGTCACTGCCTGCCATTCTGAAAAGGACCCGTTAATTCCTACTCTTTGCTTCCTGTCTGCCAACCAGTTCTCTATCCATGTCAATACCCTACCCCCAATACCTGTGTTCTAATTTTGCATACTAATTTCTCGTGTGGGACCATGTCATCATAGCGCGTATATCATAATAGGGCGTATAGGGTGTATCGTATCATAAGGGCACAGTGGTAGAGTTGCTGCCTTACAGCGCCGGAGACCCAGCTTCGATCCCGAGTACAGGTGCTGTCTGTACAGAGTTTGTACGTTCTCCCCATGACCGCGTGGGTTTTCCCCGGGTGCTCCGGTTTCCTCCCACACTCCAAATACGTACAAGTTTGTAGGTTAATTGGCTTTGTTAAAATTGCAAATTGTCCCTAGTGTGTAGGGTAGTGCTAGTGTATGTGGATCGCTGGTCGGCGTGGACTCGGTGGGCCGAAAAGCCTGTTTCCTTGCTGTATCTCTAAACTAAACTTAACTGTACTAGGCCAATGCGACTGAACAACCTTTTTTTAGCTCAGTCACCCCTTTTCATATCCAAATTCTTTATGCCTATTTCCAACCTGATGGCTCTTCCTCAGTATCTGTATAATGGAACTCCTTTAAATCCATGCTGAAGAAAAACATACGATGGCACCACAATTATTGGAGCACAGATTATGGAAAATGCTCTTGTTTTTATAGTAACTCTTGCACAAAGACTCTTCAGCAGTGACACGACCTTCCTATAACTAAGTACAAACGTTATGACAAACCACAGACGCTGCACTAACGCGATCCTCAACACGAGACACAAAGTGCTGGCGTAACTCAGCAGATCAGGCAGCATCTCTGATCAGCCTGAAGAAGGGTCTCCTATCCACGTTCTCCAGAGATGCTGCCCGACCTGCTGAGTTACTCCAGCACGCTTCTGACCGAGCGCAAGGTGGCCCGCCGGGAATAATGATGGGACCTGGCGTGGGGGGGGGCACCGGGAACAATGGGGGAACCCAGCGTGGGGGGGCCAGGTGTGGCGGCAGGCAGTAGATACGACTGTTTGGTTCTTTTATAACTTTGTCGGCACCAACACGTGACGACACTTGTGTTACTGCCTAGGTTATGTGCAAAACAAAGCATTTCACTGTACCTAGATACCCTAGGCATATGTGACAATAAAGTATAATTCATTAAGTATCATCATTCATTCATTATAAGAAAATAACTGCAGATGCTGGTACAAATCGATTTATTCACAAAATGCTGGAGTAACTCTGCAGGTCAGGCAGCATCTCGGGAGAGAAGGAATGGGTGGCGTTTCGGGTCATTAATTCATTCACTTGTGTCTGTTTTTGTAAATCAGCATCTGCAATTCCTTGTATCTCATAATCCTCAAAATCTTTGGCGTTCCATTACATTTTAAAATATTTTTTCATCTTTCTCCTTTGCTCTGAATGCCAGTGGTTTAGAGCCACTTCCACAATTCTCAAATGCCTAACTGAGTTGAAAATATATCTGGGAAAATGATTTGGCCAAAACTTTCTGGTGCATGACATTTCAACGCAGGTAGGTTTATAAATAATTTTTCTGCATCCTTCGGTTTGAAACAAAATCTTTCCACATTAACTTGCAGGAAACGTACACGGATAATGATACGGATCAACAGGGCACCGGGCACATCAGTGAGGTACATAATCAGCAATGTATTTCCTTCAGCAATGAGATTTAAAGATGGAGATGTAATGAGCAAAGAGAGGAGGTAACGGATAAATTAGTTTGCACATTGTAATCAAATCAGGACAAGCAAGGGAAAAAAGGAGAGAATGCTGCTTAACGTACATAATAAAACAGAGGTGGAAAAGCATTAAAAATAAATGTTGCAATTTGAAACATCTCCAATAGCGCAAAGAAACCTAAAGTCCAGTTTCAATTGTTCACATTGCTGCCAGAAAGATTGATTGACAGACTTTAACAACTATCACCGTCTTATAATTTATGCAATCAATTAGTAAATTTAACATTCTACAGTGTAATTAATGGGCGATTAACGTGCAAATCCTGCAAATTCCTAAAAATAACAAGGAGTCTAGGGATGAGATGCCACTCATGTAAAGCAAATATTGGAGCCGTCAGCCAGCAAGTTACAATTCCACAGACAGATTTGCACATTAGTGATGCATCAATAACATGGTTTTTCGGTAACATCTGCCCCAGTCATTCATTCTTGAATTCCTGCCATGAGACAAGATGGAAATTGACCTCCATGCTGCCGCAGTGTCCAACATAATGCATTGAACTTCAAGTTCTTTGGAATAAACATCACCAGCAATTTGTCCGGGACTAGCCACATCTAAGCTGTGGCCAAGAAAGCACACCAACGGCTCTATTTCCTTAGAAGGCTTAGGAAGTTCGGCATGTCCTCAACAACCCTCACTGACTTCCACAGATGCGCTGTGAAAAACATTTTATCTCAATGCGTCACAGCATGGTTTGGAAACAGCTCCATCCAAGACCGCATGAAATTGTAGAGAGTTGTGGACGTAGCCCAGATCATCACGCAAACCAACCACCCTTCCAATGACTCCATCTACACTCCATGCTGCCTCTGCAAGGCCACCAGTATGATCAAGGACTAGTCTCACCCTGGTCACTCCCTCTTCTCCCCTCTCCCATCAGGCAAAGGTACAGAAGTTTGAAAACGCGTATCTCCAGATTGAGGAAAAGTTTCTTCCCAGGTGTTATCAGGCAACTGAACCATCTTCTCACCAGCTAGAGTGTAGTCTTGACCTCACATGCATCTCATTGGATACCTTTGAATTATCTTTAATTGGACTTTATCTTGCACTAAATGTTGTACTCTTTATCCTTTATCTGTGTACTGTGGATGGCTTGATCGTAATCATACGTTTCGTTTTTTATTTGACTGGATAGCATGCAACAAAAGCTTTTCACTGTACCTTGGCACATGTGACAATATTAATGAACTCAACTCAAATGGACAGAACAGTGGACTGCTTTGCTGTGAAATATCAGCGGATATTTTTAAGGCAGAGATAGATGGATTCTTGATTAGTACAGGTGTCGGTTAAGGGGAGAATGCAGGAGAATGGGGTTAGGGCGGAGAGATAGATCAGCCATGATTTAATGGCGGAGTAGACTTGATGGGTCGAATGGCCTAATTCTGCTCCTATCACTTATGAATTTATGAAACATATAACAGGCTAAATGTTGAGATCTTACTGGTGGGGCAGTATTGAACAAGGGGACATAATTATAATTAGGGGAGATCATTTAAAGTTTAGGCGTATTAAAAACATCTCGCAGAGTGTTGAATCTCTGGAATTGTCTACCTCAGAGGGCTGTTTAGACTAGACCATTTGGAGCAGAAATGGATAATTTTTTGTGCGATCAGGGAACTGAGAACAATTGGCACAAGAGAGGAGATTAGGCCTAGGCTAAGATCAGCCATGATCAGATTGCATGGCAGGCAAGTGTTGAGGGGCTGAGTGGCCTATTCCTGCTTCTATTTTTGACATCCACTCAAGGCTGTATCCGAGTAAGGGAAAGTATTTCAAGTACAACCTATGAAAAATACCTTTCAAAGATAGACCCAAAATTCTGGAGTAACTCTGCAGGACAGGCAGCATCTCTGGTTAGAAGGAATGGGTGACATCTTGAGTCAAGACCATTCTTCAGACTGAGAGTCAGGGGAGGGGAAGATACAGTGATAAGGAAGTGCAAGGTGTGAGAATGAGAGATCAAAAAGGGTGGAGATAAGGAAAAAGTAGAATAGATCACAGTTAGTTCGGAGAAGGTAACAGCAAAGCAAACAGAGATAAAATGTATTCAGGGACAGTCAGACTGGTGGGAGAACTGGGAAGGGGGAAGGATGGAGAGAGAGAGAGGGAAAGCAAGGGCTATTTGAAGTTAGAGAAGCTAGAGAAGTCAATGTTCATACCGCTGGGGTGTAAGCTACCCAAGCGAAATATGAGCTGCTGCTCCCTCCAATTTGCGCTGGGCCTCATTCTGACAATGGCGGAGGCCCAGGACAGAAAGGTCAGTGTGGGAATGGGAAGGGGAGTTAAAGTGTTTTGCAACCGGGAGACTAGGTAGGTTTAGGCGGACTGAGCGGAGATGTTCAGCGAAACAATCACCGAGCCTGCGCTTGGTCTCACTGATATGTAGAAGTCCACACCTGGAACAGCGGATACAGTAGATGAGTCAGGAGGAGGTGCAAATGAACCTCTTCCTCACCTGAAAAGACTGTCGGTGTCCTTGGACGGAGTCGAGGGAGGAGGTGTAGGGACAGGTGTTGCATCTCCTGTGGTTGCAGGGGATAGTACCTGGGGAGGGGGTGGTTTGGGTGGGAAGAGATGAGTTGACCAGGGAGTTGCGGAGGGAACGATCTCTGCAGAAAGTGGAAAGGGGTGGAGATGTGAAGATGTGGCTGGTGATGGGATCCCGTTGGAGGTGGCGAAGTAGAGTCCAGGTCGGCAAGGAAGCGTTTATTGAGGACGTGGTTCTGGCGACGAATGAAGTGAAGTTGGGGTCCATTGCAGGTCTGGGTGGGTGAGCGAAGCCCGGAGTCAGAGCGAGGGTCTGCTGGTGCCGGCGCATCACAGCCAGTGTGGAACGCAGGGCATGGAAGGAGGACTGTTGCAAAAAATGGTGGATCGACTGTTAGTATCTGGAGTTCATTCCTACACATGGAAACAAGCCCCTCTGTTCACCAACTGTGTCCCGACTTTCCAGCTACACTAATCCTACAATTACATTTTTTCTTAAGAATAATTGAGGACGTTCATGTTTTAATTCATGTTTTCATTTGTTCTTCCGCTGTCGGAATTGTAATAATTTCAACATTTTACAACTTTCGACTTCTAGCTTTTCCTTGTTGCTAAACTACAGGGGGCATTCGGAGGCATTCAAAGTGGCTGGCAGCATTTACAGCTGGCAAAGCCTTGTGTATGGCTTGGCCTGCTTGCAAAGCTTCCTTCACAAACAGGGTTTGTCTGTTTTCCCAAGCCTCACCCATACCCGGCCAAAGGCAACAACTTTACTTCATGCAAGGCCCTGCCAGCGTGAATCAGTACGACATCCGCCATGTCGTGAACGTAGCTCGATGGGCAAAAATGTGGGTCTGCAGGGGGCTTGAATGGCAGTAGTGATTGCAGGCACTTCATGTTTGGTGGCAGGATAATAACTCAAAGCTGGCAAGCTTAATCACAAAAATGTCATCACATTACAGTTCTAAACTCAATCCTGGCGTTTGTTCAACCATATCATACGGTGGCCTGCAGTTTTCATTTGGGATTATGAACGTTTTACAAAGCAACTTGCCAAAAAGTCAGCCCATCCAGTACTAAAAGATCAAGGAATTTCAAACACAAATCGCAACTAATGTCAACCAACTGTGTTCCCGGGAACTTGTTTAGATGAAGCCAAGCTCAGCCACAAAACTGACCATGTATCCAACTGAAATCCATTGCCAATGTGAGTTTCCAATGATTTCAACTTTTTTTTAGAGATACAGCATGCAAGTGGGGCCCTTCGGCCCAACGAGTCTGCACCAGCCAGCGATCACCCCGCGCACTAGCACTGTCCTACACACTAGGGGACAATTTACAATTTACTGAAGCAAATAACCTATAAACCTGTATGTCTTTGGAGTGTGGGAGGAAACTGGTGCACCCGGAGAAAACCCACGCAGTCGCAGAGAGAACATACAAACTCCGTACAGACAGCGTCCATGGTCAGGATCGAACCAGGGTAATGCAGCAACTCTACCACTGCGCCACTGTGCCACCCTGTTTGAACAAACCCAGTTTGTGAAACCCTGAAGAAAGATGGAAAAGCTGCTGATGACTTTGAATACTTCTGAAATTTCACTGTCATTTAGAAACAGTTAAAACCATTAGAAATCAAAAAACTTAAAAGATTGAAATTATTCAACATTTTTAAGCAATTCACTTAAACAATTCTGACAACAAGAAGACTGGAGCGACTAGGCTTGTATACACTGGAATTTAGAAGGACGAGAGGGGATCTTATTGAAACATATAAGATTATTAAGGGATTGGACACACTAGAGGCAGGAAACATGTTCCCGATGTTGAGGGAGTCCAGAACCAGGGGCCACAGTTTAAGAATAAGGGGTAGGCCATTTAGAACGGAGATGAGGAAAAACGTTTTCACTCCAGAGAGTTGTGAATCTGTGGAATTCTGCCTCAGAAGGCAGTGGAGGCCAATTCTCTGGATGCTTTCAAGAGAGAGCTAGATAGAGCTCTTAAGGATAGCGGAGTCAGGGGTTATGGGGAGAAGGCAGGAACAGGGTACTGATTGTGGATGATCAGCCATGATCACAGTGAATGGCTGTGCTGGCTCGAAGGGCCGAACGGCCTGCTCCTGCACCTATTGTTTCTTGTCTATTGTCTATAATATACTTCTCTGTTAATTACAACACATGTTTTTAAAGTTTTAAATTTGTTATATGTTATTTTAGTTTACCAACACAGTTGTATCAATTTAATTTGTAAATGCACCTGTATAACTTTACTCAAAGATTTTTTAGGGTTTAAGTAGATTTGATGTAGCTGTGGGCAAAATGCTAATTAATTGCAATGAATATAAATCTGTTTCAAATGGCATTTATGAAACCACCTGGTCATCATTATTGAACAGACGAAGGTAGATATGTTTTTTGAAATCAATGTGTTCGTCGGCACTGGGCCTGTACTCGCTGGAGTTTGGAAGAATGATGTGGTGACCTCGTTGAAACATGCAGAATAGTGAAAGGCTTGGGTAGAGTGGATGTGGAGAGGATCTTTCCATTAGTGGGAGAGTCTAGGACTAGAGGTCACAGCCTCAGAATTAACATATAACATATAACATATAACAACTACAGCATGGAAACAGGCCTGTCCGGCCCTACCAGTCCACGCCGACCATTCTCCCTGACCTAGTCTCATCTACCTGCACTCAGACCATAACCCTCCAATCCCCTCCTATCCATATACCTATCCAATTTACTCTTAAATAATAAAATCGAGCCAGCCTCCACCACTTCCACCGGAAGCCCATTCCATACAGCCACAACCCTCTGAGTAAAGAAGTTCCCCCTCATGTTACCCCTAAACCTTTGTCCCTCAATTCTGAAGCTATGTCCCCTTGTTGGAATCTTCCCCACTCTCAAAGGGAAAAGCCTACCCACGTCAACTCTGTCCGTCCCTCTCAAAATTTTAAAAACCTCTATCAAGTCCCCCCTCAACCTTCTACGCTCCAAAGAATAAAGACCCAACCTGTTCAACCTCTCTCTGTAGCCTAAGTGCTGAAACCCACTTAGGACGTTCTTTTAGAAAGGAGATGAGGAGAAATGTCTTTCGTCAGAGGGTGGTGAATCTGTGGAATTCTTTGCCACATGTGCAGGCCAAGTGACTGGATGTTTTTAAGGCAGAGACAGATAGATTCTTGATTAGTACAGGTGTCAGAAGTTATGGGGAGAAGGCAGGAGAATGAGGTTAGGAGAGAGAAGTAGATCAGCCATGATTGAATTGCGGAATAGACTTGATGGGTCAAATGGCCTAATTTTACTCCTATTCCTTATGCCCTTATGAATGTTTCTTTTACAGCCATGGCACGATGTTGTGGAAGTTCAACATTAGATAAATAAGGCTGAGCAGCAGCTTAAATAGAAACCTAAGCAGAAGAATATTCAAAGATGGAGTAAATTTAAGTGCAACCTGTACCCAGGAATCATACTACACACTACACACTCGGCTTGTACTCACTGGAATTTAGAAGATTGAGGGGGGATCTTATAGAAACTTACAAAATTCTTAAGGGGTTGGACAGGCTAGATGCAGGAAGTTTGTTCCCGATGTTGGGGAAGTCCAGAACAAGGGGTCACAGTTTAAGGATAAGGGGGAAGTCTTTTAGGACCGAGATGAGAAAGTCTTTTTTCACACAGAGAGTGGTGAATCTGTGGAATTCTCTGCCACAGAAGGTAGTTGAGGCCAGTTCATTGGCTATATTTAAGAGGGAGTTAGATGTGGCCCTTGTGGCTAAAGGGATCAGGGGGTATGGAGAGAAGGCAGGTACGGGATACTGAGTTGGATGATCAGCCATGATCATATTGAATGGCGGTGCAGGCTCGAAGGGCCGAATGGCCTACCCCTGCACCTATTTTCTATGTTTCTATGTTTCTAAACCGTGACCATAACTAATTGCCTATTCTTATTTGTTTGAAATGCAATTGCTATCCTGAGAACACAGCAGACAGGAATACAAAAATATTGGAATGCACATGACTGGTTCCATGCAAAAACATATTAAGCAAAGATACAGTAAAACTCATCAGGCTAGAAATTGTCTGGCATACAAGAAAGTGTGTTAATCAGGCATGGAGGCTTCAGTTTACTTTAGTGTAGTTTAGAAATACAGCGTGGAAACAAGCCCTTCGGCCCACTGAGTCCCCGCCAACCAGCGATCCCCGTACAGTAACACTATCCTTCACACTAGGGACAATTTTATAATTTTACAATTTTACCAAAGCCAATTAACCGATAAATCTGTACGTCTTTGGAGTGGGGGGGGAGGGGGGGGGGGGACTGGAGAAAACCCATGCGACCATGGGGAGAACGTACAAACTCCATACAAACAAGCACCCGTAGTCAGGATCGAACCTGGGCCTCAGGTACTGTAAGGCAGCAACTCTACCGCTGTGCCACCTTGCTTCATGTGAGCAAGCTTGAGCATTAGGTTCAAGGTTCGAGCACAAGAAAACAGGCATTGTACATTGAGCAAAGACGAGAATTTGAAAAGAGAAAGTAACGTAGGATTTGGTGTGAAATAGTGGTTGATGGTCAGTAAGGACTCAATGGCCCAAGGGCCTGTTTCTCCTGATGACTCTATGTAAGGCCTCTCTACCACAAGCTCTGACCACTGGCCAGGGGACTATTGAAGGGAGTGGTACATGGATGTCTGGATATACTAACAGTAGAGAAGAGCCGTGCAGAGAATTGGGATTAAGGGCGTAATGAAGGTAAGATCAGCACTGTTAGTCAGTAGGATAGACAATTAGGATTCATGAGGAGGGGGTAGTCACAAAATGCTGGAGTAACTCAGCGGGTCAGGCAGCATCTCTGGAGAGAAGGAATGGGTGACGTTTCGGGTCAAGATCATATCATCATACACATAGAGCCGGAAACAGGCCTTTTCGGCCCACCAAGTCCGTGCCGCCCAGTGATCCCCGTACATTAACACTATCCTACACCCACTAGGGACAATTTTTACATTTACCCAGCCAATTAACCTACATACCTGTACATCTTTGGAGTGTGGGAGGAAACCGAAGATCTCGGAGAAAACCCACGCAGGTCACGGGGAGAACGTACAAACTCCTTACAGTGCAGCACCCGTAGTCAGGATCGAACCTGAGTCTCCGGAGCTGCATTCGCTGTAAAGCAGCAACTCTACTGCTGCGCTACCGTGCCGCAGACTGAAGCGAATTTTTTATGGAGGCGGGCAAGTTTCCGATACTTTGTGGAGTCCAGGTACGAAAGGAAGTGTTTGTTGAGGGCATGGATCTGGCATTGGATGAAGTGCAGTTGGGGCCCGTTGCAGGTGTGGGTTAGTGAGGTCCGGAGCTGTGGGAGAGTCAGAACGAGGGCCTGCTGGTGCCGGCACATCGCAGCCAGTGGACAACGCAGGGCACGGAATGAGAATTGTTGGGAAAAGCGGCAGAGAGACTGTCGGAACCTGGAGTCCGTGTTGGGTCCGAACTGGGAGGTCTGGAACCGGAGCTGGAAACCATGAGGTAGAAGATGGAGGCGCAGGCAAGTCCCGAGAAAACAGACGTGGCTGTGGTAGTGAGTCCGGGTCAAAACGTGGTCGTAGAGTAGGAGGGCAGGAGGAATCACTGAGGAGGAGCAGTGAGAGAGCATGTTGCTAAACTCTCGTCGAAGAGAGGAGGAGAACTTGTTCAAAGTAGACATACCTCGGGGAGAATTTGCAGTGGAGCTACAAGATGTGTCGGAAAAAAACTGCAGATGCTGGTTTAAATCGAAGGTAGACACAAAATGCTGGAGTAACTCAACGGGTCAGGCAGCATCTCTGGAGAGAAGGAATGGATGACGTTTCGGGTCGAGACCCTTCTTCGGTCAGAATTCCTTCTCTCCTGAGATGCTTCTAAGGTACTCCAGCATTTTGCGTTTACATTCGATTTCAACCAGCATCTGCAGTTTTTTTCGTGAGGAGGGGGACAACGGGTCACCTCAGCAGTAATATTCCAAGGATAAAATAAGATTTTAAAAATGACATTAGTAAGATAAAAAGACAATATTAAAAATGGGTAAAAAGACAATATTAAAAATAATCAACATATATGATTTGAAATGTGTTTATGAGTTCAGAAGCCTGATGGCCTGATGGTAGAAACTGTTCTTAAGTCTGGTGGTACACGCAGCCATACTCCTGTATCGTCTGCCTGACGGTAACAAGGAGAACAGCCTGCGTGCTGGGTGGCTGTGGTCCTTGATGATGCTGCGTGCCTTCCACAGGCACCGCCGGGAGACAGTTGCCAGTGATGTGCTGTGCCGTCTTCACCACTCTCTGTAGTGATTTGTGGCTGTGGGCTGAACAGTTCCCGTACCAGACTGTAATGCAGCCCGTCAGCAGGCTCTCGGTGGTGCATCTGTAGAAGTTTGTGAGGATGCTGGCGTTCATGCCAAACTTCCTCAATCTTCTCAGGAAAAAGAGCCGCTGGTGGGCCTTCTTTGTTATTGTGTCCGTGTGCAGTGTCCAGGAAAAGTCCTCAGTGATGTGCACACCGAGGAACTTAAAGCTGCTGACCCTTTCAACCTCAGCATCACCGATGAGGATGGGGAGGTGTCCACTCCCACGCTGTCTCCTGTAGTCCACCATCATCTCTTTAGTTTTGCTGACATTGAGAGAGAGGTTATTTTCCTGGCACCAGCTGTTTAGTGCCTTTACCTCCTCTCTGTCATCAGCAAACTTGAGGATGCTGTTTGAGCTGTGCTTAGCAGTACAGTCGTGCGTGAACAGGGAGTACAGGAGAGGACTGAGCACACAGTCCTGTGGTGTGCCTGTGTTGAGGATCAGTGAGGAAGAGGTGTGGCTGCCAATTCTCACCACCTGGGGCCTGCCCGTCAGGAAATCGAATATCCATCTGCAGATGGAGGTCTCCAGTCCAAGATCCATGATACTTCCTCTGCATCATGATTTAACTGTTAAGAATAGCTTTGCACTGCCTTCCCCAGTGCATGGGAGGGTTGTGGGAGGGATCGGAGGAGCATTCAGCACACGAGAGCTTGCCATTTCACACGGCGTAGGCTTGTCGGTAACGGTGACTCAGGGTGGCGAAGGTGGAGCCGTTCCCGTGTTGGCATCGGCAACGTGAGCGGGGCTGCCCAACAGAGTCTACTGCAACCCAGTAAAGGATTCAGAAATGAGTAATGATGGTATGGTAATTTAAAACAAAATAAATTCTCCCACCAGTTTAAAAGTTTTCCTCAGGCTACAGGCATTGAATGCGCATGTGAAAATGAGACAACTCATTTTGAAAAATGTCAAGCTTCTCCACTTAGTTGAAACAGAGTTGAATATACAGAAGGGACAGGAAGGAAAATCATCGCTGATCACTTCTTGCCTACTCCATCTTTCCCCATCCAATTACAACCCACACAATTCCCACACTACCATCTTGCTCACCATCTCCCATCACCACTCCCTGCACCGTCAGCCTCAGAGTCCCAGTGCCACCTATCCGCACAACATCCAAAGCATCGTCCGCAGATCACCCTGCACCGACACTACTCCCACCTCACCACTCTAACACCGCCTTTCCAAACAAACCCGCACACCACAATCTGAACTTTGATTAGTGCGGGTGTCAGGGGTTATGGGGAGAAGGCAGGAGAATGGGGTTGAGAGGAAAAGGTAGATCAGCTGTGGGGCAGAATGGTCAATGTTTCAGGTCTGAAGAAGGGTCCTGTTCCGGACAGTTGCCGGTCCATTCCCTCCACAGATAGAAACATTGAAACATAGAAAATAGGGGCAGGAGTAGGCCATTCGGTCCTTCGAGACAGCACCGCCATTCAATATGATCATGGCTGATCATCCAAAATCAGTGCCCCGTTCCTGCTTTTTCCCCACATCCCGTGATTCCTTTAGCCCTAGAAGAGCTAAATCTAACTCTTCATTCGATGCTCCCTGTCATGCTGCGTCTTTCCTGCACTTTGTGTTTTGCTCAAGATTACAGCATCTGCATGCAGTTCAAAGATAGACACAAAAAGCTGGAGTAACTCAGCGGGACAGGCAGCATCTTCTGGCGAGAAGATTACAGCATCTGCATGCAGTTCAAAGATAGACACAAAAAGCTGGAGTAACTCAGCGGGACAGGCAGCATCTCTGGCGAGAAGGAAAAGGTGATGTTTCGGGTCGAGACCCTTTTGTCTATCTTAGTTTAAACCAGCATCTGCATGTTCCTTCTTACACATTTAGTCTGCATGCAGTTCCCGGTGTCACCATAACACCGCGGGTGAGTCTTTAAGGAAGAAATGCTCACTTTGAGTGGTGAATTGAAATTTTTTTTTAATGACCAGCCCAAAGTGCCTCAGAGTTGATGAAGCATTGTTGTTTAGGTAACGTAGGGAATGTCAAAACCAATTTTCTCATAGAAAAGCCGCACAAACAGCAACGTGATAATAACCAGACAATCTCTTCTCCTTCGTCATGTACATGCTGGCAGATAAATATTGTCCAGAACACTGTTGAGACTCATTTTTGAAATAATACTATGTAATCTTTTAAATCCGCTTGGAAGTGCAATAAAGTTAAAGATCTCGTCCAAAAGACTGTCTCCTTGGCCGTGCAGTACTCCCACATTAAGACACAAGAATGTTGCCTTGGAACGTCCTTATAAACCTTGAGGATAATGCGATTTACTTATTTTTTAACAGAGCACTCGATGCTGATGGATAGTTAGCTGATTTTATGGATGGGATTACAAGCACATGGAATATAAAAACAAATCAGAATGACTAGCTGAGGATACAGCTAGTGGAAAAGGTCAATGGTCAGAGGAAAACAGCAGAGTTACATCTGGCAAGGATGCCAGGACTAACAAGGGGGAAGTCATTTGACCCAAGCCCAGCGCTGACAACATCAGATAGCCGACCACTATGTTAATCAAGACCATGAACTGAGCATATTTTTAAAATTATTGTTTTAGTTTTGAGCATGGTTCTGTTTTTTATTGAATGAAGATTGGATTTCAATGCATGATGAGATGAGATACGCTGCATGTTCGCTTCCTGTTTGTGCAATAAGCCAGCTCAAAGATTCGTATCTCCCCACGTACTTCAGCTTGCTTTCAGAAAGACTGGAGCAGCCGAATCATGCCGGCGACACCAAGCGTAGACCGGGCGATCGTTTTGCTGAACACCTCCGCTCAGTCCGCCTGGGCCTACGCCATCGCTCGGTTGCCAAACACTTTAGCTCCCCTTCCCATTCCCATACTAACCTCTCTCTCCTGGACCTCCGCCATGGTCAGAGTGAGGCCAAACGTAAATTGGATGATCAGCACCACATATTTCGCTTGGACAGCTTGCAACCCCATAGTATGAATATTGATTTCTCTATATTCAGATACTCCTCTCTCTCCGTCCCTCCCCCACCCAAGTCATTGTACTGGGTTCACTGTCATCCAGCTGTTTCACTGTTTATATCACTCATTATCACCTTCTCCACAGCCAACAGTGGCACAGCAGTAGAGTTGCCGCCTTACAGCGCTTGCAGCGCCGGATACCCAGGTTCGAACCGGACTACAGGTGCTGTCTGTACGGAGTTTGTTCGTTCTCCCCATGAGCTGCTTGGGTCTTCTCCGAGATCTTCGGTTTCCTCCCACAGTCCAAAGACATACAGGTTTGAAGGTCAATTGGCTTGGTGCATGTGTAAATTGTCCCCAGTGGATGTAGGATAGTGTTAATGTGCGGGGATCGATGGTCGGCACGGACTCGGTGGACCGAAGGGCCTGTTTCCGCGCTGTAGCACCAAAACTAAAAACAATAGAACATTGTGGGCTCCACCATTCCTTGATCATCATAGCTTTTTGCATTTCTTTCATTAATTTGTTCTAAGTACCTTTTCATATCTCTCATTTTCTTATCCCCTGACTCTCAGTCTGAAGAAGGGTTTCGACCCGAAACGTCAACTTATACCTTTTCTCCAGAGATGCTGCCTGAACCGCTGAGTTACTCCAGCTTTTTGTGTCTATCTTCGGTGTGAACCAGCATCTGCAGATCCTCGCTACAGAAAGAGTGTGCGGCACAGTTTGAGTAGGTGATGTTCCTTTTGTAGCACTGTTGATGTTTGGTTTGAAAGCCAGAAAGTCACGACCTCAGGGACAGTTCCCACAGTGACAGACCCGAGTGTGGCTTTGTTACTATAACTCAGTGAGTTATACGTTTAGACATGTTACCAAGCTGGAAAGGGTACAGAGTAGATTTACAAGGATGTTGCCAGGACTCGAGGGCCTGAGCTATAGGGAGCGGTTGAGCAGGCTAGGACTCTATTCCTTGGAACGCAGGAGGATGAAGGGTGATCTTATAGAAGTGTACAAAATCAAGGGAGGAATAGATCGGGTGAACAGATAGAGTCCAGAGAACCAGAAGACTTAGGTTTATGGTGAGGGGGGAAAGATTTAATGGGAATCTAAGGACGTAACTTTTTTACGCAAAGGTTGGTGGGTGTATTTACACAAAGGTTGGTGGTTTTTACACAAAAGGGTGGTGGAACTAGTTGCTGGAGGATGTAGTTGAGGCAGGTACTATCGCAAAGTTCCACAAAAGGACACAAAGTGCTGGAGTAACTCACTAGGTCAGGCAGCATCTCTGGAGAACATGGATAGGTGACGTTTTCAGTCTTCAGAGATGCAACATGGATGCAACATGGAAACAGGCCCTTCGGCCCACCGAATCCGCGTCGACCAGTGATCACACCCCACATTAACACTATCCTACACACTTGGGAAAATGTACAATTTACAGAAGCCAATTAACTGACACACCTACATGTCTTTGAAGTGTGGGAGGAAACCTTAGCAACCAGCGAAAACCAACATGGTCGCAGGGAGAACGCACAAACTCCATACAGACAGCACCCGTAGTCAGGGATTGAACGCGGGTCTCTGGTGCTGTAAGGCAGAAACTCTACCACTGCGCTGCCCACATTCTGCCACCGACTTTTTGGAAGGGCCAACTGGTACAGGAATATCATCTTTAGAGTTGAGTGAAGAAGGGTCCCGACCCAAAACTTCACCTATCCATGTCCTCCAGAGATGCTGCCTGGCCCGTTGATTTACTCCTGCACTTTGTATCCTCTTCATAGTTTACATTTTGCCGTCTCATCTGGTATCTAAGTGACTCTCCCCCCCCCCCCCCCCCCCCCCCCCCCCCCCCCCCGTGGGATAAGAAATATCTGGTGATCCTCCACCTCAAGATGATGTGGAACCAAATCTGGCCAAGGAGGTCTTCCATTCTGACTGGAGTGAACATAACTATCCTTTGTGAACAACTTCAATAGTTTAGTTTTGTTTAGCAATACAGTGAGGAAACAGGACCTTCGGCCCACAGAGTCTGTGCCGACCAGCGAACACTGCACACTAACACCATCCTAGACTCGCTTGGGGGAATTTACAATTGTACCAAGCCAATTAATCTACAAACCTTTATGTATTTGGAGTGTGGGAGGAAACCGGAGCACCTGGAAAAACGGTCACGCAGGTCACGGGGAGAACGTACAAACTCCATACAGACATCACCCGTAGTCAGGATCGAATCCGTGTCTCTGGCGCTGTAAGGCAGTGACTCTACCGCTGCACCACTGTGCCTCCTCAAATATCCAATATTAGGATAGAAAGTTGCAATTCTCTGGCAAGGATTAACTGGTAAGAAGGAAGTGGGGGACACTAAACCCACTGGAATCCTCCTTCTGTTTGCTGTAAAACCAGACACTTGTAACAATAGACTCCTGGTGGGACCGCTGCCACTATCCGAATGCAAAATCCAGCCGTCAACCTCCACAACAGCAAGGAAACCTGGTCTGAGGTAAATGACAACAGACACACTTGGAAATCTCCTCTTGATTTTCCTATTACTTTCGACGTGGGGCTGTGGGCTTCACCAGTTTAAAACTTAGAGCCAAGAAAAGGGAGAGAAAGTGACCGTTTGGGGGTTTTAAGTTTTAAAATCCGTGCATCCAGCGATTTATCAGAGAGGCCACAAGCATGGTGATTAATCCCAGA
Organism: Rhinoraja longicauda; assembly: GCF_053455715.1. Taxonomy (NCBI): domain Eukaryota; kingdom Metazoa; phylum Chordata; class Chondrichthyes; order Rajiformes; family Arhynchobatidae; genus Rhinoraja; species Rhinoraja longicauda. The sequence continues at coordinate 40,439,584 of NC_135965.1, read as the reverse complement.
TCTTAAATGTTGGAATGGTGCTTGGTGGGGGAGGGGAATTGATTACACCCAAGGCCAAGCGGCTCTTGTCTAATAACCACACATAGACGTTTGATCGGGAGTTAACGGATAGCCAGAAGAAGTTTTTTCCCCCCCCCTGTCTTTGGCTTGGTAGTGTTAAGGCCAAACACAACAGCAAAATTGCTGCTCCAATTAACTCAGAGCAGACTGAGGAATGAACCTGGGGACATCTGGTGTGTATCAGTTAATTACCCTGGGGCCCAGCGCACTTCCAACAGATTCATTAAAGAAACCGCAATGGACTTCAACTTTTAACAAAACTTTAAATCCAATAAGCTTTTTAGTATGGTATGTTTTTTCCCATCGTGTTTTTGGTTCCTCAGTTCCCATTTAAGAGTTTGCACATACAATCTCCTCCCAATATTCCACCAATAACAATCATGAGGTACTTTTCACATGATGGGAATGCAGGCTCTCTGTGGAAGCACCGGTCTCTTACCTTGCTTGTGCTCACAACATTAAGCACTGTTAGGCGGCACGATGGCGCAGCGGTAGAGTGCCAGACACCCGAGTTCGATCCCGTCTACAGATGCTGTCTCTACGGAGTTTGTACCTTCTCCCTGAAACCGTGTGGGGTTTTTTCCGGATGCTCCGGTTTCCTCCCACATTCCAAAGACGTGCGGGTTTGTAGGTTAATGGCATCTGCAAATTGTTCCTAGTGCGTAGGATAGAACTAGTGTAGGGGTGATCGTTGGTCGGTGTGGAATGAGTTTGCAAGTTTACAGTAGGTCCCAGTTAAATAATATTTTGATTTAAGAATGACTTTCACATCAGTATGGGGATAGTTTGCAAGACTATGATGCCATACCCTTGTGGTGAAAATGAGTGCAAACCTCACAGATCTTTCTTCGCGTCTCAAGGTAGGTCCCGACCGGAAACATCACCTGGCCATTCCCTCTCCAGATGCTGCCTGACCCGTTGAGTTCCTCCAGCACTTGGTATTTAGTTTTTTTCTCCCTGCTCAGTTTTCTCCATGTGGGAGCTAATAAACTATTGATGATCCATAAATGATGTTCTGGCTGTGTGCACAGTAAACCGACTGAGGTTTCTTTTCATTTGCCAAAAGATATTTTGGAAGACTACACTATAAGAATTTATAGCCATTGTACCACCACAACCACCATCATGACGCCAAGTTCCAATTTACACTTCAACAGATGGTCTGAGCAACGGACAGTTCTAATGATGGGATGGAACAGTTTTAAACATTATTCCCCGTGCAAGCTCTGGTTTAAAGATTTGTTTCTGAATACCCAAGACAATAGACAATAGACAATAGGTGCAGGAGTAGGCCATTCGGCCCTTCGAGCCAGCACCGCCATTCAATGTGATCATGGCTGATCATTCTCAATCAGTACCCCGTTCCTGCCCTCTCCCCATACCCCCTGACTTCGCTATCATTACGAGCTCTATCTAACTCTCTCTTGAAAGCATCCAGATAATTGGCCTCCACTGCCCTCTGAGGCAGAGAATTCCACAGATTTACAACTCTCTGAGTGAAAAGATTTTTCCTCATCTCCATTCTAAATGGCCTACCCCTTATTCTTAAATTATGGCCTCTGGTTCTGGACTCCACCAACATTAGGAACATGTTTCCTGCCTCTAGCGCGTCCAATCCCTTAATAATCTTATATGTTTCAATAAGATCCTCTCTCATCCTTCTAAATTGCAGTGTATACAAGCCTAGTCGCTCCAGTCTTTCAACATACGACAGTCCCGCCATTCCGGGACTTAACCTACGCTGCACGCCCTCAATAGCTAGAATGTCCCTCCTCAAATTTGGAGACCAAAACTGCACACAGTACTCCAGGTGCGGTCTCACTAGGGCCCTGTACAACTGCAGAAGGACCTCTTTGGTCCTATACTCAACTCCTCTTGTCAAAAAGGCCAACATGCCATTAGCTTTCTTCACTGTCTGCTGTACCTGCATGCTCACTTTAAGTGACTGATGAACAAGGACACCCAGATCTCTTTGTACTTCCCCTTTTCCTAACTTGACACAATTCAGATAATAATCTGCCTTCCTGTTCTTACCACCAAAGTGGATAACCTCACAGTTATCCACATGTGTTGTAATGTTCCCACATTCCCCCTCTTACAATCTCAACAGTGCTTTGCTCTATCCCACTTGCTACTTCTCCCCCCCCCCCCCCCCCCCAATGTAATGATGATTGCAATTGTAACCCCAGTGTCATGGTTACGCTCAGCAAGTATAAGCAAGCAAATCCTATTGAACAGTTTCCTGAACCGCATCTGAACTGTGCCATTCTGACCAAATATCCACCTCATTACCAAGATCATCGATTTTCATCCGTGTAATATTGCATGACATTGTCTTTGCCTTCCCCGATATCTGCTGCTTGTAACTTTCTGGATAGATTCAAAAATTGTTATGTTTCAAATGGCTGCAAAACAGACTTGTTCAAGCAGAGCAGCGAGATGGATTTTGGACCTGGAGATCGCCCGAGCCCCAACATCAGAAAATGTGAACACAAACCATGTTTCTTTAGCCTGTCCACAGGATTTAACCCGTTGAAATTCCATTAAAGTTACACAATACTCAAGGTGACATTGCACTTGTTTCGCCTTGAATCAGACTCCCAAAGCATATGCTCAGTCATGGACCAAAAATCTGCATACCATTACTTTGGGCTTTGGGTTATTTACAGGCATTACAGTAAACAACTGGACCTTAGTTGATTTGTTCATAATTCAGAATGCCGCACAGTGTAATTCCATTAGCAAATGCAATGGAACTGCCATCTAGACCCTCATTATTCAATCCTTTCATTAGTTCAATTACGCACCTCTGCAGCTAAGGAAGATAGATGGAGGTCATTTGGGACTTGGAAAGCACAATAAATTGAATACAAATCTATTATGGTCTTAGACTAATTTACACTTGTCCCCTGCCTTTCTTGAGGAAGAGACTCCAAATTGAAATGCAAGACCAATGAATGAGAAACCGATTCTGGTCTCCTCCCTGTTACCAAGATTTTAAGTACAGTGCCGATTAAATAACCTGCCAAGGCAATAGGGAAACAACCCATGCAAAAGCAATGTGGAAACCATCACATCACTGTTGGCAAAGCTTCTGAAAGATGACAAGAATTTATGACAACAATGAAAAAGTATATCTTCAAAGAGATAATAGGAGCTGTGGAAGACCAATTGGCTCCTCAAGCCTGCTTCATCATTCAATAAAATAATTGCTGACATTCCCATAAACACTCTTTTCCTCTTCCATCCCCTATCCCTTGACTTGTCTAATATCTAAAAAACTAGGGACGTCAGTTTTCCATAGAATCAATGAACCACGCTTTATAATCCTGAGAGGTAGTGCATACGTGCTATGGTTAATGCAATGATCCCTTCTGAACATGAAGAATACTGGCATGAAGTTCCAGCAGCTTTGGTGATAAAGACTCACCATTGTCCATTTTCTCTTGTCTCCCATCAGTAGAGGTCTTGGTGTCCAACAGTGATGATGTCATCAAGTTGGCTGAGCAGCTGATCGCATTAAATATTTCTTAAAGATTGCAAAACAGAAAGGAAAATACACAATAAGCATTTCCTATTTATTACGAAACCCAAAATTAAAAAACTTTAAAATTGCACAGATGAAGGAGAAATTGAAACATTTAAATGTTTTAATTTTATAAGGTCTAATACTAAGCCATAGTTACTGCTTAGCAGATTACCCAGCCCAAAGAAAATGGTTTGTGCTTGTAGATTTTCATTTTCTGATATAAATATCTGAAAAAAACAGAGAATGCTTGGTGATCTTAGCAAAGTTGCAAAGCACAATCAATTGAATGTAAATCTATTGTGGTCTTGTGGTCTAATGTACACCTCGTCTTTGCCCTTCTCCAGGAAGAGACTCTAATTGAAATGTGAGTCCAATTAATGAAACACCCATTCCGGTCTTTTCCCTATTACCAAGATTTTAAGCACAGTACCGATGAAATAATCACAATGGAAGAGACCCGGGATCGACCCTGACAATGGGTGCTGTCTGTAAGGAGTTTGTACATTCTCTCTGTGAACGCATGGGTTTTCTCCAGGAGTCCCTGTTTCCTCCCACATTCCAAAGATATCCAGGTTCGTAGGCTAATTGGCTTTGGTAAGAATTGTAAGTTGTCCCTAGTGTGTAGGATGGTGCTAGTGCACTGGTCACTGGTCAGCGCGGACTCAGTGGGCCAAAGATCCTGTTTCCCTGTTGTATCTCTGAACTAAACCAAACTAAATTAAACAACTTTTCTTCCTTAGCATTCGGATTTTTGATTTTTTAAATATATGTCAATAAATATACATGCTAAATAAAGCAAGAAATCCCTTTTAACAATGTGACTGTACAAGTAAGGGGTTAACACTGGGCAAGGGCTTTGTCTGAGGTATGGGAATGTGGCTATCCCTCTGAATACTGTGTGAGGCTCAGGGGAATGCACTGTTTGAACTGCCAGCAATCCTCACAATACATATCAATGAACATAAGAAATAGGAGCTGTGGAAGACCAATTGGCTCCTCAAGCCTGCTGCATCATTCAACAAAATCATTGCTGACGTTCCCCTAAACACACTTTTCCTCTTCCACCCCCCATCCCTTGACTTGTCTCACGTTTAAAAAACTAGGCACGTGAGTTTTCTACAGAATCAATGAACCACCCTTTCGTAATCCTGAGAGGTGGAGAGTTCTAAAGATTCAGAGTGAAGAAATCACACCTCGTTTCAGTCCTCGATGGTCTGCCCTGTATATTGAAGCTGCAATCCATGATTTTAGACTCCTCAGCTAGTGGGGAGCTTTCATCCCCTATACATCCTGTTGAGAGCTCTAAGCATTTTACATATTTCAATGTAATCCCTTTTCATTCTTCTAAACTAAAGAATGGAGGGCTAGTGAATCCTTTCTTCTAGAGCAAACCTGCCACCCCAGGAACTAGAGAATGTAGAAACAAGAAAATGCAGGTGCTGGTTTACAAAAACAACCCCTCAAAGTGCTGGAGTTACTCAGTGGGCCAGGCAGCATCTCTGGAGAACATGGACCGGTGATGTTTCTGGTTGGAGACCGCCTCTAGATTGATTGTTATGGAGGGGTTGGGGGAGAGACCAGGATGAGAGGAGGGGCAGGACAAAGCATACGAGACACAAGAAAGGGCAAGATTTAGATTTTAGATTTTTTAGATTTAGAGATACAGTGCAGAAACAGGCCCTTCGGCCCACCGGGTCCGCGCCGCCCAGCGATCCCCGCACACTAACAAGTATCCTACACCCACTAGGGACAATTTTTACATTTGCCCAGCCAATTAACCTACATACCTGCACGTCTTTGGAGTGCACGGTCTTTGCACGTCTTGGGCAAATGCTGGTATATAGAGCAAAATGCAAAACGCTCGAGGAACTCAGTGGGCCAGGCAGCAACTGGGGAGGGAGTGGACAATCTGACGAAGAGTCACGATGGAAAAGGTTGTCTGACCATTCCCTCCCACATGCTGAGTACTGTACAGGAACAGGCCCTTAGGCCCAACATGTCTGCATAAATTTAAACTAATCCAATCTGCCTGCATATGGTCCTTATAACTCAATTCCCTGCCTGTTTAAGTGTCCAAATACATTGTTAAACATTGTTATTGCACACGCTTTTTATTCCAAATTACATAATTAATTGAGTTTACATTTCAGGCAGATCACTAACCTATCTGCTTATACTGCTCCAGTAGTGTAAACACAATGCTTCATACCCCTTGAGAATAGTACCAACACTACGCATTGTATAGGATTTGGTGTTTTCCCAATGCATGACTCTAACATAGAGTCATAAAGTGATACAATGTGGAAATTGGCCCTTCCCACACTGGCCAACTTGTCCCAGCTACACTAGCCCCACCTGCCTGTGTTTGGTCCATATCGCACCAAACCTGTTCTATCCATGTACCTGTCTCACTGTTTCTTAAATGTTGGGATAGTCCCTGCCTCAATTACCTCCTCTGGCAGCTTGTTCCATACACCCACCACCCTCTGTGTGAAAAAGTTACCCCTCAGATTCCCATTAAATCTTTTCCCCTTCACCTTAAACCTATGCCCTCAGGTCCTTGATTGACCTATTCTGGGCAAGAGACTCTGCGCATCTAATAAAATCTGAACTTTGAGACTTTATGCATCTGTGAATTTTCTAAACTACGAGCAAATCTGGGGACATGAGAATCCCAGCTCCAAATACTTAATAGCGTTGTGTTTTGGTCAATCTCTCTGCTTCATCAAGAAAAGTTTTGTATTAATTTTCACACAGGAAAAAAAAAATGGCAAGAAAACCTAAGGCAAGGGAGGAACTTAATGGATTCAATCTATTAAAAAAATTAACTGCAAAGATAAAGGAGCCAAAGCAAATATTCACATCGTTACTTTAAAGTAATTGGGGCAGAAGGTGCAGATGTATTAATCACAGTTTTCCAAAGAATTCTCAGTTCTGGAGTTCTACCTTTTGGTTGGAAAATTGGAAATATTGCTTTAAAAAAACAGCTGAAAAGCTGAAAGCTAACGTCAATTTTCGGAAAGCTGCAGAGAAGAATCAGAATAGACAGAATGACTGAGAACTCGCACAGGAACATCTCGTCAGAGATTCTGCATGAATTTGCGCAAAAATAGCTCCTGTTTGAATTATTTTATTTTGAGGAGGGTTTTTAGCTTGGTAGACACAAAAGTCTCCATGGTTGTTACATGTCTGCAGTTGCAAAAGACGATTGATAATGTTCTGCCTGAGAGAATACCAGCAAAGTAATGGTACAGGGAACAGCTTCTGATATGTTGGACATAACAAGCATTGTTCTCTAAGCATCTAGAATAGAGGATCAGCTGCACCATGTACATTATGATTCGGGAGCCAGCCAAGTCAATGCAGAGTACTGGCACTTATATCCAAGTGTGGTTATCAATCTAAGTTAAGAAAGCACAATGTGCTTATGGAAACCAACGGTTACAGAGACACATGGAGAGACAAGGTGAATCAACAAAATTGGATTACACAAAGATCAATCAGGGGGAGTGAGATAAGAAGGTGGGCGAGTGTGAGTTGTTTACAGAACCCAAATGTCCCTCATCAAAAATAATAATTTGGAGGAGTGGATGAAAGATATATTTTCAGATTTGTTGGTAATACGAAGCGGGATGATAGTGAGTCTCGACCCGAAACGTCACCCATTCCTTCTCTCCCGAGATGCTGCCTGACCTGCTGAGTTACTCCAGCATTTTGTGAATAAAGCGGGATGATAGTATTGGTTGTGAGGATTTATTTAACAATAGAGTAGGAATATTTTTCTATCAGGAATACTCGCGAGAGTTCAGAAAGATGAGGGGGGGAATCTCATTGAAACTTACCTAATAATGAAAGGCCTGGATAGAGTGGATGTGGAGAGGATGTTTCCACTAGCAGAAGAGTCTAGAACTTCCTTTTATTCTAGGAGAGAATAAAAGGATGCATTTTTAGAAAGGAGATGAGAAGGAATTTCTTTAGTCAGAGGGTGGTGAATCTGTGGCATTCATTGCGTCAGAAGGCTGTGGAGGCTAGGTCAATGGATATTTTTAAGGCAGAGGTTGACAGATTCTGATTAGTATGGGTGTCAGGGGTTATTGGAGTGAGGGACCCATCAGTAGCTTAGACTAGGTTAAGTGTAATTTTTTTAACAAATTTGTTGATTAAACAAAGCTAAGTGGCATTGTTGCCTGAGAGGAAGATGCAGAGAGATGTCAGAGGGAGATATACAAATCAATTGAAAAGCAGAATGGAATGTATAATGGAGAAGAATGTAAAGTCATCTACTTTGGTAGAAAAAATAGAAAGACAAAGTATTTTTTAAATTGTCATAGGGTTTTACAGCGTGAAAACAGGTCCTTCAGGTGAACTTGACCCCATTGACAAACATGTCCCATCTACAATAGTCCCACCTGCCTGCATTTTTCCCATTTCCCTCTGAACCTATCCTATCCATGTACCTGTCTAAATGTTTCTTAAATGTTGTGATCGTACCTGGCTCAGCTACCTTCTCCGGCAGCTCGTTCCACATATCCATCACCCCGTGTGTAAAAAAAGTTACCCCTCAGGTTCCTAAAAGTTACCCCACAGGTTCCTTGGTGTGAGATTGAAAGGCATTAGTGTCTCGAGGATGTCACTGAAAAGGAACATGCGGGTACACCAAGCAATTAGGAAGGCAAATTGTACATTGGCCTTTATTATGACAGGATTTGACTATGAAACTAGATATGTCTTGTTCCAATTATGTCAAGCCATAGTGAAATTGCATCTGAAATATTATTTCCCAGTCTGATCTCCCGACATGAGGAAACATGTACTTTTAATAGCGGGAGTGCAGCAGAAATTCACCAAGTTGTGTCTTGGGATGATTGGTTTGTCATGTGAGGACAGATTAAGCAGACTGTGTCTATATCTCTTCAGCATGGATTCCAATGAAGCATCTAAGATTCTTATAGACTTTGACAAGGTTGAAGTAGAATGACATTGCTCCTGCATTGAGGATTAGAACCAAGGTCAGAGTCACAAAATAAGGGGCCACTAATTTTGAACAGCAATGTGGAAATAGTTCTTCACTCAGTGAGTAATGAAGTTTTGGAATTTTCTACCCAAGTGGGTTGTGGAGACTCAGTTGCTGAGAGTATTTGAGAAAGAGATTGACAGATTTTTTAATGTTAAGGCATTTCAGGGATATGGGGTTATTGTAGGAAAGTTGCACTGGGACAAATAATCAGCTATTATCTTATTAAGTAGGAGAGGAGCAAAATAACTTGCCCTACTTCTAAACCATATGTTTCCCATAAATGGACTCTCAATTCCAGGCATAATTTACCTGAGTGCAGCTAATGATTTTCCATTGTTAACTGCACAGCTCCAGATTCAGGGACAGTTTCTTCCCAGCTGTTATGAAGCAACTGAACCATCCTACCAACAACTAGAGAGCTGTTCCGAACTACTATCTATCTCATTGGAGACCCTCGGACTATCTTTGATTAGACTTTACCGGCTTTATCTTGCACTAAACATTATTCACGTTATTCCCTTTAACATGTATCTGTACACTGTGGATGGCTCGAATGTAATCATGCATTGTCTTTCTGTTGACTGGTTAGCACGCAACAAAAGCTTTTCACTGTACCTCGGAACACGTGACAATAAACTAAACTCAACTCATTACATGATTTCTGTCATGATAGATCGGCCTGCTCAAAATAAGATTCTTTCAAGTTGTATACTTTTCTTGTTTATAAACATGAATTAAAATATAATATAATTAAAATTCTAATTCTTATCCATATGGTATAAAACCCTCTGAATATTGCCAATCTCCAAACAATAATTTTGCCATACTATATTGCAAGTAGACTTTTCATGTCACTTGTAAATTGCTACTTCATCTGGAACAGAGCAATGGTATAAACAACTATCTTTGGTTGAACATAGAACATCGAAAATAGAAAATTGAGCAGCACAGTGGCGCAATGGTAGAGCTGCAGCCTTACAGCGCCAGAGACACGGGTTCGATCCTGACTACGGGTGCTGTCGGTACAGAGTTTGTATGTTGTCCCTATGACTGCGTGGGTTTTCTCCGGGTGCTCCAGCTTCCTCCTACATTCCAAATACGTACAGGTTTGTAGGTTAATTGGACTTCCGTAAATTGTAAATTGTCCCAAGTGTGCAGGATAGTGCTCGTGTATGAGGTGATTTCTGGTCGGCACGGACTCGGTGGACCAAAGGGCCTCTTTCCACGCTGTATCTCCAAAAAACAGGCCCTTCGGCCCACAATGTTTGTGCCGAACATGATCCCTAGCTGAACTGTTTTCATCTGCCTGTACATGATACATATCCCTCTATTCCCTGCACTTCCATGTACACTATCTAAAAGCCTTTTGAACAACACTATTGTTTTTGAGTCCACCACCACCCCAGGCAATGCGTTCCAGGCCCCCACTACCTCACCCTCACTTCTCCATTACACTTTCCCCCTCTCACCTTAAAGCATTGGCTATTTCATTGGATCAAAAGCCTTTATTCTATTGTAAAATACATTTTTTTAATCTATTTAAATAAAGGCTACGAGACAAGCCTAATTTTCTATATTGTATTTTCTCCCAACTAATGATTACAAAGTCCATCTTATTTATGAGTTATGTGATTACATGTAAAATTTAGGGTTGCTAAGGAGATTTGGAAACATTTTAGAGTTTGGCTCTGTGCCTGAAGATTTCTGAGCTGGAATTCCAGAGCTACCCATTACTCAACTGGGCCTTGCTTAGACGTACACTACTTGTCAAGCAGGCAGCTGCCTGGGGGAACTTTATCTCAGGAGCTTGGGCTGGTGTCGGAGAGAGGTGGTTAGGGAGAGATTGTATTTTACTTGACATTTAGCATCATCGGGATTATCCCGATGAATAAGACTTATGGCATTTACCGTGGTTGGAAAGAGCCTGCAGTACATATATATTATCATGCGCTGTAGTTTAGTTTGGACATACAGTGCAGAAACAGGCCCTTCGGCCCACCGAGTCCCCGCCGACCAGTGATCCCGCACCCTAACACTATCCTACACGCACTAGGGACAATTTTACATTTACCAAGCCAATTAACCTACAAACTTGTAAGTCTTTGGAATGTGGGAGGAAAGCGAAGATCTCGGAGAAAACCCATGTGGTCACGGGGAGAACGTGCAAACTCCATACAGACAGCGCCCGTAGTCAGGATGGAATCCGGATCTCTGGCACTGTAAGGCAGCAACTCTACCGCTGCGCCACCGTGCCGATCAACTGTAGTCAAAGAATAATGAAGGATCATGAGAAATCATGTTTTTAGCTCAGTCTGGCTCCTTTTTTCCTACATCTTCACACTCCCCTTGAACTGGAGCAAGGGAAAGTGCTGCATATTTCTCTCTATTTCAGTGAGAATGTCATCCATCAAAAGATGACATGTGGCTGATATAGGATAAAATTACATACATTAGATTTCACCTTCCATGGTGTGAAGACTATTTTCCATTTTCCAAATTTTCTCCATTTATGGCATTTTCTCCATAGATAGGAGCTTTTGAAAAACCTACTGTCAAGGAAAAATAGAGGGAAGTGTAGTTTATTTCCACATAATAACAATAAATCAAACGATGTTTCTCACCAAAGATAGTCACAAAGTGGTGGTGTAACTCAGCGGGTCAGGCAGCATCTCTGGAGAAAAGGGATGGGTGACGTTGCGGTCAGGGCCCTCTTCAGACTGAAGACCCTTCCCGACTGGAGAAAGTGCCCCGACCCAAAATGTCACCCATACTTTTCAGTGGATATTTTTAAAGCAGAGATTCTTAGATGGAATAGATAGATTCTTGATTAGTACATGTGTCAGAGGTTATGGGGAAAAGGCAGGAGAATGGGGTTAGGAGGGAGAGATAGATCAGTCATGATTGAATGGCGGAGTAGACTTGATGGGCCAAATGGCCTAATTCTACTCCTATCCCTTATGACCTTATGACCAGCAGTCTGTGTCTATCTTTGGTAAAAACCATCATCTGTAGTTCTTTGTTTCTAATTTTCTCTCACTGTGGTTCCTTAGCTTTCTTGTGATCTTACAATTTTCTGTTAACATCTGGACATTGAGGAAATGCCGCACGATCAAAGCGCAATTGTGTTGAGTAAACATTGGATTCTTGCATTATGCAATAGTAAATTTGCAAGCTTTATAATTACCCCAAAATAAATGTTGTTCCCATGTTAGAAATCACAATGTTTACGGTCGTTCGGCTCCAATTACCTGTTCTTTTCAAAGAGTAAACATTAAAATAAACCTGATGTTTATGACAGGCTTCGTAAAATTTGGTTGCACTCCTCGATTAAAATGCAAACCTTACTTCTGACATCAAAGTGCTTCTAGCCTTAACTTATTGATCTGGCGACAAAGAGCCCGATCAACCCATCAAGATACTGTATGTTGTCCTAATAAAAATAGAAAATAGGGGAAATTCGCAACGAGTTACTCAGTTGTGAGAAAAGCTGAAATAAAGACGTAAAGTGCTGGAGTAACTCAACGGGTCAGGCAGCATGTCTGGAGAACTTGGATAGCTGACGTTTTGGGTTATGACCCTTCCTAACCCAAAACATCACCAATCCATGTTATCCAGCGATGCTGCATGGCCCGCTGAGCCACTCCAGCACTTTACGTCTTTTTCTTTTTGTAGACCAGCATTTACAGTTCCTTGTATCTGGGAGAGAAAAGCAGATTTAAGTTTCAGGTCGATGATCCATTACCGGTCCAGGAAGTTCCAGCACTTTTGATTTTTACTTTAGATTTCCAGCATCTGCAATGTTATTAAACTTAATCTCTGAGCTATTCTCCGCCATTATGTAATTGATATCGGGTTAGGGCCACACAGTGGCTCTGCTGGTAGAGCAACTGCCACACAGTGTGAGAGACTAATTAATCCTGACCTCAGAGGCTGTTTATGTGGAGTTTGCAGGGTCTCCCTTCAACTGCATGGGCTTCCTTTGCAGGTGCTCTGATTCCCTCCCACTTGACAAAGGCGGCAGGTCGATAGATTAAATGACCACTGTATTTGAGCAGAATAAAAATTGGGATTAATATAAAATTAGTGATTTTGGTGGTTTGAAGTGGACTCAGTGGCTGAAAGACCTGCTTTTATGCTATATTTCCTTTTAATTAATTTAATTCAATGGTGCAGCAGCTAAAAAGGTTCACAAATCCACCGTCCTTTGATTTATATTCTGTATTATTACTGATATTTAGTTTAGTCTTGGTTTAGAGATGCAACATGGAAACAGGGCCTTCGGGGCACCGAATCCGCTGTGACCAGCAATCCCCGTACCCTAGCACTATCCGACACACGAGGGACAATTTACACGAGGGACAAATCTCCCCACATTCCCAACACCTTCTTCTCAGATTCCAGCACGATGGCGCTGTGGTAGGGTTGCAGCCTTACAGCGCCGGAGACCCGGGTTCGATCCCGACTCCGGGTGCTGTCTGTACGGAGTTTGTACGTTCGCCCCGTGATCTGCCTGGGTTTTCTCCGAGATCTCCAAAGGCGTGCAGGTGTTTGTAGGTTAATTGGCTTGTTTAGAGTGTAAATTGTCCCTAGTGTGTGTAGGATGGTGTCAATGTGTGGGGATCGCTGGTCGGCGCGGACCCGGTGGGTCGAAGGGCCCGTTTCCGCGCTGTATCTCTAAACTAATAATATGTTCCTTTATTTATCCCACACCGGGGAAATTTACAGAGTTTAGTTTAGTTAAAACTAAACTAAACGACAGTGGCAATTTAGAGCAGGTCAATTAGTCCATCATCTCATGCAACTTTGGAATATAGGCAGAGGCAGGAGTACCTGGGGAATCACATGTGGTCACAGGGAGAACATGCAAACTCCTCACAGACAGCACTGGAGGTCAGGACTGAACCTGGATCACTGGAGCTGTGAGACAGCAGCGTTACTAGCTGCACAACTGTGCCACCCATTCCTTGCAATTTAGATTTCAGTAGATCCACGACCTGACTCGAATCTATCAATGAACAGAAGGTCATTTTAACACTAAAGAGCACACCTTGGGTCCCGAACCAGGCAATTCAATAAAATAGAATTTTAAAATGAAGGTTTCCCTTTAAAAGCATTGTTCAAAAGGCGCATCGTACATTTCTGGGCCAAACATGCCGATAAATATTTGGTGTAAAAATACTGTATGTTTAAGGCTGAAGGAGCATCTGTTTCGAACACACTCGAGAATGAAAATTACCAGGCACTGTAGTCTCTTCCTGTGTAACACCAAATGTTCTGTTCAAGGGAGTGCGTGAATAAATAATGTATATCACAATCACGCTGCCGAGAGGAGAGGAATTTGCATTTCATATTGAACAATGGAGGGAGATCCAGAATAATGCCAAATTAAATTGTTTTGGAAGCAGAGTAATAAATAAACCTCTTGCATGCAGATAGTTTGCTTTCAGTACTTCATCCAGGCAGGTTGTATGTCCAATCACAGCGAGTGCTTTATTTTTTTTCAAAGCGAGAGTCTTTGCAATTGCTGAGCGTGAGTGTAGCAGTGAACATCTCTCTGCAGGAGTCCAGACCCGGAGGCAACAAAGACAGATTTAACAGTGCATTCAATTTCTTTCTCCAGTTAATTAATAACTTTTAAATGCAGCATTTAAGACTTTCCCTGCAACACTTGTAAACCAGTTAGAGGTTATTTCAAGAACTGACTGTCTTACACTTTGGGTAGTACAGTAAATCTTTGTCCGCATAGAGCAGAATAGATTCATACATTACCACTGGTGTAATGCGTTGAAGCATTCACATGTGGTTCTCATCAGTTTACCACCAAACTGGAGGTCACAAAAATGAAACCAGTGAGCCATATTCAGTCACCAGAAAATGAGTGATGTGGCTCCAATTATGGTACAATTTTATGGTAAACAGTTTGTTGCACAGTGTCTTTTTCATGCAGTGCTATCCTCTCAGGGAAGTTGTATGTAGAAAGTACATCCTATGGCCTAGATCTTGCAGTCAGTGATGAAGTAATGGGATATTTCACTGACCTTGAAGAAGTTAGCACTAATATATCTTGTGATGAGCGCAGTGCAGATTTCCCCCTAAAGGACACAAAGTGCTGGCGTAACTCAGCGATTCAGCCAGCATCTCTGGAAAACATGGATAGGTGAAGATTTGGGTCAGGACCCTTCTTCGGAATAAGTCTGAAGAATGGTCCCGACCTGAAACGCCACCTATCCATGTTCTCTCCAGAGATGCCGCCTGACCCGCTGAGTTACTCCAGCACTTTGTGTCCTTTTGTGTAAACCACCATCTGCAGTTGCTTGTTTCTGCAGATTTCGCCCTGCTTGACAATAGTCCTGTCAGCCATTAGTTCTCCCATCCATTAGCAGTGCGGTCATGAAGCATGAAGTTAGACACAGATAGCTGGAGTAACTCAGCGGATCAGACAGCAGCTCTGGAGAAAATGAATAGGTGGCCTTTCGGGTTGAGACCCTTCTTCAGACTCATAACGCAAGTGTGGGTGGTAGAGTTTCGCAGCTGATAGAGCCACTGCCTCACAGTGCTAGAGACACGTGTTTGATCCTGACCTCGGATGCTGCCTGTGTGGAATTTACACCTTCTCCCTGTAATCACGGATTTGCTCCAGGTGCTGTGGTTTCCTCCCTCACCCCAAAACGTGTGGGATTCCAGATTAATTGGCCCTTGTAAATTGATCCGAGGGAGTAAGCAAGAAAGTGAGATACCATAGAACTTGTATGAATGGGTGATTGATGGTCAGCATGAACTCGATGGGCTGAAGGGCCTACTCTAAACTAAACTCTAAGCTAAAGTCGGCTAAACAGCTAATCGCATTGAAGACTCCTGACGGGCAATAAACAATGTACACGCCGTTAACTAACATTTTTACATTTCACGGGAATGAGGTTAAAAACAGAGCCATACACATGAAGTTAAGGTAGAAGTTAAAATGTTACAATTTGGCACAATGATAACATTAAATAAGTTGTGAATAACTGTGGATGTCAAAATTGTGGGCTAAAAGAATGACAATCTCCAAATGGAAAAATCAGTTGTTGAGGTCACAGAGGTTGTTATGCAATAATTCTGATTTACCATGGCATAAAAAATTAGTTACACCCTCAGCAAGAACATAAGAAATAGAAGCAAGCATATGTTGTGAGACCCCTTGATCTAATAGAATGTCTTAAATCAACTTTGCTGCATGATCCCCACTTTTTGTATTGCCCTAGGTATATAAAACTCCAGCAGTCTCAGGACTGAATACTCTCAATAAATATGCACCCATCGGCCACTGAAATAGTGGCTTTGGAAGATTTACAACCCTTTGCACAAAGACATTTCTCCTCATTTCAACAATGAAGCACCAACCCTTGTCTTGAGAGTACTTTCACTATTTCCACCTTCTTCACAAAGATGAAGCAGCTTCAAATCTATTTTTCAGAACATTGCACGCCTCAATGTTCACTTTTAGTGTGTGGCCATTCTTATTCAATCTCCCATGAAAGGACCTTTTTAGGTTTAGTTTATTATCATTGTCACGTGGACCAAGGTACAGTAGAATGCATTTAGTGGTGTGAAAAGACTATACATGATTAATTACAATCAAGCCGCCCACATTGTACAGATACAGGATAAGGGTGTAACGTTTAGTCCACGATAAAGTCCAGTAAAATCCAGTTAAAGATATTTCTAAGCTCTCCAGTAAGGTAGATGGGAGCTTCAATTGGTTAGAGGACTGTTCAGTTGCCTGATAGCAGCTGGGAAGAAACTGTCTCTGAATCTGGAGATATGTGCTTTGTGCCTCTTGCCTGATGAGAGAAGGGAGGAGTGACAGGGTGAGACTGGTCCTTAATTATGCTTAAATTTGGATGTAATACTCTTTCCCATGATAACAACTGTCACACATTACTCAGGTTCATCATGAAGCCAATAAGCTAGAGCAAAGATCTCTAAAATGAACAACGGGCAGGAAAATAACAAAATCAAATGAATGTCCTTGTGCAGGAAGGAACTGCAGATGCTGGTTTACACTGAAGATAAACACAAAATGCTGGAGTAACTCAGCGGGACAGGCAGCATCTCAGGAGAGAAGGAATGGGTACTGTTTTTGGGTTGAGACCCTTCTTCAGACTGAGAGTCAGGGGAGAGGGAAACTGGAGATATGGAAGGGTAAGGTGTGAAAATGGCAGACGATGATCTAGGAAATGTAGAATGGTTCATTGTTGGCTGAGGGGAAGGTGACAACGAGGCACACTATCTTAAAATTACTGTCTTTGCTTAATTTGACCAACTATTAAAATGTTCCACAAATTTCCACAATTGATCATAAGATCATAAATGATAGGAGTAGAGTTAGGCCATTCGGCCCATCAAGTCTACTCCGCCATTCAATCATGGCTGATCTATCTCTCCCTTCTAACCCGATTCTCCTGCCTTCTCCCCATAACTTCTGACACCCATACTATTCAAGAATCTATCTATCTCTGCCTTGAGTATATCCACTGACTTGGCCTCTACAGCCTTCTGTGGCAAAGAATTCCACAGATTCACCACCCTCTGACTAAATACATTTCTCCTCAACTCCTTCATAAAAGAACTTCCTTTAATTGATGATTGATCCCTCTCTCCTCTTCCTTCGTCATGTCCTTCCTTTCATGCTATATTCATATTCTTTTGATTGCCTCAAAGACCTATTTTATAACATAAAATGCCTCAACTCCAACACAGTTATTTATTTCTAAAATGGACATGACACTATTGACTACAGATTAATCCTAAAATAAAGTAATGGAAAAGTAGTGTCCGATCATTTTAGGTTTTGACACAAAAAAACTCACGTTAAAAACACCTCACAGACATGGAGACATTCTTCTGTTTTCATTATATGCTTTCAATGAGAAGTTCTATTTTGACAGCATGTGATGAACTCGCTGGACAGTATAATTAAATCACACCCACCTCCAACACATAGACAAAACCTAATTTACACTGAGCAATCCACACCAAATATTCGTGCAACGGTCATGTTCGCTATAGCCTTGATGTTTCCCATGCACGATAATGAATCTCAATTACATCTATTTTTCATCAGTTACCCAGTGTAACCTCCTGTGTTGTTTTAACAAGAACAATTTTTTAGGTGAATGGGATAATGGAAATAAATTCAAAACAGAAGATGTGCATACTTTCATAAAGTGCCTGTTTTGGGTTTCCCAGCTGAAAACAGCAGGAGGGAGATGAAAATGATCTGTGTAGGTGAGGTCTAAATGAATGAGTTGAAGAAACTCAGCAGTATTTTCTCATGCCGAGCCTTCTTATATTCTGATAATAAAAGGCATGTTTGCATTAAACCTGATTTAATCATTAAGGAGTTATGTTATTTACCTTTGCATTTAGTTGCGGAACACAAAGTGTAGTCAAAATGGTATGAAACTTAATGAACCAGAGCAATGGTTTAGCTTAGTTTAGAGATACAGTGTGGACACAGGCCCTTCTGCCCACTGAGTCCGCGCCGGCCAGCGATCCCCGCACACTAACACTTACCAAGCCAATTAACTTACAAACCTGTACGTCTTTGGAGTGTGGGAGAAAACCCAGGCAGGTCACAGGGAGAACGTACAAACTCCGAACAGACAGCACCCATAGTCAGGATCAAACCCGGGTCAATAGTCAATAGTCATTTATTTGTCACATACACATAAATGTGTAGTGAAATGAAAAATTACCCGCAGTTCAACAATAAGACCAATAAGAATAAACAATAAAAATGCAATAACACATACAATCATAAACTAACACCAAACGGAGTTTGTACGTTCTGCCCGTGACCTGTGTGAGTTTTCTCCGAAATCTTCGGTTTCCTCCCACACTCCAAAGACGTACAGGTATGTAGGTAAATTGACAGGGTAAATGTAAAAATTGTCCCTAATGTGTATAGGATAGTGTTAATGTGCAGGGATCGCTGGGCGGCGCGGACTCGGTGGGCCGAAAGGCCTGTTTCCGCGCTGTATCTCTAAATTTTTAAAAAATCTAAAAAAAAGAAACAAAAGAAACATCCATCGCAGTGAGTCTCCTCCAGTCCCCTCCTCACTGTGATGGAAGGCCAGAATGTCTTTTCTCTTCCCCTGCCGTCTTCTCCCGCGGTCAGGCTGTTGTAGTTGTCACGTCGGGGAGGTCGGAGCTCCCGACATTGAAGCCCCCGCCGGGCGGAGAAAATCCCGTGTCTCTGGCACAGTAAGCGCTGTAAGGCAGCAACTCCACCGCTGCGGCATCGTGCCGCCCCCCCAAAAAATACATCATATGTAATGGGACTGTAGTGAGGGGAGACACAAAATGCTGGGATGCGTCTGCATGGACTTGGTGGGCCTATTTCCGTGCTGTATCGCTAAACTAAAAAGCTGGAGTAACTCAGCAGGTCAGGTAGCATTTCTGGAGAAAAGGAACGGGTGACATTTCGGGTCGAGACCCTTGTTTTATTGCCTGCTTGACTATTATCCAAGTCATGCTGTAACATAGGCAAGGCTTGCTTGACTTACTGTGGAGTCATGATTGAAATAGAGCCTTGTGCAGTCGCGAGTGAATATCTCCACTATGTGACATCAGGGAGGTCCATGTTTAAGCAGCTGGAGATGCTAGTCAATGCCTGAGGAAGCCCTGCAGTGGGACTGGAATGATTGATGTCTGACAACCACAACCATCGTCCTTATGTGCCAATCTTGACTCCAACCACTGAAGTGTTTTCCTTTCCATGTTCACTGACACCCACTTTAAGAGGTCACCCTAATGCCACATTTAGTCATCGGATGCCTTGACGTGGTCCATCCCACCTCACCACTGGAATCGAGCCCTTTTGCTCATCTTTGTACGTAAGCTGTATTTATTATTCCAGTCACAACCATGTAAAAGAGCAAGAAAATTGTCAAGATTATTTCTCTTTCTTTGGGATGGCATGGTGGTGAAGCGGTAGAATTGCTGCCTTAGGCCCAGATTAGGTCCTGACTACTGGTGCTGTCTGTATGAAAGTTTGTACGTTCTCCACGTGACCATATGGATTTACCCCGGGTGCTCTGGTTTCCTCCCACACTCCAAAGACTTACAGATTTGTAGGTTAATTTGACTTCAGTAAAAATTGTACATTGTCCCCAGTGTGTGTAGGATAGTGCTAGTGTTCGGGGATCGCTGGTCGGTGGGGTCTTGTTTCTGTGCTGTATCTCTAAACTAAGGGCCTGTTTCTGCGCTGTATCTCTAAACTAAACTAAATCAATTTGACTCTACTATTTCCTATTATTACTTTCCAAGTGTTCTGGTACCATTTCCTTCACAATAGTTTCTGTGACGCTGATGTCAGGCTAGTTGGGCTATATTTCTTGATTTTCTCTCTCTCTCTCAAATATCCTATTTGAATTATTTCCTTCTTCACACCTTGGATTAGATCTGACGTTTGCCAAATCAAAATGATGCAATGAGTCATGAATTGAATTGCCAGAATCTTCCTGTGCCATTAGCAACTGTGCATGGAACATTTTCAAACAAGTATTTGAGATATATTTTCCTCTCGTTCATTTACCACAAAGTAAAGAATGTAGATTCTTGAGATGGTTAGTTGTTCTGAACAATTTGCTGCTGAATTTGGATCAGTATATAACATCCTCATAAGTCTTTTCTCCACTCTTTCTAGCTTAACAACATCCTTCCTATAGTAGGGTAAACAAAAACTGAACACATTACTCCATATGTAGCCTCACCAACATCTTGTACAACTGTAATATAACATTCCAACTTCTGTACCTGACCGATGAAGGCCAATGTACTGAGAGCCTTCTTCACCACCCTATCTATCTGTGACAACTCTTTCAAGGAAATAAGTAAATACCCAGGAACCGAACACCCAGGAATGAAGGAGATGAATGAGAGTGGTAGACACTGCCTGGTCCAACACAGGAACTGATCTCCCAACCTTTTGAAGGATCTACAGGGGCCAGTGCCTCAAAAATTTCCAATATCATCAAAAACCCATATCACCATGGCCATGCTCTCATTTCACGTCTACCAAGGTACAGGAGTCTGAAAACTGTGACTACCAGGTTCAAGAACAGCTTCTTACCAATAACCATCAAGCTCTTGAACACTCCACAACGCTGACCTCAACTGTCTATGGACTGTCTTTGGTCGCACTAAGGACTGGAGGGGTGGCACGGTGGCGCAGCGGTAGTGTTGCTGCCTCTCAGTGGCAGAGACGTAGGTTTGATTCTGACTACAGGTGCCGGCTGTACGCAGTTTGTACTCTCTACCCATGACCGCGTGGGTTTTCCCTGGGTGCTCCGGTTTCCTCCAACACTCCAAAGACGTAAAGGTTTGTAGGTTAATTGGCATCAGTAAAGATTGTAAATTGCCCCTAGTGAGTTGGATAGTGCTAGTGTAGGGGGATCATTGGTCGGTGCAGGCTCGGTGCACCAAAGGGCCCGTTTCCATACTGTGTCACTAAACTAAACTAAACTACAGGTTATTTATACTGGTTTGTTGTTATTAATTCATTGAATTTTTCATGATACATTATATGTGCGTGTTGCATTTCAAGGCCTGTAATGCTGCTGCAGGTAAAAATTTAATTATCCCATTATTGGGGGATATGACAATTCATTTTAATTTCATTGAAGTAGGTGCAGGAGGAGGCCATTCGGCCCTTCGAGCCAGCACCGCCATTCAATGTGATCATGGCTGATCGTCCACAATCAATAACCCGTTAAATACTCTTGTCTCTTGACGCTTGACTAAAATGATTTCATAAGTTCATAAGTTATAGGAGCAGAATTAGGCCATAAGTCTACTCCGCCATTCAATTATGGCTGATCTATCTTTCCCTCAGCCCCATTCTCCTGCGTTCTCCCCGTAACCCCTGACACCCGTACTAATCAAGAATCTGTCAATCTCTGCCTTAAAAATATCCATAGACTTGGCCTTCACAGCCTTGTGTGGCAATGAATTCCACAGATTGACCACCCTCTGATTAAAGAAATTCTTCCTCATCTCCTTTCCAAAGGTACGTCCTTTTATTCTGAGGCTGTGACCTCTGGTCCTAGACTCTCTCATTAGTGGAAGCATCCTCTCCACATCCACTCTATCCAGCCCTTTCACTATTCGACTCAATCTTTATTTCTGTGAAATAATGTTCATATTTTTTTTAAACCAATGTGATTATTAACCAAGGAACTCATACAGAATAATGAGGTCAAAACTTACTGCACACCAGTTCACACTTTTGTGCCCAATCGACAAAAACATTTCGAATTTTTTGTACTGTACTGACAGTATTGGAAAAAGCTTACAGCTTCTTTATCCACCTTATAATGAATGTTTTTGAAGTGCAGTGAAGTGTTGTAAAGGTTCTCCCTTGATGGTATCACTGCAGATATATTGCTTTTGGGCACACAAAAAAAAGCTGAATTTATATATTTTCCTATACCTGTGGAAATTCCCATACATACCTGGACGATCACTTTAAAGAAATGGCCTAAAACTTAAACAATAACCTTGACCTCACAAAGCTTTGAAATGGTAAAGTGTGTTTGGAGGGTGTTTTGAAGATTTATATCAGGTGAAGGCTCCATCCCCAACAAGAGGCTGAAGGAAGAGAGTTGGGAAAATGCAGAATTGAAGCGAAGACATGGGAAAATGGAAGACAGCAGAGGTGAAGAAAAGACCACAACAAGATTTATCGACAAGAATTTAACATTGAAGGTACTAAGTTAGAGTTTAGAGTTTAGAGATACAGAGTGGAAACTGGCCCTTCAGCCCATCAAGTCCGTGCTGACAAACACCCATACACCAATGTGTAGGAAGGAACTGCAGATGCTGGTTTACACCGAAGATAGAATGAATGAATGAATGAATGAATGAATGAATGAATGAATGAATGAATGAATGAATGAATAAGTTTATTGGCCAAGTATGTGCATATACAAGGAATATGCCTTGGTGCTCCGCTCACAAATGACAACACAAACATACAGTTAACAATTAAGAATAAAGCATAAACACATTGAAACAATAAGGATACAACATTATGGTCTAAACATGTGGGTGAAAATAAACCAGAGCAAAAAAGAGACCACAGACTTTGGTTTTTGAGTAGAACTACTACTCATGGAAAAAAAACTGTTTTTATGTCTGGCTGTGGCTGCTTTGACAGTCCGGAGTCGCCTTCCAGAGGGAAGTGCTTCAAAGATTTTGTGGCCAGCGTGAGAGGGGTCAGAGATGATCTTGCCCGCTCGCTTCCTGGCCCTAGCAGTGTACAGTTCAACAACCGGTTGCAACCAACAACCTTCTCAGCTGTGCGAGCGATCTGTTGCAGCCTCTGGATGTCGTGCTTGGTGGCTGAGCCAAAATGTTGGAGTAACTCAGCGGGGCAGGCAGCATCTCCGGTTGAGAAGGAATGGGTGACGTTTCGTGTCGAGACCCTTCTTCAGACACCCTTACACACCAGCTCTATCCTATACACAAGGGACAATTTACCAAAGCCAATTAACCTGCATGTCTTTGGGATGTGGGAGGAAACCGGAACACGCGGACAAAACCCACGCAGTCACAGGGCGCAGCACCCAAGGGCAGGATAAAACCTGGATCACATGCACTGTGAGGTAACAGCTCTACCAGCTGTGCCACTGTACCACCCAGATTGCTGACACAATTTTAATCTCAATTGTATTCTCCATTGCAAAATTGGATTCACGATATTTTGGACTTAATACTGGTAGGAATCGAACTATCAGAAGGTTTTGAAACTGGTTTTGTAGTTGACTTTTGTGTTTAATTCTTAGCTAAATTATCAGGAAATCACACTATTGTAAAATATTCATCCACAGCAATGAGGCCATGCATTTCCTCCATATTTATCCATCGTATATGTATCGAGTAACAAAATAAATAGTGGCTGTGCTCTGAGGAGCATAACTTAACCTTGAAGTTTATTGTCAGGAGCTGAACAAATAAGAAACATTGTGATTTTATTGCTGGGGGTCTGAAACGCAGCACACTATGGTGGAACATACTTACAGAAAAATGCCATCACCTTTAAGTTTAGGTTAGTTTAATTTAATTTGGAGACACAACGCGGAAACAGGCCTTTCGGCCCCCCTGAGACCGTGTCGACCAGCGATCCCGGCACACTAACTAGGGACAATTTACAATTGTGCCAAGACATTTAACCTACAAACCTGTATGTCTTTGGAGTGCGGGAGGAAACCGGAGATCCCGGAGAACGCGGGTCACGGGGAGAACGTAAAAAAAACGGTACGTAGTCAGGATTGAAGCCGGGTCCGTGCGCTGTGAGGCAGCAACTCTACCTCATAGGTGCCGCACCTTATTTACAAGAGGGCGACAACAGATCAATAATGATCTCTATGTATATAAGAGGAATTTTTCTGTGTCTGGATTGCTGTACACTAGAACAAAGCATATTTTGTTTCAATTTAATGGCATTTATTGCTATTAAAAATGTTATTTATGTATTTGCACTCATAAGATGTCCCTGCACTGCACATTATTCTGTGGTCAGGAGGGCAGGATTTGGGATATAATCCCAAAGTTGTGCCTGTACTAGTCATGAACTATAAACAGCTTGTCAAAATGTCTTCGGGTCACTTGTTCTCTAATTCATCATTGATCCTTCTGGAGATGTGCCAAGATTTGCTCTGCATTTTACTCTTGACAGCTTGACTGTGATTAGAAGCTGCCATGAAGCGAACATGTTCTACTATCTACTGTTTGGCTTACTCAGATAGCACGGATTGAATTGCATACCATTGTAAATCACAGCATGAAAATGGAGAATTTATAATGGGAAGCAAAGAAATCGCAGAGCAACTCAACAAATAGTTTGATTTTCCCTTTGTGAAAGAGGACACAAACAAATTCTCAGAAGTTTTTGGGGAAGCAACATCAGGCAGCACGGTGGCACAGCGGTAGAGTTGTTCCCTTACAACGCCACAGACCCGGGTCCGATCCTGACTACGGGTGCTGTCCGTCCGTGACCTGCGTGGGTTTTCTCCGGGATCTCCAGTTTCCTCCCGCACTAATTGACTTTGTAAAATTGTAAATCGGCCCCAGTGTGTGTAGGATAGTGTCACTGTATGAGACGGGGGTGGAGGTGGGGGAGGGGGGAGAAATTGCTGCTCGGCCCTGACTTGGTGGGCCAAAGGGCCCGTTTCTGCCACTGCAACAAAAAAAAACACTCTAATAAAAAGGAAGATTTATTGATAAATAGCATGGGGTTGATAATTCCACCCCCACCCCCCCTGTCTGCCCAGAGTACTAAAGAGATCGCTATGCGACTAGTGGAAGCATTAATTCTTCCAAAACATCAAAAGGAAATGGAGGGATATTGATCATGTGTAGGCAGAGTAAATCAGTTTGATATTGCATCATGTCGGGCATGGACACTGTGGGCTGAAGGGCCTGTCCCTGTGAAGTGTCGTTCTATGTTTTATGTTCTACGTTTTATGGATCACTTTCTGCAGGTTGGTGGGTGGCCGTTGCAACTCTACTGGTTAAAAAGGGAGGGAGAGAGAAAACAGAAAACAGGAAACTGCTCAACTGCAGGATCGGGGAAATTGGAAGTCTAATGTAAGTGACAAGACAACAGGACATTTATGAGTTGTCAATGGGATAAGACAATGTGGACATGGATTTGTGAAAGAGAGATCATCTTTGACAATCTTGCCAGAGGTTTTTGAGGGGGCGACTGCCAGAATAGATGAGGGAGTGTGAGTGAATGAGGTGAATTTGATTTTCAGAAGGACTTTGATAAAATTCTATGTCAGAGATTAGTGAGGAGGCCCATATCACTTTAAACCTGTCCTATCCATGTACCTGTCTAATTGCTTCTTAAACTGTGCGATAGTTCCTGCATCAACTACCTCCTCCAGCAACTCGTACTATACATCCACCACCCTTTGCGTGAAAAAGGTTGGTCCTCAGACTCCTATAAACATTTTCCCCCTTCACCTAAAACCTATGTCCTCTGGTTCTCGATTCCCCACTCTGTGCAAGAGATTCTGTGTGCCCACCTGATCTATTCCTCTCATGATTTTATACACCTCAATAGATCACCCCTCATCCTCCTGCGCTCCAGGGAATAGAGTCCCATCCTGTTCAACCTCTTCCAAAAGCTCAGACCCTTGAGTCCGAGCAACATCCTTGTAAATCTTATCTGCACCCTATCCAGCTTGACAACATCAAAATCCTAACATCTTTCCGCGCTGTGAATGCACTGTCTCATGGCTGGAGAATGTATCTGACCTTTGTGAGTACTGGTTTATTATTATAAATATAAAGTTGTCCTCTTAATTTAAGATGTTGGTAAACCCTTTGAAAATAAACAGGGATAACATAAAACTTGTATCAGCTGATTTATCTGGGACGACTTGTACTTGGATCAAAGCAAAATGCTTTTGTGATTTATATTTTTGTTTGGTTTTATTCTTACTTGTATTTCATTTGTTCCAGATTGAACGTCCTTCCAAGCTCGGACTCGTCATCGAGTGTGCCCTGCCTTTCTCAACAAATTATTGTTTTGCGAGAAGCTCACAAGAGCCAAGAGTCACAACAGTGTTAAGTGCAAGAAATGGATTCACTGGCACAGTTCGGTGTGAATTATCTTACGTCGGCATGTTTATGAATAAATGAGGAGAGGCAGCCCTTCTTCAAGTTCCTGAATGATAACTAAAATCATAATTAACAAAGCATCATTATTCCAGGATTTGGCTTGCATCCCTCTTTGAAATCTTGCCAAGCCTCATCATGAACTGAAGGCATGGTTACCCACTGCCAAATAATTCTCACTTATGAGTTACTAATCATGATGTTATTTTAAACATCCTGGTTCAGGATGCAGTGCGGGTGGAGGGGAGAGAACGAATTTCACCTTCCAAATGAAAGCATGAAGTCTCACAATATGTCCCCTGTTTACACACTTGCTTTTCAATCAAAGGTAGACTCAAAATGCTGGAGTAAGTCATAAGTGATAGGGGCAGATTTGGCATCAAGTCTAGTCTGCCATTCAATGATAGCTGATCTATCTCTCCCTCCTAACCCCATTCTCCTACCTTCTCCCCATAACCCCTGACACTCGTACTAATCAAGAAGCTATCTATCTCTGCTTTAAAAATATCTATTGACTTGGCCTCCATTGCTGTCTGTGGCAAGGAATTCCACAGATTCACCACCCTCTGATTAAAGAAATTCCTTCTCATCTCCTTCCTAAAGGAATGCCCTTTAATTCTGAGGCGATGACTCCACTAGTGGAAACATCCTCTGTACATCCACCCTATCCAAGCCTTTTACTATATGCTACGTTTCAATGAGGTCCCCACACAGTCCCATGGAGAATGTACAAACTCCAAGCAGAGAGCACCTGTAGTCAGGATCGAACTCGGGTCTCTGGCGCTATACGGCACCAACTCTACCGCTGTGCCGCTGATGTGGGAAAGGGGGGAAATATAGTAAAATGATCTCCATTGTTAAAGTCTTCTTAGTCTTTTCCAGATTTGCTAAGGTGACAATCCACACAGCCGCCACCACCACCGGCCCTCTGACCTGATGGTCCCTCTGTCCCGGCTTTCCTGTGGGCATCAAGGTCAGCAAGATAAGTTTTAATATCACTGTGGATAGACACAAAGTGCTGGAGTACGTCAGCAGGATGGGCAGCATCCCTGTAGAGAAGGAATGGGTGACGCTTCGGGTCGAGATCCTTCTTCAGACTGAGAGGCAGGGGAAAGGGAGTCTAGAGATATGGAGGGGTAAGGTATGAAAATGACAGATCAAAGCAGATGGTGGTTAAGGACATGTAGAATAGGAAAATAGGTTGGACTTTCCCCTGCAACCGCAGGAGATGCAACACCTGTCCCTTTACCTCCCCCCTCAACTCCATCCAAGGACCCAAACAGTCTTTCCAGATGAATTAATTAGAAGGACAGTGAAACTAGTTGGAGCACTAGGGTGGGGGAGGGACGGAGAGAGAGGGAAAGCAAGGTTTACTTGAAGTAAGAGATATCAAAAATCATACAGCTGGGTTGTAAGCTGCCCAAACTAAATATGAGGTGCTGTTCCTCCCTTCACTGTGATTTATGTTTACACTGTTCACAAAGATAGGTTCTCTAATGAGCAGGGGTACTACTGTCGATGGTGTACTGTCATCTAGATCAGAAGATCCTTGGTTTGAGTATACCTTGCCTTGTCTGATGCCTCAGCTGAGATGCAGTTAGAATGTTATAACAAAACTTCAACATCAAGGTTCCTGTTCCTAATTGCTTTCCTGTAACCCAAAAACATGTCTGGATGTAAGAACATCTCTTGTGTGTTGCCACTTGGAATCAACTAGTTTACCAAGCCAGTGCCTGTATTTCTCAGTGTTACTCAGGGATCATCATGCAAAATGTTATGCTGAAATATGTAAGTGTGCTGAGAAAAAATAAGACATTTCACGTTATTATGTTGTAGTTTAAAAAAAAATGAAAGGAGAGGGTGAGATAATCATGTTGGCCAAATATTGTGTAGGAAGGAACCGCAGATGCTGGTTTAAACCGAAGATAGACACAAGACGCTTGGGTCGGCCCGCCACGGACCTTTCACTGTCCGGTGGGGGCTTCAATGTCGGGAGTCCCGACCGCCCCGATGTGGCAACTTCAACAGCCTGACCGCGGGAGAAGACGGCAGGGGAAGAGAAAAGACATTCTGGCCTTCCATCACAGTGAGGAGGTGATTGGAGGAGACTCACTGTGATGGATGTTTCTTTTTGTTTGGTGTTGGTTTATGATTGTATGTGTTATTGCATTTTTATTGATTATTCTTATTGGTCTTATTGTTGAACTGCGGGTAATTTTTCATTTCACTGCACATTTATGTGTATGTGACAAATAAATGACTATTGATTGATTGACTATTGAGATGCTGGAGTAGCTCAGAGGGACAGGCAGCATCTCTGGAGAGAAGGAATGGGCGACGTTTCGGGTCGAGACCCTTCTTCAGCCTGTCCCGATGAGTTACTCCAACATTTTGTGTCTATCTTTGGCCAAATATTGTTGCCATTTCCTTGACTCTTTAGTCTGCTATAATAATAATAATAATGCATTACATTTGTATAGCGCTTTTCTAAACACTCAAAGACGCTTTACAGGGTTTACTAAAACATAGAAAAAAATAAATAGATAAATAAGTAAACGAACAGAAAAGGAAAAATAAGGTGAGGTGACGGTCAGTGGTTGAAGGCAGTGCTGAACAGGTGAGACTTCAGTGATGTTTTGAATGTGGTGAGTGAGGAGGAGTCTCTGATGGTCTGAGGTAGTGAGTTCCAGAGGGTGGGAGCAGCGATAGAGAAAGCCCTGTCCCCCCAGGATCTATGGATTAAAAATAAAAACATTCTAATAAAGTAGAACATTTTTCACTTGCTCTCTATTCTATTGTAATGGAAGTAATTATATTAGAAATAAATAAGAGACAGCTCGAACATTATCTTTTTCTAACATTGGTCATGTTTAATGAACCCTACTTTAACAGTTAAACCACATAATATCAGCAAACACTTGCTCAATCCATTTTGTTCACCATTCCCTCGTGATAGATTGCTTCAGAAGGTGAGATCACATGCTATCCAGAGTGAGCCAGCTAATACAAAGCTCGACAGGCTTGGCGGTAGGAGTCAGAGGGGGGTACCAGGTGGGTGTTTTACAGGTTTGAGATCCGTGACCAGAGGTTGGGGCTACAGAGAGCGGTGTTGGCTCACTGTTGTTTGTAATATATATATATATATATATATATATATATATAACTTGGATAAGAATGTAGGTGGCATGATTAGCATGGGTGTCAGGGGTTATGGGGAGAAGGCAGGAGAATGGGGTTAGGAGGGAGAGATGGATCAGCCACAATTGAATGGCGGAGTAGACTTGATGGGCCGAATGGCCTAATATTACTCCTATCACTGATGATCTTATGATTAGTAGATCTGCGGATGAACGAAGAGAACACACAGTGGGGAAGGCCAATAGACAATAGACAATAGGTGCAGGAGGAGGCCATTCGGCCCTTCGAGCCAGCACCACCATTCAATGTGATCATGGCTGATCACTCTCAATCAGTACCCCGTTCCTGCCTTCTGCCCATACCCCCTGACTCCGCTATCCTTAAGAGCTCTATCTAGCTCTAATAGCTACGGGTGGACCCGGCAGGGTGCCACTGAGAACATAGGGAGACCCTGCGATGGGCCATCGAGATAGAAAGGGGTCCCAGCACGGGAGGCCTCCTGCTGCCATGTGCAGCGGCAGGCCTGGTTTGCTGCTGCAAGAAGATAAGACAGTTCGTTAAGCGGGTCAAGTAGCCTGTTTTCCATGCTGACTAACTCGATGCCTTGAGTGCCATTCACAACGAGACAATTACATCTGTACAAATGTTTTGTTTCCCTTTAAATAATTGTAATTCAGGTTCATTCAGGCCACTCGGATGCGCCCAGACAAAGCTGGCACCAAGCCATGTTGTCGATTCAAGCAAACAATGGACGAGTCAAAGAGATATGTTTAGAGGAGGAGCTTAAAGGAGGGGGAGAGAAAAGTGGTAGCGATGTTTGGATATCGTAGCTGAAGGAACAGCCTTCAACAAAGGGCTGCAGACGCACATGAGACTTGAATGGATTAGTCAGACGCAACAAGGTTAGTCTGGGGAAGGGCATCAACCTGAAACGTCGCCTATTCCTTTTCTCTGGGGATGCTGCCTGACCCACTGAGTTACTCCAGCATTTTGTGTCTATCTTAAGAGAAACCTATGGTTCACCACTGTGCAAGTGTCGATTTCTGCTACTCATTCCGAAACATTCCCTAACTCTGGGGAATTCATTGCCAGCTAAATGTAAGCTACTAAGAATAGTTAGCAACTGTTTAATCCACCATGAACTTTCACTTGGTGACAACCTGGCACAATCTCAGACAAAAATTAAGCACATGTGTAACTATTTTCGTTTTTCTTTAATAATGCCACACAATGATTATTTTAAAGAGAAATTAGACCAAGTGGACCCGTTGGGCCCAAACCTCTCCTGCATTGGTGCAGCACCCTGTCCTCCCCCCCTCCCCTCTCTCCTCAACCCTCCCACTCCCCTCTCCCTTCTCCCCCACTCCCCCTTCCCCCCTCCCTCCCTCCTCCCTCCTCCCCATCCCCCTCCCCTCCTTTTAAACTTTAAAATGTGAATAACTTTAAAAATATAACACCGATTTCAATGAAACTGCTTGCATTATCACTAAAGTGACAACGGTGTGTAAGGTGGGCCTAAAATTGTCACACTATCGTGTACCGTTTTGGCTGAAGTTCAGTCACAAACAAGATAACAAACGAAAGCTTTAGTATACAGATGTATTTTCTTCTCAGTGGCTCCTGCTTCTTTTTCCAAAAACCGATTTTCAACTTAACTGAAAGGAAGTTTGGATTATTGTTTAGATCTTTGTTCATCGGTGATCATCTTCATGTAAGCCAAGCTTATACTTCCAGCATTGGTTTTTGCAGACTCTCGTGCACAGATTTTATCCTACAGCTGGGATTGCCACAGATCTATGATTTGCTATCTCCTGGATCTTGTCCCCCGCAATGAAAAGGAAGCCTTCAAACCATAAGATTGGATGAAACCAGGGACTCATATTGATGATGGAGAGATGATTCATTCTCCCAAAGAGGTAGTGCAATTCGAAAGAAATTGAAAACTTATGGTCTACTCCTTATAATAAATAATGCACATGACCTTTTACCAAGAGTAGGGGAATCAAGAACCAGAGGACATAGGTTTAAAGTGAGGGGGCAAAGATTTAATAGGGATCTGAGGGGCAACTTTTTCTTTGCGCAAAAGGTGGTAGGTATATGGAATATGCTAGTTGAGGAAGGTACTACCACAACGTTTAATAAACATTTGGACAGGTACATGGATAGGATAGGTTTAGCAGGCTATGGGCCAAATGCATGCAGGTGGGACTAGTGTAGATGGGGCTGGTTGGGGTGTGCTAGTTAGGCCGAAGGGCCTGTTTCCAGGCTGTATGACTCTATGTCTCTCTATGACTCTAATAGAAGCTTATTCTTCTGCACTTGTTGAATTGAGTTGAGTTGAGTTGAGAGATGCAGCGAGGAAACAGGCCCTTGTCCCACCGAGTCCGCACCAACCAGCAATTCCCGCACATTATCCCGCACACACTAGGGACAATTTTACATTTATATCAAGCCCATTAACCTACAAACCTGTACACCTTTGGAGTGTGGGAGGAAACTGAAGATCTCGGGGAAAACCCACTTGATTTCAACACATTCACCAAAGGCTTAAAAAGTCCTGTTTACTTACCAACCTACTGAAGGGCATTGTGTTTGTACATGGCAAGGACAGAGTATCGTACACATTCACGCAAATTCTAAGTTAAACTCTGATATGATTCTCCTACAGAATTATTTTCATATTCTTGCTTTCGACTCGATTTGGCTTGACAGCTGAGAGGCTGAAATTTGTCATTTAATCTCATGACTCACTGAACCCAGCGTAAGAGATGAATGACTCTCTTCGGGAGATGATGAGAATGAATTAGACCATTTCACAGTAAATGAGTTACTCAGTTTTCAACAAAACCTCTCAACAAAATTGGATGTCAATAGAAGGCAACTGCTAATGGAGGAAATAATTATCAATTCTTCAAACTTATAACAGAATAGATTTCTTTATTTGTTCTCGATGCCACGGCTGACAATAAATAAACTATCGTTAGTTTAGGTTAGAGATACAGAGCGGAAACAGGCCCTTCGCCGCCCCCCCCCACCCCCCCACCCCCCCCACCCCCCCACCCCCCCGAGTCTACGCCGACCAGCGATCCCCGCAACACAAGCACTATCCTACACACTAGGGCCAATTTACAATTCTGACTGAAGCCAATTGACCTACAAACCTGTGTGCCTTTGGAATGTGGAAGGAAACCAGGGCTCCTGGAGAAATCCCACACGGTCATGGGGAGAACGTACAAAGTCCGCACAGATAGCGCCCGTAGTCAGGATTGAACCCTGGTCTCTGGCACTGCAAGACAGCAACTCCGCCACTGAGCCACCGTGCCACCCAGTAAATTGTTAGAATGCAAAATATGAGCAAACACTTGGTAATCTCAAATTATTCATCAGTACTGTTTTATTCTGCTATTGTTTAGAACTCTGATGCCCTTTATTGTACATTAACTCAGTGTTAGAGGGAGATTCTAACTTTCATATTTTTCAGAAGTGGGAAGAAATATTGAAGGCCATTAAAGTCTCTACGAGCAAGTCCAACTGCATGGAGATCCAGTTGACCTTAACGGCAGAAACTTCGAGTAATGGATATAATTCTGTAATTATATCAGTCCAGCGGGCTGAGCTGACTGCAACAAACAGAAAGAGACATCAAACAATCTGCCACATCTTGTTAAAGGGTCACAGATCTCACCTGTATTCAACAGCGGACCTTACTATTGTTTGACCAATCATCAGATCTAATATACATTTTGCTTTTCTTTCTGCCTGAGAACCAAACAATCTGACCCCAGCATTCCCCTGGATCTCGACCTGAAACGTCACCTATTTCTCTTCTTCAGAGATGCTGCCTGTCTCGCTGAGTTACTCCGGCATTTTGTGTCTATCTTCGGTGCAAACCAATGCCTGCTGTTGCTTTCTACACAATCTGACAACCTTCCTGGGTGCTGCTGGCAGGGGTTATGAGGAGAAGGCAGCAGAATGGGTTTAGGAGGGAGAGATGGATCAGCCATGATTGAATGGCGGAGTAGACTTGATGGGTCAAATGGCCTAGTTCTACTCCTATTCCTTATGATCTTATGACTAACCTTAGACCAATGTCCATGGTTTAACAGGGTGGCATGTCATGTCATTGAATGATATGGCTCACGTTGAGTGCTGCAATGTCATTCCAATCATTCTTCCATGTCTGAAAGCTCATAAAGCACAGAATGTAGAGACAATCAACTGCAGATGCTGGTTTATACCACAAAAAAAGACACAAAGTGATGGAGTAACTCAGTGGGTTATGCAGCATCTCTGAAGAAAATGGATGGGTGATGTTTCGGATTGGGACCCTTCTTCAGACCCATCTGAACAAGGGTCCCGACCCTAAACGTCACCAGTCCTTTTTCTCCAGAGATGCTGCCTACCCCGCTGGGTTACTCCAGCACTTTGTTCTATCGTGGCTCATCAAGTATGGTGGCCGAGTCCAATGGCTGGCTCTATTCCCAAGAGATCTGCCCATTGAACCTGTGTCAGAATAGACTTAATTGGTGACTCCATTCCACGCCAAAGGAGAGGAAATGGACTGGAATCACTAAGTGTGCACCATGTCTAACCTGGCATGGCTGTGAGAGCTGCCAGGCTTCTCCCCAGAGGCTTCATCATTGACTTGGGTTGTTTGTGCAGGTAGGAACTGCAGATGCTGGCTAAAAC
This sequence comes from Rhinoraja longicauda, assembly GCF_053455715.1. Lineage (NCBI taxonomy): Eukaryota > Metazoa > Chordata > Chondrichthyes > Rajiformes > Arhynchobatidae > Rhinoraja > Rhinoraja longicauda. The sequence goes on along the minus strand of NC_135965.1, from coordinate 40,405,478 downwards.
CAAAGATAGACACAAAATGCTGGAGTAACTCAGCGGGACAGGCAGCATTTCTGGAGAGAAGGAATGGGAGATGTTTCGGGTTGAGGACTTCTTCCGACTGAGAGTCCAGAGATAAGGAAAGATAAGATGTGAAAACGTCCGATCAAAGCAAATGATGACAAGGGAAATGTAGAATATTTTGTTAATGTTAATGGATCCATTTAGTTTACAGTCACATATACCAGGGTACAGTGAAAAGCTTCCTTGTTGAATGCTATCCAGTCAGTGGAAAGACTATACATGATTACAATCAAGCCGATCACAGTGTTCGAATACAGGATAAAGGGAATAACGTTAACGCAAGAAAGAGTCCAGTAAAGTCCGATTAAAGATAGTCCGAGGGTCTCCAATGAGGTGGATGGTAAATCAGGACCACTCTCCAGTTGGTGACAGGATAGTTCAGTTGCCCGATAACAGCTGGGAAGAAACTGTCCCTAATCTGATCGCCCCTGAGAAAAAAGATGTGTGCGGTAATCCAAAGAGATTAATGCATTATTAATAAAAGATGGAGCAGTAAAATGTTTATGATCCAGGCAATAAAAATGGGATGTTCTCTTCTTCTTTTCCTGCACGATGTGTACAGATGACAGCACAGGGAATCCATTGACCTGTGAGAATCAGATATCTTACTTCATCGTCATAACATGTCATGCAGCGGAGCTGACAAAGTGGTGACGGTTGTGACTGCAAGTGAAGCCAATGGGAATCTGACTAAATTGTCATAAATCCTTGCAGTGTTGAATTCGCTGGCACATAGTATCTGCTGGGCCCAGTGCGCAATGACACTGCTCTGAGTACCTGACATTGCTACAGTATCTGCCCTGGGACGGTTAACTGGCCGGGAAGAAAGATTAGGGCTGACAAAACACAGGCTAGATGCAAAGGGAAAATGCTCTGTGAAAAGGTGGATTGAAAATTAGCCCTTGGGGGGTTTTACTGTGCAGGATGTCAGTGAATCCAACATACAAAACATACAGATCAGGATCAGGAAAAAGACACTCACTTATCTCCTTAAGATTGCCTGCTCTGCCATTTAATAAAATAAATTGCTGATCTCATAAGACATAGGAGCAGTAGTAGTCCATTCGGCCCAGGGAGTCCGCTCTGCCATTTGAACATGGCTGATCTTTCCCATTCAACCACTCGCTGAAAGTAAGCATGCAGGTACAACAGGGCAGTGAAGAAAGCTAATGGCATGTTGGCCTTCATAGCGAGAGCATTTGAGTATAGGAGCAAAGAGGTCCTACTGCAGTTGTATAGGGCCCTTGTGAGACCGTACCTGGAGTCTCCTAATTTGAGGACGTACATTTTTGCTCTTGAGGGAGTGCAGCTTAGACTCACCAGGTTGAGATTGCCTGGGTGATAAAGAGGTCTGTAATAATGAAGCTTTGCTGTATTGTCTTATGATGAGGTTAGTACAGAATCATTGCTAAACTTCAGAAGGGGATTAGAGGAAATACGTCTGCAGGAATAAAGAGTGAGTTATTGTTTCTGATTAGATTGCTGTCCAACAGACATGACTCAATGGTGTGGAATCCTTCTCCTTCCATGGGGGCCTATTCAACAATTCTCAAAGGAGTTGGTAGTTAGGTGCCAGGCTACAGAGATTGTTTGGGAAGAGGGGCGTGGATGCAACGACAACAGTTGTTTGGGATTTCCTTATGTTTTGCTGAAAGAAATAAGAGACAAGCACTCAGACCTTGACAGGGAAAGGTTGACATGAAAACATACAGTGATAAAATTGGGTGTCCTCCATGTAGATAGTGATAGCTTTGCAGGGCCATTAAATTATGGCCAATGACTTGTTAAAATGTTATCATCCAAATCCAAAAGTAATCTTCCAATCTACTTCAGAGAATCCATTTCCAAGTTTGCTGCAAACCAGAAGAAATGTTTGGAGAAACAAGGAACTGCAGATGCTGGTCTACAACAAAAAAAATACTCAAAGTGCTGGAGTAATTCCGCAGGTCAGGCAGCATCTCTGGAGAAAATGGATAGGTGACGTTTCAGGGCTGGACCCTTCAGCCTGAAAGACAAAATGTTACGTATCCATGTTCCCCAGAGTGACCCACTGAATTACTCCAGCTGTTTGCCTCTTCAGAAGAAATGTTTGTTGTTTTAATCCTTTTTCATATTCCAAGCTGCACAGAGCAACACCCTTCAGTCTGTTGATAAAGAGCAGGTTGCATCTAAAATGGATTGAGTCAAGATTGTTTTCACATTTGTATTAATATATTTTATGTAAGTAACTAAAGTCGAGAGAGAGAGCTTGAACCAAAACCTTTCCAGCAATTCATACATGCAAGTTTGTTGGTTGGACTTATTTATTTTCCCCCCAAAAGATTTGTGTTATCCAGGTGAAATTCATATTCCTTGCTGTTCAAATGCACGGTGATCTATAGAACATGCTGATATCTCTCAGCTTGTGGGCTTTTTATCTGTGCACATTAGATTGAGAACATCCGAATTCCGGATGTTTCGAGTCAGAGAACAAAAGTCAATCCAAAGATTCTCCACCCCATATATTACCTCATTCAGAGTGCTGCCCTGTAGTCAGTTTTATTTAAAGTCTGCCGAGCCTCGAAAAAAATTGTTAGGGGCATCTATATATTTTTTTTAAATAGTCGCAGCAGGCGATCAAACTGGCAGCAGCAAAAGAATGGAACGCCAAAATGTTTCAGATCAGGAATATAAACCAAACAGAAACAGTTGCTGAGTTGGCCCCACTGAATTCATGGACTTGGCAACCAAGTCATTCCGCAAACAGAGCCGATTCCAGATGCACGATTATCTGATTGAAACATAACTTGATCCAAGTACGGCATTCCAACATCAAATCACTCCCATTCCTCTCATCATATGCAATTCCTAATTCAGACATAACAATGATTTCTAGACAATTCACATTTGTGATGTTCGAAGCCGAGCAGACCCCCAGTCCAATAAACGGCGCATGCTTTGATCAGGCGAATAGGTTCTTGCAAGTTGCTCGCAATGAGTTTCTCCTTTTTCGATTTAATTCTTAAATTTCCTTCACATGGTGGCTAAATGGGGAATTGTTTTCCTTGCCCTGAATCCAATTGACCAGGTATGTCCTCTGATGGGAATGTTGCAGCAAGTTAGTCAGCTCTCCATTAGACTTGTCGAAATAAGGAACTGCGGAAGCTGCATTACAATAAAAAGACACAAGGTGCTGGTGTAACTCAGCGGGTCAGGCAGCAATGATAGACACAAAACGCTGGAGTAACTCAGCGGGTCAGGCAGCATCTCTGGAGAAAAGGGATAGGTGAAGTTTCAGGTCGAGACCCTTCTTCAGACTGAGTCAGGGGAGAGGGAGACTAGAGGTATGAGGAGGTACAAAGAACAAATGAATGAAAAGGATTGAAAAGTACAACTCAAGGCCAGCAAGGAAAGGTGGAGCCCACAATGGTACATTGTGGAAGAGCAGCAGCATCCGTGGAGAACATGGACAGGTAACATTTCAGATAGGGATTGGGAACCCTTCTTCAGATTGATTGTCAAAGAATGAGTTTGATGAAGGGCCCAAACCCAAAATATCATCTATCTATGTTCTCCAGAGATACTGCCTGACCCACTGTGTAACTCCAGTACTTTGTGTCTCCATTGCCCTTGCTCAGTGACAGCTGCTCGATGATATGCTATTGGATGAAACTTCCCTCTTACCCCTGTTATAACGTCATAAGGGGTGGCACAATGGCACAGCGGTAGAGTTGCTGCCTTACGGCACCAGAGACCCAGGTTCGATCCGGACTACAGGTGCTGTCTGTACAGTTTGTGCATTCTTCCCATGACCCACATGGATTTTCTCCGGTTGCTCCGGTTTCCTCCCACACTCCAAAGACGTACAGTTAATTTGGCTTCTGCAATTGCAAATTGTCGCTAGTGTGACAATGTGAACATGATGCTAAGTTAAACAAATCCTCTGCCTGCATGTAATCCACATTCCTATCTGCCTGTGGTAACCTTTCAGCTCCCTATTTATCGAGAGGATTGCTATTTCTACCTTAAAAATATATTCATAGATTCTACTTCCACCACTTTCTTGAGGTCGCGAGTGTCCCAAAGTTTATTCGACTCTCTTGATAGCAAAAAAAATCCCTTGTTTCTATCTTAAATGGGAATTTCCTTTTGTTTGTGATCTTGTCATTCTAGATGATTCAGTTGCCTGATAACAGCTGGGAAGAAACTGTCCCTGAATCTGGTGGTGTGTGTTTTCACACTTCTAACCTTTTGCCTTGTATACACTGGAATTTAGAAGGATGAGAGGGGTTTTTATCGAAACGTATAAGATTATTAAGGGGTTGGACATGTTAGAGACAGGAAACATGTTCCCAATGTTGGGGGAGTCCAGAATCAGGGGCCACAGTTTAAGAATAAGGGGTAGGCCATTTAGAATGGAGATGCGGAAAAACTTTTTCAGTCAGAGAGTTGTGAATCTGTGGAATTCTCTGCCTCAGAAGGCAGTGGAGGCCAATTCTCTGAATGCATTCAAGAGAGAGCTAGATAGAGCTCTTAAGGATAGCGGAGTCAGGGGGTATGGGGAGAAGGCAGGAACGGGGTACTGATTGAGAATGATCAGCCATGATCACATTGAATGGCGGTGCTGGCTCAAAGGGCCGAATGGCCCACTCCTGCACCTATTGTCTATTGTCTATTGCCCGATGGGAGAGGGAAGAAGAGGAAGTGACCGGGCTGCGACTCGTCCTTGATTATGCTGCTGGCCTTGCCGAGGCAGCATAAATGGAGTCAATGGAAGGGAGGTCGGTTTGTGTGATGGTCTGGGCTGCGTCCACAATTCGCTGTGGTCTTACCAATATCCCACACAACAGGAAGTAACCTTTCCACTTCTGTATTCAATTCCCCCAGCAATAAACAATAACTTTCATGTTATTCTTCCTAATTACTTGCAGTACATGTACAGAGAAGGATCAGGGGACTGCGTAAAAATAACAAACTTTGGAAAATTGACCTGCAAAAAGAAAATTACCATACTTTTTATTCTGACTGTTGTATTAACGTGCAACCTTCTCTGTACCCTACAGAGGTTTCTCATTGCCTGTTGAGAGATTGTAGTTGCTGCATTATATTACAAACATCGAACATAGAAAAGTACATCACAGGAACAAGCCCTTTGGCCACAATGAGATTGCTGAACATATAAAGATAAAGCCAAGATAAAATAATCTCATCTGCCTGCACATGATCCACATCCCTCCATTCACTGCGTACCCATGTGCCTATTAGAAACATAGAAAATAGGTGCAGGAGGAGGCCGTTCGGCCCTTCGAGCCAGCACCGCCATTCATTGTGATTATGGCTGATCATCCACAATCAGTAACCTGTGCCCAACTTCTCCCTATATCCCTTGATTCCACGAGCCCCCAGAGCTCTATCTAACTCTCTCTTAAATTCATCCAGTGATTTGGCCTCCACTGCCCTCTGTGGCAGAGAATTCCACAAATTCGCAACTCTCTGGGTGAAAACGTTCCTTCTCACCTCAGTTTTAAATGGTCTCCCCTTTATTCTAAGACTGTGGTCCCTGGTTCTGGACTCCCCCAACATTGGGAACATTTTTCCTGCATCTAGCTTGTCCTGTCCTTTTATAATTTTATATGTCTCTACAAGATCCCCTCTCATCCTTCTAAACTCCAGTGAATACAAGCCGAGTCATTTCAATCTTTCCTCATATGACAATCCCGCCATCCCAGGGATCAATCTCGTGAACCTCTGCTGCACTGCCTCAATTACAAGGATCTCCTTCCTCAAATCCTTCAATATTGTGGTATCAGGGTTGATATCGGGTTCAACAGTGACCCCACCAACACTCGCAGTAGGGTGGACTCACGTGATATATTTCATTTCCAGTGGGAAGGGAAGTCCAGGACTGTATGGGACTGCTGTGTGGTGGCGCTGGTGATCTCAGGCTTCTCCTGGCAGCTTAGTCCTGCACTACAAAGGAGGAGGTGAGTTGATCTCAGGCTTCTCCCCGCAGTTCACCCTTGTCTTGAGAGGAGGCGCTGGCCATCTCAGGTTTGTTCTGGCGATTTTAGGTTTATCCGGGCAACTCAGGCGGTGCGGTGGCACAGCGGTAGAGTTGCTGCCTTACAGCGAATGCAGCGCCGGAGACTCAGGTTCGATCCTGACTATGGGCGCCGTCTGTATGGAGTTTGTACGTTCTCCCCGTGACCTGCGTGGGTTTTCTCCGAGATCTTCGGTTTCCTCCCACACTCCAAAGACGTGCAGGTTTGTAGGTTAATTGACTGGGTAAAATGTAAAAATTGTCCCTGGTGTGTGTAGGATAGTGTTAATGTGCGGGGATCGCTGGGCGGCGCGGACTTGGTGGGCCGAAAGGACCTGTTTCCGCGCTGTAGAATCTAAAATCTAAAAATCTAAAAAAAATCAGCCTTGGGCTTGAAGAGGCGACGTCGGCGGTCTTTGGATTTTCCTGGCGGCTCAGTCTTTGCTTTGTGTGGCCACAGTCCCCTGTTGTCTGTGGGCAGAAAGGGGCACTGGCATCTCAGGCTTGCTCCGGCCACCCAGTCTTAGCCTCAGTTAAGGCGTTGGTTATCCAGGGCTTCTCCCCAGCAGCTGAGTCTTTACCACACAGTGGCACTGGTGGTCTTGGATTTATCCCAGTGGCCTCGAACCTTCCTCTCTCTTTCTCCTTCCACTTTCACTCCTGCTTCTTCATTCACCCTCTCCCTTCTTTCTCTCTTTCTGGCTAGAATGCCTGGGTGTTATAGGGAGTTGGCTGACAAGTGGCTAACCAATATCAACTAATTGGACCCAGCTATTACCAGTGGTGCTGGGGATTGGCCTCTGTAAAGATTGGCCACTCTGACTGTAAAAATTAAGGTGTTATATACTAATTATTCACCAAACTGAGAAATAAGTGGGTATGCTGATAAATAGTATTTAATATCCTTAAACTAATGAGAGTACGGGGTGCACTGGAAAATCGCTGCTCGGCACGGATTCGATGTGCTGAACGACCTGGCTCTGAGCTGTATCTCCAATGTTTAAAGAGAGCATTTCTTGGAAATTTTACCATGGCTGTACATATTAACAAGATTCTGTGGTATTCATATTTTATCAAAACAAAGAAGATCACAAATTTCCTTGAAGAAAGCTCCAAACTGACATTGGAATTTAGTTTAGATTTTGTTTAAGTTTAGAGGTACAGCGCAGAATTCGGCCTTTTGGCCCACCAAGTCCGCGCCGAACTGCGATCCCCGTACACGAGCACTATTCTGCACACATTAGCGGCAATTTACAACATTGTCACCGAAGCCAATTAACCTACCGACCTGTACGCCTTTGGAATGTGGTGAAAACCCACGCAGGGCACGGGGAGGAGGTACAAACTCCGCACAGACAAGACCCAAAGTCGGGATCGAACCCGGGTCTCTGGCACTGTAAGGCAGCAACTCTACCGCTGTGGCGCCCTAATTTCTTTGAGGGAGAAGGCAGGAACGGGGTAGTGATTGTGGATGATCAGCCATGATCACGGTGAATGGCGGTGCTGGCTCGAAGGGCCAAATGGCCTCCTCCTACACCTATTGTCTGTTGCCTATTGAATGCAAGGACATAAATAGAGATGGAACACTTCTCTGATGATTGCATGCACCTTTTGCTCACGTTCCAGCCAGGACCAGCAGCTCTTGTCTCACAATGCGGACAGACGTTATTGTGATTTCCCTTCTGCCTTTCAGGAAACAAAACTTTGCTTGTGCAGAGCTTCACCCCCGAGGGGTACATTTTAAATATTTCGAGACTGCAGGTGGGACCATCTGGCTTTTGCGCTGATTAGAAAAAAAATCCTACTTAAAACAGATCCTACTTAAAAATGTGCCAAGCAAGTCCAACATGGTGCGTTTTCATGTTTCGAAGCGTTTTTAATTCTACACAGGGGTTGTAAACCATGCTTCGTCAAGGCTGAGTGTGTGAGACAGCCTGCCTGAAAGGTGCTCAAATCACTGTGTTCTGCAGTCATATCAGTGGATGGATCGGACAGTTTGGAAACCTGGCAACATATTTCACCCTGAGCTGAGTTTTTGACACAAGATCTTCTCCACCATCCATCCACCTTTGCCCCGCTTCATTTCAACTGCTGCTGAAATTCTTATTGTACATTTTTTGATGCTTCCCCATTTGACTATTGTAATCACATCTTGTCTGGCTCTCCACAATGCACACTCAATAAAAATCAGCAATGGTCCAATGGTGTTTTTATTAGCGCATGTGTGAAGTGCAAACGCACAGTGAAATTATTTTCTTACAGTCAAGTGGAGCATTGCCATACCTAAGCACATCCCCAATTTGCAAGTTGTACTGAAATTGTCTACTGATCCCGCGTGCGAGAGGTGACATCTTTTGGCACCATTTTCTTAGCTCTTAGGGCTAATGGAATTAAGGGATATGGGGAGAAAGTGGAACGGGGTACTGATTTTGGATGATCAGCCATGATTACATTGAATGGCGGTGCTGGCTCAAAGGGCTGAATGGCCTACTCCCACACCTATGTTCTATGTTCTTTTCTCAAAATCCAGTTCATTCTCTAGGTATCACAAGTGGTGCCAGTTCCAGGCAAGCCCCAGGCTCCTGTGGGCGTCCAGCCATCGCCTTCCCTTGCACCTGGCTGCGGGGCGATCTGCGAACCAACGTCCCTCTCCTCACCCGACCACCTTTGTTCCCCCGGGGTGTCTTCCACAGCCGACCTGGTGGGCACCGTAAGCCAGACACGGGTTCCCTCTCCTCTCCTACCGGCCTTGCTCCCCGCCTGTCACCTCCGTCGTTGTCACTGCCTCCTTCCTCCTGGTCTCTGGTCTTCGGGGGACGAGAACGGATCGGGACGGTGAGCTCCCCCTTCCAAACACAGGGTTCTCCGAGGATAGGGGAGTGGCTCGGCGGTTCCCCCTGCAGGTCGCGGTCCGTCGAGTCTTGCGTTCGGCCGCGAGAAACCGGCTCAGCGCTACCCCCGCGGCACTCTTTCCAAATCCATCCAAACCTCTGTACCTGTTTCCGAACCAATCTAAAGTTCACTTCTACACATGCTAAACTGATGACACTTTGGGACAGAAATTTGTACCCCCTCGTATACACAAAAGATGTGATATATAAGTGTCTGTGCTTTCAACTCCAGTTCTGGAATCCCACAAACGTTAGCTTCATTAACTGCGTTTCACGCACACACATCACCATATTGTGCATTTAGAAAATACATTTGGATCTTCATCCTTATAGTCCCCTCTCCCTGCATCTGTAATCCGTTGTTAGCTCTGATTTCCACCTTTTTCTGTCATCCATTGGTTCCCAGGTTCATTTGTTCCACTTTGAGAACCATCCCTTCAGCTGCCTAAGCCCCAACCACTTCAACAAACTCTCTGTCACTCCTTGTTCCTTATTCAAATCAATTGCTTAAAAACTACCTCAATGACAAAGCCTTTTGTCATCTGGTCTAACATGAGATAGACACAAAATGCTGAAGTAACTCAGCGGGACAGGCAGCATCTCTGGATAGAAGGAATGGGTGACGTTATGGGTCGAGACCCTTCTTCAGACTGGGACTTGATATCAAATGTAATCATTTAATCTTGTGGAGACCATTAAGATGTTTTACTACATTGGAGGCGATGGGTGAATGCTATTTGATATTCCACTGTCATTCTGAATCATTCCAGAATACTAGAAAATTACTGAATATTTGTAATATATTGACTAAGGCAGCCAGAAAGATTTAAAACAATGGAAATTACTGCAATTGTATATTTAAAGCTTGATTATTGGGGAACTTAAAAAAATATGTTGTTTGTTTTACAATGTAAAATGAGCCAGTGAATTTTGACAGATGGCTGAGAGAATTCCCCCTCGTCTTGAGAACTGTCTAGTCTTCTGAGTATTAAATGCTTTTTATAAATTGACAAAGACGTCAGTTTGAAAGGGAGAAGGCATTTGAATGCAAAAGCCTTGTTTTCTGCATATTATTAAACATTTGCAGGAACAGTGTGATGTCTCTAAACGCATGCTCTAACTTCCGTGAGGGTGAACTGAATGTAGACTAGGACCGTCTCTTCAACAAGTGTGAATTTGATGGGTTTACGGAATGAATTGTGCCATTGAACGTTCACCACTCACGGAATGAACATATCTCTAAAGTAGTCATCTATATAGTTTAGTTTAATGTCACATGTACCGAGGTGCAGTGAAAAGCTTTTGTTGCGTGCTAACCAGTCAGTGGAAAGACAACACATGATTACAATCGAGCCGTCCACAGCGAACAGATACACGATAAAGGGAATGACATGAATAACTTTGCATATCTATACTGGAGTATATTGCAGATGCTGGTTTAAACCAAAGATAGAGACAAAAAGCTGGATTAACTCAGCGGGACAGGCAGCATCTCTGGAGAGTAGGAATGGGTAACGTTTCAGGTTGAGACACTTCTTCAGTCTGAAGAAGGATCTCAACCCGAAACTTCACCCATTCCTGCTCTCCAGAGATGCTGCCTGTCCCGTTTTTTGGGTCTATCTGTAATATATATACCACTTCAAAGCTTATTGGAGAGCTGGTTTCCTCTCTTGTTACTCAATTCATTTCCCATTTTGACTTTAAGGTAAAAATTAATATGTGTTGAAAAATTGCTTTGACACAGGAGTTGCAATAACATTCCCAACCATAGTACAACTGTTTGCAAGCTTTCCGTAAATATCGTGACAAAGGTCTCAATAATGGTGAACAATGTGGTTGTGTGATAAAACACGTTGTGGTCTTTTGCTACCTCCAGTTCCCCCCTCCCCACTCCTTTCAGTCTCAAGAAGGGTTCCGACTCGAAACGTCACCCATCCTTTTTCTCCAGAGATGCTGCCTGACCCATTGAGTTTCTCCAGCACTTTGTGTCCATCTTCGGTATAAACCAGAATCCGCAGTTCCTTCCTAAATGTCACAGTTCACCTGCTGTGTTTGAGAAACAGGTGAGTGTGGCACGGTGGCCCAGTGGTAGAGTTGCTCCCTTACAGAGCTTACAGCGCCAGAGAACCGGGTTCGATCCTGACTACCGGTGCTGTCTGTATGGAATTTGTACGTTCTCCCCGTGACCGCGTGGGTTTTCCGTGAGATCTTCGGTTTCCTCTCACACTCCAAAGATGTACAGGTTTATAGGTTAATAGGCTTGGTATGAATGTAAAATTGTCCCCAGTGTGTGTGTGTGTGTAGGATAGTGTTAATGTACAGGGATCGCTGGTCGATGAGGACTCGGTGGGCCGAAGGGGGTGTTTCCGCACTGTAACTCTGAACTAAACTAAACTAATTTAAAAAACTGTAGCTATTGATTGTCTTAGTAGACTTTACACAGTGATTTCTTGCTTAATTACTCATTCTCCAGACTCCTGGTCCCAAAGATGGTGTATTTAAGACACCACACAATTTCAGTGTATTCAGTGTCGTGATATTTGAGGTTATCATTAGTTTCTTATCCAAAATATTATTTACCCACTTACATGCAGGCAATATTCCAGATTTCAAATCACCCAGGAGGAAAACGAATGTTTTTTTTTCCAAATTCCATTTAAAAATTCATGAAGTCGGCACAGTGGCGCAGTGGTAGAATTGTTGCCTCACAGTGCCACAGACTCAGATTCAATCCAGACTACAGATGCTATCTGTACGGAGCTTGTACGTTCTCCCTGTGACCGCGGGTTTTCTCTGCGTGCTCCAGTTTCATCCCACACGCCCAAAGACGTACAGGTTTGTAGGTTAATTGGCTTTGGTAAAATTGTATATTGTCCCTGGTGTGAAGATAGTGCTGGTGTACGGGGATCGCTGGTCAGCGTGGTCTTGATGGGCCGAAGGGCCTGTCTATCGCGAAAGTCTACAGTCTAATTGTTCCCAGGTTGAATCCATCTAAAGGAGGGTCTCGACCTGAAACCTTACCTATCCATGTTCTCCAGAGGTGCTGCCTGACCCGCTGAGTTACTGCAGCACCTGTGTCTTTTCCCCCCAGATTAAATGGGGGGGGGGGGGGTTTCAGTGTACTGCTGAGTTATGCAGAATAATAAAGTTCTGGGTTTGATCGTTGGGTAATGGTGTGTTGACTGAGGCAAGCTGGCGGCATGACGGGTGTATCACAGTTACTGACACAGCCCTTCAATGCAGGATTTAGGAATCACCTGCCTCTGAGTCTGATGTTCATGAGTTTGAGTCAAACCCCAGAGATTTAAACACGGAATCTGGACTGACAACACAGATATTTGGATGAGATATTAAACTGCTTTGGCATCTCCAAAGAACGCAAAGAAGCTCATGAAACTATTCAGAGGAGTGGAGTTCTTTCCACCCTCCAGACTGAAATTAGTCACTCAACAAACATCACTAATGTGGATTATCTTGTGTGCAAGTTAGATGCTGCATTTTCTACAACATATTGTCATAGAGTCTTACAGCGTGGAAACAGGCCCTTCGGCCCAACTTGCCCACACCGACCAACATGCCCCATCTACACTCGTCCCACCTGCCTGCATTTGGCCCATATCCCTCCAAACCAGTCCTATTCATGTAGCTGTCTAAATGCTTCTGAAGCGTTGCGATAGTACCTGTCTCACTACCTCATCCCCCAGCTCATTCCATGCACTTGCCACCCTTTGCGTGACAAAGTTACCCCTCGGGTTCCTATTAACTCTTTCCCCCCTCACCTTAAACCTATGTCCTCTGGTTTTCGATTCCCCTACTCTGGGCAAGAGACCCTGTACTTGATCTATTCCTCTCACATCGATGCCTGTGTTTTGTCAAAATATATCATTGGCTGCAAAGCATTTAAAGCATGCCGAGGTTGTGAAAGGTGCCATATAAATAGACTCTTCACTGTAATCAACTGCAATAAGTATCCTTGCCAAACTTGCCCTGTTGCCAAGTATCTGCACGTGGACAGAGGCCAAAGAACACCAGCAACGAGCCACTGAAACAAAATGTTCCAATGCTGAGCATGAAGTAACTGCAGATGCTTGTTTACACCGAAGATAGACACAACATGCTGGAGTAACTCAGATGGCCAAGCAACTTCTCTGGAGAAAAGGAATAGGTGACGTTTCGGGTCGAGACCCTTCTTCAGGGGATTCTCTGAAACACACATTCAGGAGAGGGTAAGTAAAGCAATATTGGTTCGGGAAACAAACCCACACCCTTGGCACAATAATTGAGAGGATGATGGAATAGTCCAAGTCTAATAGTTTAGTTTAGTTTTTTTAGGCTTCTGTAAATTGTCCCTAGTGCGTAGGATGGAACTAGTGTACGACTGATCGCTGGTCAGCATGGACTCAGTGGGCCGAGGGGCTCGTACCTCTATTCAGCCTCTCTTGATGGAACAACCCTCTCCTCCCAAGAATTAGCCCAGTGAATCTCCTTTGAGCTACCTCCAATGCTACCAGATCCTTTAATTAATAGCACAGTATAGAATGAAGGGTCTCGACCTGAAACGTCACCCATTCCTTCTCTCCCGAGATGCTGCCTGACCTGCTGAGTTACTCCAGCATTTTGTGGATAAATACCTTCGATTTGTACCAGCATCTGCAGTTATTTTCTTAGAATAGTCAATGGTTCGTGACGCTGCAAACAATTTTCTATTTAATTTAACCTCTTTCTCAAGGAAAAATATACCTGCATGAAACATCCTCTCCCGGCCTTAGAATCAGTCATCTATTACTTATCTAACGTGCGCAGGGAAATATCAAGTACAGCAAACAAAAACTAGATTAAAAATTGGTTTTTTCTGCAGAGAAATCCATCACAAATGGTGCTCTAGTTGTAACCTGCATATAAAATGAGTTGTTTTGAGGATGGTAATACTACAGGGAAAAGTCCCGACCACTCTTCGCTGCAGACACCCATTGAATAATGCATTTTCGACTTCATTTTCTCTGTAACAAAAGCTTCCATTTAACAGAGAGAAATAATCATGGACCACATGTTCTTATTTATATATATATATTTTTTTAAAACCCCATCGCCCATGTCACAAAGTCTTTGCTGCCATCATTGCTGAAAGAATAACAGCTACAAATATGGCAACAGATGCTTGGGCGAAATAGAAAAATTGCCTCTACGACACAATGGAGCAGTTTACCAGTAAAGCTTTCTTCGGCTGCACTCTGTTGTTCATTAGGTCTGACAGCTGTCAAGGAGCGTAGGGACACCTTTGCTGTGCCACCAACATTTTAATCATGTTACTTAGCCGACTGGAATATAAACATTCATTTTCAGGGTTTGGTTTTTCTTTTTGTCGTTTGAAGCTTTCAATTTTTCAGCTCTCTTTTCAGGCAATTGTTATTCTCGATCCCTAGCAACCTGCTAATTAGAACACGGAACAGTACAGCGGGGAGGAACAGGCCCTTCGGCCCATCGTGTCTGTGCCGAACATGACGCTAAGACGAACTCTTTTCTGTAAAAATGAGGAACTGCAGGTGCTGGTTTACAGGGGGGAAAAGCACAAAGTGCTGGAGCAACTCAGCCGGGCAGGCAGCATCTCTGGAGAACGTGGATGGATGACACATGTGCCTGCACATAATCCATATCCCTCCTTTCCCTGCATATCCATGTCCTTATCTAAAAGCCTCTTAAACATCGCTATTTTTTAAAAGTTTTTTTTAGATTTAGAGATACAGCGCAGAAACAGGCCCTTTGGCCCACCGGGTCCACGCCGCCCAGCGATCCCCGCACATTAACACTATCCTACATCCACTAGGGATCATTTTAATTTTTTTTACATTTACCCAGCCAATTAACCTACATACCTGTACGTCTTTGGAGTGTGGGAGGAAACCGAAGATCTCTGAGAAAACCCACGCAGGTCACGGGGAGAACGTACAAACTCCGTACAGACGACGCCCGTAGTCAGGATCGAACCTGAGTCTCCGGCGCTGCATTCGCTGTAAGGCAGCAACTCTACCGCTGCGCCACCGCGCCGCCCTTTTGTATCTGCCTCCACCATCACCCCTGGCAGCAAGTTCCAGCACTCATCATTCTTGGTGTAAACACTTGCTCGACACAAACTTTACCTCTCTCATCTTCAAGCAACTCTGGTCTTTCTCTAGGATTCGATGCTTCCATCTTGGGAAGAAGGATTCTGACCATCAAATCTCCTCTCAATCTCCAGCGCTCCCGAGAAAACAATTGCCAAAGAAAATTGATAACTTCATACAGTGCGGAAACAGGCCCTCTGGCCCACCGAGTCCGCACTGACTAGCGATCACCCTGTGCACTAGCACTATCCTGCACACTAGGGACAATTTTTACAATGTAAAATTAACCTACAAACCTGTACGTCTTTGGAGTGTGGGAGGAAACCGGAGCACCCGGAGTAAAACCCATTCGGTCGCAGGGAGGATGTACAAACATCGTTCAGACAGCACCGATAGTCAGGATCGAACCGGGGTCTCTGGCGGGCCTCTATTTTTGGGTGTCTTTTCATAACAGGCACATTATGGAATATCCATCGTCCTTGACAATGTTGACATTTGGTTAGGCATGGAAGTGTGGTTTGGGCAGGTTGTTCGAAGCAGTTTTCATCCGTGGGAATGGGGCTTGTTTCCTTGCCAACTGGGGAGAGTTACACATGTATGAGCACTATTAACACGCCTTTTTGTTGTGAAAATATTGAAAGTGACAATGTTTGATTTCACTTTCTGGGCAGTTGATTGACTTGGTTTTAATGTTAAAAAAATGTCCCGAGTGTGTGTTGGACAGTGTTAATGTAGGGGGTTGCTGATTGGTGCGGACTCGGTGGGCCAAAGGGCCTGTTTCCGCGCATTATCTCTAAACTATACTAAACTAACAATGAAAAAGGTCGATGAAATACCTGTTTTCAAAATGATGAAAATACAAAGATATATACTGTTAAATATTAAGACCATTACGCAAGCTCAACTAATTAAATGATGTAAATTATCTTTCGCACATCCTTCTATTTCACAGCTGTTCCTTGCTATTTAAATAAATGGGCTTGCTATTTCTTTGCTAGGTTTAATCTCACACAGGCTCATTTGGTAGATTCACAGCCAAAGTCCTGTGGAAGTACATCAAATTCAGACTGCACTGCTGGGTCAGAGTCCAGCATCAGAGTGCAATATAAAATGACCAGTCAGGTTCAGCCAGCAAGTTCAAGATTTGTGCATCACATGGATAGGACAGGTTTAGAGGGATGTGGGCCAAACGCAGGCAAGTGGGACTAGCGTAGATGGGGCATGTTGGTCGGTGTGGGCAAGTTGGGCCAAAGGGCCTGTTTCCCCATTGCATGACTCTATGACACCAAGGGGATCCTCAGTACCTCGATATATAGTAAACACAAACAGTTGATCACAAATATGCTGACAGTTCCCTCCAACTCCAATCTCGTAGTGTTATAAACTGGTTCATTTTAGAACTCACGGAGAAAAACCTCTGAGGATGACCAGTATATTCATTGCCTGAATCCATTTGGGCCTGTTCTACAAGGACAAACAGATTGAAATCCAATTGACTTGGTTTTAATGTAAAAAATGCTGACCCTAAAATGCAATTTTGCAGGCACAATTGAAGAACTCAAATCAATAGAAAATAAGCAACGATGATAATTCCTATTTATTACTCGTGTTATTCTCAAATGCAAGAATCTGTTAGTTTTATTTATCATTTTGTGGGATGAAGATGGCATTGGCAAGGTCAACATTTATTGCATATCCCCAATGGGTCTTGGAAAGTTGGTGGGAAGCCATTTTCTTGGAGAACTACAGTGTATGTGTTAAAGATTTATGCATGGTCATATTCAGCAGTAAAGCCAGTACTAGTTCTGATTTTTTTGGGGATTTTTAAAGTGGCATTAGGTCCAATCTAAACTCTCAATTGCAATTTTATATTATAAAACCTTGATGCAAAAAAATACAAGAGTAAAAGAGGCCAATTATATAAGTTTACTAGACCAAGTGGACCCGTTGGGCCCAAACCTCTCCTGCATTGGTGCAGTTCCCTCCCTCTCCCCCTCGCCCCTTCCCCTCCCCCCTCCCCCTCCCCTTCCCTCCCCCTCCCCCCCTCCCTCCCCTCCCCCTCCCCTCCCCCATTCTATTCCCCTAAACCCCCCTTATCCTCCCTCCACCTCCCTCCCTCCCCACTTCCCTCCCCCCTCCCCCACCTCCCTCCCTCCCCACTTCCCTCCCCCTCCCCCTCCCTCCCTAGGAGATAGATTTAAACTGTAAAATGTGAATAAAAATATAACACCGATTTCACTGAAACTTCTTCCATTAGCAACAAAGGGACAACAGTGAGTAAGGTGGGCCTAAAATTCTTGCGCTAAAATTGTACCGGTTTGGCTGTAGTTCAGGAACAAACAAACGAACAAACGAGAGTTTTAGTCTATAGATACTGTTCATCTGCAGCTAAGAAAAGTCCATTGATGCCAAAGAGGAATTCATAGTATTCAGCTCCTATTATATGACCGCCAATGTTTTGCTGGTATGTGAAGATGAAAAATAATGCTGAGCACTAATGTTACCTTATTTTGATCTTTGGAAATGCAAACTGAAGCATCCACTATAATTTCACTGGAAAATATGATTCTTTCATAAATGGATATTTCTCAAATGTATATATTTCAATATTTGTACTCTGAAATAGTTACAATATTTTTTTTCTGTAGAAAGCAGACCCCTGTACCTTAAGGAAGGAACTGTAGATGCTGGTTTAAACCAAAGAGAGACACAAAATGCTGGAGTAACTCAGTGGGTCAGGTAGCAACTCTGGAGAGAAGCAATGGGTAAAGTTTCGGGTCTCGACCCTTCTTCAGACCTGTCTCGACCCGAAACGCCACTCATTCTTTCTCTCTAGAGATGCTGCCTGTCCCGCTGAGTTACAGTACTCCAGCATTTTGTGTCTATCTCCTGCATCTTTAGTTTAGTTTAGTTTAAAGATACAGCTCTGTAACAGGCCCTTCGGCCCACCGCATCCACGCCGACCAGCGATCCCCACATATTAGTACTTTCCTACACACACTAGGGATAGTTAACAATTATACCAAGCCACTTGACCTGCAAAACTGTGTAGGAAAGAACTGCAGATGCTGGTTTAAATCGAAGGTAGACACAAAATGCGGGAGTAACTCCAGAGATGCTGCCTGGACCTACAAAACTGTACGTCTTTGGAGTGTGGGGAGAAACCGGAGATCCCGGAGAAAACCCACGCAGGTCACGGGGAGAACATACAAACTCCATACAGTCAGGATCAAACTTGAGTCACTGGCGCTGCAAGGCAGCTACTCTACCGCTGCGCCACCATGCTGCTGTGAGTGACACGTGACCCAGCGCGCACGCGAGCTTTTATTTGGCTTGAAGAAGCAGTCCAATATATTCCATTGAAATTCTGCTCAGTTTGAAATAAAATAACTCTGTATTGGCCCCCTGAGCATGAAGGAACCAGAATGAAACTGAATGCCTTTCATTCTTTACCGGTTTAGTTATCCAAAGCCTTTTGCAATGTTTTAGAAATAAGTTAAAAGAAACTTTCTCACAAGGGGAGTAATGGAAATCAAATGGGCCCAGGGCACAGTCACACAACTACCAGGAGCTGATGTGTAGGAGGATCAATAGAGATTGGGTGCAGATAATCTGCTTGCCACCTGAGACAGGAATAATGCCATCATGTATGAAGAATGAGGGAGATAAAGCAAAGTCGAAAAACAACCAACGCAAACACATTCACTAGCATTAGTTTGATATTATATCATCAACAAAAAAAAGGAAAACAGGGAAAAACACAATTCCCCCTGCATCAACTAGCTCGCAACACTGACTGTGCAGTAATATAGAAATTATTTTCATGCACTTTACCAAAGGTCTTGTCCAATTTATTCAGTCAGTTGTTCGTTGAATAATCGTAAAAGTGTGCGTGAATGAGTTGTTCGTCCCTGGTTCATTCCCCATCAGTGTGCGGAGGTAGACAATCTCAGCTGAGTTTACAGTAGGATATCCACAGTCATCTGATCTTTTCCTCACTCTTCTTTACAAAAAAGAGCAGCACGGTGGTGCAGCAGTAAAGTTGCTGCCTTACATCGCCAGAGACCGGGTTTGATCCTAACTGCGGGTGCTGCCTGTACAGAGTTTGTACGTTCTCCCTGTGACCACGTGGTTTTTCTCCGCCTGCTCTGGTTTCCTCCCACACTCCAAAGATGTACAGGTTTGTAGGTTAATTGGCTTGGTAAAATTGTAAATTGTCCCTAGTGTGTGTAGGATAGTGCTAGTGTATGAGGTGATTGCAGGTCAGTGTGGACTAGGTGACCTGAAGTGCCTGCTTACACACTGTATATAATATGGGGTAGACCATTTAAGACTGGGTTGAGGAAAAACTTTTTCACCCAGAGAGTTGTGAATCTGTGGAATTCTCTGCCACAAAAGGCAGTGGAGGCCAATTCACTGGATGTATTCAAGAGAGAATAGGATATAGCTCTTCGGGCTAATGGAATCAAGGAATATGGGGAGAAAGCAGGAACGGGGTACTGATTCTGGATGATCAGCCATGATCGTATTGAATGGCGGTGCAGGCTCGAAGGGCCGAATGGCCTACCCCTGCACCTATTTTCTATGTTTCTATCGTGTTGAATGGCAGTGCTGGGTCGAAGGGCTAAATGGCCTATTTCTGCACCTATTTTCTATGTTCCATGTTTCTATGTACCTCTAAAGTCTTTGAGTAAAGATTAATGTTCCCTTCTAGATCATTGTGCAAATGGCTGTTCTGAAAAATGCACGCCAGAGGATCTAGTTGAGGCAAAGATGAGGCACTCTCATCTTGGTTCATACATACAGGACGGGGGTACAGGAAAGCTAATTTCCATGGTACCAGCAATCATCTAGCTGAGTACGTACATTTGTAAAAATCTAAACTTCACACTTCTAATATATGATTTAGATTTAGATTTAGAGATACAGCGCAGAAACAGGCCCTTCGGCCCACCAGGTCCACGCCGCCCAGCGATCTCCGCAAACTAACACTATCCTACACCCACTAGGGATAATTTTTACATTTGCCCAGCCAATTAACCTACATACCTGTACGTCTTTGGAGTGTGGGAGGAAACCGAAGATCTCGGAGAAAACCCACGCAGGTCACGGGGAGAACGTACAAACTCCGTACAGACGGTGCCCGTAGTCAGGATCGAATCTGAGTCTCCGGCGCTGCATTCGCTGTAAGGCAGCAACTCTACCGCTGCACCACCGTGCCGTGGTAGGACATGGACAGGTGACGTTTCAGGACGAGAGTCTTTGTCTGAAGATGGATCCTGACCCAAAATGTCACCAAACAATTAAGTTTTCAGGTTGAGGACCCATTATCATGCTCCTGCCATTGACAGCTCTTGGAAATGTCATCACTTCAGTTGCCAATTTCCACCTTGCTCTTTCCTTCTGAATCCATGTCCTTGCCTGAATCTTTCTCTTCCTTTCCTGAACTTTACCTCTCCATCTCAGGGGAAAGGCTAGCCACAAACATCCTTTCCAGATTCTGAGGTATTTTGAATATACTTCCTCCTCCCACCTGCCTTCTGTAAGATAGACACTAAAAGCTGGAGTAACTCAGCGGGTCAGGCAGCATCTCTGGAGAAAAGGAATGGGTGACATTTCGGGGAGAGGCCATGTCACCCATTCCTTTTCTCCAGAGATGCTGCCTGACCCGCTGAGTTACTCCAGCTTTTTGTGTCTATCTTCGGTGTAAATCTGCATCTGCAGTTCCTTCCCACACATGCCTCCTCTTAGGAAACATTTTTTAAAAATGCTCACATCCAGATTCATGGACAGTCTGGCAACTAAATCATCCTACGACAACCAGAGAGCAGTCCTGAACTACAACCTATCTCATTGGCGACCCTCAGCCTATCTTTGATTGGACTTTACCTTGCACTAAACGTTATCCCTTATCATGTATACTGTGAATGGCTTGATTGTAATCTTGTATTGTCTTTCCGCTGACTGGTACAAAAGCTTTTCACTGTACCTCGGTACACGTGACAATAAACTAAACTGAAACTGAAATTGAACTGAACTGAAACTGAGATCATTGAATAGGTAGGCTCACTTACATGTAAACATAAATTGATCGGCATCTATATTCAGATGGAGAATAACAGAGTTGGTAACAGGAGTCTGGTTACTCTTAGACTGCTCATTTTCTGCTGTCATTTCGAGAGGCCAGAGTACTACTTACAAGACCACAAGATCACTCCAAAATTTCTCATTCAAATCACACTCTGAGCAAATCAATACGAAATAGAATCATGGAATGTTGGTTCCTGTGACTGCTTTCCTTCAATTCCAATTCAATTACTCACAGATGTATGGTGACATAGCTTAAACCAATACATATTGGCTCTGTTGCTCTACTGAATCATTAAAAGTTGGACATTGCCACGCATACATTCTATGTTACCAAAAATCTCCTTCTGAAGTGTTTATTGCTTTAATATTTTAATTGACAAAGGCAGCACAGTTGAGCAACAGGGGCACTGTGGCGCAGTGGTAGAGCTGCTGTCTCACAGCGCCAGTGACCCGGGTTCAATCCTGACTACGGGTGCAGTCTGTACGGAGTTTGTACCTTCGCCCTGTGGCGGCGTGGCATTTCTCCGGGTGTTCCGCTTTCCTCCCACATCCCAAAGACGTGCAGGTTTGTAGGTTAATTGGCTAATGCAAATTGTCCCTATTGTGTGGGATAGAATTAGTGCCCCCTGTGCTTAGGTAGCGGATACGAAATTGGGATAACGTAGAACCGGTGTGAATGGGTGGTCGTTGGTCGCCACGGACTTGGTGGGCCGAAGGGCCTGTTTCCACGCTGTATCTAAATATGTTTATCTATATTGCATGGGAGACAAGCATGATTATACTCTTTAACGACACAAGGGATTGTAGATGCTGGAGTGTGGAGCTAAAATCAAAGTTCTGCGGGTCAGGCACCATATCTTGAGGGAAATGGAGCGTCAAAGTTTCAGGTTGAAATCCTTAATTTGAACTGTCCTTATGAAGGGTGTTGACCCAAAATGTCGACAGTCCATTTCTCTCCACATATGCTGTCTGATCCATTGAATTCTTCCAGCAGTTTGTTTAAAATGTTACTCTTTGTCTTAAGCATGCTTGAAACGTTAACTCCTATGTTCTATGAAGGTTCAATGATTCAAGTAAGCAATTCAAAGAGAAATTAAACTACTCGTGAAGGCAGAATTTCTGTGTGGCAAAATACAACATGCAGTCTTTCAATTATCTTAATTAACATTGATCAGTAAACAAACATATGGCGAGGTTTTGCGGAAACATCTTGAATAATGACCAAAATGATCTTAAAACCACATACATTTTACAAGTATATATCCTGCATTTAGCACGTGCACTTTCAATTGTGGACTCACCACAAATGCCTATGTAATGATTTTTAGTTTTAAAGACTTTTCAACTTTACTTAACCTCTTAGTTAGTATCCCCTGGTGACATCAGGCACAAGTTCCAATGTCTTGGGGGTTTTGAGTTGCAAGACTGAAACTTGTCTACAGGGGTTTGCTAGTCGAGTATTGATCAAGAAGCAAAAGATCGTTTAATCCCCCCTTAACGCCACTGTGCACAATTGTTTTAAGGTGGCCTTTGATTGCATACTTTCGCGATGTGTCGGCTAATTTGAACAGCAGAAAAGTTAAGGGTCTTCGGAAACCTGCTGACACCGATGGGAGCTCGAGGGGGCTGACGAACAGCCATGTGGGATGCAAGCAATGCAGATGTGTGGGCAGATGCCATCTTGAGCACAGAGGCAAAACGTGGAACAAAAAAGGTGGAGGAAGAAGGGAATTTCTCAGAGAAATAATATAATAGTGAAGGACTGAAGAGTCATCAATCAGAAGGGTGACACAAATGGTGAAATACAACAGTGCCAAGGCGGCCAGAGTCCCAGATGTCAGTCTCACCCGCGGCGTGTCAGTCCACGGGGTACCTTGGCTTTATGTGTTGTCCGCCTGATACGAAGCAAAGTTCACTTTCATTGGCCCATGCCTCAGACCATTGCTGCTTTCTCTTGCGCTTCCTAACACGATCTTTATCATTGCGCAGCCTTGTGTGCTTGGCGACATTTACCTTTTGACCGATCCTGACAGTCGCTTGTGAGGAGTATTCCGGGTCCACCAGATGTTGTGCGGTCCCACAATTACGTAGGGATTATTTCAACGGGGCAACGGCCCCTTGAACAATGCCAATGCATCGCGCGGACAATGGGACATCTGAGAACTCAGCGACTCGCACAATGCGTACTTTCCAAAAAATCTGCCCCAATCGTTTCTCCCTGACTAAAGTTTTTATTTCTGACCCCTTTTTTTTACTCCCAAGGAAATACAATCGCGATCACTTTCACAGATTATTTTGAAACAAGACAACCCAAAAAATTTGCAATGCAAACCAAGAGCACTCCAAGCCATTCTTCTGCCATAGTGTTTGCCTGACACCCTCCTTAGAATATGTTTGTGAGCTTTTAAATGCAATTAAGAATGCACAGCGCGCATCCTTCCATTTCAACATCTTATAGGGATTTATCTTTGAAAGAAAATAATAGGGATAAGGTCTGGGAGAAGAGAAATATCACATTTGATCTAAATTCTTACTTTCAAATCAAGGAATCGAGTAGATGGACTAATCGTTCTACTGGTTCTACAATGAAACCGCAAATAATATTGAGTAGCACTTATAAAGAAACGTAGACGAGGACATGTGGAATTAAATTTTAAGAAACTGCTGTTTTATATTTTGCCAGTGCCAGAGAATGGAATACCAGTATTTAAAGGAGTTAAAACATCTTCCATTTTCCAATCTAATTTTGGGCGGGCTTGTATTTTTCACCAGATTCTTCACTCAAGAAGCTCTTTATCTCACTCGGTGTCCTGCAAGTACCGTGTACTTGGTGTGTACAACTGATTATCAATCTTAAAATGAAGACACTATTAACTGTTATGCAGTGAGAAAGCTAGTAAGTAGATTAACACGACAAAGCGTAACGACATTGAATAAACCATTTTACTTATCGTGTAAATATAATAGTCGGATGTAGAAACGATTTCAGTCAACACGTAAATTCCTTTGGTTATTATCTAGTCATTGAGCAAAATCGCCTGTCACAATGGCTGAAATTTTTCTACGATTAGGCTGACACTGTAAAGCATAACCAAAACCTCATGGCCAACACCAGCCTGTGAAAGATTTCGATTCAATCTGAACTCATTGCACTCATAGCCCACCCAACTCTTGGCTCACATCCCTGGGACCTTCCTCCATGGTCTTTCAATGCCGATTTGTAGAGGCAGGATTCTGACTTCAATCACAATCCAGCAGACGGTAACTTTGCCCATTGCAACGGCTGGTGTTACGAGCAGCTCCGGTGCCAGTCTCTAACCTCAGGAATCATGTGATGCCAAGCCTGACGAGATTGAGCCTGGGGTTGAGGATGTCCGACACAGTGGAGCAGCGGTAGAGTTGCTGCCTTACAGCGCCAAAGACCCGGGTTCGATCCTGACTACGGGTGCTGCGTGTACGGTGTTTGTACATTCTCCCCGTGACCTGCGTAGGTTTTCTCCGGATGCTCCGGTTTCCCCCCACGTTCATAAAGCATGCAGATTTGTAGGTTAATTGGCTTCTGTAGATTGTCCATAGTGTGTAGGATAGAACCAGTGTATGGGTGATCACTCGTTGGCGTGGATTGTTCCCACACTGTATCTCAAACTAATGAGACATTCGTAGACTCTCATCCGGCTTTGTCCCTGCTACTATAGTCAGTCTAAAGAAGATTCTTAACCCAAAAGGTCACCTATCTGTGTACTTCAGAGATGTGTAGAAAAGAACTGCAGATAGACACAAAATGCTGGAGTAACTCAGCGAGACAGGCAGCATCTCTGGAGAGAAGGAATGGGTGACGTTTCAGGCCGAGACAGGTCTGAAGAAGGGTCTCGACCCGAAACGTCACCAGATCCTTCTCTCCAGAGATGCTGCCTGTCCCGCTGAGTTACTCCAGCATTTTGTGTCTATCTTTGTTTTAAACCAGCATCTGCAGTTCCTTTCTACACAAGGAACTGCAGATGCTGGTTTACACCGAAGATAGAAACAAAATGCTGGAGTAACTCATGCTGGACAGGCAGCATCTCTGGAGGGAAGGAATCTTTAGAGATGCTGCCTGACCCGCTGAGTTACTCCAGCACTTTGTGTCTATCTCATGTCTGACTCAGGTTAGTTTATGAGATGATTAAATCAAATTTGTGCCTTTTTTGGTGAATAAGTATCTGCAGTTCCTTGTGTCTCCATGCAGAAAACTCGTTGGGTGGGGGGAGGGGTGGAATGGAGGAATGGGGGGGGGGGTGGGTTGGGACAATGAGTCGATGAACAGGCAGAACCTGGAGTGAAGGGGCAATGATTGGTAGAGTGAGCGGTGTGAGTGAAGCAGAAGGTGGCGGTGAAGAGACTCTGAATAGGGGTGTGAGAACAATGTAATCCATGCCTTTAAACAAATCTTAAGACCACGAGTCGCTGGCTACATGTACTGAATTAAAACATGTTTCTCGTGAGAGCTGCCAGAATTAAATTCAAGAATAATCAACTAGTCGGAAGTGAGAAGTGTAGATTTCTCAGAGGGTTGCAGAAATTTGCAGGTAAAGAGTGAGACAAATGGAATGTGAAAAGAAGGCTAAGTCTATTAAAAAAAAACAAGATGTTAGTGTGGGTGCACAGCGGTGAATGAAACTGGGTGTGAATTAGGAAACAAACCACATGTTTGGATGTCTTCAAGTCGATGGAGGGTAGAACAAAGAGAAGGGCTCGAATAGCTAAGTCTAGATTTAGTTTAGTTTAGTTTAGAGATACAGCGTGGCAGCAGGCCCTTCGGCCCATCGAGTCTGCGCCAACCACGATCACCCGTCCTCTCGTTCTATCCTACACACTGGGAACAATTTACAGAAGCCAATTAAAAAAACCTGCATGTCTTTAGAATGTGGGAGGAAACCGGAGAACCCGGAGAAAATCCACGCGGTCACAAGGAGAACGTACAGGTAGCAGTGAACCCGGCTCTCTGGCGCTGTAAGGCAACAATTCTCTTGCGTCACTGTGCCACCCACCAAGGCAACTTTATCTAAGGCTTGGATCAGTACTCTGGCAGCCTAATGAGTTGACAAAGCCTTGTGGTATTACTGTGAAAATAAAGAGATCTTATTAATGGCATGGGTTATGTAAAGATCGCCTCAAATTCTGGGAATACCTTCTGTCATGTCCAGATACGAATCATTTTCAACTGAACCCTGATGAAATGTGAAAGGCTCAGATTAAAGTTGGTTTAAATTTTTCTCAAGTTGTGCAAACAATTTTTCTATTTTCTGAATTTCATGCAGTCAGTTCAGATATTTTGTAATTGTATTTCCAACAACATCTACCTCAAGTCCTTGGTTACAGCATACAGCACAAACTCACCCTGCATTATCCTAACAAAACGTATCAATTATAACCAGGAGATAAGTCCCGACCCAAAACATCACCTCTCCATGTTCTCCAGAGATGATGCCTGACCCGCTGAGTTGCTCCAGTGCATTGTGTCTTTTTTTTGTTGGTGAAACAGCATCTGCCCTTCCTTCTTTCATTATAACCAGTTCTTTCATGAAATTCACAACGGAAACAGATATCACTGTGTTAGAGGGGCTATCCTTTGTCACACTACTGCTAACCCGAAAGTCCAAATCTGAGGCTCGATAAGGCACTGGTCAGTCCGCATTTGGAGTACAGCGAGCAAATTTGGGCCCTGTATCTGAGGAAGGATGTGCTGGCTCTGGAGAGGGTCGAGAGGAGGTTTACAAGAATGATTCCAGGAATGAGTGGGGCCTGTTTCCGGCTGTATATATATGATATGATATGATATGATATGAACGTTTGACAGCATTGGGCCTGGACTCGCTGTAGTTTAGAAGGTTGAGGGGGGACCTCATTGAAACTAACAGAATAATGAAAGGCATAGATAAAGTGGATTTGGAAAGGATGTTTCCACTGGTGGGAGAGTCTAGGACCAGAGGTCATAGCCTCAGAATTAAAGGGTGTTCTTTTAGAAAGGAGGTGAGGAGGAACTTCTTTAGTCAGAGGGTAGTTAATCTGTGGAACTCATTGTCACAGAGGGCTGTGGAGGCCAAGTCAGTAAATATTTTTATGCCAGAGATAGACAAATTCTGGATTAGAACAGGTGTGGGGGGAGGTGGTTATGGGGAGAAGGCTGGAAATGGGATTAGGAGGCAGAGATCAGCCATGATTAACTGGCGAAGTGAATTCAATGGGCCGAATGGCCTAATTCTACTCATAACTTGGACTAAATCTACATCACCTCTCTGGCTCCGACCCCACCCTCTCCGATCACTTAGCCATCACCATGTCCGTCAACATTCCCACCCCAGCTCCAAGGCAAAAACGCAAAATCAACTTCCGTAAACTGAACTCTGTTTCACCTACCTCGCTCTCATCCTCCATCTCTGAAAAAATCTCCGCCTCTCCCTTCATTGACCTCCACAGCCCCTCTGACCTCACTGACTACTACAACCACACTCTCTCCTCCTGCCTCGACCAGCTTGCACCTATAAAAACCAAAACAGTTTCCTTCACCCACTCTGCTCCCTGGTTTACCCCTGAACTCCGCATGATGAAAACCCATGCCCGCCAATTTGAAAGACTCCGCAACAAAACAGGTCTCACAATTCACTCCCAAGCCTACAAAGACCACCTGCAGCAATACAAAGATGCCCTCTCCCGCGCCCACTCCACCTACTACTCTCAAATAATTCACTCTGGCTCCGGAAACCTAAAAGCATTCTTCTCTACAATAAACAAACTCCTCAGCCCCCTGGACACCATCTCCCAGTCATTCACAGTTGACAAATGCATCTCTTTCCTTTCATTCTTCCAAAGCAAAATAGACAGCATCTACAGCACCTTAACCACCAACGCACCTGTTCCCCCTCAAACCACCTGCTCCCCCTTATCCTGTCAACCCCTGCCTCAGTTCTTCCCAGTCTCCACCACCGACCTCTCTGACCTCTTCACAGGAATAAAAACTGCCACCTGCTCTCTGGACCCCATCCCCTCCAGCTTTGTCAAGGCCTGCCTTCCTGCTCTCTCTCCACTTATCACTGCAACAATAAACTCCTCCCTGTCCACTGGCATCGTCCCGCCATACCCCAAAATCGCTGCTGTCACCCCCATTCTGAAAAAACCTGGACTCAACCCTGACACCCCAAACAACTTCAGACCAATCTCCAATCAACCCTTTCTGTCCAAAGTTTTGGAACGCGCTGTAGCTTCTCAACTCAAACACCACCTCTCTACCAATAACCTGTATGAAACTTTCCAATCCGGATTCCGCTCCAACCATAGTACTGAAACTGCGCTCCTCAAAATCACAAACGACCTTTTCCTCTCCTCTGACGCTGGCAACCTCAACATCCTCATCCTACTTGACCTCAGCGCCGCCTTTGACACCATAAATCACTCCATTCTCCTCACCCGACTTGAAACCTCCTTTAACATCACAGGCACAGCCCTATCCTGGATCAAATCTTACCTCTCCGACAGGCACCAGTTCATCTCCATTAACAACTGTAAATCCCCCACCGCTCCCCTCCCCCAAGGTGTCCCCCAAGGCTCAGTCCTTGGCCCCCTCCTCTTCATCCTCTACGTTCCCCCTTGGTCAATTAATCCACCGTCATGGTCTCAACTTCCACTGCTTCGACGATGATATCCAGCTCCTCATCTCCACCAAGTCAATCTCCACCACCACACACTCTACACTGTCAAACTGCATCACTGAAATAAAATCTTGGCTTCAATCAAATTTCCTCAAACTCAACTGCAACAAATCCGAAATCATCATCATTGGTCCAAAAACGCTCACCAAATCCACCCAAAACTTCATCCTCAATATTGATGGTCTCCCAGTATCCACCTCCCCTCACATCCGGAATATTGGAATCATCTTTGATCAAACCCTCTCCTTCGACAAACACATCAAACACATCACCAAGACAGCCTTCTTCCACCTCAAAAACATCGCCCGTCTCCGTCCATCCCTCTCCTCCACAGCTGCAGAAACCCTCATCCACGCCTTCATCACCTCCCGTCTGGACTACTGCAACAGCCTCCTCTATGGCTCACCCTCAAAAATCATCAGTAAACTTCAATACATTCAAAACTCCGCTGCCCGTCTACTCACCCACTCCCCGATCCGTGACCATATCACCCCCGTCCTTTACAAGCTCCACTAGCTCCCCATCCCCCAGAGAATCCAGTACAAAATCCCCCTCATGACCTACAAAGCCCTCCATAACCTGGCCCCATCCTACCTGACTGACCTCCTCCACAGACACACTCCCACCTGCACCCTCCGCTCTGCTGCTGCCAACCTCCTGTCCCCCCCCATCCGGACCAAACTCAGATCCTGGGGGGACAGGGCTTTCTCCATCGCTGCTCCCACCCTCTGGAACTCACTACCCCAAACCGTCAGAGACTCCTCCTCACTCACCACATTCAAAACATCACTGAAGTCTCACCTGTTCAGCACTGCCTTCAACCACTGACTGTCACCTCACCTTCTGTCTCCTTTTTCTGTTCGTTTACTTATTTATCTATTTATTTTCTTCTCTGTTCTAGTAATCCCTGTAAAGCGTCTTTAAGTGTTTGAAAAGCGCTATATAAATGTAATACATTATTATTATTATTATTATTATTATAACTTGTGATTCCTATTATCATTTTTTTTAAGTGTTATCCTTCAAAAATCTTGGACCTAGCACACAGAGCAATTGTTGGTGTTTTGCAAACCAAAAATAAACCGATCATTAAACAAACTCTTTCTGGTTGGCATGTGGTCTGCAGTAAGTTTGAACAGCTTTTGTGAATAATTGACTTGGAAACTTCCAGATAAGTATTTAAATGCAAGATTTTTTTGAAACATTAATTTTGGGAATTTCTATAATTTTTTTGACATAACATAAAAATAAGTAACTTGAATCTATTTTACTCGTGGAAGTAGCTGTTATGTTTTGGCTATTCCATGGAACACCTGTGAACCGTAGGAATATAACCAGCAGATGAGGTAGGACAGAGTAAAGAAGAAATGACCAGAAAATAAAAGTGAAGTAAATGAAAGACTTTTTTTTTAAAGTGGTCTTAGAGAGCCAGCTGAAGATAAAGGAGAAAGTATGATAAAAAGTTATACATGTTAGACCATGATCTAAAGTGGCAATATTCTGGGCTGTTATGTTATATTACATCATCTTCTGGAAGGCACAGAGGCGCAACAGTAGAGTTGATGCCTTTCACCGCCAGAGACCCGAGTTCGATCCTGACTTCGGGTGCTTGTCTGTACGGAGTTTTGTACGTTCTCCCTGTGACCAGCTTGCCTTTTTACCGGGAGCTCAGGTTTCCTCCCACGCACCAAAGACGTACAGGTTTGTTGGGTAATTGGTAAGATCGTAAAGTGTCCCGAGTATGTGTAGGATAGTGTTAGTGTGCGTGTATAATATAATCATAAATTGTGGAGTTATTTTATGTGATTGCAAATCATAAAGAACAAAAATGTAATTCATCAGATATAAATAAAGCTTCATTTTTCCTGGAGATATGTCAAGCTGATTATCTGACATAACAAATCGGCTTGTCAAACTTATCTATGTTGCCTTACCAAACAAACCAACATATGGTTTCTATTCCTTAATGCTCTTTTTTTTGTCAAATTAGTAGTCTGATGTGGATTATGAACATAACTGAATTAAACAAAAATTTCATTCATGAAAGAGCACTTTTGCAGGATTTATCTTGTGTCGAAACACAAAAGATTTTACTTTCTAATCTATAGTTTCAACACTATAAGTAAAATACTTTTATTCACTGTTTGATACTGGAGAATGCTTTGAAAATGTTGGTTTCAGTGCCTCTGACATTCAACATGTGAGTGAAAAATTCACTGTCTACCCAAATTTGACAAAACCACAATGTAATATCATACTGTGATCTGTGATTTGGAGATTAAACTGTACATGTTTTTAAAAAAAACTTCTTCTTTGTTCAACATTTATAAAATTTCCACATACATTTTTCAGAGAAAACTACACATTTAAAAAACCTAAGTACCTTCGAATTTCAAGTTACTCATGAATTTGGGAAATCACACTTAAACAATAGAATTATAAATATATATTATTAATAATTCCAAGGATGGGGGGGGGGAGAGAGAGAGAGAGAGAGAGAGAGAGAGAGAGAGAGAGAGAGAGAGAGAGAGAGAGAGAGAGAGAGAGAGAGAGAGAGAGAGAGAGAGAGAGAGAGAGAACAAACAACATGGTCAGAGAGGCGGGTGGAGAGAGAGGGAGAAAACAAACAACATAGAAGGTGAGAGAGGCGAGTGGAGAGAGAGGGAGAAAGAGAAAGAGAGAGAAAGAGAGAGAGAGAGGGGGAAGATAAAACAAATGATATAGAAGGGGAGAGAGAGGTGTGGGAAGGGAGGGAGCGTGTTTGTGTGTGTGTGAGTGTGTGTGTGTGTGTGTATGTGAGAGAGAGAGAGAGAGAGAGAGAGAGAGAGAGAGAGAGAGAGAGAGAGAGAGAGAGAGAGAGAGAGAGAGAGAGAGAGAGAGAGAGAGAGAGAGAGAGAGAGAGAGAATTTGAGAATAGTATACAAAAAGAAAACACTGCAGCACTCAAGCATCAAGTACCCAACCAGAATGTGAGATAATATTCTTCCAAATTTTGTCTTCAGAGTAATATGCTTGAATGATTTGAGAGAGCGTGGATGTAATGCAGATGGAGGGGTATACAGTAAATTAGAGGAAAATCCCAAAGCAATTGCTCTTTAACGGAGAACATGAATAAATATCTTGGTCTTTACATGAGGTTACCAAAAGACATGCTCTCAAACAGTCATACAAAGAACTTAAGATGGACACAAAATGGTGGAGTAACTCAGCGGGACAAGCAGCATCTCTGGATCTTTGCCCGTCCGGCTGAGTTACTCCAGCATTTTGTGTCTATCTTCGGTTTAAACCAGCATCTGCAGTTCTTTCCTACACATACAAAGAATGTCAGAAGTAAACTGGTTTTTTTTCCAAAAGTTGAAGAATGTTTAAATATATACGGTAGAAAATTTATAAATGCGCTCAGCTGGAATGGATCAGAATCAGGAGATTGTGAAGGATTCTAATCATCTCCACGGATTGCACTTTAGGAGGGTTCAGGCCCAGAAAAACACAGAATGTCCACATGAAAATTGCTTTTCACTGTACCTCGGTACATATAACAATAATAACATATGTTAATAATATATATTAATAATTATTAATAATATATATTAATAATAATAAATGTTTTTATATTCATGCATTTTAAATATGTATGATGCAATGTTCTATACTTTGGCAATATAATGATGTATCTTATCATGCCAATAAAGTATTTTAAATTGAAATTGAAATTGAAATTGAATAAACAAAACTATTAACACTAGGTGATTTCTCTAGCTACATCTCCTCTCTCTCTTTCCCAGCCCCACCATAGTCATTGGACTAGTTTCACAGTCTGTATAACTGTAAAGTCTCATTGGCTGTATTACTCGTTATCACCTAGCCCACAGCCAACAATGGACCTTTGTGGGCTCCACCTACCCTTGATCATCGTTACTTTTTTGCATATCTTTCATTTGATTGTTCTATATCTCTCTCTGTATCGCTGTCTATATCTCTCGTTTCCCTTTCCTCTGATTCTCAGTCTGAAAAAGGGTCTCGACTCGAAACAACACTTGTTCCCTTTTCTCCAGAGATGCTGCCTGATCCGCTGAGTTACTCCAGCTTTTTGTGTCTATCTTTTACTTCTGTACCTAGTTATAAATACTACATTTTAGGCAAGTGTTATCATCAGATTAAAAAAAATCTTGGATCACAAAGCTTTTGGATTCTAAGCATTTGTTTGATTTCACTGTTATCACCAATCTTTACTGGTGAGATGTTCAAGTTATTTAACAGCTAATACTAAGAAGGTTAATTGTTTGGTTGTAGCCCACAGTGGAACATCTTATACATGTATAATCCCATGGATTCTTATTAAATATAAATGATCTCTCTTATTGACATAAGTTGCCTGAAGATTGATTTAAGAAAATAATAATGCCAAAATAACTTTTGATGTCCTCATTTTAATACAGCATTGCTGTAAGGTCATAAAGAAGTAAACGTGATCATTTTGCTAACTCTTCCTTCTTGCTTGGTTTTATATTAAACAATCATTTCAGAAGACGATATTCTTACTTTAAAAACCGAGTGGATTTTATTATTTTATTTTATTTTGCCGGCGTGATGTGAGTGAAATGAGGTAGTGGTGAGAGTGTGAAGTATTTAATTGAAAACTACCTACAGAGTCGTGCATTTTGATGGGTTGCGTATTTATAACAGTTCTATGATTTCTACTGCATTGGGTAAATGCTACAACACTGACAGTGTGAAGCTTTTATTGTTAATCATTTATGAATCCGGTTTTAATAAGCATGATTGTTTCTGCATTATAATAATTTACAAAACAGGTAGATATTTTCAAAACAGAAGCATCCATGGATAGAAAGAACGGGTGACGTTTCGGGTCGAGACCCTTCTTCAGACCCTATTTTCAAACACACTTTGCAGAAAACCATGTCGCAATCGCATCTCTTACTTTAAAAAAAATCGACAACATGAAAGAAATCTGCAACCATCTCAAAATGTAATCAGCTTTTCACCAACAAACCCAATGCAATTACAGCCATTGTCTGATGGAACAACTGTACCTTCATTCATCAGGCATCGGAATGTATTTGGGGAATAGAGTTCGACAGGGTCAATGTGTGTAGGTGGTGAAATAGCCAAGTGGGCACAACATGAAGTGAATGAAGTGGCTGCTTTGACACTTGGGAGTTTGTGAGGTTGCATATCGTGGCAAATGCCTCTGTGTTTCTTTTCATTCGTATTCAGGAATAGGCCGGGGGGAGGCCAATGGACACATAAAGCCTCCCACTGGGCTGGTGCCTGTCATTGGTTGACAACGCATGGCGGGACTGACATATGATGAGAGAATGGATCAACTGGGCTTATATTCACTGGAATTTAGAAGGATGAGAGGGGATCTTATAGAAACATATAAAATCCTTAAGGGATTGGACGGGCTAGATGTAGGAAAAATGCTCCCCGTGTTATGGAGTCCAGAACCAGCAGTCAAACAGTTTAAGAATAAGGGATCGGCCATTTACGACTGAGACGAGGCAAAACCTTTTCACCCAGAGAATTGTGGAATTCTCTGCCACAGAAGGTAGTGGAGGCAAATTCACTGGATGTATTCAAGAGAGAGCCCACACAGACCAGTGATCCCTGCACATTAGCACTATCCTACACACTAGGAACAATTCACAATTTTTACCGAAGCCAATTAACCTACAAACCTGTACATCTATGGAATGTGGGAGGAAATCGGAGCTACTGGAGAAAACCCACGCGGTCATGGGGAGAATACACAAACTCCACACAGATAGCACCCGTAGGCAGGATTGAACCCGGGTTCCTGGCGCTGTAAGGCAGCAACTCAACCACTGCACCACTGTGCCACCCTATTTCTTTCAAATTGCAATGGGATTCAAAATTCTGTGGTTGTTTAAACACAAATTTCAGCAACAGAATTTGCTCGAACAAACCCGTAACTGAAATCTGGCATATTTGAAATTGTTTGGCACATATTCTAGAAAAATTCCAAAGATCGTCAATTGGTTAATTGTGTTTTATCTCTTTGTGCTTATCTCAGTTCGGGCAGCAAAATTGGGCAACTGGTAGAGTTGCTGCTTCACATCCCCAGAGACTGCCTTTGATCCTGATCTCGGGTGCTATTTGTGTGGTGTTGGAATGTTAGAAACATAGAAAATCGGTGCAGGTGGAAGCCATTTGGCCCTTCAAGCAAGAACCGCCATTCATTTGTGATCATGGCTGATCAATGTTCTCACTGTGACTGTGTGGGTTTCCTCCAGGTGCTGCGGTTTCCTCCCGCATCGCAGAGATGCACAGGTTTGTAGGTTGATTAGCCTCTGGAAACTCAGCCTCTGAGTATTTAGGGAGTCAATGCGAAATTGGGCTATCAGAAGCTGTGTGTACAGGCGATCGATGATTGGCACGGATCCGGTGGGCCGAAGGGCCTCTTTCCATGCTGTATCTTTCCATCAATCTATAAAATGTAAACCTCCCACAAGTGACCTCAATGATAGTTGCAAAACCAAAACCTGTCTGCAGGTTTCCCCAGGTTCCCTCTCTTATAAACACCAGTCCTTTTTCACTGACAGAACAGGTAGGTGTTACAAATCCAGTTTCCTCTAAAACTATTCTGATTAAAGGGCCAACACTCAATCTACATTTTATTTCCTCAATGTGCTGCACCACTATAGACAATAGGTGCAGGCAGGGCCGTCTTAACGCATGGGCCTGATGGGCACTTGCCCGGGGGCCCACGAGCATAGGGGCCCCATGCTGATCTGTGTGTTAAGTGACTTGCAATAAATAAATACTACTTTTAAAATGTACGTTCAATAAGTGCTTTTTTCGCAACATTTTCGGTCACTAAGTGCTTCTCACAGCGATCTGTAAGTGCTTTTTGCAACAATGTAGCACCCTAAGTCCATCGCTAAGTGCTTTTCGGTAAGTGCTTTTCGCCGGCACGACAGGGGGGGGGGGGGCTGGTAGGGAAAGGGGGGTGGGGGAGAGTAACGGTAGGGGCCCCAGTACACTGCTTTGCCCGGGGGCCCATAATGCTGTAAAGACGGCCCTGGGTGCAGGAGGAGGCCATTCGGCCCTTCGAGCCAGCACCGCCATTCAATGCGATCATGGCTGATCATTCTCAATCAGTACCCCGTTCCTGCCTTCTCCCCATACCCCCTGACTCTGCTATCCTTAAGAGCTCTATGGGCGGCATGGTGGCGCAGTGGTAGATTTGCGGCCTTGCAGCGCCAGAGACCCGGGTTCAATCCTGACTACGGGTGCTATCGCTACGGAGTTTGTGCGTTCCCCCTGTGACCGTGTGGGTTTTCCCCGGGTGCTCCGGTTTCCTCCCACACTACAAAGATGTACAGCTTTGTAGGTTAATTGGCTTTGGTAAAAATTGTAAATTGTCCCTGGTGTGTAAGATAGTGCTGGGGCATGGGATGATCGCTGGTCGGCACGGACTCGGTGGGCCGAAGGTCCTGTTTCCATAATGTTGTATATCTGAAGTAAAGCCTGAAGTCCAAAGAAATTTGTTACTTCCTGCAACCTGAAATAAATTTGGACTGCTTTACCTGCTGAGGTCAAGGTTATATTCATGCTCAGCTCTCTATCCTCAGGTTGCTACTGATGATCTCTGCTATAACTTACAGTCTGCTGCTCACTGCTGCATTAGGAAGCCTTTCAACCTTTCTACTCATGCTGAGACTACTCCATATATAAGTTTTTTCCTGCAGTCCTCAGCACATATAAACAACAACCTTCCCCAAAGGAGAGGCTTTCACTGAATCAATGAAAGATACAAATCGTTCACCTTGTTGTGGTGAAGAGGCTTGTGTGCCCCCGTGACTCCGAGATCCATGCCGTTGGAAGCACTAGCTCCTGGTAGGGCCACCCATGGCGGGAAGGTCGAGGATGAGGGTCCAGATTAAGAACGATCCAACGTACAAGACCTCAGCAGCGGACCAGGCGGACGAAGTTATCTTGAACTCAACGGCTGTGAAGGCAGATGAAAGCTGCAACATCTATCAGCTCCAATCATCTTGGTTCCCTTGCCATTGGAATGAGTTGATTGATTTGTGAAGGAGCGTGTGCTTCTTGGAGTGCAACATCAAGTACACGTTAAACAAACACACGCACAGGCGTCTTCGTTCTGACATTGGAACGTAGACCATCATCCTCAACCTCAAGGGATAGCCACGACGACGACAACCTGGCAGCAGGCCCTTCGGTCCACTGAGGCCGTACTGACCCTCGATCACTCATTCACACCAATTCTATGTTATCCCACGTTCTCGTCCACTTCCTATACGTTAGGGGCAATTTTCAGAGGCAAACGAAACCTGGAAACCCGCATGACATTCGGATGTGGAAGAAAACCGGAGCACCCGGAGGACAATGGACAATAGACAATAGGTGCAGGAGTAGGCCATTCGGCCCTTCGAGCCAGCACCGCCATTCAATGTGATCATGGCTGATCATTCTCAATCTGTACCCCGTTCCTGCCTTCTCCCCATACCCCCTGACTCCGCTATCCTTAAGAGCTCTATCTAGCTCTCTCTTGAATGCATTCAGAGAATTGGCCTCCACTGCCTTCTGTGGCAGAGAATTCCACAGATTTACAACTCTCCGACTAAAAACGTTTTTCCTCATCTCAGTTCTAAATGGCCTACCCCTTATTCTTAAACTGTGGCCCCTTGTTCTGGACTCCCCCAACATTGGGAACATGTTTCCTGCCTCTAACGTGTCCAACCCCTTAATAATCTTATACGTTTCGATAAGATCCCCTCTCATCCTTCTAAATTCCAGTGTATACAAGCCTGCCTAGTCGATCCAGTCTTTCAACATATGACAGTCCCGCCATTCCGGAAAGCCCATGTGGCCATCAAGGGAAAACATGTAAACCCCACACAGACAGCACCCGAGGTGAGGATCGAAGCCGGGACCTCCAGTGCTGTGATGCAGCAGCTCTGCCAGCTGTGCCATGGCGCTTTCCTTCCACATCTAAATGACATGCAGGTTTGCCAGTTAATTGGCTTCTGCTAATTGTCCCTAGCGCGTAGGATAGAACGAGTGTCCTCGCCTCTGAAAATTTCCCCTAACGTGTAGGAAGTGGATGGGAACGTGGGATAACATAGAACTCGTGTGAATGTGTGATCGAGGGTCCCACTATACCCATTCCTGGACTGCCACTTCTTCTTCCGTGTCCATCGTTCAAATGTTACATGACTATCATCGTCCCGTCTTGAAAAGGGCGCAAGCTTCCGGCAACAATCAGTGGGACCATCACTTGCACAGTAGACGATGGTGGTGGCAGAATTAGCTCGGGACACTTCCAGTTTCCAGCCCCGCGACATGGACGCTTATGCTATGGGGCTGGACTGCTACTGATAGTGTGGCTTGCGAAAGACTTCCCTGATACCTCTTACCAGGATCTAGCTGCAGGCTAGGAAAGTGACAGTGACTCCAATGCACAAGGAATGTGCTTTCTGGAGGTGTTTTTTCTCACCCCCCCATCCCCACTCATCTGTCGATGTATCATCCATTTGTTCTAAATCAACAGTCCCTCGTATTGGGAAGGGTGTTAGCTTGAATTCTTCAACGTGCCATTAATGGGTAGTTACGTAGATGGCAGCAGCTGGGCTACTTGCGGACAAGTGACCCAAATAAAATAGTGCCCCCCCCCCCCCCCCGTCTCTTCCCCCCCCCCCCCCACCCCCTCAAAGCAGCTTGGAATTGGTGTTGGTAATTGTTTATTATTGTCACGTGTTAATGGGATGCAAACTATACCCGAGTACAATGTGGCCATACACAAGGAAAGCAGAAAGCACAAAGAGAAAAATACCAGAGTGCAGAATATAGTACAACAGTATGAGAGTGTTCCGTTTGCACAGAAAGTACAGATTAAAAAAGTGCAAGGCTGCAATGAGGTAGGTTGGGAGATCAGGACCACATCCTGGCTTATGAGGGGATCAGAAGTCTGACTACAGCGGGGAAGAAGGTGTATCTAATCTGGTGGTGAAGGGGCACAAAGCAGAGGTGCAAGTCATTGGTACCTGGCAGGGCAGTGTGGTTTTGCTCCATGGCGTATCTCTGCATCCACGTTCCCTAGACTGCTCCGCACAGATGTAACCAGAAGTGATCCCTGGAGGACCTTCAGGGAAAGGACTTCCTGCCAGGAGCCCTGTTCCCCTTGCACCTCCTACCTCTTGCAGCAGAAAGCCTTCCATGTTGTGCGTCTCCATCGCGTGGTCAATAAATCTAGTTTTAGTTTACCTCAGAGATACAGCGTGGGAATGGGCCCTTCGGCCCAATGAGTCCGTGCCGACCGGCGATCCCCGTCTACTAGCAATATCATACACACCAGGGACAATTTACAATTTTTCACCGAAGCCAGTTAACCAACAAACCTGTACATCTGTGGAGTTGAACCTACAGAGTCATGGGGAGAATGTATGAACTCCGTACAGACAGCAGCTGTGGTCAGGATCGAACCTAGGTCTCTGGTGCTGTAAGGCATCAACTCTACCGCTGTGCACATTGGTGGAGGATGGGGCAATGATCAAGCTACCTCTCGCCAAAGCATGGTGCTTCTCACTGTACCTCGATACACGTGACAATAAACGGAACTAAACGGACTAAAAAATGTTGTGTTCTTTAAATTGCTGAAGCAAGGGGTTTTTTTAAACTGGCAAAAAAACAAGGCTTCTACATCAACTGACCTAATTTTGAGGTGAGACAGAGGTGAGTCACATGTACTTTTTCCAACCTTGTCTACCACATCTGGTGCTCTCAATGTGACTTCTACACATCAGTGAGATGGAGTGTGTAGAAAGGAACTGCAGATGCTGGTTTAAACCGAAGATAGACACAAAAAGCTGGAGTAACTCAGCGGGGCAGGCGGCATCTCTGGAGAGAAGGAATGGGTGACATTTCAGGTCGAGACCGTCTGAAGAAGGGTCTCGA
The DNA here is from genome assembly GCF_053455715.1 of Rhinoraja longicauda. Taxonomy (NCBI): domain Eukaryota; kingdom Metazoa; phylum Chordata; class Chondrichthyes; order Rajiformes; family Arhynchobatidae; genus Rhinoraja; species Rhinoraja longicauda. The sequence goes on along the minus strand of NC_135965.1, from coordinate 40,365,667 downwards.
CTTGAAACGTCACCCATTCCTTCTCTCCAGAGATGCTGCCTGTCCGGCTGAGTTACGCCAACTTTTTGTGTCTATCTTCAGTGAGGAAGTGTAGACTAGGTGTGCAGGAAGGAACTGCAGATGCTGGTTTACACCGAAGATGGTCACAAAATGCTGGAGTAACTCAGCGGGTCAGGTAGCATCTGTGTAGGGAAATGAACGGACATTGTTTCGGTCAGGACTGAAGACGGACACAAAATGCTGGAGTAACTCAGTGAGACAGGCAGCATATCTGGAGAGGAGGAATGGGTGACATTTCGGGTCAAGACCCTTCTTCAGACTAGGTGACTGTTCTGTGGAACACATGTGCTCTGTCTGCCAAGACCTGCAGGAACTCCTGATCACCAACCATTGTAACTTCCCTTACCTATTGCCACATTGACCTTTCTGTCCTTGACCTGCTCCATTGCCAGAGTGAGCCCACGTTTAAAGCAGATGAACAGCAGCTCATACTCTGCCGGGCCGACTTATAACCCAATGGTATGAACATTGAATCTTCCAATCTCAGGTAATAATCCCCCTCTAATCCAATCCTCCCCAATTTTGTGAATTGGAGTTTCCGGTCGCGACCCTTCTTCAGACTCTGAGACTTAAGTCTGAAGAAGGGTTCCAACCCGAAACCTCACCTATCCATGTCGGCCCGAGATGCTGCCTGACCCGACCTGACCCGCGGAGTCACTTACTACTCCACCACTTTGTATCTTTATTTTTGTAAAACCAGCATCTGCAGTTCATTGCTCCTCTCTGTGGCTTTGCACGGCGCTGTAATTGAAACGCACATCCAACCCAACTGCTATCCGCAGACTCACGGCACGGCGAGACCCCTGGATTGCGGATCTCGCCAAATCAGATTGATCCCTGGGATGGCAGGACTTTCATATGAAGAATGACTGGATAGACTGGGCTTGTACTCGCTGGAATTTAGAAGACTGAGGGGGGATCTTATTGAAACATATAAAATTCTTAAGGGGTTGGAGAGGCTAGATGCGGGAAGATTGTTCCCGATGTTGGGGAAGTCCAGAACCAGGGGTCACAGCTTAAGGATAAGGGGGAAGTCTTTTAGGACCGAGATGAGAAAACATTTCTTCACACAGAGAGTGGTGAGTCTGTGGAATTCTCTGCCACAGAAGGTAGTTGAGGCCAGTTCATTGGCTATATTTAAGAGGGAGTTAGATGTGGCCCTTGTGGCTAAAGGGATCAGGGGGTATGGAGAGAAGGCAGGTACAGGTTACTGAGCTGGATGATCAGCAATGATCATATTGAATGGCGGTGCAGGCTCGAAGAGCCGAATGGCCTACTCCTGCACCTATTTTCTATGTTTCTATGTTTCTAATCCAATCGCATATCCCCAGAGAAAGGTGAAAGCGATCGAACCGGGATCGTCCTACCGGTTCCACTGGGTGGCGCTGGTGGGTCACTTGTGAGACAACGCTGTGTGCTTGTACGCCCACTGGCTACTCTCCTTTGCAGAAAGCTAAGACGACTACAGTACTAACGTTCTCCACTTTGAAGCTCAAAATCCGCCCGTCCGTCACACGGACGGAATATGTGCAAAAGAACAACACGAGAAGACGGGGCTAAATGAAATATGCGAGAGGAGGAACAGGGAGAGAGAGTCCCAAGAAAGCAGATGTGGCTGTGGTAGCAGGGATTGATTGGGTTATCTTTAGAGAGACACAAGAAATTGCAGATGCTGGAACCGTGAGCAAAACACAAACGTGCTGGAGTAACTCAGCGTTGGTCAGGCAGCTGAAGGAGGGTCTCGACCCGAAACGTCACCTGTTCCTTCTCTCCAGAGATGCTGCCTGACCCGCCGAGTTACTCTAGCGTTTTGTATCTAATCTTCGGTTTAAACCAGCATCTGGCCACCGTTTAAGAATAAGGGGTAGGCCATTTAGAACTGAGATGAGGAAAAACTTTTTCAGTCAGAGAGTTGTGAATCTGTGGAATTCTCTGCCTCAGAAGGCAGTGGAGGCCAATTCTCTGAATGCATTCAAGAGAGAGCTAGATAGAGCTCTTAAGGATAGCGGAGTCAGGGGGTATGGGGAGAAGGCAGGAACGGGGTACTGATTGAGAATGATCAGCCATGATCACATTGAATGGTGGTGCTGGCTCGAAGGGCCGAATGGCCTCCTCCTGCACCTATTGTCTATTGTTTATCTGCAGTTCCTTCCTACACACCTCTGGGCGGAATGGACAGGTGACACTTCCTGTTGGGACCCTTCTTCAGATATCTGGTTTAATGGATATTTGTAAAGATCTCTCAGAAATTACACTAAAGGCTCATGCATTGTATTGGTTGAGTTAGATGCTGCCTGACCCGCTGAGTTACTCCAGCGTTTTGTGTCTAATCTTCTGTTTAAACCAGCATCTGCGGTTCCTTCCTGCACATTCTGGTCTTTTCTCTCAGCTCCCGACTTCTTATGAAATGAAACGACCTGAAATGAATTCCTTAATGTCGCCATCGTCGGAATATATGTATACAGGGCCTGTCATGCGTGGGTCATATGAGAGTGTCACAAACCATCAAGGCTGGCGAGAATCCACCGTTGGCATTCTATTGCTACAATGGCAGAGTCCGGATTGAAATATTTATTGGGGGCAAGTAAATGAATAACAACGCCGGACCTTTTTGCACGACAATGGTCGAACGCTCTTACTCAGTACGAACAAACAAACCTTGTAGTCAATGGATATTGCTCGGATTCCTCAGAAGGTGGCTGTTTGATTTTTCACGCTGCAAACCTGCATTCCAAAGAACACTTTCACGACTTTTAACGTCGATGCTTTAGGTTAGCGGTTGCAGGTACAAGTATTAGCCAAGCAAGAAGACGACAGAATGAGACAACGAGGAGATTGATAGATATTGGGTGAGATTCCTGAGAGACACGTCGCTTCCACACGGCCGCACCAAGTGCACACACCAAGTCCAGGGCCTTGCTTTCGCTGTTCGGGATCTTTGAAAGGGCTTTCACAAACCGCGGGCAAGAACAGTGCAGAAACTTGTGATGAACACACAGCCCAGAAAGATGTTGCCAGTGATAATGAAATCACATCTGAAATTCCCTATAAAACTGAAAGTAGACTTCTTGCAGGCTGCTGTGTGTGTGTGTGAGAATGTGTGTGTGGGTGTGTGCATGTGTGTGGGGTGTGTGTGTGTGTGTGTGCATGTGTGTGTGTGTGTGTGTGTGGGGTGTGTGTATGTGTGTGTGTGTATGCATGTGTGTGTGGGGTGTGTGTGTGTGTGTGTGCATGTGTGTGTGTGTGTGTGGGGTGTGTATGTGTGTGTGTGTATGCATGTGTGTGTGTGGGTGTGTGTGTGTGTGTGGGTGTGTGTGGGTGTGTGTGGGTGTGTGTGGGTGTGTGTGGGTGTTACTGAGACGGGGTTTGCTCTAATTAATGATTGGGAGAGTGGCGGTAGTGATTGGGAGTGGGGAGGAAGGAGGGGGGAGGTTTAGCTGTTGTAATAGACGCCCCCGTTTCAGATTGAAGCGTTGCTTGGAGCCGCCAGCCTGTTCTGGTGGGGGAGGTGAAAGGTTTGTGTGTCCCAGTATTTTGACTGGATCTGTCTGTTGGACGCCTGACGTCAGGCTGCTTAGCGCCGCCTCCCCTGCAATGTCTTCGAGCTGCAGTTCTCAAAATCCACTCGCTATTCCACCGGGAAAGAGCGGTGTAAAGTGAAGGTCCGTGGGCAAGGTGGTTATTAACAAGGACAAGGGTGGAGGGGGAGGAGAGAAAAAAAACCCAAAAACAAATCCCCAGCAAAACTAGGTGGCGAAATGGCCCGGACACTGCAGTTAAGCATCTGTGCACTGTATTTCTGGAGGATTTCGGCAGCTTTTTACATTTCAAAGAGCCACCCGCTTAACCAAGGTAAGTTGGTGACCAGGTCGCGTTGTGGGACCGTCCGGGCGGAGGGTGGAACTTAACACAGAGGCTACAGAGGGCTGTCAAAGGGGCGAGCTTGTGTTACAGTCAGGGCCAAGCAAGGACAGGAGCTGGTGAAGCAGGAGGACAGGCTGCCTGGTAAAGGCAGGTGAGCCAGCCCTGTCCTGGACTTAGTCTGTTCCACAGCCTTCTTCCCCAGCCCCTCGCTTAAAAGAAAAAAAAACCTTTCGATTCCCGGTGGCCGCTCAGTTTTTAAACCGTCGTCAAAAAGATTTTTGTTTTTTTTTAAAGTCCTTGCGTCCACTTTTGGTGGGAGTTTGCGTCTCTCCCCCCTCCTCCCTCTCTCCATCCGTGAAGGGGCGGCTGAGCTGAGCTGGACATCCCCAGCCAGGGTGACAGACAGCCACAAGTAAACCCTGTGAGATCGCGGAGAAGTATAATATCGCCGAGGTCCACACATCTAATCTCTTCCCCCCCCCCTCTCCCTCTCCTCACCCCTCCCACGCTAAACTGAAAGCTTCTACTGAAGGCATGTAACTCGCTCCCTGAATAAAGAATGCATCCAGAGTGAAATGAGGGAGAAACTAAAGTGTGCTGACCTGTGTGTGTGTGTGTGTGTGTGTTTTTTGTAACTGGGTCATTGCTTAGACCATAACCTGAACGGGCACGGACTGGTGAATTCTAATGGACTTCTGGGGTTTTTTCCTCCCTAAAACGCTAGCAAAACTGAGCTAACTTTTTATGATCAAGTGTTTTCTTTAACGGTGAGAATTGACGCGGGTCTTAGCATGCTGCCCACGTCTTTACTCCTCTCTATAAGCCTGCGATTGAGCCCTCATTGTCCTGCCGCAGTGTAATCTGCCGGGAGATTCATCTGTGCATTACTGGTGTGCAGTTTGCTGTACGCCTCTGCTGCAAAGCGTAGGGTGGGGAGGGGAGAGGGAGAGGGAGAGGGGGGGTTGTTACATAGCCGTCCCGGTTCTTACCTCTCCCTGTAAACCTCAGGGTGATTCACCCTTCAGAAGTTAGCCAGAAAAATGATCGCACCTGGTATTGAAACAAACAAACCCCACCCCAACAAATCCCACCCCCCCCCTCCAAAAAAAAAGATAGATCGATTCGCGTGTTTCGCGTTCTCCGACTGAAAACATTAAAAAGAAACGTAGGAGAAACGGGCTGGTTTAAAACAGCTTTTTTCTGCACACTCTTGCATTGTTTTAAGGTTTTTCTTTTTTTTTTGCAAGGGAATTGGGCATTGAAAGGTGATCTTTGGCAGAGAAAGCAAACGGGGGAAAGTAATCCTCCTTAAATGTCCGTCTCTTCCCTCCCCCTCTCGCCTTCCAGTTGTGAAACGCCAGTGAGCCTTCGCGAATGGTTACCTGAGCTAGCCAGCGTCCACGGTCTAAAACCACTCCACCTCCTCAATGCACATCTCTGTCACTAAAACCAGCCAGTAAAGTCGAGGCTGGCTGTTTTATCGTTTGGAGCACATGAAAATAAAAAGAAAAACATTTGAATCGTTAAACAATAATACGGATTAGCCCCACTAGAGTGTTGGTAATCTCCAGTTTAGACTAACTCCCTGATTTGTAGCGGGCCAAGTCGTTACTCCAAACTCAAATTCAGTCACATTGCAAACACCATACGTGTCCCCAACAATCTCACCGAATACACATTCCTCTTTCAATACCAGGTGCGATATTAATAATTGACGATAAAACCCAATTTCGTACGCCGGAGCGCACATTGCGTCGTCGGTTGTTTAATTTCTGAAGAGTTTTTTTCCCCAAAGTTTATTAACTATTTAGCGAAAGTTTGTAAACTGAGGATTGGGGGTGTTCGCTGTGACTGCTACCTCCCCCCCCCCCTTCTGCCCTCTCCTCCTGAACTACTATCTACCTCATCAGGGACCCTCGGACTCTGACCCCGCTGAGTTACACCAGCTTTTTGAGTCTGTCTTTACTGGCTTTACCTTGCACTGTACGTTATTCCCTTTATCGCGCATTGTAACCATGTATTGCCTTTCCGCTGGCACCAAAAGCCTTTCCACTGTACATCAGCACACTCGAGGATAAACTAAACTGAACTAATGGCCTTCCTTAACTCTCCGCAGTTACTTTGCTGGATTCCCGGTCTGTCCAAGGCGAACTAGGCTGGGAGGTATTCCCTTCTGAAGCCGGAGTGAGTATCACAACTCGGTGTCGTGTCGGGAAGTGTTGATTGTGAGCATTTTTGAGTAGATTGAGCCGGGAAGGTTAAATTTCCGCAGTGGTCCCCGTGAACTGAATTGCTTCTTTGTGCGGGGTAACTATATACTCCCATCGGTAAGAAGCAGCCTGGAGAACTGGAAACCCGAAAGGGCAGCGGTAAAGGGGAGAGAGTTAGAGTTGCGAACGGATAAAGATCATTTTTTGCTGGTAACTTGATTCAGAAATCTGCCTTAACTGTGGAGAGAAGCCGGTGAAGCGGGCTGTTTATTGTTCGCAGCGGCATCTTGTGTCGAGATGCAGTGGTCAGATGGTCGAAGCTGTCCCAGAATTTGGAACATGTACTTTCCTGTGACAGAATGCGCCGGAGCCGCGGTCTCCACTCTTCACTGGCGGCTTTAGTCGGGTCACAAATATCAAACGGCCTTGCAAGGCGCGGGGATAGGTTTGGGTGTGTGGCGATTCCTTTCCCCGACAGAAACAGGGGGCGATCGATCACTCTGTATGGGAGGTGTGTGTGTGTGTGTGTGTGTGTGTGTGTGTGTGTGAGAGAGAGAGAGAGAGAGAGAGAGAGAGAGAGAGAGAGAGAGAGAGAGAGAGAGAGAGAGAGAGAGAGAGAGAGAGAGAGAGAGAGAGAAGAAATGAGGATGGGGAGAGAGAGTGAAGAAATGAGGATGGGGAGAGAGAATGAAGAAATGAGGATGGGGAGAGAGAATGAAGAAATGAGGATGGGGAGAGAGAATGAAGAAATGAGGATGGGGAGAGAGAGAATGAAGAAATGAGGATGGAGAGAGAGAGAGAGAGAGAGAGAGAGGGAGATGGAAATGGAGAGAGATGGGGATGGGAAGAGAGGGGTGAGAGGGAGATAGAGTGGAGATAAAGGGAGGGGGAGGTGGTAGGAGAGAGAGAGAGGGTCAGGAGAGGGGATTAACGGAGAAAGCTGGTCTGCTGTAGGAGGTGGAATTGGAGCCTGTTTGATCGATGTGATGAGCACAAGTGTGCGCGCAGTCTCCATTTCCAGATAAGTTAAAAATGTCAAAACACGGGGAAATGCGCGCCTGAGATGTCGCGCCAGCGGCCAGGCTTCTGACTAGCACCGCCAAACACCAACTGGAACAACGCGGCTCTGTGTAATCATGTAATCAGCGGCCTGGCCCCGCTGTCTCAAACTTCCGAAGTATTTTATTTCCAATTAGCCAGCCCCGACATTTTTTTTCAAATAATCAAGACGCGTTAAACAACCGTTTGTATCTGGCATTTCAGTGTAAGTAAATTAAACAAAACGCTTCCTCTTGAATCTGAATCAGTCTGAAGAAGGGTCTCGACCCGAAACGTCACCCATTCCTTCTCTCCTGAGATGCTGCCTGACCTGCTGAGTTACTCCAGCATTTTGTGAATAAATACCTTCGATTTGTACCAGCATCTGCAGTTATCTTCTTATACTTCCTCTTGGATCTTTTGCATGGGCCACATTCCTCAGTAATTCAATAACAAATCATACAATACGGCAAATAAGCACACGCAGGAATATTATTAATGATTGGATGACTGATTGTCTTGCAATGAGTTGCACATGAGATACTGTCATTTGTTTTTTTGCGCTGTGTGCTTTTACACACTGATAATTCTCGGGTCATTTTCCTGTGTCCAAATTGAATTTTGAATTGAATTGTTTCGCTGCCAATGTCTTGCAGATAAGGTCTGTCAGAGAGGTGCAACTGGCAGAGCTGCCCTCACAGCGCCAGAGACCCGGGTTCCATCCCGACCCTCGGTTGCTGTCTGTGTGGAGTTTGCACGGTTCTCCCTGCGACCGCGTGGGTTTCCACCGGGTGCGCCGGTTTCCCCCTCACATCCCAAAGACGGGTGGGGGGTTGCAGGTTAATTGGCTTCAGTAAATTACCCCCAATGCGAAGGGAGTGGATTAGAAAGTGGGATAAGATAGAATTTGTATGAACTGGTGATCGATGGGATGTTGACTCGGTGGGCCTAAGGACATGTTTCCTTGCAGTGTCTCTAATTTAATATTAAACTAAATAAGCCACAGATTGCCAGCGACCCCACCACCCCCATTCAATAACTATTGAGGAATAAGTACAAGGTTTCCAGTTTAGGGAAAGACACAAAATGATGGAGTAACTCAGCGGGACAGGCGGCATCTCTGGAGAGAAGGAATGGGTGACATTTCGGGTAGAGACCCTTCTTCAGACTGATGTCAGGGCGGCGGGACAAAGGAAGGATATAGGTGGAGACAGGAAGATAGAGGGAGATCTGGGAAGGAGGAGGGGAAGAGAGGGACAGAGGAACTATCTAAAGTTGGAGAAGTCGATGTTCATACCACTGGGCTGTAAACTGCCCAGGCGAAATATGAGGTGCTGTTCCTCCAATTTCCGGTGGGCCTCACTATGGCACTGGAGGAGGCCCATGACAGAAAGGTCAGACTGGGAATGGGAGGGAGAGTTGAAGTGCTCGGCCACCGGGAGATCAGTTGGGTTAATGCGGACCGAGCGCATACGCATTCCAGTTCAGAGACTTCTCATCAAACCCAATACCCAGGGAAGACCATTGATTGCAGGGATAAGTCGCCTCTTTCCAGTGACAACCAGCCCAGAGAGAACCAAGATAGAGAGAGACACAACATGCTGGAGTAACTCAGCGGGACAGGCGGCATCTCTGGAGAGAAGGAATGGGTGACGTTTCGGGTCGACTTCGACACCCTTCTTCAGACTGGGACTAAGTGCATTCTGCAGTCGCCGGCTACCTAGATGGAAGCGGTACCATTCAGAGAGTGTTGCCTGTGATTGTAGGGTGACCACATACACAGCTAGAGCCGGCAGCGAGGAAAGCCGCTGCAGGACGGCGTTTAATGTTGAAACGCTCTCCGTTCAATTGAACATTAAGTTGCTTTTCAAAACCACGCACTCGAGTTCTATATATAAGCCCCCGTGAAAAATTAAATACCCCCGCCCTTGTTTCTCCGCCGATCAAAGTGCTCTTGAAGCATTTATTTAGATGACTCTAGGTCAACGTTTCAGTACAGAATGGTGCGCAGGAAAATACTTGTTTTGATTCTGAAATAAAACTCTTATCGCACTAACGTTCAATTTTGCAACAGGGGACTTCGAGAATAGGACTATCAGTAAACGAAACAAAACTATTTGGAATTAAAACCGCACCTTTGCAGGCTGGGTGGAAATTGTGAGCGGATTGTTGCAATTGCCTTAATATGGGGCGTTGAATTCAGTTGACTCTCGTATCCAGCTTCTAACGAGAATGTATCTTTCCGTGTCACTAACAAGTTTTAACACATTGAGCTGATAAATTAAATACTGAAAGCCAGTCTCCCGGGAGTTCAGAGTGTCGTGATGGCCGCGGAATCATTATTAATTCCCAGCCAGCTCTTAAAGCAATCACCGGGATATTATGGGGTTGACATGAGGATTCATGTCTGGCGATCTGGGAGGGAAGGAAGGCGGCCGGCGCTGCTCACAGTCTTTACTTTCGCTAATTAAACGTAAACAGCCAAAAACTGACAAATGTAGCATGCATGGGTTTTACAATCAAACACTCTCCAGCGTTCTCCCCCCATTCCCTCGAGCACACCACACCGGTCGCCGTTGAAATACGTGTGTAGGGGGGGAACTGCGAATGATGCTGGTTTAAACCGAAGGTAGACACAGAAAGCTGGAGTAACTCAGCGGGGCAGGCAGCAACTCTGGAGAGAGGGAATAGGTGACGTTTCGGGTGGAGACCCTTCTTCAGAAAAGAACAGAAGTCGTCTGCACAACTCAACTGCTACAACACGTGAGCCGTTTGTGTAATTTCTGAGATATCTTTCAAGCTGGTTAGACGGATATCTGAAGAAGGGTCCCAACCCCCCCCCCCCCCCCCCCCCGAAATGTCAATGGTAGACACAAAATGCTGGAGTAACTCAGCGGGGCAAACAACATCTCTGGACGTTTCTCTAGAGATGCTGCCTGGCTCGCTTAGCTACTCCAGCATTTTGTGTCTAGCATCGAAATAAATGTCTGCAGAGTGATTTGAGTGTGTGTGTGGGTGTGCATAATGTTGGGTAATCAGGTAATAGTTTGCAGGAACTGTTTATTCCCCAATAAAGTAAATCGACACATTCATGATTAAAGATCACTTTTTAATGAGTTGGAAGCAAGTTACGAGTTATTAAATCATTGGAAACTGGATTTGCTCCATCCTAAGTGAGGTTTATGTCCATTATACGAGGATGTTGCCAGGACCTGAGCTATAGGGGGAGGTTTGGCAGGCTTGGACTTAATTCATCAGAGCACAGGAGGATGAGGGGCGATCTTCTAGAGGTGTATAAGATCTTGAAGGAAATCGATAGTTCATATTTCAAGGAGCAGAATTAGGCCATTCGGCCCATCAAGTCTACTCTGCCACTCAATCATGGCTGATCTATATTTCCCCCTCAACCCCATTCTCCTGCCTTCACCCCATAACGCCTGACGCCCGAACAAATGAAGAATCTGTCAATCTCTGCCTTAAAATATCCACTGACTTGGCCCCCAAAGCCATCTGTGGCAATGAATTCCAGAACTGCAGTAAATGCAGAGATAGATAAATTCACAGATAGACAAATTCTTGGTTAGAACGGATGTCAAGGGTTATGGGGAGAAAGCAGGAAAATGGGATTAGGAGGCAGAGATCTGCCATGATTGAATGGTGGAGTGGACTCGATGGGCCGAATGGCCTAACTCGACTCCTAAAACTTGTGAGCATAGAATCCAGGGTAATGGAATCGAGAACTGGGTGACATAGGTTTAAGGGGAGAGGGGAAGGATTATGATGCTGAGGGGCAACTTTTTCCACACAATGTGCAGTGGGTTTATGGAATGAACTGGCAGAGGAGGGAGTTGAGGCACATACTGTAACAACATTTAAAAGGCATTTGGAAGATACATGGATATGAAAGGTTTAGGGGGATATGGGCCAAACACAGGCAGGCGTGATGTGTGGATGGAGCACCTTGGTCAGCATGCGCAAGTTGAGCTGAAGGGGCTGTTTCCATGCTCTATGACTATTGTCACATGTACCGAGATAAAGTGGAAAGCTTTTATTTGATTGCTGTCCAATCAAGTATGATAGTATTATACATGAGTACAATCAAGCCAAACACATATACACCAGGTAGAGCAAAGAGAAAAATAGCAGAGTGCAGAATATATAGTTTCTCAGCATTGAAGTGTAACAGTTCCTATGAAAGTCCAATGTTTACAATGAGGTAGATAAATACAAAGTGTAAGTCTCTCCTGAGATGCTGCCTGACCTGCTAAGTTACTCCAGCATTTTGTGAAATAGATAAATACAAACATCTTTAGACTTTAGAGATACAGCGCGGAAACAAGCCCTTCGGCCCACTGAATCCGTACCGACCAGCAATCACCCTCTACCCTAGCACTATCCAAGGGCCAATTTACAATTTTTTTTACCGAAGCCAATTAGCCTACAAAACTCTACATCTTTGGAGTGTGGGAGGTAAACCGGAGCACCCGGAAAAAACCCATGCAGCCACAGGGAGAACGTACAAACTGTACAGACAGCACCCATGGTCAGGATCGAACCCGGGCTCTGTAAGGCAGCAACTCTACCGCTGCGCCATTGTGAAGACCTGTTTGCGTCTGTAGACTTATTTGTGCCATCAGATCACGGTTTCCCATATTACTTAATCTGGCCATCCTGGCCTAGTCTCACCCCTAGCTCTGCACTCTTTGTAAGTATCAGAATCTAAAATCAAATCCTCTGCCGGTGTACTGACGTCTTGCACATTCTACCCAACCTTAACAATAGCCTCCTGACTATCAGAAACTTTCTCCCTAATCCCTCTGCATTAAAGTCCCCTCCCCATTTTGAAGTGCTTTCTCAATCTGTTTGAGATCAATTATCTCCCTTATTCTTTTAAGTGACTTGGCATTTGGCGTCTGCTATGAAGCAGAAATCAAGTGACCATTAAAACTGAATATCCATTTCATTAATCGTACAATGTAAATGCACACCATCTTAATTTGCTAATTTTAGCTAACTGCTTCCATTTATAATCTATTTTAAACTTCTATTAGCGCATTGTAGAACTTGACCGGCCTTGTGAGACACAGATGAGAGCTGTTGCTTGGTGCATTCACATCTTGACTAAATGTACATTTTAATCACTGATGTTAAATGGTGTTTCACGTGAATGTGTACCCATGGAATTAAGGATGTGTGTTTGTGTGCGTGTGCTTTCTTTCAACAGTGGGAAGAAGTGAGTATCACGGACGAGAAGAATACTCCGATACGTACCTACCAAGTTTGCAACGTGATGGAAGCAAATCAGAATAACTGGCTACGGACTGACTGGATCCCTTGTGAAGGAGCCCAGAGAGTGTACATTGAAATTAAATTCACCCTCAGAGACTGCAACAGCCTGCCGGGCGTCATGGGAACATGCAAAGAGACCTTTAATCTGTTTTACTTTGAATCGAATAATGATAAAGAATGGTACATCTCTGAAAGCCGCTACATAAAGATTGACACCATCGCAGCTGACGAGAGCTTCACACAAGGGGACATTGGTGACCGGGTCATGAAGCTGAACACTGAAGTCCGGGACGTAGGACCCCTGACCAAGAAGGGCTTCTACCTGGCATTCCAAGACGTGGGTGCCTGCATTGCCTTGGTATCCGTGCGCATCTTCTACAAGAAGTGCCCGCTGACGGTGCACAACCTGGCGCAGTTCCCCGACACCATCACAGGGGCCGACACCTCGTCCCTCGTGGAGGTGCGTGGCTCCTGTGTCAACAACTCCGAGGAGAAAGATGAGCTGAAAATGTACTGTGGTGCAGATGGAGAGTGGCTGGTGCCCATAGGCAACTGTCTGTGCAACACTGGCTACGAAGAACAGTCTGGAGAGTGCCAAGGTAGGACAAAATGTTGTGGTTTTGACGTAATTCCATTAAGCCTTTATATGCAAGTTATTTAATTAGTGTTGGGAGAGTAGGGTGTAAACAGCGCTAATTAACCTGTCCACTGTGACATCAAGGTCCGCAACTCATTGATTAACAATTCTGTCAGTTCCATGTGGTGCCTCTTTCTTCCATAGTGCAATGGGCAAAACCACACACATCGAGCGACTTGTTTGCAAACAATTTTGACAACATCAGACAAAATGTATATGAAGGAACTGCAGATCCTGGTTGACAACGAAGATGGACACAGAATGTTGGAGTAACTCAGCGGGACAGGCAGCATGTCTCAAGAAGGGTCTCGACCCAAAACATCATCCATTCCTTCTCTCCAGAGTTGCTGCCTGTCCCGCTGAGTTACTCCGGCAATTTGTGTCTATCTTCATTGACAGCATCAGACTGTTTGTGTCAAAAATTAAAGATTTAATTTAAAAAAAAATGTAATCATCTCATTGTGTCAGACATGAGGTTGACACAAAGTGATGGAGTAACCCAACAGGCCAGGCAGCATTTTTGGAGAAAAGGGATAGGTGATGTTTCCAGTTGGGAGCCTTCTTCAGACAGTTCTGAAGAAGGGTCCTGACCCAAAACATTATTTATTCTTTTTCTCCAGAGTTGATGGCTGACCCACTGAGTTACTCCAGCAGTTTGTGTCTATCTTTGGTATACACCATCATCTGCAGATCTTAGTTTCTTTATTGAGTCAAAAATGCATTGACTGTGTAGGAAGAAACTGCAGATGCTGGTTTACACTGAGGATAGGCACAAAATGCTTGAGTAACTCAGCGGGTCAGGCAGCATCTCTGAAGAAATGCAATAGATGATGTTTCGGGTTGAGACCCTTCTTCAGATTCACATCAGGCATTGTTTGTCTTATGAAGACTCGTGCACCAGTACATATTTAGTCTTACAGTAAATACCAACTTCAGTGCCAATGATATGGCTTACATCTCATTCCGATCATTAACAATGGCTCCGTGGCTTCTTAGAGAATGTGATAACAAGCCCAGCAGTCAGATAGACCTTCAGGATTGTAACACGGTTGCTTCTGCTCTGGTGCCAAAGCATATCGAGGGCAGGTACAACGTGCAGATCTCGACAATGAGATATCACCGAGTAGCTTGTTGCAGGGGAACAAAAGAAATGGTCCACTGACGTTCTCATAAACATCTCCGAACCTAAGCCAACTGACGAACCACCACCATGATGAACGGCGATTTTGCAATAAAAACTGAGATCAATGACCACAACAAGAGGCAGACCATCTGGTCCACCCATCCCTCAGAAGATAAGCCATGCATTCTCAGGGCTTTCACCACAACTAATCTGCAAGCTTCACATTGCACCGATCATTGGAAGGTCATAAGTGATGGGAGCAAAATTAGGCCTCTCAAGTCTACTCCACCATTCAAACATGGCTGATCTATCTCTTCCTCTTAACCCCATTCTCCTGCCTTCTCCCCATAACCCCTGACACCCATACTAATCAAGAATCTATCTACTTTCGAGACTGCAGATGCTGAAATCTGGAACAAAAAAACAATCTGCTGGTGAAACTCAATGGGTCAGGCAACATCCATTGAGGGACTTGGACAGTTAACGTTTCAGGTCAAGACTCTGCCTCTGGACTGAAAGAGTGGAGGGAAGATAGTTAGTGGTTGGAAAATGTTGGTGGATAGACACAGGAAGAAGAAGAAGCCTCTTTAAAGTTATAAATAATCCCTTTCTCTAATGCTTTATTGGAAAGGACAGACACAAACAACGAATTTATAGCACCTCAATATTATTGCAAAGTGAACAATTTATGTTACAGCAGTTAGACTGGAACAGAAGGGCTTTATAACAATTCATTTACAAGATAACCAGAGTTCTCAATAGTAGACTAGAGTCATGGTTAATGTCCATTTCTGTACATTACTGGTTTACGCGGAATTACTGGTTTACTAAAGTAATAGCAAGTCCACTTTAGATCGATAACTGCAAACTTTTTATTGAGTTTTCACTGCAGTTATTGTGTCTGCATGGATGTATAAAGCTGGAGTGACTTCCGATCGGAAACTCTAACACCAACATCGTACTGATTTAGATTTAATAGAAATACTACGTTGATTATATGTTACATTTCATTCAGCCAAACATAATCTGTTCTTTTCTTTAAAAGATATACAGAATATAAACTGAAAATCAATAAGAAATGGGATGGAATGTAACTTTTCTTTGGTCATGATATTTTTAAGAACCATTATTATTTTATTGTGAACTGCTGAATGTACTTAGTCAAAACATAATTCATTTGAGCATAGAGCAAACCCACACTTTAAGAAGATGTCGAAAACATTGAAATTGAAAAAAAATCCTTTTAATTAAATGAAAGCCTTATCTGGAAATGGTGGATTCTCTCATTCAGTTCTCGAATTTCCACTTTGTCTTTTCTCAAAGGCAGTATTATTCATCTGAATATCAATGTGATGAAGGAA
Organism: Rhinoraja longicauda; assembly: GCF_053455715.1. Taxonomy (NCBI): domain Eukaryota; kingdom Metazoa; phylum Chordata; class Chondrichthyes; order Rajiformes; family Arhynchobatidae; genus Rhinoraja; species Rhinoraja longicauda. The sequence goes on along the minus strand of NC_135965.1, from coordinate 40,350,085 downwards.
ATGGAAGCCATCATCTATGTTTTATAGTCGTTATATGTAGGAAGGAACTGCAGATGCTGGTTTAAACCGAAGATAGACACAAAATGCTGGAGTAACTCAGCGGGACAGGCAGCATCTCTGGAGAGAAGGAATGGGTGACGTTTCGGGTCGAGAACCTTCTTCTCTCCAGGGATGCTGCCTGTCCCGCTGAGTTACTCCAGCATTTTGTGTCTATAATCGTTATGTGATCTGTTTGGTTTAGTCACACCAAGTTTACTCAACAAACTTGCCTTGATTAATGGGAGAATAACAGAGTTTTCTTGCTTTTGTGCCTCCTGTTCGACTGATAAACAGTATTGTGATCAGAGTCACCAACTTTGGTCATCTGTTCAGTGACTAAGTCCAGCACATGAGTGAAGCTACATCACTACCAATGTTGCTCCCTGAGCTTTGCTTTTTTGACCACATTATCTGATATAAATTATATATCTTTAATAAACGATTTCCCATTTTAAGGCCATCCACTCCAGTTCTTACAAGGGAAAAAAAAAACCAGCAATAAAGGGAGTGACATCATGGCTATTACAATGCATTTTATGACTTTATTCAAATTGTAATGAATTTTATCCCACTGTGGCTGAACTCAGTTGGATAAATCATAGAGTGCATTCCTGAAAGGCCAAGGCTGATTTTCCTAATCTTTAGTTTGGTTGGTGTTTATAGAAAGAGAATAGACGTTATTAGTATTGCCTTTTGATACAAAACTGAGATGGTGTTACCGCAGGGAGCCAGGATCCTCTGTCCCGACCGCTGCCATTTGATTCAAGTAACGCTGAATGTGTATGAATCTTTGTGAATAGGAACTGCCCCCATTGTTTTGCATGGGAGAACTCTGACGGGACAATTATGGAGCTGGGGTCAAGGGTCACTTACTTCCTCATCCATCTTCCTCCTGTCATTGGGGGTCAGCATTAGATTGATTAAGATCTCATGGTGTGACAAAGCCCTGGCAATCAGCAGTGGTGGGTGCTCATTGTTATTGGAGTCACCAACGCTGGTCATCTGTTGGGGCCTGGGGTCTACCACTCGGGACAGACTTACATTTCCTCTTCCAGTTGTCACCTTTGGCCGAATGTGTTAATACTTGAAAGAATTGAAAGATTGGTAGGGACGGTTCCGCCGTTTCAAAGTGACAGATTGGCATTGTCCGTGCCACCTGCAAGTTCATTTGAAAGGAGCAATGATGTCTGACCGACTTCCTTGCAAGATAACAAATGGAAGTGAGTCGCGATGTCAGTGCAACACTAAATATGTATTCGTAAAAAAAACCCGAATCAAAACCCCTTATTTTAAACAAGATCTTACAACTTTGCTGCACTGCAACAAAAAAAAATCTCTGGACTTTACCCTGGTTTGTTTTAACACGGTTTATAAAACAACTTTGATTTACTGCATGCTGTTTGATTTACTGCCAGTGTTCTGATTGATTCCTCTTTAATTATTGCCTCATTGAGATAATCCTCGCATTGACAGCAAATCTCTTAACTGTGATGATGCGTTGAATGGGTTTTGTTAATCCAAATACGGTGAAAGTCATTCAGTTTTGTTCGAGAGAGAGAACCCAATCTCGAATCTGTTTTTCTCAAAAATATATTTTTTCGTTTTAAAAAGGACAAATGCAACTTGTTTTGGCTGTTTAGAAGCATTTTAAAGAATGTGTGAAGGACAAAGTATGTCATTGTTAGCAATGGAAATAACCTACTATAACATGCAGTCATTGTCACATTTGGATTTAACACTCAACGACAAACAAAGGATTTGTATCCATCACCAGCACAAACAGCTGGGAACTGCTGTCTTCATTTTCTGATTTTAGTGAACTTAAAGATGCATTGACTTTATTTTAGAAATGTACAGTATTTACGTGCCTGAATTTGCAAATTCTTGATTGTGCTGTATGAAATCCTTTTGAACCTGGTTTTGATATGATGATGAAAATTATCATCAATTCTCAAAAGATGCCTTTATTGTGTCATTGTCTGCCACTCATTTTCACCTAGCCCACAGTTAACAATGGCCTGTTTCCTTTATCATCGTTACTTTTTTGCATATCTTTCATTCATTTGTTCTATATCTCCCGAAATCACCATCTATATCTCTCATTCCCCTTTCTCCTGACTCTCAGTCTGAAGAAAGGTCTCGACCCGAAACGTCACCTATTCCTTTTCTCCAGAGATGCTGCCTGACCCGCTGAGTTACTCTCAGCTTTTTGTGTCTATGCCTTTAATAGAATTGTTCTGTTATTTGACTTGGCTACCTATTGCTTACAAGGGGCCACAGTTTAAGAATAAGAGGTAGGCCATTTAGAACTGAGATGAGGAAAAACTTTTTCAGTCAGAGAGTTGTGAATCTGTGGAATTCTCTGCCTCAGAAGGCAGTGGAGGCCAATTCTCTGAATGCATTCAAGAGAGAGCTAGATAGAGCTCTTAAGGATAGCGGAGTCAGGGGGTATGGGGAGAAGGCAGGAACGGGGTACTGATTGAGAATGATCAGCCATGATCACATTGAATGGCAGTGCTGGCTCGAAGGGCCGAATGGCCTCTTCCTGCACCTATTGTCTATTGTCTATTTACTGACACAAAGGTAGAGCTGCTCAAATGTATTTTCATGAACAGGGCAGGTCTTTAAAGGCATTTCAACGTCTCCTTCTATAATAATGACAGCTCTCATACAGCAACCAAACCAACCTATTTCTGGGTCTTTGATACCTGCTTCATGAGACTTTATTTCGAAACAATACATCTCTTGTTCCATCTTAAATTTCAGAGAAACCAGACAGAATATAATATGACATGTAGGAAGGAACTGCAGATGCTGTTTTATACCGAAGATAGATGCAAAATGCTGGAGTATCTCAGCGGGTCAGGCAGCATCTCTGGAGAAAAGAAACAGGCGACGTTTCAGGTCTGAAGAAGGGTTCCGACCCGAAGCGTCACCTATTCTTTTTCTCCAGAGATGCTGTCTAACCCGCTGAGTTACTCCAGCACTTTGTGTCTACCTTTGGTGAGAAACATAGTTTGATTTATTTTTAATTCCGTTGGAAATCCGAGAGAATAAACTACACTTCCCTCTATTTTTTCTTGTCAGTAAGTTTTTCAAAAATTTCCTATCTATATAACTTTATTTTCTGATTTAGAGATATTTATTTTTCTTATTAAGCAGCAAATCATCAGTAAAAAAGAAGTGGAGGCTGAATTATATTGTTAATGTACTTTGGAGTCCAACATGGGAAGGTTGCTCGTTGAGACTGCCTCTTCGCCGAATAAAGGCTGGATTCAGAGCATCTGTCAAATTTCATAACCAAGTTAGCTATGTGCGGCTGCAACTATAAAGTGCTGAGAGCTGAAACCACCCCCCTGCACTCAGTATGTGGCATTCACATGTACGGCATCTGTGTCTTACTGAAAGATCAACATGATTTTTCTCGATGTCATCATCACACTGACGACAGCAATCCCAGCCATTCATCTGTAGTAGTGAATGAGCATTGTCGAAACGGCCGGCCATCTTAACTCTGCCAAGATCAGCTTCCTCCTTTGCAGATTTTCCACACAGAGTCATGCAAAATAGTACAACTAATTTCTTGACTCGCAAATCTCGATCGTAATCGTGCACTGTCTTTCTGCTTGTTGGTTAGCACGCAACAAAAGCTTTTCTGTGACAATAAACTAAACTTAACGAAACTGAAGGAAAAGGGCTGCCCTTGCAAATTAAGCCCAAGTAGTCCACAGAAGATGTAAACATATTACACAAAATGCTGGAATAACTCAGCGGAACAGGCAGCATATCTGGAGAGATTGAATGGGTGGCGTTTCAGGTCGACCCGAAACTTCACCCGTTCCTTATCTCCAGAGATGCTGCCTGTCCCTCTGAGTTACTCCAGCATTTTGTGTCTATCATCGGTATATAACCAGTTCCTTCCTATTCAAAACATATTACATGTTGCCTTGGGTTATATATTTGAGACACAGCATGTGTCCTTCAGCTTGCAATGATTATTAACCACCCATTTACAGGAATCAGTGTTTAATACAGTGGTTTACTGGCATTACCTAGTGTAAGAATGATGCTTGCAGAGTGTGTTGGATGCAGAGTATGCAGTGTGTTGGTTCTTGAAGCATTGACCCGGAATCCCGAAAGCTTGTTATCCATCGTCATTGCAATAACTGGGCTTCACTTACAGCTGACAGTGTTGGTATGGTTCCAGTTTATTATTGTCACGTGTACTGAGTGAGATACAGCGTTTGTGTGCTGTTCAGTCAAATCGTACCATGCATGAGTACAAACAAGTATAACAGGTAATGCAAAGAGGAAAATACCAGAGTGGAGAATATAGCGTTGCAACATTAGAGCGTCGCAGTTGCAGAGAGATTGCAGCAAAAAAAAAATGTAAGGTAGATTTGGAGATTGTGTTACACCCATTTTACGAGAGGACTGTTCAATAGCCTGATAACAGCGGGGAAGAAACTGTTCCTGATTCTAGTGATAATGTGCTTTCAACCTTGTGTATCTTCGGTCCAACGAGAGAGGGGAGAAGAAGGAATGACCAGGGTGTAAATAGTCCTTGGTTATGATTGTTTGAGTGGGGATGGGGAAGGTTGCCTAGGTGGTCATGTCAGTAACAGGTACCGAGTCTCTATTTGGATGGGAATCCTGGAATAGTATTTACATTGCAAACCCACCCAAACAAGAATGGCTTCATTGTATTCAGATTAGTAACTGACCAGAACATTCATATTCTGCTGCGTGGAAGGTGGGCGGTGAGAATTAAGGGGGGGGGGGGGGGGGGCGGTAATCAAAACAATCGTCTATATTTCCTTTCTGATTTATTGCCAGTGGATTTTTTTAATTCAATTGGCTTGGAGCTCCTGTAGTCTTTGTGGCCAGTTTCTCTTGGTCAAAGTGGCAAATCTGTTTGTTGTTAAGTGCAACATCGGGGGTATTTTCATTTGCTTTGCATGCCGACAATTTGCATGCCGACAATTTGTGCAATCCAGTAGCTAATGCAAAAAATAGACACAAAGTGCTGGAGTAAGTCAGCGGGTCAGGCAGCATGTCTGGAGAAAATGGATAGGTGATGTTTCGGGTCGGGATGCTTCTTCAGACAGGGTAGCTAATGTACCTTGAGGCTAATGTTAACGGGCTGACAGAGGAGTGGGATCCTGCTGGTTAAATTGGAATGATCATGAGTTCTGATTCGTTTACAGAACTCTGAGTTACAGAGTGTGCAGGACATTCCCCTCAACTTGCAATAGGTGGCTCAGGTGATCTGAAAGTCTGGGAAACTAAAATGTCATCGGGTATGAATGGAGATGCCTCGTGAGAGTGAATAAGAAACAATTTTCTTACTTTCAGGCAGTTTAGTTTAGTTTAGTTTAGAGATACAGCGCGGAAACATGGCCTTCGGCCCACCGGGTCCGCGCCGACCAGCGATCCCCGCACATTAACACTATCCTACACCCACTAGGGACAATTTTTGCATTTACCAAGCCAATTAACCTACAAACCTGTACGTCTTTGGAGGGTGGGGGGGGGGGAACTGAAGATCTCAGAGAAAACCCACGCAGGTCACGGGGAGAACGTACAAACTCTGTACAGGCAGCACCCATAGTCGGGATCGAACCCGGGTCTCCGGCGCTGCATTCGCTGTTAGGCAGCAACTCTACCGCTGCGCCACCGTGAGCCCCAGTGTTTTGGGGTTACGGGTAACCTGCTTGCAATCCATTTCTGTGGTTTCTGATATAGCTCATGAGCCCATAGTGGAGGTGGATGTGTGATCTACATCCACAGGCGGGTCTGATGGGTTGACAGGGGTGGTTGGTAGACAGGTTGCAGTAGTGCCTTTCTGTCTGCCATTCACATCGGGCTTCTGTGGTTCCTACACACGGACCCAAGGTAGTCAATGCAATTCTGAAAGCTCCTCTATTTTCAAAGATTAAGGACCGTGGACTCTCATTAATTTGTGGGAGCGCTAGGATTTTCTGCAAAGACATTGAGAACATCCTTGAGTTGTTTCCTTTGTCCACCTGGTAATGTCTTGGTACTTGAAGTAAAGCTTGGGGCTCTGGTCCCTGACATAAGAACCTGCCCTTTGGAGTCAATTGTGTGTAATTGTGTGTAATACGGCCTCAGTACTAAAGAGCCTGGCCTGGGAGAAGATGCAGGCATTGAGGCTCTTGCCCTGTCAGTGAACTAGGAGGATGGAGAGTGCTTTGGTAGCAGCTATCCAGCGCTGTAGCTGCCAGAAGGTGAGAGGAGAAAGGCTTTAAAGGAACCTTAGGGGTGAAGGTTTCACACGGAGGGTGATGCATTTATGGAACAACCTGCCACAAGAAGCAGGTACAATAACAACATTTATAAGATATTTGGACACGTACTTGAACAGGAAAGCTTTAGAGGGGTCCATATTCTTAACTCCAGCATACACCCCACTCAGGAGGAAAGCTCCAGTCACCATAAAGACTGTTAAGACATGGCCTGAAGGAGCTTCCTCGCAGCTGCAGGATTGCTTCGAAAGGACCAACTGGGATTTTTTGAGAATCAGGACTTGGAGGAGTACACATCAACTGTACTTTGCTACATCCAAAACTGTGTTGACAATGTCACCGTCGACAAACGCATCCGGTTGTATCCCAATCAGAAACCCTGGATGACAAAGGATGTCAGGTCTCTCCTCAAGGACCGTAACACTGCCTTCAGGTCTAGTGATAGAGCTCTATACAGTGCTGCTAGAACCAACCTGAAGAGAGGCATCAAGGATGCCAAAGCGTCCTACAAGAGGAAGATTGAGGACCACTTTACCAACAATGACCCACGGAGGGTATGGCAAGGCATCCAGCACATCACCAACTACAAGACCAGCAACCGCACGACTGCCGACGGCGACACCTCGCTGGCAGAGGAACTTAACTGTTTCTTTGCTCGTTTCGAGGTGAAAGCTACAGTGGCAGACATAACACCCTCTCCAGCACCTGACAGCAACACCTTCACTGTGCAGGAGTATGATGTTAAGCGCGTGCTCAGAGCAGTGAATCCCAGGAAAGCTGCAGGCCCCGATGGTGTGACGGGCAGAGTGCTGAGGGAATGTGCAGACCAATTATCTGAGGTCTTCACAAAAATCTTCAACCTGTCCCTTTTAAAATCCACCATCCCTCCCTGCCTGAAGTCCGCCACAATCATCCCACTGCCGAAAAAGTCTGTCATCAGCGGCCTTAACGACTACCGTCCGGTAGCACTCACACCGGTCATCACAAAGTGCTTCGAGAGACTGGTCCTGCAGCACATCAAAGTCAGCCTCCCACCCACCTTCGACCCATACCAGTTTGCCTACAGAGCAAATAGGTCTACAGGGGATGCCATCGACACTGCTCTTCACACTGCACTGACCCACCTTGAACACCAGGGGAGCTATGTGAGGATGCTCTTCCTCGACTTCAGCTCTGCCTTTAACACGGTCATCCCGAGCAGACTGGTCACCAAACTTTCTGACCTTGGATTTTCCCAAACCATCTGCCAATGGATCAAGGACTTCCTGACCAACCGCCCCCAGACCGTCAAAATAGGCCCTCACCTCTCCTCCACCATTACACTGAGCACCGGCTCACCACAGGGCTGTGTGTTGAGCCCCATCCTTTACTCCCTCTACACTCACTACTGCGCCCCCACCCATCCCACCAACACCATCATCAAGTTCGCGGATGTCACGACTGTGGTTGGACTCATCTCAGGAGGAGATGAGACAGCCTATAGGGATGAAATCCAAAGGCTGGCAGCATGGTGTTCAGTGAACAATCTTGTCCTGAACTCCTCCAAAACAAAGGAACTTATAATTGACTTCAGGAAAACCAGTGCAGAACACGACCCACTCTACATCAATGGGGTCTGTGTGGAAAGGGTACCCGCTTTCAGGTTCCTGGGTACGCACATCGCAGAGGATCTTACCTGGTCTACCAACACCATCACCACAGTAAAGAAGGCACAGCAGAGACTCCACTTCCTGAGGATCCTCAGGAAAACCAACCTGCAGGAGAAGCTCATGATGTCCTTCTATCGCTGCTCCATCGAGAGTGTGCTGGAATACTGTATAACCACATGGTATGCCAGCTGCTCAGAAAAGGACAGGAAGGCCCTTCAGAGGGTCATCACAACGGCCCAGAAGATCATCGGCTGCTCACTGCCCTCCCTGGAGCACCTGTTCAGCCTACGCTGCCTCAGTAGAGCAGGCAAAATAATAAAAGATCCATCCCACCCCGGCCACCGTCTGTTTGTTCATCTGCCCTCTGGTCGACGTTTCAGGTCGATCAAATCCCGAACAAACAGACTTAAGAACAGTTTTTACCCCAGGGCCATACGAGAACTGAACACTACCTTTGCACTAGGCAACACCGTTAAAAAATCTTGTACTTAATATAATTGTATTTATTTGTTTTTGCATTTATTGCATATATGTTTGTACGCACCGTCAGGATTGGCTATTTTTTAATTTCGTTGTACTCGTTGCAATGACAATAAATGAATATTATTATTATTATTATTATTAAAGAACTGCAGGTGCTGGTTTAAATCAAAGATAGAGACAAAATGCTGGAGTAACTCAGCGGGCCAGGCATGGGTGATGTTTGAGGTCGAGACCCTTCTTCAGACTGATGTCAGGGGAGTGGGCGGTACAGAGATAAAATGTAGTCGGAGACAGTAAGACTGGTGGGAGAACTGGGAAGGGGGAGGGGATGGAGAGAGAGGGAAAGCAAGGGCTGCTTGAAGGTGTAGAGGGGTCTGGATCAGTAAAAGAGACAATCTTGGATGGGCACAAAATGTCGGAGTAACTCAGCGGGACAGGCAGCATCTCTGGAGAGAAGGAATGGGTGACATTTTGGGTCGAGACCCTTCTTCAGATGGGCATCTTGGTCAGCATGGACGAGTTGGGTCGATGGGCCTTTACCCATGCTGTATGACTCTATGACTCTGTTGTGATGTTATTGAAGGTAGCGTCCATCTCAGAAGTGGACAGGAGAGCAGCTTTATGCCAGGTTTTAGTTTTTGATATTCACACATTATTTTCCAAAAGCTGTGCTGATGCACTGATGGCAATGGTGAATTGATAACTGGGTCAGCATGGACAACGTGGGCTGAAGGGCCTGTTTCCATGCTCGTAGCTCATGCTGGATAATGTAGAACTTCACATGTGCTCCTTGTGGGACAAGTTATGATAATAAAATTAGCAGTTTTCATCTGTAAAGAATTAATCAGACACTTTGATCCTTTTAGAAGTCTGAAAAAAGGGTCTCAACCCGAAACGTCACCCATTCCTTCTCTCCCGGGACGCTGTCTGACTCGCTGAGTTACTCCAGCATTTTGTGTCTACATTCGATTTAAACCAGCATCTGCAGTTTTTTTTCCCTTTGATCCTTTTAGATTTGTATTGTTAAATCTGGTATAGTTCTGGATCAAAATTGAGGCCTGGAACACCTAATAACCTATATAACCTATATAACCACAAATTAATCTTGTTACTGTTTCGCTGCATGCCTCTTAACCCAACGTGTGACACTATTACGCGCTTTACTGATGTCGATAATCCCACTTGCTTTACTGCTTCCAAGTTAAATGCAATCACCAACAGTCAACCTTCATGAGGATTATAAAGCGTTTTTGTGAACAGTTACTTTAACTCGTGAGCAATTGAAGATCAAACCATACAAGATACGGGGAAAAACTGCTATAAATTGTCTTGTTCTGGTAGTTTGGTAAATGTTGATAATCCAGTATAAGATTTGCAAGCAATAAGGCTTCTGCCCCAAATCAAGTGCTTCTCTTGCTGATTTTTTTTTTCCTCCTGAGTTTCCAGGCCATTTTTCATGGTCTGGCTGTGTGAATAGCCAGAGCATCATAGATACTGTCCACTATAGAGTTCCAAGTGTTATTTTGACAGACTGATCTCCCGCCATTCACCATTTGACTGTGTTCTGACATGGCTCCCGATCGTCTCTTTGTTTCTTTCAGCTCAGAGGGTGAGAGGTTAACTGAAAACTCATTTTTTTCCCTCTGCCAATGACAATTCTGGAAGTGGGTAAATATTCAGTTATTCGGTTCTTTTATTTCAGATTTAACTGGGTCAGAACTCCAAACATGAATATTTGTCCGAGACGTAATTTTTTTTTTTTGTCACAGCAAAATAATTCTTTATTTTTTCTTTAAAACCTTAGATTTGATTCAAAAATTGACTGCTAAATTGCGTTAGAGTTTAACAAACAAGATTTGCACAGGCTCTTTTTTGGTTGTGATGCTTGTGGCTTTGTTCCTGCTAACTTTGACCATCAAATTAATGTGCCGAGCTTAATGATTCCCATATCAATCTTAGACTTTCTTAAATACTTAAAATCCTGATTATATTTAATATTTCATTATTATGTGATTAAATGAAACTGGCTTTTTTACTTGCATTGGCTATTTCTGTACTTTTCCCCAATGGTTCTTCTGGTGCAAAGCAAAAGAATATTATGAAAACCTCATGCATTTTTTTTTTTAAATCACGACAAAAAAAAAGATTTGTCACCGAATTATCCAAAAATTATCCGGCCATTGTACTTGACAGTAAAATATTGTTTGGAAAATAAATGCACTCATGTTGAAAAAGACATCGCAGCTTTGAAAAATGTCTCATTTTGAAGTGTGCCTGGATGGGAGAGTGATTAATGCAGTCGCTAGGCAAATTAGCATGTCAAAAGCTTTGAATCAATACCAGTACTTTTTGTGTTGGCTGGACAGACTGGGAAAAGCCTGAGAAGCACCAGGAAGCTCTTGACAGCTGTGGCAATCTGAAAAAGAGACTGTCCATGGTGATGCAGACATGGAAAGCTTGATCTATCAGCGACGCTAATCCCCCAAAACGACTCGAACAGATTAGTTGAAAACTACTTCAGTGTGTCTAATTGCCTCAGCCGTACAAGGTGAAGAAATTAAGAACAGAGCGAAAAATAATTAGTGATCTGTATAGTGCTAAGACTAGATTTATTTTCTATTAAATATTTTACTCCATTCAATTTCAGTGGAAAGAATTAAATAAGACCATTCTCCAGAAAGAGCTAAAGACATTAATGTCTTTAGTCTACTGTTAATGGCCAAATATTTAATTCATATATTTCACAATGCACCTTAAATCAAATGTCTAGCTTTGATAGACCCAATTTAGACACTATTTTATTTCTGTCTTATTGAAATTCAATTTTTAATATATCTTTCAAATGTAATTTGCTGTTCTGTTGTATCACACTCTTTCACGAGTTTTCAATTTATTTGGATCAAGAATGCCTTACTTGGTTGATAATAGCAAACTTTCAATTGATTGCAGTTCACTTAAATACTCCAACGCTATCCCTCCAAAAAGATTTTTTTTTGAGCAAAATATTTCACTAAGTGCTACAGACATGGAGCCCCTGAACAAAGTGACTTGGACATGGTGCATACAGGGCCTGTGCTTCGTGACCTGCGTGACTCCCGATTATTAACACCTCAGTTTTAAAATGGTTAGCCTTGTGTTCAGATTCCTACGTGGTTTCAATCCTCTCTGGCTCTGTAAACAGCCACAGTCCCAGCACTCTCCAAGAACAATGTATTCCTCCAGTTATTCCTAATTGTGCGTTCACTCATGTGGAATTTAAACGTTAACATTTCCCATTGAATCTTCTCCAACTTTGGATGGGTACAGTGGCAGTAGAGTTGCCCCCTTACAGCACCAGGGCCCCCAGGTTCGATCCTGCCCACGGGTGTTGTCTATGCGGAGTTTGTATGCACTCCCTGTGACCGCGTGGGTTTTAGACAATAGACAATAGGTGCAGGAGTAGGCCATTTGGCCCTTCGAGCCAGCACCACCATTCAATGTGATCATTACTGATCATTCTCAATCAGTACCCCATTCCTGCCTTCTCCCCATACCCCCTGACTCCATGTCCCTAAGAGCTCGATCTAGCTCTCTCTTGAATGCATTCAGAGAATTGGCCTCCACTGCCTTCTGAGGCAGAGAATTCCACAGATTTACAATTCCACAGATTTACAGTGAAAAAGTTTTTCCTCATCTCTGTTCTAAATGGCCTACCCCTTATTCTCTGGGTTCTCCGGTTTCCTCTCACATTTCAAAGACATGCGGGTTTATAGGCTAATTAGCTTCTGCGAATTGCCCCTATTGTGCAGGATGTGAATCTGGGATAGCGCAGACTCGGCGGGCTGAAGGGCCTGTTTCCACACTGTGTCTCTGAGCTAAACTAAACTCCTTTTCAATACTTCTTTAAACCTATTTCTTTTGCTTTAGTTCACCTGCTTTCGGTGTTCCTCTCTGGCTCAACGTCAATTATGTTTGGAAATTCTTTATGTGAAGTGCCGTGCCATGGTTTGCCATTTCAAAGATGCCATACAAATGCAGGTCATTGTACACTGCTGAAAATGAATGATGCATCTGAACGGTTCATTGGGATAGGGGATAATACCAACGACTCGTCAGGTTCAGGGACGAATTCCATTAAAAATGTAGATTTTCACAAAATATTTCTTCAAAGTTGAAAATAATTACAGTTTACGTCATAAAGATTCAACTTGGAACCAGTCATTAAATTTATCAATGTAAAATTCTTGAATAATTTTTCCGTATATCAAGATAAGATCTTATCTCGTTGTGAACACCTGCTTGGTTTGACCATCCAGAATGGGCTGATATATGTTAGGTGTAGAGAAAGTGCCGGAACAGGTCAAATAGGTTCAGAGATGACTTGCACACACAGCTCAAACCACAAAATTCTCATTAACAAAAAATGGAAATACCTTGTTCAAATATACTTCTGGAGTTGCCGTCGCCTATTCAGTGCAGTATATATTAGCTAATGTGGTGTTCTACTGATGCACCCCAGGTTACAACCTATATACAGGCTGTACATATGAGCGGGCATTTGAGAGGCAGGCAGGGTGAATTTGCCACAGGCATCATCTGCTGCTTGGGAACTCAGATTGTGGCTGTATTTCATAGAGTCACACAGCGTGGAAACAGGCTGCTCAGCACAACCTGTACACGTCGAACAACATGCCCCATCTACACTAGTCTCACCTGTCTACCTTTGGCCCATATTCCTCTACACCCATCCTATCTCTATGCCTGTCCAAATGCTTCTTAAATGTTGCGATGGTAGTTTTAGATTTTAGATTTAGATTTAGAGATACGGTGCGGAAACAGGCCCTTCGGCCCACCGAGTCCGCGCCGCCCAGCGATCCCCGCACACTAACACTATCCTACACACACTAGGGACAATTTTTACATTTACCCAGTCAATTAACCTACATACCTGTGCGTCTTTGGAGTGTGGGAGGAAACCGAATATCTCGGAGAAAACCCACGCAGGTCACACGGAGAACGTACAAACTCCGTACAGACGGCGCCCGTAGTCAGGATCGAACCCGAGTCTCTGACGGCGCTGCATTCGCTGTAAGGCAGCACCTCTACCGCTGCGCCACCGTGCTACCTGCCTCAACTACCTCCTCCGGCAGCTCGTCCCTTGCATGCATCACCCTTTATATTAGAAAGCTACCCCTCAGACTCCTGTTAACCCCCCCCCCCCCCCCCCACACCTTAATCCTATGGTTCTTGATTCCCCTAGTCTGGGCAAAAGACGCAATGCATTTTACCCAATCTATTTCTCTCGTGATTTTGTACAACCCCAAAAGACCTCGAAAAGATCAAAAGTCTGCATTGCGATCTGTCCATTTACGAACAGTTCCCAGAAATGGGACCCTGCCATAACATGGGGGTGACCTGAAATACAATGATGCACTATGGTGCTGGTAAGGGGAGGGAGCTGTGCGGGCAATATATTTGATCGAACTTTAATGGCTTTACCTTGCACTAAACTCTATTCCCTTATCATGTACCTGTACACTGTGAATGGCTTGACTGTAATCATGAATTGTCTTTCCACAGACTGGTTAGCACACAACAAAAGCTTTTCACTGTACCTCAGAACAGGTGACAATAAACTCAACTGAACTGAAGAGATTCTCGATAGATTCTCTGGTGTAGATATAACTATTTGAAAACAGATCTGGTAAATCCAGCGTTAAAATTACCCCTCCCCTCCATCCTCCCCTAGTCTCTACTCCACAAGGAAATAACACACTCCCCACATTAAATTGTCTATTTTTGCTTCAAACAGTTGAGATAAACAGATGCTGGTAGATAAATATCAACGCATAAAGCCGTCAGTGCTGGAAACACAACTGCTGGGTGCTCTTAACAAACAGCATGTCAGAGCTGTCTTATGATAAGAATTATATACAATAGTCAACAAAAGCCATGACTTAAACTATATCTTATCAATTATAGTTCAGTGTTGAATCTTGAAGAGCTTAATATTTGTCCGTATTGAATGAAGAAACAAATGTTAAGTGAAAGCATCCTATAGTTTGCTGTATCATACCCTAGGGCTAGAAGACTAATTCCTGATTTAATCCGATGTAGACACAAGGATCTGCAGGTGCTGGTTTACAACAACAAAAAAGACACAAAGTACTGGAGTAATTCAGGGGGGAGGGGGGTCAGGCAGCATCTAAGGCAGACATGGATAAGTGATGTTTCAGTTCGAGAAAGTGGATAGGTGACGTTTAGGGTCGACATCACCGATCCTTGTTCTCCAGAGATGCTGCCCGATCCACTGAGTTTTTCTCCAGTACTCTGTGTCTTTTCCTGATTTAATCAGTTCCTGTTACTTGCGAGAAGCAATAAACAACTTTTTGAGAATTATCTGGCATTACAGAACGAAATTTAATATTTTAAAATCAGATGCAAAGCACATCTTACATATTAACAATTGGATTTTAAATATGGTAAAATTAATGAATACTTGTCACATGTGACAGGTCACAGTGAAATTCTTGGTTCAAGGTATGCAAAGAGTCGCCACATAAAGGGCGGTGACAACGCCAGGTCCTCCTTTGTTCTTCCCCCCCCCCCCCCCTCTGGCAGTCCCCCCACACCGCCTCCTCCTTTGTTCTCCCCCTCACACAGTTCCCCCATACCGGGTCCTCCTTTGTTCTTCCCCCATGGCGGTCCCCACAACGCCTCCTCCTTTGTTCTCCCCCCCCCCCCCCCCCCCCCACCCATGGTGGTTCCCAGGTAGGAACAATGTTTATTCATTTAATTTCCATGCAAATCCATGGAATTTACAGTCCCTAATTGTAAATGAGAAGAAAATGAGACATAGAGTCGTACAGCATGTAAACAGGCCCTTCGGATCAACTTGCCCACACCGACCAACATATCCCATCTACACTCGTCCCACCTGCCTGTGTTTGGCCCAGATTCCTCTAAACCTAATCTATCCATGTACTTGTCTAAATGTTTCTTAAACATCGCGACAGTCCCTGCCCCAACTACCTCCTCCGGCAGCTCGTTCCATACACCCACCACTTTTTGTGTGAAAAAGTTACCCCTTGAGTTCCCATTAAATCTTTCCCCCCTCACCTTAAACCTATCTCCTCTGGTTGTCAATTGCTGTATTTCGGGAACAAACTGACATACAAACGAACAGACATACGAATATACATACAAGATGAGAGTTTTAGTAATATGGAGATTTCAATATTTTGTGTCACGCATAATTCTAATGGGGGTGGCACAGTGGAGCAGCGGTAAAGTTGCTGCCTAAGAGCACCAGAAACCAAGGTTGGATTCTGACTTTGGGTGCTATATGTATGGTGTTTGTACTTTCTGTCCGTGACTGCATGGGTTTTCTCCAGATGCTCCGGTTTCCTACCGCATTCCAAAGGTGTGCAGGTTTGTAGGTCAATTGGCTTCTGTAAATTGTCCCTGGCGTGTAGGATAGAATTAGTGTATGGGTGATCGCTGGTCGGCAAGGACAAGGTGGGTCGAAGGGCCTGTTTCCATGCTGTTTCTCTAAACTAAATTAAACTAATCTAACATAGTCGTGACCAAGAAATAGCTCAATACCATCAGAACCATCCATTTTGCTCACAATGTGGATTTACTCTATAGTCTCTAGTTTTACTTAGTTTTAGTTTAGTTTAGCGCAGAAACAAGTGCTTCGGCCCACCAGGTCGGCGCCGACCAACGATCCCCGCTCACTAACCTTATCCTACACACACTAGGGACAATTTACATTTATACCAAGCCAATTAACCTACCAACCTGTACATCTTTGGAGTGTGGGAGAAAACCGAAGATCTCGGAGAAAAACCACACAGGTCACGGAAAGAACGTACAAACTCCGTACAGACAGCACCCGTACAGACAGCGTATAGTCAGGATCGAACCCAGGTCTCTGGCGCTGTAAGGCAGCAACTCTACCGCTGCACCACCATGCTTTACTTGTGTCTCTCCAAATCTCTGCAACTCTACAAAAGCAACTGTGTAAAGATCATACAGTGAAGCTAGTTGATAAAATGTCTTCCTTTTGTTGGAACTATGATTTTTCTTTTGAAATGAAAACAATATTTATGCCAATCATGGTCCCATTTAGAAACAACAGGATGACAGAACAAGGAGAATTCTTGTCGCTATTAATACGTTGTGAAAGAGACTCTTGTAATGTGAGTCTTGCAGCACAATTACACACCAGAGATTATATTTTTGGTTAAATTTCCTTTCATTATCTGTCTTATATCAACAGAATCTGAAAGAATGCACTTTCATTTAATTCGCAAAAATTACAGTATCTGATCCATCAAGAAACTCGTTAGCAATATTACAATGAAACAAATAATTTATCATTGTTTCTTCTTTTCTGTGTTACTCTGTTTACCTGTGTGATTCTGCTTTCTTTGGATGGGATTTTGTAAGTACGTATTGTTCGGTGAGGAAGGATTAATGGATCCTTTGTTGACATTATTCCCACACAATATCAGATTAGTTTCTTTTATTTTGTGGGAGAATTCTATACCATGGTATCGTGTTTTTGCCCAAAGAAAATCAAGGTACAAGGAAAATGGTCATTATTTCCAGTTTTATAAGTATGCTGGATTTCTTCAGTCTGTAGTCAGCTGTGGAGGAACTGCACTACACTGACTGATGGCCAGGGACCTGCTGTGGCGCCGGAGACCCGGGTTCGATCCCGACTACGGGTGCTGTCTGTTCGAAGTTTGTACGTTCTTCCCGTGACCGCGTGCGTTTTCTCCGAGATCCTCGGTTTCCTCCCACATTCCAAAGACGTACAGTTTTGTAGGTTAATTGGTGTATGTGTAAATTGTCCTCGGTGGGTGTAGGACAGAGTTAATGTGCGGGGATCGCAGGTCAGCCTGGACTCGGTGGGCCGAAGGGCCTTCTTTTCGCGCTGTATCTTTAAACTCAACTAAACTGATCTGTGATGTCCTTTGCTAGGGATCTGTGGCATGCAAAGGTGAAAGTGCACCGTTGTAACTTTACAAGTCAAGTGGAAGCATTCAAACAGGGACTTGCTGGAAATATTTTCAACTCCTCTAACTCCGAGCATCAGAGTGGAGCAACGGTAGAGTTGCCTCCTTGCAGCACCAGAGTCCTGGGTTCGATCCTGACCATGGTCACTGTCTGTACTGTGTTTGTACGTTCTCCCTGTGAACGCGTGTTTTTTCTCCGGGTGCTCCGGTTTCCTCCCACACTCCAAAGACGTACAGGTTTGTTGGTTAATTAGTTTCGATAGATTGGAAAAATTGTAGGATGGGGTTAGTGTATGGAGTGGACGCTGGCTGGCGTGGACTAGGTGGGCCAAAGGGCCTGCTTTGCGCTGTATTTCTAAAGTCCAAAGTAAATGGAGCGTATGTCCAAAAATGTTAAAATATCAAATCCATGCCCCTACCCGCTTCTGAATGACCTACTTTTATTTTGAACTAGACCAAGTGGACCCCGATGGGCCCCAAACCTCTCCTGCATTGGTGCAGCGTCCTCTTCTCCCCCCCCTCCCCCTCCCCCCCACATCACTCCCCTCAACCCCCCCTTATTCTCCCTCCTCCCCCTCCCTCCCTCCCCCCCTCGCTCCATCTCCCTCCCTCCCTCCCTCCCTCCACCCCCCTCCCTCCCTCCCTCCCTCCACCCCCACCCTCCCTCCCCCCGTCCCTCCACCCCCACCCTCCCTTCCTCCCTCCCTCCTCCCTAGGAGATAAATTTAAACTTTAAAATGTGAATAACTTTAAAAATATAACACCGATTTCAATGAAACTTCTTCCATTAGCACCAAAGCGATGACGTTGAGTACGGTGGGCCTAAAATTGTCGCGCTATTCTGTACCGTTTTGGCTGTAGTTCAAGAACAAACAAACAATCAAACGAGAGTTTTAGTATGT